>NC_086102.1:120038507-120703507 GCF_963921235.1 Mobula hypostoma | reverse complement strand
CCTCACCACAAAATTCAGCATCAGAAGTTTGCAAAAGAACATCTAAACAAGCCTGATGCATTTTGGAAACGTCCTGTGGACTGATGAAGTTAAAATAGAACCTTTTGGCCACAATGAGCAAAGGTATGTTTGGAGAAAAAAGGGTGCAGAATTTCATGAAAAGAACCCCTCTCCAGCTGTTAAGCACGGGGGTGCATCGATCATGCTTTGGGCTTGTGTTGTAGCCAGTGGCACGGGGAACATTTCACTGGTAGAGGGAAGAATGAATACAATTAAGGACCAGCAAATTCTGGAAGCAAACATCACACCGTCTGTAAAAAAGCTGAAGATGAAAAGAGGATGACTTCTACAACAGGATAATTATCCTAAACACACCTCAAAATCCACTATGGACTACCTCAAGAGGCTCAAGCTGAGGGTTTTGCCATGGCCCTCACAGTCCCCCGACCTAAACCTCATCGAAAATCTGTGGATAGACCTCAAAAAAGCAGTGCATGCAAGACTGCCCAAGAATCTCACAGACCTAGAAGCCTTTTGCAACGAAGGATAGGTGAAAATCCCCGAAGCAAGAATTGAAAGGCTCTTAGCTGGCTGCAGAAAGTGTTTACAAGCTGAGATACTTGCCAAAGTGGGTGTTACTAAGTACTGACCCTGCAGGGTGTCCAAACATTTGCTTCGGGCCTTTTTTTTTGTTATTTTGAAACTGTAAAAGATGGAAATGAAAAAAAGTAATCTGCTTAAAATATTAAAGAAAGGTGTCATCTTTAACTTTATGCCTTTTGGAAATCAGGTCATCTTTTACCCGCTTAGCTATTCACAGTAATAGAAATTTTGACCGGGGTGCTCAAACTTTTGCATGCCACTGTAAGCAAGACCAAGAAGCTGATCATTGGCTTCAAGAGGTGGAAACCTGAGGTTCATGAGCCAGTCCTCACTGGGGGATCAAATGTGTGGAAGGTCAGCAGCTTTGAATTCTTCAGTGTTATCATTTCAAAGCACCTGTCCTGGGCCCAGCACATAAGGACAATTATGAAGAGAGCATGGTAGTTCCTCTGCCTCCTTGGAGGTTTGCAAAAATTAGGCATGACATCTAATACTTAGACAAATTTCTATAGATGTGTGGTGGGGAGTATATTGACTGGTTGCACCACAGCTTGGTATAGAAACACCAACACCCTTGAGCAGAAAATTCCCACAATAAGTATTGGATATGGCACAATCCATCACAGGTAAAGCCCTCCCTTCCATTTGCAGCATCTTCACGGTGCACTGTTGCAGGAAAGCATCATCCATCATTGGGAGTCCCACCTTCCAGGTCACATTTTCTTCTTGCTGCTGCCAACAGGAAGGAACTACAGGAGGCTCAGGACTCACTCTGTTGGGTTCAGGAGCAGTATTACCCCTCAAACATCAAGCTCTTGAACAATGGGGATAACATCACTAAACTTCACTTGACCCATCACTGAAATATCCCACAACCTATGGACTCACTTTGAAAGACTCTTCATCTTGTGTCCTCAACCCTTTTTTGTGTTTTTTCTCTTTTGCATTTGCATCGTTTGTCATCTTTTGCACATCGGTTGTTTGTCTGACATTTTGGATGTAATCTTTCACTGATTCTCTTATGGTTCTTGGATTTACTGAGTATGCCCACAAGAAAACGAATCTTGGTTGTATCTGATAACTTGTATACAAGTATTGTCCAAGTATTAGAGTATTGGCTGATTGGTAGGAGGCAGCGAGTGGGAATGGAAGGATCCTTTTCTCATTGACTGCCAGTGACTAGTGGTGTTCTACAGGGGTCAGTGTTGGGACCGTTTCTTTTTATGCTGTATATCAATGATTTAGATGATGGAATAGGTGGCTTTGTTGCTAAGTTTGCAGGTGATACAAAGATTGGTGGAGGGGCAGATATTGTTGAGGAAACAGGTTGACTAAGAGTGGCAAATGAAATACAATATTGGAAAATGCATGGTCATGCACTTTGGTAGTAGAAATAAAAGTGCAGACTGTCTTCCAAGCAGGTAGAAAATCCAAAAATCTGAGCTGCATAGGAACTTGGAGTCCTTGTGCAGGACACCTAAAGGTTAACTTGCAGGTAGAGTTGGTGATGAGGAAAGCAAATGCAACATTAGCTTTCATTTCAAGAGGTCTGGAATACAAGAGCAGGGATGTGATCCTGATGCTTTATAAGGCAGTGATGAGGCATCACCTTGAGAATTGTGAACAGTTTTGGGTTCCTCATCTAAGAAAAGATATGCTGGCATTGGAGAGGGTTCAGAGGTGATTCACAAGGATGATTCCAGGAATGAAAGGGTTATCATACGAAGAACATTTGATAGCTCTAGGTCAGTATTTGCTGGAATTTAGAAGGATGAGGGGGGATCTCTTTGAAACCTTTCAAATGTTGAAAGGCCTAGACAGAGTAAATGTGGAAAGGTTGTTTCCCATGTGGGGGAGTCAAGGACAAAAGGGCACAGCCTCAGGATAGAGGAGTGTCCATTTAAAACAGAGATGCGGTGAAATTTCTTTAGCCAGAAGCTGGTGAATTTGTGGAATTTATTACCACAGGCAGCTCCGGACGGCAAGTCATTGGGTGTATTTAAGGCAAAGCTTGATAGATTCTTGATTAGACATGACAGGGAGTTACAGGGAGAAGGCTGGGGAGTGGGGCTGAGGAGGGGAAAAAAGGATCAGCCATAATTGAATGGCGGAGAAGACTTGATGGGCCAAATGGCCTAATTCTGCTCCTATGTCTTATGATATATATACACATATACACACACACGTAGTTTGATAATAAATTTACTTTGAATTTTGAACTTTCCCTGTATCTCAGATTCTCAAGGTCTAGCAACAACGATGTAAATTCTATCTGCACTCTTTCAATTTTATTTCCTGTGATATTTATCTTTAAATATTTACCTAAATAATAGAATAAAGCAAGAATTGAGTTACAAAAATTAATAAGTCTGCAACAGTTGATTTATGTCATTGTTTGACACAATGTTAAATCCACAAAAATTTTAGATGTGGTTGGGCAGCAATCTATTTCACTGTTTTCCCCATTCCTGGTATATGTATTTCAAATTACATGATACAAGTTCATAAGTTGTTATTTGGTGTTACCCTAAATATTCAGATCCTAATTTAGGTGCAGACTGTTTGATAACCTTCAATATTCCAGCAGAAATCGTTACTTATACTCTTAGTAATTGTTCTTTGACTATTGAGGAGCACATGCACTTGATGATTGCTCTTGTAAGAGTTCTAATATTCGAATTCCATTGTTTTAAACAATTTAAACACAAAATATTAGGGTGCCATATTTGAAAATAAAAAGTCTCATAGAGTCCTCTTGTTGAATATTCTATGTTTCTTTATTCAGTAGATGATTACAAAGAGCAGGATCCAGCAGCAGACCATATTCCTCTGATGCAGTTTGAAAGACCAGCAGTCATCGAGAGGTTGGCAAGCAATGTTGGAAAACGCAAAAGCTCCACACCTCAAAAGTTTGTTGGTGAGATTTGCTATCTTTCTTTGTAATTAGTAAATTGCATTGTTGTTAATACTGCCTTTTCAAAGATGGGCATATTCCAAAAGAAAGGCATGTGAAAGAGAATTTGAAGAAGGAATAAAGAATATATCTGTTTCCTGTGAATTGCTATTGTTTTGGCAGTTTTGACTGTTGAATGCATGAATTTAAACAAATATTTATACTTGATTGCTGTAGTCAGCATTATACACTATTACAAAGAAATAGCTGATTCACCACCATTTTACAGCTAGGTAATGTGGGATTTAGGGCACAGTTATCATGCTTGACTGTTGATAAGGAACTGTGCTCAATTTGGCTCCTTCCCTAATGGTCACTTTTCCTGTACTAACAGTGAGGAGTTGGATGAACTGAACATTATTTGAGGTTAATAAGCAGCTTGAGTAGATTATACTGAGTAGATTCCCTCGGCCTACAGAGACTTGATTATTAAAGTCAGAAAATTGAATTACAATTAACTAACATTTTCCTACCTTTTCAACTGATGTACCCGTGCACATGTGCAAGTAGCATATCTCACACACACATGCAGAAGCATGTATGTTTTGCATCTATTATGTGGCCATTTTATATATTCCAGTTATTATTGTAGTTCCAAAGTAGCTATATTAAAAAAAAACAGGAAGTAAGCCACTTACTAATCTGGAAATATTAATGTCCAGTATATTATTTTAAAAATGACAGATGAGCTTTATTCTTTTTTATTGTCCCAGTGATTGAACTGTTGCCTGTGAATGGCAGAATGGAAAAAGGCCCAGGAGTACTGTTTCTCTCAACTCCTCGACAGCGCCATAGTTTCATTCATAACTTACTGCATTTTTACGCTACTCTAGATAAAAGTTCCACTGGATATAGCCCTCCTCCCCTAACTTATTTGTGGATAGATTGGCCAGACCTATACCAGCAAGTTGTTCTGTCAGTTTTGGTTGGTGAAATTACGTTATTAAGGCCTGCGGCTTAACCCAAAGCCACTCTGCTCTGTCATGGTTAGCTTACATTGCACAGGTTATACCTGGTTTTGGGTCCTATTAAGTTTGGGCTTCCATCTAGATCAAAGTTTAACATTCAAAAAAATGTATTATCAAAGTACACCTGTATGTCACCATATACATTTAGATTCATTTTTCTGTGTGCATACTCAATAAATATAGAATCAATGAAAGACTGCACCAACAGGACAAACAGCCAGTGTGCAAAAGACAATACACTGTGCAAATAGAAAAAGAAATAATAATAATAATAAATAAATAAGCAGTAAATATAGAAAACATGAGATGAATAGTCCTTGAAAGTGAGTCCATAGCTTGTGGGAACAGTTCAGTGATGGAGCAAGTGAAGTTATTCCCTCTGGTTCAGGAGCCTGACGGTTGAGGGGTGATAACTGTTCCTGAACCTGGTATGAGTTCAGAGGCTTCTGTACCACCTTGCTGATGGCAGAAATGAGAAGAAAACATGTCCTGGGTGGTGGGGGTCTCTGATAATGATCGCTGCTTTCCTGCAACAACGGTCTGTGTAGATGTCTTCAATGGAGGGGAGGGCTTTATCCGTGATGGACTGGACTAAATCCACTATTTTTTTAGAGGATTTTCCATTCAAGAGCATTGGTGTTTCCATACTAGGTTGTGATGTAAACAGTCAATTTACTCTCCACCACTCAGCTGTAGAAGCTAGTCAAAGTTATAGATGTCATGCTGAATCTTCACAAACTCCTAAGGAAGTAGATGTGCTGCTGTGCTTTCTTCATAATTGCACTTGTGTGCTGGGCACAGGACAGGTCCTCAGAAATGATAATACTGAGAAATTTAAGGTTGCTGACTCTCCCCGCTTCCGATCACCCAATGAGGACTGACTCATGGACCTTTGGGTTCCTCCTTCTGAAGTCAACTCCTCAGTCTTGCTGACATTGAGTAAAAGGTTGTTATTATGGCATCACTCAGCCAGATTTTCAATCTCGTTCCTATGTGCTGATTCATCACCACCTTTGATTCAGCCTTTGACAGTGGTGTCATCAACTAACTTAAATATGGCATTAGAGTTGTGCTTATCCATGTTAGTCATGTATGAAGTATCAGTAAGGGTAGCTTGTGATTTGAGATTTTGGGCGTAGAGTTGAACATTTTCCTTTATAATTATGATTCAACTCTGTTTCAAATCAGTTATAAATATTTCTGAGAGTTACATTTAAGTTATATGTGAAAGATACTTACCTGCATTGTTTTCTTCCAGGTGAAAAATTCATGCGCTTGAATTATCCAGACATCAATTTTAATATGAGCTTGAACTATGAGAAGGAAGCAGAGTACATGCATTCGCACATGATGGATCAAGCTATCAATAATGCAATTACATATCTTGGGGCTGAGTCCCTCAGACCTTTAATGCAGCATCAACCCAGCTCAATAGCAGAAGCAGTTCCAGTTATGAATTCAGTCTATTCTCAGGTATACCATCCAACAAGGCTCGAAAGGCCAAGCAGCAGGGAAATAGCAGAAAGCCACGAAAATGTAATGGATGGCCCAATCTCTCTTATTAGAGCAAAGCATCCAACAATGGAAAGAGGAATGTCTCCTAGTAACAGTTGTCTAGATTCTACTGATACAGAAAGCAGCCATGATGATCGAAGTGCTCAGCAATACCCTGGAGTCCCAGCCTTAACTTCTCAGAGCAAACAAAGTCCAGCCTACACAAAAGAGGAAACTAAGGCTCTGGAAACTACAAAAGTTTTGTCTCATACCTCTAAAGAGATATACAGGGTCTTCAGCGAAGAGGGTGAGCAGATTAGGGCTTTCAAGTGTGAGCACTGCCGTGTGCTGTTTCTAGACCATGTCATGTACACCATTCACATGGGCTGCCATGGTTTCAGAGACCCATTTGAGTGCAACATCTGCGGCTACAGAAGCCAGGATCGCTATGAATTTTCATCGCACATTGTTCGTGGAGAACACACATTCCACTAGGCCTTGAGTGCTAGGACAGTGATGAAGAACTGATTTTTGAAATCCCACATTGACATAACTGAAAGGCAGAAGTGGCCTGGTGACAGACAGTTTGCCTTGTTTTTAACTATCCATGGACCAAGAATATACTGTAGTGAGTATATTCCACTCATTTACAGTAATACGCTTTTCATTTATATATGACATTGTGGGAATTAAAATTAGCCCTTAGTTTATGAAAAGTAAGTTGTCAGTCATGTCATCTTCAAAACGATGTATCATTCATCTCAGTCTTTGTGTAGGTGCAACTGTGACAAGTTAGTGATTGACTCATATGTAGAATTTCAGTGATGAAATTTTTAAAAAATGATGGCGGGTCAAGGGTGAACTATATCTTAAACAGTACAGCACCTCCTTAATTGCTAAATGGATTACGAACGGAAGATTAATACTTCCTCACCTTCCAGAATTAATTTTATTGGCTGTTTCAGAAACTCAAATCAATGCAAAAGAAGAGAACCAAGCACTTGTGATTTTTTTTTTATCTATCTTGCAATGATGACCAACTTAATTGAAAAGGAACAACATAAATTTGGATAGGAAAAGAATGGTTGGATAAAGTACATTTACTTACTGGTCAGTGTTAAACTTATGTTGTTGCTTCTTATTTTTGATGATTTCCATCTTAAATATACCTGCATTTTACAAGCTAGAGATGAATGATATAGTCAGATGTCAAGAATGACAACCTGTTTTGTGGCACTTGCTCCTTGAATAAAGATTACCTCTCACAATTAGATTGCTTGTTGAAGGGGGGAACAAAATTAGGACCCAAACTATGCACTTACTGGAAATTCTCATAAAGTACTGGAGACTGTTGTTAATGAACATATAGCAACAAGGGGAAGGATGTATTAAGACTCTGAAACTGTGATCATATAACTGATTGTGAAGCACTGTCAGTTCTTAACCAGACTCACTTCCTGTTTCATGTAGCATTTTCTAATCTGGGACAAGTGTCCCTGTCCTAAATCCTCTGGCTTTTTGTTGCTGAAGCATTAGGTATAAGCTGTTTACATATTTTTGTACTAAAGTGTAGTTTTATACATGAAAATGCTTGAAAAATAAAAGGTACATTAGCTTTGTAGTGCATTTGCTACTGGAATTGGATAACTGGAACCTCCTCCTTGGTTTGTTTAATGGTGGCAACATATACTGGGTTTTTAAGTGTAAAACTCTGGATGTACATTTTCCTTATAACATACCTTTGTAAGAAGACTGAAACAGTAAACTTTTATGCAATTATTTAGGAAGTTTCAGCATTGACAATAATAGTACAGTATATGTTTTAAATCTTTTTAAATGTTTTAATTAAAATTTAAAATAAAACTATTCTGATGTCAAGTATTGGCAGCAGCTGATCATAGCCCAAATTTAATTCTAAAAATTTTCCCTCTCAATTTCTTGTCATTCAGTGGTGTAAGGATCACAAGAGTCCACAGCAGACTCTCCAAACTTGAACCGGTTATACTATACAAATGAATGCAGTTTGCAAGTGCAATACTTTTTTTTTTCCTTGAACTGTATAATGTATTTTCTCAATTTAGGAAATAGTTTATGTAAAATGTTTTTTGAAAACCATTAACTGATTCTTAAGACTGTATTGAAAACCCTCGTTACTGTGACCTAAATAACATGGCTTGTTTAAAACAAAAACAAAAAAACGCAGAATCTTTGTTAATATTTTTTTAGGGAAAACTACTGTAAGGTTTGTACTGTTTGAGTGCGAGAATACTGAAATAAATTTAGGGAACCTCAGGAATGAATTCTGTGTGGCGTTTCACTCAGTCCCATTACTTCATTGGAAAGATTAATTTTGATGAGATTTTTACATGTATGAAATTAACAATTCTTGTATTTGTGGATCCTAAAAAAAATTAACACACAAGAATAAAAAGTGCATTCGTTTTCTTGCCATGCTAAATTTATTTTAAAATAATTTATTTTCAATTAAATTGCAGTACAACAAATGCATACCTGGAACCCTATTTCCTACAGAGTTCTTGAGACCAGGAATCAATTGAATATGTTCAGGCTAAAATTAAAAGATATTTGAGCTAGGATATTTAAGGCTACATAACAAAGGAAGTTGGAAAGAATTAAGAACTGTGATGGCCTTGATCTAATTGATTAACAAAACTGGTTTGAAAGCTAATTACCCTTCTGTTGCCCTGATATTATTGTTTTTGACAACAGTTTATAAACTGTGTTTGGATAATTTGAAAACTTGCATTTCTTCGTCATATTTATTTGAGTAACAGTAAGGTTGCAAAGCAAACTAAATGTTTGAATCTAAGATAAATGTATTAAAAAATACAACATACTTGCATTTGCTGATTTTCTTCCTTCTCTCTGGAGCTTGATTCCTTGCCAGTGCACAAATTACTTCAAGTCAGTTAGATCTGCATATAACAATATGTATAATTGAAGAGGTATTAGGACACAAGAACAAAAAATATTTTGTAAATTGGTTTTGAACTTGGGAGTGCACCCCATGGCTTGCTATTGGCGCTTACCCCAATCTAACCTCTCATCTTAGTCAAGCACTGAAATTATCACTGTTTGCTTCTGAGAACTATGAGAAAGTTAGTAAGCTGATGTAGGAAATTGCTACTCGAAAACAAGATCTGACAAAGTATATGATGTCATTTTCTTTCTGTTGTCATTCCATGAGCTTCCCTCATATCGTAATAGAAACAAATGTCCAGCAGAAGCTATCATATTTTTTAGAGAAAGAAGCAGCTCAATATAAATGGGATATATGAGACTAAAGCAACAGACAATCTGCTGGAGGAACTCTGGGTCGAGCAGTATTTGTAGGAGACAAGAATTTGTCGACATTTCAGGTCAAAACCATGCAACGCGACTGAGAGTTGAGAGGCAAAACAGCAGCATAGAGAGGAGAAGGGGAGTAGCGAGAAAGTTTCTGATGTGATTGATGGACTGAAGAGAGCTGTAAGGTAACAGGCAAGTAGTATCAGGTACGGCAGTGAGAGAGGGTGGAGTTGGAAGACTGTGGATGGTTTGATAGATAGAAGCAGATGAAGAGAGAGAGGAAAAATAAAAAAAACAATAGATGGAGCAAATCATAAACAAGAGATTTTGCAGATGCTGGAGATCGTCAGCAACACATGCAAAATGTAATAGAAACTCAGCAAGGTCGGGCAGCAACAGATGGAGCAAGGTGGGGGAGGGCAGTGTGGAGATGGAAGATGGCTGCTGGAGGGAGATAAACAGCAACACCAGTACTAAATTCTGATAAATAAAGGAGGTGAGAATGGGAGCCATGAGAGGAGAAAAGAGATATAGGGGTGGTGGTGAAGAATTGGTTGGAAAGCTGGGGAAGGGGATAAAGATGGATGATGGGGATCTGGGGGGCAGTGGGTGGAAGATAAAGATGGGAGGAGAAGAGGATTGGAATAAAGAGTTGGGGGGAAGAGGAGAAACAGAAAAAACACATTTTTACAGAAAGGGTGGTAAGAGCGCGGAACGTACATGTTAGAGGAACTTTTGAGACTCTTATATTGGCACAAAAATATAAAGAAAAATAGAGGGCTGTGGGAGAGGAAAGTGTTAGATTGATCTTGGAGTAGATTAAAGGTTCCGCACAGCATTGTGGGCCAAAGGGCCTGTACTGTGCTGTAATGTTCTACATCTGCTGCATCTCCCAGCTCCATACCCTACCTGGTGCTAGCTGCCCTTCATCTGACACCCTTCCTCAAGCTACCAATTACCTTGGAATCCTTTCTTGCCACTCCCCTTCTCCTATCTATACTGCCCATCTGGTCTCTTTACTCTCAGTCCTGATGAAAAGGATTGACACCAAACAATGACAATTGCTTTCCTCCTATAGAATGCTGAATGACCACTAATTTTCTCCAGTAGATTGTTTGCTGCTCCAGACTCTGCCGTTTCTGGTGTCTTCTCTGAGCCTCTTAAAATGTAATTGATAATATTTCAATGCATTAGTAAAAAATTTTATATGGTACATTCCACAACCAAGTGATACTTTTAAGTACAGTGGATTCTGATTAATTGGGACCAGTATAATTTGGCCCAGTTAAGCAGCTGCCCCAATTACTTTCATGGAAATAGTTAAGAAGTTATAAAAAGAAACAAACTACTGTTTAACTGATTAACAAATTATGTATTTAAATGAAATACAGAACAAGTTAGAACACTATCAATGCGAGTACAATACTATAAAACTGTGTATTAGTTCCTAATAGTTGGTTTGGTGGTTATGTGCTGTATCCGATGATGACAGGAAACCTGTGCAGAAGAGTGTTTCAAGTGGAAAAACCATTGCACTAGGACAATTCCACTTTCTCGACCTTGGAAGTCCGGTCCCAGTAGTACAAGTAGTCATCATAGCTGGGGTCTGCCTTGGTTCCAGTGGATGACCATGACTTCTGTGCCTTGTCATGCCCTACCTCTCCACAGAGCATTGCACAACCATGCCCCTGGCCGTTGGATGTCACTGTAGATCTCATCCACCCAGTCTGCCAGAGCTGATATCTCATGCTAGGACAGGCATGTCCCTATCTCACTGGGGTATAAAGCACGCCAGCTAGCCTCACCTGATTTAGCATGCCTTGGAGCCACAGGTGAGAGCTGAGTGCACCCTGTTGGTGTTCTTGTGATTGACTGTAAATGAACAAAATCAGCACAGTCATCTAATATAGTACCTGTAGATAATGGACTGCCGTCATACAATTTTCAACGGCTGCATCCTTCAAATCTTCATTTACATTGTAACATTCAAGATGATTGTCGATTCCTTCAAATTCTTCATAGTCTTAACTTGTTGAAGTAGTGAAATTACTTCATTTTCACTCCCAGCCATTTCTGGCATTTCCAAGCCTGAATTCTTGAAACTGCAGTGAGCAAAACAGTTCTAAATTGTCTTACTGCTTATTTCTCACCAGCTATCAGTGATAAAAATCATTGCTTTTCAAACAGAAGCACATGCAACTGATGCTATTTAAAAGCAGTTCACTCTAAGCATGGTGTAGTGTCTCAACGGCCAAAAAATTCACATGTCTGATGCTCGTTCAAAACTGTTGCCAAGTCTCCTGCCCCAATTAAGCAGTATAGTGTTCCAAATAAATGAAGGAAATCCGGCTATTTTCTCAATTAGTTTTTGTTCTTTAAGATTTGTCCCAAATAAGTGGCTGTCCTGATTAACTGATGGCCCAATTAACTGGAATCCACTGTAATGTGCACTGATGTAATAGGTAATTTTTGTCTATGGTATGTTTCTGTGAACAGTAATTAGGTGATAACCTGACAATCTGTTGTGATATGTTGGTTCAGGTATAAATATTGACCAGGATACCATTTTTCTGCTCTTAGAATCATTCTATGGTATTTTTTATTTCCAATAAGAGCAATGACTTATCTGAAAATTGAAGCTTCTAGCAGTACATCTCAATTCTATCTGGAAGTGTGTAATAGTATTGCTGTTTACTAGGTGGGTGAGTGTGAGGGGGGTGGGATTTGGTTAGCAGAGCTCATGCAGGTTTTGAATGAGGTATACAGATGTGTAAACTCTATGTATACTGTGAAGTTGTAACTGCAGAATGTGAGTGCTTTAGCTCTGATGATTTTGCAGCTTGGGAGCCTCTTACTTGACAGGCGAATCTTCCAATAGTCTGAGATACACACACAAAATACTGGAGGAACTCATCAGGTCAGGGAACATCTATGGAAATGAATTGTAGTGCGAGATGGAGCCTAGAGCAGGCACAAGATCAATTATGGAGAAACGAGAGGGCAGATGCTGGAATCTGGAGCAAAAACAAGCTGCTGGGATATGCAAACAACAGGAATTCTGCAGATGCTGGAAATTCAAGCAACACACATCAAAGTTGCTGGTGAACGCAGCAGGCCAGGCAGCATCTATAGGAAGAGGCGCAATCGACGTTTCAGTGACGAAGGGTCTCGGCCTGAAACGTCGACTGCGCCTCTTCCTATAGATGCTGCCTGGCCTGCTGCGTTCGCCAGCAACTTTGATGTGTGCTGCTGGGACATGCAATATCTATGGAGGCTGAGGAATATTAAGGTTTCAAGTTGAGACTCTGCATCTGGACTCTTAACCATTTATGTTCAGTTCTTGGTGGGGTGGGAGGTAATTTGTCAGATTCTGAACCTTCAGTTTAGGGCTCTGGTCTCCTTTGTAGCTGTGTTCTTCACAAGGGATCCAGAAGTCTTACTTCCCTTCCTCAAATTGACACCCAACCCTGATACTCCACACCCTTGGCAATCAGGGTCTCAGTGGTGTGATAAGTGAAGTTATCATGGAGAGTGTCTGAATCTGGATAATTCCATAGACTGAGTGTACTTCCTCCCCCAACCTCACAGGAAGAATGAAACACATTTACCTTCTCCCTAAAGCAACTATCCAGGAAACAGCGTTGATCTCTTCAACAATGTGACAAGAAATTAGACTTCACACTGAATCTCTAGAAGACAGATGTTCTCCACCAACCTTCCCACACCGCACAGCACCACTCCGTAGCCAGCACTGACAACAGAAGTCCATGATGATACTTTAGAAAATATTTTCCACATCTCAGGAAACCGCTCAAAGAGTTTTAGTATGAATTTCACCAGAGCCTTTGCCAACTTTGGAAAAGGATGTTCATAGATGAAGGTCACAAAAATCCTGGAATCAAATTCCTGGATTTGCAAGGATCTTTGGATCTACAGTTGAAATCAGAAGTTTACATACACCTTAGCGAAATACATTTAAACTCAGTTTTTCCACAATACCCGACATTTAATCCTATAAAACATACCCTGCCCTAGGTCAGTTAGGATCACTATTTTAAGAATGTGAAATGTCAGAATAAAAATAGAGAGAATGATTTATTTCAGCTTCTATTTCTTTCATCACATTCCCAGTGGGTTAGAAGTTTACATACACTTTGTTAGTATTTGGTAGCATTTCCTTTAAATTGATTAACTTGGGTAGCCTTCCACAAGCTTCTCACAATAAGTTGCTGGAATTTTGCTCCATTCCTCCAGACAGAACTGATGTAACTGAGTCAGGTTTGTAGGCCTCCTTGCTCGCACGGGCTTTTTCAGTTTAGCCCACAAATTTTCTATCGGATTGAAGTCAGGGCTTTGTGATGGCCACTCCAATACCTTGACTTTGTTGTCCTTAAGCAATTTTGCCACAACTTTGGAGGTACGTTTGGGGTCATTGTCCATTCGGAAGAACCATTTGCGACCGAGCTTTAACTTCCTGGCTGATGTCCTGAGATGTTGCTTCAGTATATCCACATAATTTTCCTTCCTCATGATGCCATCTATTTTGTGAAGTGCACCAGTCCCTCCAGCAGCAAAGCACCCCCACAACATGATGCTGCCACTCCCATGCTTCACGGTTAGGATGCATAACGACGATCATTATAGCCAAACAGTTCAATTTTTGTTTCATTAGACCAGAGGACATTTCTCTAAAAAGTAAGATCTTTGTCCCCATGTGCACTTGCAAACTGTAGTCTGGCTTTTTTATGGCGGTTTTGGAGCAGTGGCTTCTTCCTTGCTGAGCAGCCTTTCAAGTTATGTTGATATAGGACTCGTTTTACTGTGGATATAGATACTTGTCTACCTGTTTCCTCCAGTATCTTCACAAGGTCCTTTGCTGTTGTTCTAGGATTGATTTGTACTTTTCGCGCCAAAGTACGTTCATCTCTAGGTGACAGAATGTGTCTCCTTCCTGAGCAATATGACAGCTACATGGTCCCATGGCATGTACTATTGTTTATACAGATGAACGTGGTACCTTAAGGCATTTGAAAATTGCTCCCAAGGATGAACCAGACGTGTAGAGGTCCACAATTTATTTTTCTGAGGTCTTGGCTAATCTCTTCTGATTTTGTTTGTAAGCGTCTGACCCACTGAAATTGTGATGTAGTCAATTAAAAGTGAAATAATCTGTCTGTAAACAATTGTTGGAAAAATTACTCGTGTCACGTACAAAGTAGATGTCCTCAACTTCTTGCCAAAACTATAGTTTGCTAATCTGAAATCTGTGGAGTGGTTAAACAATGAGTTTTAATGACTTCAACCTAAGTGTACATAAACTTCTGACTTCAATTGTATATCCTACAAAAACTCAAATTGACAGTTGGAGGGTGACACACTGTTGCAGCTAGTGGAGTAGTTGTCTTGTCTCTTCACTGATCTAGGTTCAATCTAGATCTCTAGTGCTCCCAGAATGGAATTTGCATATTTTCTCTGTGGATAATGTGACCATTTGGATTTTCTTCACATGCTCCAGTGTAAGTTAATAGGTTAATTAGTCACTGCATATTGTTCCTGATGTGTAGGTGGGAGGTTGAATAGGGAATGAGTTACTAGAATATTGGGATAATAAGTTACAGGTAAAATGAGAATGGAAAAGGTCCAATTAGATAAATGGCCTTCTATGTTGTAAGGAAATATTAAAAACCTGTAAGGGGTTTGTACATTCTCCCTATGACTGTGTGATTTCCTCCAGGTGCTCTGGTTTCCTCCCACATTCTAAACACATACTATTAGGGTAAGCAAGTTATGGGCGTGCTATGTAGGTGCTGGAAGTGTGGCGACACTTACATGCTGCCCAGTACAATCTTGGCTGATTTGATTTGATGCATTTCACTGTATGTTTCTATGTACATGTGAAAAATAACACTAATCTTTATCTTAGCAACACACACAAAATGCTGGAGGAACTCAGCAGGTCAGGCAGCATCTATGGAAAAAGGTACTTTTTTCCATAGATGCTGCCTGGGCTGCTGAGATCCTCCAGCATTTTGTGTGCGTTGCTCAGATTTCCAGCAACTGCAGATTTTCTCTTGTTTCTAATCTTTATCTTTCAATATCTATCATATTGATCTCTTCAGCAACCTTGGAGGTAGAGCAACTGTGGAAACAAATCAAAGGTAACACAAGGAACTGGCTGAGATGAAGTAACTAACAGGTTTCCTTGGGCCTCGCAATCTAACTGCTAATTTCTAACCTGTAAATGAAATTTAATCTGCTACTTCCATCATCAATCAAGCACAAGTACAGTGCGTAGGTATAGTACTGCAGTCCAGAAAGATCAAAATGTTGGAGGTATCTTCTCAGGGAACCAGCATTGCCTGATTTTATGTCAAACTAGTCCTGCTCACCACATCATTCCCTTCGGAGCAAACAAGTTTGAGAGTAAATTTCATGAAGTTCCTGAACTATTTAGATCAAGAGAAACTTGATGGTTGAAGGACAAAAGGACATCAATTAAAAAATGATGGACAAAGAGCATGGGGAATGTGAGATAAACTATGAAGAAATTGTGATCTGCAGTCCACTGTCACTAAGTGAAGAAGAAAACTAGTCATTCGGGAATTACAAAAGAGACACAGATGGACCTTTGATTGAAAATTACTTGTAGCATTGTGCGGAGTGAGCAGAGATTGATCTAGAAAGCACAGTTATGATAGACTGAATGCCTTTCGTCTTACAATGATTCAAAATCCACGGGGTCCAGTAAACTAAAATCCCCGTTTCTCTGCAGAGGAATTTAATCTTCTAATTCATAAGTGAGAATGCCACACTGTTACAAGATTAACAGGTATGATATCTGAAAAAAATAATTTTTGAGTGTAAGAACATTATGTATCTTGTTTTTTGCATTGTAACCATTTGCAGTTGATGGAATTGTACATTTGTTGTCACGAATGCTTTAACCAAAACAAAGTACATTTTCTCACATAAATGCTCCTTTAAGATAGACTTCCTGAGAAAATGCTTGATTAATTCTTCTCATAAAAAACATACATTAAATCAACTGCCATTTTAAAATGTATGAGGCAAAATGTGGAAATGAGACGCCCAGTTCAACCGACCCATCTAAGTGTTTTTTTCTTTTTGAGATCAGCAAGTAGTCGCAATTAAGTGTATTCACCCTATTCCTATACCACATTTTCCTTTATCTGTCTATTCAATCAAATCTTGACATAGTTTCTCAATTAATCACTTAACTCTGGGTGTGATGGTGAATCAGAGAAAGAAATGAAAATAAGAGATGCCATTAGAACCACGGCAAAATATATATTTGTATTTTAAATTGTTCTAGTACTAGCACAGAGCAGACTTTCATATGTCTCACTGTGGCATGAGGTTCCATTCCCCTTGCTACAATAGTGGCTGTCTGTTACTCATTTCAAAAACTACCAAACCAGATATTATGTATCACTGAGTTGCCTTGCTTCAGTTCCTGCATTTTGCCCCAATGACTCAAAGAGCTACTAGGAGTTTTTAGCTCCTCTTCAATGTAAACACCAATAAAACTTTCATTAATTCATTGCCAGTCATAAAACAAGAAAAGAAAGTGACTACTGCATTAATTGTGCATTGTACTATGTGAAAAAAATGCATCTATTCAGTGCTTTTTGTGTGCTCAGCATATCACAAATCACTTTTGGCATTTCCTCATTTTGTAGGGAAACAAAGCAGTTAATTAAAACACTGCAAAGTGCTAAAGAGTATAGTGAAATATTAAACTTAAGATGGCGTTACCCGAGGGATGTATTAATTTGAAAACCAGGGGAATTCTCCTGCTCTTTTGATGCTGTCAATGGAATCTGTCAAGGGAGCAGACAAGACTTCTGTTAGAAACTCAGTTGAAAACCAACACCCCTTCAGAGCAGCACTGAAGGACCAGTCTAAATTTCGTGCTTCGTCTCCAGAGTGGGGACCTGAACTATAATCTCTCACCATAAGGTAAGAGAATTGACACTGAGACAAAGCTGGTGCCAACAAGTGTTAGTTCTGTCATAATGTCAATTGAAGGGTCATTATTCGTACTTCTGCAGTTAGATAGCCTATTTAAAAAAAGCAATAAAATGAAACATGAAGTGTAAATGTTTATCTCACAAAGTGCGTGTTATTAAGATGAGGGCAGTCCCATTGGTTTCAGCCATCTTATATGTTTTGTGTTGTACGTACAAAATTACAGAGTAAGAAATGTGGCAAAATTTTCTTGCCTCTTTTATATTCAGCTTAACTCAACAGACTTATCATCCACATTTTTAATGAATCCCCTAATGTTCAACCATATGTGCTCTAGAACTCCTCTTCATATTTAGTGTCATTGCTGCCATTATAAAGCCTATCTTTGGAATCAAGTTTTGAATAGTTTTCTTTCATGACAAACTTTGTCTTTTGTCTCCTATTGAAACACTTTGTGACATATTATAAAATAGGTTAGACAGATTTAATGGAAATTATTATTCTAATTATTTTGAAACTTTGATTGAAGAAAACTGTTCTCATGTCTGTTTTAAGTAATTACGTTTCTAATTATGGGGTAAGTACATGATCAATGTTAATTATCCATTTCTATTGCTCTTGAGAGATAGTGGTAAGCCACCTCCTTGATTCATTGCATTCTGCAGGCTGGAGAAAGCCTCATGTTGCTTAGGTCATAAGCATGGAGTATTAGAATTTTGACACAGTGATGGCATTACTATTGCAAACCAAATTCTATATGGCATGCTTTTGAGAAACTGTGACATATAATTTCAGTGGCCTTTTAAGATATTACACACTATAGCCATGGTGCACATTTGCAGGAGCAGTGAATATTAAGGTACAGGATTGGATGGCAAATAAGAAGGAGGCTTTGTTTATAATGCTGCCAATTTTCCCAAGTGTTGCTGAAACTGTACTCATTCAGATAAGTGAAGAGTATTTCACTGCATTGCAACACACACACAAAATGTTGGAGGAACTCAGCAGGTCAGACAGCATCTGTGGAGGGGAGGAAGCAGTCAATGTCTCAGACCAAGTCCCTTCATCAGGATTGGAAATGAAGGGGGAAGAAGCCAGAATAAGAAGGTGGGGCAGGGGAAGGAGCATTATATTATATTTCTGGCTTGTGCATTGTAAATGATGAAAATGTTTTGGAGAGTCAAGAAATCAGTCACTTGCTGCAGGATACCTGGTATCTGATTCTTTCTTGACTGACCCAGTTAAGTTTCACCTTAGTGGTAGTGTCTGCCATGTTAATAGTGGCATGCTTAGCACAAATAATCTTTTATGTCAAGGGTTGGTGGTTCGAATTTCACTTCTTTGAGGTGGTCATTGGATCTTGCTACATCAGCCCATGCCAAAATACGTTTCAGGTATTGCCACAAGAACTGAGGAGTTTTGCATGGGATTCTCAAGTTAAGGGTTGAAAGTTATCACTAATTAGATGATTTCCTGTAAAGCTCAAACAATAAAGTGTCCTAGTTGTGGTGAATATCTATGTGCTGTACATTTATGGAATCATCAGACACCAACGGTAGCCACCAGAATTTCTGCTAGAAGAACAAACTCAGAAGCCAGGAGAAGGAGAAAGAGATGGAGGAAAATGACCCTGCATCAAATCACTATAATTGGATGAGGTGCTAAATCTGGGAATAGAAATAAACGAACTAGGTCAGCAGTACTGCTGCAACAACCACTACAGCTTTCAGCTTACCAGGGCCGATGTCACACACTGGTTCTAAACTAGACTAGAACCAATGTGCAGTATTGTCCCCCAGTAACATGGAACTTAATGGAGGAGGCAACACTTTAGACAAAGGCTGATGGGTCTGAAATACTATTTGATTGAAAGTTTGCCATGGCAAGTGGCAAGAAGGACTTTTTCCCTCCCTTAAATCCCATTCTATTTAGAAATTTATACCTTTGGATAGAAGACACAATATGCAATAATCACATATTAGTGCTTGAAAAGGTGGTGGAAGCAGAACCATTTGGTGGCTTCAGAGGTAAAGTGTGGAGCTCTGGGGAAAGGACAAAGGTACAGGATGGCCAACATTTCTCTAAAAAAGCTTAAATCTGATTGGGTGAATAGTGTTGTGTGCTATAACATGCAAATGATTCGACTGGACAAGAGAATTTATAGGGCAGCCACTACATAGGTGTACTGAGGAAGATCAGTTTAATCTAGTTTTATCCTACTTTTTATAGGAACAGGTTGAAGGACCAACTCCTGGCTATTTAAACTGTAGACAACTCCTTAAACACAGGATGTAAGGGTCGCAAATAGTGTCAGGTGAGGTTGGCAGGGTAGCCTGGGTAGAAGATGCCCAGTAGCAAGGATTTAAATTCGTTCTGTTCCAGAGATTCAAATGATAACTCCAATGGAGCAGCCCACTGAAAATGGTTTGAGTACCCAGATATTTGGAGCACCAGCAGGCTGGCCCATAAGTCAATTGAGGAGAAATAGAGAGTCCAGTTCCTTCCTTTCACAGGGCTTTACACGGAGTTTCATCCATTACTTCCAGTGAATTAATGGTGGCCAGCCCATTTCATTGTTTGCACATCCAGCCACATAGCTGTATCCCATATTCTGGGCCTCTCCAGTTCCATTTTAGAAAAGGACAAAGAATGGACGTTGAAGTGAAAGCTCCGACTCCAAGTCAAGGTTAAGTTTATTGTCACATGCATGAGAATATGTATGCACAGCAATGAAAAAACCTTACTTGCATCAGCATCACAGGAATCTGTGGTGCTTCTCTTGTGATGGCACTAGATTACCAATGGTCAAATGGACTTCCATTAATCAGTTACCCAATGAATGACTGGGATTAGTGAGGTACTGTAGTATTGCATATGGAAAGCTATTCTTTGGCTCCAGATTAAATTCGGCTTGATGTTCTGGATTATCTGACAATTCCTTTCCTTCCATGAGTGCTGGATGGCCCACTGTGCTTCTTCAGCAGATTGTTTGTTGCTGTTCATCCCAGCATCTGTGGTCCTTTGTATCTTCAATTGTTCTACTGTCTCTCAAGAGCTAATGAAAGCTAATACTAGCAATGCATTTGCTACTAAATCACAAAGTCTTTACTGTGGAAATAATTGGTTGGGCCTGGAATATTTTGCAGCTCGACTGATCATCACATATTTGGCCTTGCTTTTGGGATCAATACCATTCTAACAGAAGATCATCCCAATTCCCAAGTCTGTATTCTAAATGACTCTAGCTAAACCTACCCTGGGGCATTCAATTTCTTTTTATTGTAATTAGGACCTGGTCAGGTGGGAATTCTCGTCCACTGAAAAGGCTCAGAGGCAATATCATTGTGAGTGTAGAGAGAGAAGTGCCTCCCTACTCTATCTGATGCTGTGCGTGAGGTCATGATTTTCACACAGAGGATGGTGGTAATCTGGAACAGGCTGCCAGAGGAGGTGGTATAGGCAGATACAACTGCAATATTTAAAAAGCCTGATGAAGGGTCTCAGACTGTTTATTCTTCTCTCCAGATGATGTCTGACCTCCTAAGCTCCTCCAGCATGTTATGTTTGTTTCCCTAGGTTTTCAGCATCTGCAAAATCTCTTATGTTTATATTTAAAAGGCATTTGGACAGATACTTGATAGGAAAGAAATAGAGGGATAGAGACCTAATGCAGGCAAATAGAATTAACATCAGATAGACATAGTCATGGACAAGTTGGACATGACATCTCCTTTTTGTGCAGTACAACTCTAGGACTCTAAGGTATACCTGATTCATTTTATAATTACTGAACTATGTTTAGAGATTTAAGTGATTTAAGGATTTAAAGACCTCGTGTTCCATTACCCCATGACAAAACTAAATTAAATCTACTTTAAAGCATGTTAAACTTGTGAAAAGTTGACTCGGCCCCTTATAAAAAGGACTCTGAATCAAAACGGTAAACTTTGAATAAAGTCAAACTCATCCGTCCTTTCGATGTTGATTGAAATCAGATCTGAATCATGCCTTCTTCATGAAATTTAAAGTTTGGGTTTTCCCTTCTTGGGCATCCAATACTATAAACAGAAAGCTTAGATGATATGATATGATAACCCATCATCTGAATTCTGAGAAGAGGTTATTGCCTAGCAATTAGAATTGTGCAGACAGTATTTTCAAAAGAATATAATTTAGAGTTCTTTACATTGCAACTGGCAAAATGACTCAATCCAATCCAGGCACTACACCAAAATTGTGGAACTCAGTTAGCATTTGGGCACAACATTCCAAAATATCACTCATTCAGGCCAGCACAACTGGGATAGCACCACTTATCTGGCAGCAGAGCTGCTGCCTCATAGGTCCAATGACCTTGGAACAATCTTGACACCTGCTGCTTTCTGGGTGGAGTCTGCATGTTCTCCCATTGATCACATAGGTTTCTTCCCACATTCGAAAAAAATGTGGGTTGGTGGGTTTGTTGGCCATTGTAAATGTCCCTGAGTGTAGGTTGGTGGTAAAATATGGAGGGAATTGATGTGAAAGTAAGGAAAATAAAGTGAGGTTATTCTATCACAAACAATTTTTCCTTAGATGCTGCCTTGCCTGCTGAGTTCCTCCAGCATTTTGTGTGTGTTGCTGAGAATATGATTAGTGTAAATGGTCACTTGATGATTGGCACCGACATCTTCCCAGAGCCTTCTTCTGTGCTGTGTGACTTAATGACTTTATTAGAATTAATGCATAGCCCTTAACAGCATGGAGAAAGTCACTTTAGCCCAACTCATAAACGGCTCCCAGCTATTGTCTAAATGCCATGACTGATATCAATC
The DNA here is from genome assembly GCF_963921235.1 of Mobula hypostoma. Classification (NCBI taxonomy): domain Eukaryota; kingdom Metazoa; phylum Chordata; class Chondrichthyes; order Myliobatiformes; family Myliobatidae; genus Mobula; species Mobula hypostoma. The sequence continues at coordinate 120,681,377 of NC_086102.1, read as the reverse complement.
CATTGGCAGTTCAAGGATAGGAATTGGTGAGTGCTTACCTGAAGGTTGACTAAAACTAACTTTAACCAACAGGAACTTGCAGAGATGTCAAGTGTTAAACTTAAATGCCAACTTTAAACTTCTCGGATGAGCTTGGTATCTTTCTGGCCTTTAACGCTGCTGACATTTTGTTAAGGTTACTAAATGTCATGCATCTGATGCAGGTTAATGGAGTTATAGCACAACCCAGCAATGACCTAACTGAATGGCAAAACAGGTAAGAGGGGCTGACTATTTTCCCTGGGTTCTTACACAATTAACAAACTTACGTATATCTGAATGGCAATCCCTTTTCAAAACTCCAGCTGTTCAAAATGTATATTAAGAATTAATAAAAACAGAAATAACTGGAAATGCTCAGCAGGACAGGCAGCATGTTTGGAGAGAGAAGAAGAGTTAAACATTCATATTGATGACCTCTATCAGTAGTGAAAAATGAAACAGGCAAGTTAAGACTCCTATCAAGGATGGTGGCAGTGAAATTATGGTTAAGGAACAAGGGAAATCATTGGTTTGAGAAGTGCAACCACTCATACATTTATGATGGAGCTGCTTTCCATTCCATCTTCCACTTTCTCTCATCCTTCTTGCTGAGGGAATTTTCCATACTATGCTTCCCCCTTTTCCCTAAACAATGTCTTGTTCTCCATTACATTTGATCAGGCCCTCAACTATGTCACCTCCACTTATTGCACATCTGCCTCCTCCTCCCCCCACCAAAAGCTTCACCTTGTCCTCACCTTCCTCCCCACTAGCCTCCATGTAGAACATTTCCACCACTTATGTCATGACCCCTTGACCCCTCACACTCCTTCCGCATTCCCTCTAGGACCCTCTGTTAACTCTTGCATCTTCAATAATTTCTCGTAACACCTTCCGAAGTGACCAAGGGAGATGCTACTCCTTCTGTTTCACCTAATCCTTTCCCACCATACAGGGTCCAAACAGATCTTCCAGGTGAAGCAGTAACTCCTTTGCACTTTAATCCACTCCAGAGGTTCTCAAGAAGTGGTTTCCTCTACATTGGAGAAATAAAGTGCAGATTCGATAACAACCTTAGATTCAGTCCAAATGGATATCCTCGACCTTCCAGTTACTTATTGCTTTAATTCTTAAAGTCAATTTACTTTAGAGTACGTACTGTATATGTCATCATATACTAACCTGAGATTCATTTTCTTGCAGGTATTCACAGGGAAATAAATACAAGAGAATTTATGAAAAACTATACTTCAACAAAGACTAACAAGCAACCAATGTGCAAAAGGAGACAAACTGGGCAAATAAAAAATAATAATATTGAGAAGATAAGTTGTAGGATCCTTGAAAATCAGTCTCTAGGTTGTGGAGTCAGTTCAGAGTTAAGGTAAATGAAGCTATCCATGCCTGTTCAGGAGTCTGATGGTTGTAGGGTAATAATTGTACCTGGTGTGGGACCTAAGTCTTGTGTACCTCCTGCATGATAGTATTGGCAAGAAGAGAACATGGCCTGGATGATGGGAATCCTAGATGTTGGATACTGCTTTCCACTCCTTCATTTTCCATCACATTCCCAATCTGAACATTCCAATGAAACCCATTGTAAGCTATAGGAACAATATCTCTGCCAACTAGGGACTCAACATAGAATCAGCAATTTCAGATGATCAGCTTTTCCAGTTTGTATCTAAGTTGACCTGCTCTGATAAATGATCACCAAATTGTAACTTTAACTATATTTTTCTCTCTCCACAGTTATTGCTTGGCTTTTGGGTATTTCTAGGATTTTCTTTCATTTCAGGTTTTCAGTAACCGTACTGTCCTGTATACCCCCATTCCAGCATTTATTTTTCTCTCTCTCCTATTCCTCTTCACCTCTTTGATCCAGCACGATCACCACTTATACCATTTAGTCCCCCTTTGGCTCTACACCATCACAGTTATTCCCTGGCTTCTCTTCATCCCTCTCCTTTCTATTAAGCAATTAATATTGCATTCCAAGATGCAGACCTGAAGGAATTCATCTGCTTCCAGCATATGGAAATTGAACCAAATCTGCCAAACTCTGTTCCTGAGATCACTTTGCTAGATGTTGTCTGGATACAGAAGTCAATAGTTTTATCCTTATTCTACAACATATTCACAAAAGAATCAGAGATTAATCTGAATGAAACTATAAAGAGACCATGTCAGCCTCCCATTTTGATTCATTCATTGACGGAAAGAATAAACGGACTTGGATGGTAGTTTTTAAAGTGGTTAGAACAAAATATTTCCAAACCTACTCTGCCTCATCTGAAGCAGCGGTGACAGAGGAAAAGGATAAAAGAGAAAAACTTGTGATCAGTTTGCATACTTTGAGGGGAAGAGTAGGAAAATTAGCAACAGTTAAATTAAACAGTATAAAAATGAAATAAGCAGCATTTCATATTTTAAAAAGACTATAAATGAAAATTGAGAGAAAAGGACATTGATAGTTTGCATTTATTTTAACTTAACCTTATTTCTGGACAATACTGATCATGTTATTTCTGATACCTGACCCACATTTCCCTGAATATTCAAAATATGGTTTTAGTTCCAAGTCCCTTTCACAGCCTGATTGATTTCAGCTTTTGCTTCTTTCCAAAAATTAGGTATGGGAGAGAGAGTGTGAGGAGGTAACACTGTTGTGATGAACAGGTCGGTTGTGTGCAACCGAAACACTGTACTGGGCCACATCCACCCCCTCGCCCAGCTCACATTCCGCTGCCTCTGGACTTCTGGAATCTCCGACTCACTTGTTCAACTCTTCAAACCGGAAAATAACTTGGATAATTTTGAAAGAAAATATATAGGTTCATTATGGTGTGTTAACTCCACTTAGAGAATAGCCAGTCTGTGAAAACCAGCAAAGCACCTGTCAGTCCTCTCTCTTTATCCTAAGTCTGCTGGCCTAAACTTCATGTTTTAGCATTGCAACAACCTCTGATAAATAGCCAGAGCTCATGTTTCTGCCTTATCCTTCAGCAACACATGAAAGGATTAGATAAATTCTCCCTATATCTTGTCACTGACTTTATTACTAGTATGTTCCACTAGAGTTGACACCAGTTTATTGATGGTATTTAATTAACCCAGCTTTATACTTTATTACTTTATTGTCATAAAACAATTGATACTACAGCATACAATCATCACAGCAATATTTGATTCTGTGCTTCGTACTCCCTGGAGTACAAATCAATAGTAAATATAATGAAATTTAAATTATAAATCATAAATAGAAAATAGAAAAAGAAAAGTAAGGTAGTGCAAAAAAACCGAGAGGCAGGTCCGAATATTTGGAGGGTAGGCCCAGATCCGGGTCAGACCTTGGCTGCATGATCCACTCACTAGCATAGCCATTAATAATGGTCGCTTGATTATAAGGCTAGGCCAATTTCAGCATCAGCAGGTGGCTTCATGGATTGATATGGGGACTCCAATTAACAGGAATTCAAAGGGCTACAGACAGTGCCATTTCCATCACGGGCACAGCTCTCTCACCAAACAGGAGATCGACAAAAGGCAGTGTCTCAGAAAGGTGCTGTCCATCATTAAGGATCTCCACTATCCTGACCATGCCCTCTTCTTATCACTGCCATCATACTGGAGGTACAAGAGCCTGAAGACCAATACCCCAAGGTTCAACAGCATGCTCTTCCCCACTACCATCAGCTCCTTGAACCAATCTGAATTCCCTTATCTTCACCTACCACCTCATGAGCCTCTGAATTCAACACAGCATTCTCTGCAACATCCACCATTTTCAATGGGATCCTACCACCAAATACATCTTTACCTCCCCCCACTCTCTGTTTTCCACAGGGACCACCCCCTCCATGACTTCCTTGTCCATTTGTCACTTCCCATCATTCTCCCTCCTGGCACATATCGCTGCAAGTGGCAGAAATACCACACCTGTCTATTCACCTCCTCCCTCACATTCATTCAGGACCCTAAAGAGTCCTTCCGGATGAGGTAACATTTCACCTGTGAGCCTGTTGGGATCTCTGTTGTATCCAGTGCTCCCAATGCGGACTCCTCTACATTGGTGAGACCTGATGTAAATTAGGGGACCACCTTGTCAAGCACCTCCACTCCATTTGCCAAAATCAGAATTTCCCAGAGGACAACCATTTTAGTTCCTATTCCCATTCTAACATGTCAGTCCATGGCCTCCTCTTTTGCTGTGATGAGGTCACCCTCAGGAACAAAACCTCATATTCCATCTAGGTAGCCTCCAACTTGATGACATGAAAATCGATTTCTCCTTTTAGTATTCTTTCCTCCCCTTTCCCTCTTCTTATATTACCTACTCTGGCCTCTCATCTCTTCACCTCACCTACCTATCACCTCCCACTGGTGCCCCTCCTTCTTCCTTTTCTCCATTCCTCTCCAATACTCCTTCTCCAGCCCTTTACCTTTCCCATTTACCTGGCTTCACCTATCACCTTCTAGCTAGTCCTCCTTCCCTCCCCCTCTCTTTTATTTTGGCATCTTCCCCCTTCCTTTTCAGTCCTGAAGAAGGCCTTGGCCCAAAATGTTGACTGTTTATTCATTTTCATTGGTGCTGTCTGACCTGCAGAGTTCCTCCAGCTTTTTGTGTGTGTTACTCTGAATTCCCTAATTCTACTTTAGATTATAATTCTCTCAATTTTCACTAATGCCTTTATGTGTATTTTTGTTTAGTTTGTTGTGTAAGTTATGTGTAATTCATGTTAGGTTAATTACAGGAGTACAATAGTTTTTCAGTGTCTTGCTTTGGATTTCCAGCATCTGCAGATTTTCTCGTGTGTGGGCTATTTCAGATTTTATTTATTTTTCTCTCTCTCAACTTGTCCTAATGTCATTATGTTTATTTTGTCATGTAAATTACATATAATTTATGTTAATTTAAATTCACATTGACATCAGTGAACGTGTACCCTAGTACTGAATTGACATTAACTGGGAGAATAAACTGGCCAAACCAGTCACAGGAAAATGAAGAGTAAAGGAGAAAATTACCTTTCACCCAGGAGCAGGCAGATGAAGTCAAAACTCAAGCTGGAACACCCATTTCCAACCACTGCTTAATGTAGCAGACTCCATATTGATTATGCAAAATATCAACAACAGTGCTATTATTTTGAGCACTGCAATGCATGAGTTAAAAACAAAACTAATTGGCCAGTGATGGGATTTTCCCTGCACCTGGTGATAGACACTCTTGGGATTAATATACAAAGCTCGAGAAACAAGGATTACTTCAGGATCCTGAATTATATTCAACACTGCAGTTGGTGTTCAATATTTTTTCAGTCCCAAATGAAAGTATCATCAACAGTTGGAATAGCCGCCAAAAAATGCAATTTTAAATACCAACAGAGGGGAAAAGAAATGTGTTTTATGCTAATTACTGACAGCAAATGGAGCTTTAGAAGCACCAATGCCAAGACTTCCTCTTTAGTAGTGTGACTCTATTTGTGACTGAGTTGAGTGAAATGCTGGTCCTCATAAATTGACTTGAGAATTAAAATATGAAAGTGGGTCTTGCACATCTCATCATAACAAACACATTTTAGATCAAAGTAAAAACACTCAGCTCAGCTGAGTATATCCTTGCATGAAAGATACAGTAAAGTGAAGGTGCCATGTATACAAGTCAAACTGTGTTAGAATTCAAGCTCTTTGAGTTCAGTTAAAACATCTTGTTTTGCAACACACTCTTAGGTCATAGCTTTTAAAGGATTGAGTTAAAAAGTGATTCTTTTCAAAGTTGCACGTGTTCAAGAGGCAGAAGGCATGCACTTCCTGAATTTAGTCTGGGACTACGTACAGTGGCATGCATTGTGAGCTAGTAATTTTGCAAGGAAATGCAAAGCAGGAGAAGTCACTGACTTGCAGATTGCTTTATAAAGTACAAGTCTGCATACTAAGAAGGATAATAGCAGGAGGTTCTGAGACCCAACACTCATTCTCTATAACCACAGTTCCCACTTTTTATCTTTCAACCCACACCGCACTGGCCCCAGTGAACTTGCTCAAGTGAGGAACGTTACATTGCTACAAAGGAGGAGGTTAATTTTGCTCCATTTCACTCTGTAAAGGCAGCCCATCTGTTTGTTCGAAAACATTGCAAACTGCAGTTAATTATCCCAGCTTTCTGTAGAATTAACGGTTCTTGGAAAGTTGTTGGTAGTTTTAAACAATTCTATCACTTTGTTTTTTTTTGCATCAATGTCACTTTGTGGTCTGTCACTTGGGGAGGTCCAGTTCAGAACAAAGCGACTGACAATGAAACAAAAGAAATGGCAGTTGTTGGTAATGAGTGCAAGCAGTGTCACAAAAGAGAATGATTGGAAGGTTACAATCCCGGAGGAGTGTACTACTAGAGAGTCTCCAGCATTTTAGAAATTGAGCATTAAATAACTTCTTGAGATGTTATCAAGCTGTGATGTTACTTCTGGTGCTTGTGAATTTGAAAACTCTTCTCTCCAGTAACTCAGTTGGTTTTTCTCATTCCAGTTATACCATGGGCAGTTAATCAAAACATGCCAGTTTAAGGCCATGGAATTTCTCCCGCCCTCTTTAGCCAGTTCATCAAAGTCTGGTACGGATAATTTTCTCATTCCAGTAATACCATGGGCAGTTAATCAAAACATGCCAGTTTAAGGCCATGGAATTTCTCCCGCCCTCTTTAGCCAGTTCATCAAAGTCTGGTACCGATAATTTTGGCCTTCTTGGAAAATTAACCAAGCCTCATATTTTGGTATAACACAAAGGTTGTTGGTATTGTGGATAGTGTAGAAGATTCTCATATGTTGCAATGGGATATTGATAGGGGTGCAGAGCTGGGCTGAAAGGGGGCAGATTGAGTTCAAGATGGAATGAAGTGATTCACTTTGGAAGGTTGAATTTGAAGGCAGAGTACAGGGTTAATGGCAGGATTCTTAGCAGTGTGGATGAACAGAGGGATCTTGAGGTCCAAGTCCATAGATTCCTCAAAGTTGCAGTGAAAGTTCATAGAGTGAGTAAGAAGACATATGGTGTGTTGGCCATCATTAGTCAGGGGACTGAGTTCAAGAGTCATGAGGTAACACTGCAGCTCTATAAAACTCTGATTAGACCACACTTGGAGTATTGTATTCTGTTCTGGTCACCTCATTCTAGGAAGAATGTGCAAGCTGTAGAGAGGGTACAGAGGAAATTTATTCAGATGTTGCCTGGATTAGAGAGCATGGCTTATGAAGATAAGTTGAGTGAGCTGGGGCTTTCTTCTTTGGAAAGAAAGAGGATGAGAGGTGACTTGATTAAAGTGTACAAGATGATAAGAGGCATAGATTGAGTGGACAGCTAGAAACTTTTTCCCAGGGTGGATATGGCTTATAGAGGGTTATAGTTTTAAGGTGATTAGAGGAAAGCTTGGGGGGGGGGGGAATGTCAAAGATACGTTTCCTTCATAGAGATTGGTAGGTGGTGGAGCATGCTGCCAGAGGTAGGGGTAGAGCCAGATACATCAGGGACATTTAAGAAATTCTTTGATAGGCACAGGGATGGAAAAGATGGAGGGTTATGTGAAAGGGAAGGTTTAGATTGATCTTGGAGTAGGCTAAAGAGTTGGCAAAACATCTTGGGCTGAAGGGCCTGTACTGGGCTGTACTGATCTACGTTCTATATCTGCAAACATTGCTACCACTCCTTATAGAGCTGTATTTAAAATCATAAATGCAAAAGCCCCTTTACCCACCCAGTGAACACTGACCATCAAGTACCCTTTCAAAGTAATCCCATTTCGTCTTCCCCACTTTCCTGTCAATTCTTCCCATATTCTACCACTCACCCTCAGACTAGGAGCAATTTATAATGACCAATTCACTGAGAAAACTTCAAGCCTTTGGGGGGGGGTGGGGGGAACTGAAATACCCGGCAGAAGCCGGGGTCACAACACACAAACTCCATACAGACAGCACCTGAGTTCAGGATTGAATCTGGGTCATATGAGCCATGAGGTAGCAGCTCCATCAGCTGTGTTGCTATGTTACCCACCAGCCTCCTTAAATTGGACTTTCTTTTCTTACTTATAAAGAATACCTAGTAGAATATGGGAGGAGTTGGCTTGTAATGTGAAAGGTGCACAAAAAAAGGAACTTGAAAATAAAGCATCAAGAAGAGAAAGAGATCCTAAAAGTGTTCTCATGGCATATCAATGGGGCATGGAAATCTTTTTAGGCAGCTGGAAAAGTGCCGTAGGTCTACCTAGCACTACCCTAGACTGCACTTCTTTTTCTCTCTCTCAACTCACACATGTTGTTATGTTTATTTGGTTGTGTAAGTTATGTATAATTTATGTTAATTTAAGTTTATGTAAACTAACGTTCATTGCACTTGTAATGTGCTGCTGCCGCAAAAAGTTAATTTTCATGACTTTTATACCTCTCGTGACAATAAACGGAACTTGAGGTCAGTCAGTCTAAATGGTGGAAATTTTAAGGAAAGGTAACAAGAGAAAAAGGATAGTAATCGTTTGGTCAAATTTTTTAAAAAGTTACGTTAAAGACAATTTGTGTTTGTCTAAACTCGTTCTTTTGGTTTAAGGTCACCAGATGCTAGGGGTAATGTGGTATATCAGCGTCATTTTGATTTTCAGGTGTTTGGTAAAGTATAAAAAGCTGGTGACAGAAGAGATGTCCAGGCAGTAAGAAGTACAGTGGATGTGTGTATATGAAATCATGTTGGTGACAGAAAGCAGGGAGTCTTAGGAAATGTTTATTTCTCAGGCTGGAAGGCATCAGTGAGATCAGGACATGGTAAATAAATTGGTCAATCGTTTTATTGTTATCATATATGCAGGGAAAATCATTGTTTTGCCTGCCATCCATACAGATCACTTCATCGCATCAGTGCATTGAGGTAACTCTGCCATGGACAGTCCCAACCCCATTCCTAGGAGAGAGACATCATACCATATTGAAAATATTAAATTTCTTGTAGAGGTTGAGGAAATGTTCACAAGAATTGCTCCAGGAATGAAGGGTTTCCAAAGCAAAGCTCCACTGAAGATCTTGGAGCAAAGGAGATTGAAAGAACTGTAAAAAAAAAATCATAATGCATTGGAAAAGATAAATAAATAAAGTTTGGTCCAAATAGCAGGTTGTTCAAAGACAAGGAGGTCACAGTAAGGTGATGCGTGGGAATAATGCAAGCGGTGTGACATTCAATGTACTTTCAAGGTACCGGGGTGACATGGTAGCATAGAGGCAAGCACAACACTGGTGATAGGGGTCATTTCCTGCCGCTTTAAGGAAATTATATGTTTGCTCCGTGACCACATATGCTGTCACAGGAAAGTGCAATTAATCATCAAGGACCCCACCACCCAGGCCATGTTCTTTTCTTGGGTACCAGAGCATCAAGCCTCACACCACCAGGATCAGGAATAACTATTACCCCTCAGCCATCGGGCTCCTGAACCAATGGGGATAATTTGAATTACCTCATCACTGAACTGTTCCCACAATATATGGATTCACATTCAAGGGCTCACCATCTCATGTTCTCAATATTTATTGCTTATTTATTTACTACTATTAATTCCTCCTTTTTTTTATATTAGCAGAGTGACTTGAAAGGCATCATGTCAGTGAAATGGCTTTATTAGTCAGATACTTAGCAGAGTGAGGAAGGAAGTTGCTTTGGAGACAGAGCAGGGACTATACTCTACCAGTTTTCAGACTGTATAAAATTGTGGTGATATATTTAAGCAAAGTACTTCTCGCCACATCCCCTGGCTGCTTATTGTAGCTGGTGTTCCCTATATGACCTCCTCTACTTCAGTAAGACCAAGTTCTGACTGAGTAATCGCTCTGCTGAGCACCTGCGCTCTGTTGGCTGTGGGTGTCTAGATCACCCGGTTGTGAGCCAACCTGATTCCCTTCCCCATTCCCATTCCGATTTGTCTGTCCTTGGCCTCCTCCACTGCCTTCGTGAGGCTAATTGCAATCTAGAGGAACGACACCTCACGTTCCCTTTGTGTAGTCTACAACCTGATGGCCTGAAGACTGAATTCTTCAACTTCAGGTAAACTGCTCCCCCTCTTTCACCTTTCTCATTGTTCTTGATCTGCCCAATTCTTTTTGCATCCACCTCAGCCCTTCCCATCATCCTGTCTCTTTCCCCTCCTCCACCCACTCCATTTGCCCAGTGCTTACTTGGTTCCCTACCCCATTGTTCTCATCTGACCTTCCCACCTCTCACCTGATTCCATGTCTAATTTTCCTCTCCTATCAGATTTTATCATCTGCATCCCCTTGTTGCCTCCACCACTCACCTTCCAGCTTCTGTCACCATTTCCACTCTTCCTCCTCCATCTGTGTAACAACTGTCCTCACCTTGGTCTACCTATCAGCTGCTGGCTCTTGCCATACACCTTTCTTTCGCCCCTCTATCCTTCAGTCCAGATGAAGGGTCTCAGCCTGAATCATCAACAGATTTCTCTCCACAGATGCTGCCTGACCTATTGAGTTCCTCCAGCATCTGGTGTGTTATTTCTTTCCAATGCCATTACAGCATACATAGAACCTAACAGGAGATGAGTCAGAGGACTGGAAACCAAACAGAGACTGAATCAGTCTGTGATCTTGATGTGAAGTATTGTGCACAACTAATGAAGCCAGAGGCAGGAAGCTTCAAATTAGGCAGGCAGTTTTAGTGTAGAACCAATAAGGAAGTGGGTGTCAGTAGTGACTTCAGCAGTGTCCTTTTGGTCATGGGGCAGGGTTCAGGGTGAAGAACAACACAGGCCAAGGGTATAGGTTGACATGGAGGGTTAGTGAGAGCAGTTGGATAAGCAATTAAACTGTTGCTCCCAGTTTAATCTGGGTTGAGAGTGCCAGTTAGCCCTATACCATGTTAAAGATGTTCTGATAAAGACCATGGTCAAGAAGTATATTCTTCAGTTAATCCAGGAAGCAGCAGGCTAAATGGATAATGCACTTAATTTTGCTTCTTTGAAGCAATTATAATAATCAAAGGCCTGTTTATTGGCAACCATCAGTAACACACTTAAAACATCCAAACCAGTGAAATATTTGATGAGTTTTCACCACAGGTTGGACACATGAGCTTAGCACCAGCCGCCACTCCGATCCACCCTTAAAATGATCTCCTTGCTTCTATTTTTGTCTGAGATGCGGGCACAGCAAGATTCAAGTGGATTTCCATTTTTTTGGAGCATTCCTCTGTGTGCCCATTGTTTCTGGATTCTGCCTTGGAAAAGTTATGCTCGGATATTTACTTAGTAGCAGTCTCAAGAGTTAAATACCTACAAGTGTAAAAGTATATTATTCCAGCACAGTTCAGTGACTGACACTGTATGTAGACATGGTTATTGCACACTCGAGCAGAGAGGGGATCATTGTACAGCTTCCAGTACAATGTGGCAGAGTGACAAGACACCATCTGAACTTTAAATCTGGTGATTTCAACATGGAAGTAAGCACAATATCAATGCTTTAATGCAATTCACAATATCCTATGAGGAGAATCTGCTTTCAATCACAAGGCTTGTAAATCTCTTTTTGTGGTTGGGAGTGTCACTCTGCTTGGCTTCTGGGTAGGGCTGGGAGTTGAAAGGGCACCTGCATGCTTTTCCCCTCACACAGCCATGGTAGAGCCTTTTCTCCAATCCTACATCCTTATCAAGATATATCTAAAGCCAGGCCAGTGCTGTGCAGATAGATAATGGGTTTCACTTCCAACTGCCTTCCATCTTATCTGAACTCTTGCAGCACTAACCAGAACTATTTTCAGCTCTGCTTTTTTTTTTCGCTTTGTAACTTTCCCTCACATTCAAGAGATCCAAGTTTTACTGGATGAATCAGTACCAAATAACGTTATCATTTTATTGGTTCATAAAATCACTAACTAGGATTATCCTGCATTCTCCTTGGCAACTGATACAAGCTGTCCAGAAAAAAAAAATATGGCATTTGAGAAAGGAGACCCAGGGCAGTACAGCACCTTCCTCCTGCTCTGTCCCTTTGAGTTTTTGTGACTGGTTCCCCCACCCCACTCCTCTCCTTCCTCCACAGTTGCCCCATAGCAGAGACAGACACATCGGCTGCCACAGGGCCTGAACCTTTTAGACCTTTGCTCTTTCTGGACGTTGTCCAGTAAAGTATCAGAAATGCAAAGGACTGAGTTTGGTCCCATCAGCAATCCAATCAGACCCCGGTTAGTGCCTGTTTCAGTGTGTTGATCAGACCACCGCGGTTTCAAAAATCCTTCAATCATATGTTGTTGTTCTTTGGGACAGCTCCATTTTCCATTAGCACTTGCCAAAGTCCAATCACTTGTTAGGCAGCTATTGTGGATTGAGAGTGACTCGTATGTTAGTGAAATCAGTGTGAGAGAACATGGTCTGGAAAATAGTTTACTATAATCTAGAAGATACCTGCACCATAAACACAAGAAATTCTGCAGATGCTGAAAATCCAGAATGCTGGAGGAATTCAGCAGGTCAGGCAGCATCTATGGAGCAGGATAAGAAGGTGATATTCATCAGGACAGGAAAGGAAGAGGGAAAAGGGTAGAATAAGAAAGTGGAGGGAGGGGAACGAGTACAAGCTGACAAGCTTCATCTCAGATCAATTCTTCTACCCTTTACCTCTTCCATCTATCATCTCCCAGCTTCTTACTTCAACCTCTCCCCCATACATCCAACAACCCCCTCACTTGGTTTCACCTATCCACCTACCACCTTGCACTCCTTCCCCTCGCCTCACCTTCTTATTCTGGCTTATTCCTACTTTCTTTCCAGTCCTGATGAAGGATGTAGCCCAAAACATTGAGAGTTTATTCCTCTCCATAGATGCTGCCTAACCTATTGAGTATCACTCACTGTTCCATGCACCATGTTTTCATCAGTCACCTGACAGTGCTCTCTAACACAATATTCACAGTGAAGAGTGGCTCCCTGGGAAGTATTGTAGAACAGAAGGATATTGGTGGTTCTTTGAAAGTGGACTCTCATGTAGCTAGAGAGGAGAAGAATGCTAGTGTTTGTCAGTCAGGGCGCTGAGTACAGAATTGGGAGGGCCTGGTGCAATTGTACAAGACTTGGAGGCTTGCGTTCAGTTTTGGTCACTATGTTTTAGGAAAGATGTCATCAAACTTCATTTCTTGAATGTAGGAGACTGAGGAGTGATCAAGTTGAGGTGCATAAACTCATGAGGGGCATAGGTAGGGTGGATACGTGCGGTCTTCTTCCCAGGGCTGGGGAATTAAGAACATGAGGGTATTGGTTTAGGGTGAGAGGGGAAAGCTTTAATAGGAACTTGAAGGGCAATTTTTTACAGAGAGGATGTTATATATGCGGAATGAGCTGCCAGAGGCAGTGGTTGAGTCAGATACAATAACAACTGCTAACATACGTTTGAACAACAGGAAAGGTTCAGAAGGAGATGGACCAAACCTGGGGAAATGGAACAAGGAGGGGAGGAGAAGATGGCGGCATGATGCAACGTGCGCGGCCACTCTGAAATGATATCGTATTTATAAGTAGGTACTGTGCACAATCCTGATTTGATGGAGACAGACGTGAAAAGCACAGATGAACATCTGGAGAAACTTCTGAAATGCCCGCTTCACTGCCACTGCTACTACGCGATCGAGCATCCCCGGAGGGGAAGGCCCCAAATCCTCGGCTTTACCTGTTGCCGGAGCCGGAGTCGAAGCACTCGGCAGAGATGGTGCTCGGTGCTTGGTGTCGGAGGGCTGGTCGGAGGCTCGAAGTTTTCGGATGGACTCAAGAGTCGGCTCTGGTCGGGTGCTTCCAGGGTGCTGCATCGGCAAGTTTGCAGCGCTGGAAGCTCATGGCAGGGAGAGCTTTTCTTCCTTCTACCACCTGCGTGTGATGATGGGACTTTCGAGAGACTTTGAGACTTTTTTTACCGTGCCCATGGTCTGTTCTTCATCAAATTACTGTATTGCTTTGCACTGTTGTAACTATATGTTGTAATTATGTGGTTTTTGTCAGTTTTTTAGTCTTGGTTTGTCTTGTGTTTTTGTGATATCATTCTGGAGGAACATTATATCATTTCTTAATGCATGCATTACTAAATTATAGTAAAAGAGGACTGCGTGTCCTCATAATCTAAAAAAAAGCTTAGATGGGCATCTTGGTCAGCATGGACCAGTTGGGCTGAAGGGCCTGTTCCTGTGCTGTATGAATTAACGCTTAACATATGCACCACTCCTCCAAGACAACAGAAAACAACTGCTGTCAGTCAGCACAGTGTGCACGAATTTCAGTGACGGCCCTGTCTTCTGCAGCAGGGTTTGCTGAGGAACCACAGGCTTCAGCAGCAGCTCCTGTCCTGGTGACAGACAGGGGCATGCAGACGATTACGCGCTGGAAATTATGGGCCCAACCATCACACGGACCATGACTAGCAATGGTTTGGAGATGATTGCGATTCCTCTCCGGTAATGTTCATTCTCTCACACCACTTGCCCCTTGTCACAAATAGTCCCTCTTACTTACCCCCTGCCCTAACCATAGCTTTTCATCTCTGACCCTCAGCCCCAGATCCTGAAGGAAAATAGATGCACTCCTCCATCTGGCACTCATGGTGGCTGGCAGATAGTGACCTCTAGCTGGGATCTCTGTGTGCTGAGTCACCAGGCAGGAGTGACTGCAATCAGGCTGTAGGGGAAGGATCACACACAAAATGCTGGAGGAACTCTGCAGGTCAGGCAGCATCAATGGAAAAGAATAGATTAGATTATGAGGACACGCCGTCCTCTTTTATTGTCATTTAGTAATGCACGCATTAAGAAGTGATACAACATTTCTCCAGTATGATATCACAAAAACACAAGACAAACCAAGACTAAAAAACTGACAAAAACCACATAATTATAACATATAGTTACAACAGTGCAAAGCAATACCATAATTTGATAAAGAATAGACCATGGGCACGGTTAAAAAAAACTCTCAAAGTCTCTCGAAAGTCCCATTATCTCACACAGATGGTAGAAGGAAGAAAAAAAACTCTCCCTACCATGAGCTACCAGTGCCGCAAACTTGCTGATGCAGCGTCCTGGAAGCACCCGACCACAGTCGACTCTTGAAAACTTCGAGCCTCCGACCAGCCCTCTGACACCAAGCACCGAGCACCATCTCTGATGAGCACTTCGACCCTGGCCCCGGCAACAGGTAATAGGCAAAGCCGAGGATTTGGGGCCTTCCCCTCTGGAGATTCTCAACCGTACAGTAGCAGCGGCAGCGAAACAGGCATTTCAGAAGTTTCTCCAGACGTTCCTCTGTGTTTCTCACGTCTGTCTCCATCAAATCAGGATTGTGCACGGTACCTACTTAACAAATACAATATCACTTGGGAGCGGCCGCGCGCGCTGCATCGTGCCACTATCTTCTCCTCCCCTCCCATATAGATAGTCAATGTTTCAGGCTGAGACCCTTCTTCAGGACAGGAGAAGGGTGGCTCATGTGCTAATCTCCCTAGAGCCAAGGCAGTGTATTAGCTCTGCTTCCGAAGACTCAGGAAAGGACAAACTACAACAGAGCATACAGGAATGCTTCCATGTCTTTTAGATACCAGCTGAAAGCTCATTTTATCTATCACAAAATGATAGTACACTCACAGAGCAAATCATGGGGCATCGTCCAATAGCTCGCATTGCAGAACCTGTCGAGGTGCCTCAGTTATTAGGCTCCTGAACCAGCATGGATAACTTCACTGACCTCAACTCTGAACTGATTCCACAACCTACAGACTCACTTTCAAGGACTCCACATCTCATGTTTTCAGTGTTTTTTATTTACAAAAATTGTCTTCTTTTGCATGTTGATTGTTTGTCCAAATGTGTCTATGTACAGTTTATCAAATTAAATTCTGCTGTATTTCTTCATTTTTCTTGTAAATGCCTACAAGAAAATATATCTCAAGGTAGTGTATGGTGACATATACTGTACATACTTTGATAATAAATTTAGACCATGAGATATAGGAGCAGAATTAGGCCATTCAAGTTTGCTCCGCCATTCTATCATGTCTGATTTATTATCCCTCTCGACCCCATTCTTTTACCTTCTCTCAAATTTACTTTGACTTTGAGATTGCACATTCTTCAGCAGACCTGACAGTGACTTATAAACCCTTAAGAAACCTTTTGAGCAGGATGTGAAGAATGTGCAGACTCCAATATTCCGTTGCAGCCACAGCAACTACGTGCCACGTCCAACTGAGTTCCGAGCACAGGGCGCCATGGTAATGTAACGGTTAGGGTGATGCTTTTACAGCTCGGGGCATTCCGGAGTTCAGAGTTCAATTCCAACGCTGTCTGTAAGGGCTTTGTACATTCCTCCTGTGAACCACATGGGTTTTCCGCGAGGTGATCTGGTTTCCTCCTGCAGTCCAAAAAGGTGGGTTGGTGGGCAGTGCAGCTCGTTGGACTGAAAGGGTTTGTTCCATGCTGTTTCACTAAATGAATAAATAAATAACCTAAATTCTGGACAGACAATTATTGAGTGAGACTCTTCATGCTCTGGGCGTGTGTACACTGAGTGCACAGAGCCATGCAAATCAAAGCACGAAGTAACCGTGTCATGTGTTAATGCGCCAGCTCCAAGCAAGTGGAGAACCACAGCACGAGAGTGATATGCCGAATGAACAAACTTCTACCCTGTAAACTTTTGTTTAGGATTATCTTTTTAAAATTCTAATGAAAGTGAAAAGGTTATTCTTGGTGAGGGGGGAAAAAACAGTATCTTCCAGAGGATTGTGAGAATAATGCTCGACATCATCAAGAAAAGTTCAAGTTTAAGTTTATTGCCACAGGCATATATAGTCAGAGTGTAACTGCCAGAAAAATTAGCTTTCTGCAGCAGCAGCACTGAACATTACAAACATGAAAAAACATGTTACATATGTAAATTTAAATTAACGAATCATATATGACATATATGACAAGTTAAACATAATGACAACAGAGACAGAGAGAAAGAAATATAATTGAGAGTTTCAGACTTAATAAGCTGAATATTTTCCTTCCCCTGGCATTATAAACCCTACCAGAAGAAACCTTCAGGCAAATTGTGTCTACATCAGCTTTGTGACAGGTCTCTCCCATTAGATCCAGTCTCCCGTTTTTCCATTCCATTGTTTTCACTCGTGTATTTATTAAGTTCTCCTTTGAATGTTGAGTCTGTGCCCACCTCTATTAAAGTCACTGTATTCAGACCAAAATCTTTTTTCCAGAAAACTGATTTCCTCATGTTACCATTGTTATTATGCCAAATATCTCAAAGCTGGGGGATCTGGTTACCAACAGTCTCATCAATGGAATCATTTTCTTTTTCTTTACCTTGTGGAATCCTTCATTGATTTCAAGCTTCTCTTCTAAATCACTCTATAATTTTCTCCTCAAAGAATTCTGCATGGAGGAGCTGAATTCTTGATGCCAGTTCCAGTAAACCTCCTTTGTCTTTATCAGGCCTTCTGGTCAATATCCTGACAGGATGTTTGACAAACAAAGCAAGTCCTGATGATGCAAGTCTCTAAACTAAAAATGCTCAACAGGTCAGACAGTGTTGGTGAAGAGAGAAATCAAGATAACATTCAGAATGAAGACCTTTGAATAGGATTTGGAATTCTCTGCTTTTACCCTGACACAGCCTATTGGCCGCCCTTTATACTGGTACTAATACCTTTGTGCATTGAAAATTGGGCATGTCAATTTAAAGGTCACATTTCTGTTCACACTGAACCACTCCCACATTCCACTATCCTGGATCATAATGGTGAGTGTGAAATACAGACTATATTCTCAGTTGCACACCCAAGCTAGAGTCACTGTTTCTAATGCTCCTGCCCATCCACCCCTTTACACTGTCAACATTGGCGACCTCTCATCTTTGTCCTCTTGCCCATGGCAATGAGTTAAGACTCTGCTGTTCATTTGTGTTCTGTCACTTATTAGCTGGAACACAACCCCTTACCATCAGTGCAGCAGAGAAGTGTCAAAACGGACACTGGCAGAACCAAATACCATTTACTGGACAGGGAAGGGATAGCGGAGCCGGTAAAGGCAAGGGATTGTAATGAATAGCCCTGCATTGGCAAGGGGGAAGAGCAACATATGATCAGTGTTGATATAGGCTTGGATATGGAGTTATGCCAGAGCGTCTGAGAGGAGATTGGGGCTTATGTTGATGACAGGCTTAGGTAGATGAGAGGCACATAATAAAATAGGCCAAAGTCAGCATGGGTTATTTTAGGGAAAACCTTGCCTAATAAACATGATGGAATTCTTTGTGGAAATAACAAACAGGATAGACAAAGGCTGTTGTTTACTTGGATTTTCAGAAAGCCTTTGACAAGGTGCCATACACGAGGCTGCTTAGCAAGGTAAGAGCCCATAGTATTACAGGAAGGCTACTAGCATGGAATGAAGATTGGCTCACTGGCAGGAGACAAAGATTGGGAGTGAATGGGGCATTTTCTGATTGGTTGCTGGTGACCAGTGGTGTTCTGCGGGGGTGGGTGTTGGAACTGCTTTTCTCCATATTATACAGCAATGTATTGGATAACGGGGTTGATGGCTTTGTGGCCAAGTTTTTGGATGATAGGAAGATGGCGGGAGGAGTAGGTAGGGTTGAGGAAGCAGGGTGTCTGCAGAAGAACTTAGACAGATTTGGAGAATGGGCAAAGAAGTGGCAGGTGGAAAATAGGGTAGGGAAGTGTGTGGCCATGCACTTCAGTAGAAGGAATATGATGGCAGAATATAGTATTAAAGGTAAGACTCTTGGCAGTGCGGAGGATCAGAGGGATCTTGGGGTCCGAGTCCATAGGACGCTCAAAGCAGCTGCGCAGGTTGACTCTGTGGTTAAGAAGGCATACAGTGTATTGACCTTCATCAATCGTGGAATTGAATTTAGGAGCCGACAGATAATGTTGCAGCTATATAGGAGCCTGGTCAGACCCCACTTGGAGTACTGTGTTCAGTTCTGGTCGCCTCGCTACAGGAGGGACGTGGAAGCCATAGAAATGGTGCAGAGGAGATTTACCAGGATGTTGCCTGGATTGGGGAGCATGCCTTATGAAAACAGGTTGAGTGAACTCGGCCTTTTCTCCTTGGAGTGACGGAGGATGAGAGGTGACCTGATAGAGATGTACAAGATGATGAGAGGCATTGATCGTGTGGATAGTCAGAGGCTTTTTCCCAGGGCTGAAATGGCTGCCACAAGAGGGCACAGGTTTAAGCTGCTGGGGAGTAGGTACAGAGGAGATGTCAGGGGTAAGTTTTTTACGCAGAGAGTGGTGAGTGTGTGCTGCCGGCAACGGTGGTAGAGGCGGATACAATAGGGTCTTTTAAGAGACTTTTGAATAAGTACATGGAGCTTAGAAAAATAGAGGGCTATGGGTAAGCCTAGTAATTTCTAAGGTAAGGACATGCTCGGCACAGTTTTGTGAGCTGAAGGACCTGTATTATGCTGTAGGTTTTCCATGTTTCTATGTTTCATTGAATAAAGGTTTAGCCTATTTTCTAAATGGGGAGAAACTTAAAAAATTAGAGGTGCAAAGGGACTTCAGAGTTCTTGTGCAGGATTCCCTAATGGTTAGCTTAGAGGTTGAATCAATGTTAAGGAAGGCAAATACAATGTTAGCATTCATTTCGAGAGGACTAGTATATAAGAGGAAGGGTGTAATTCTGAGCTTTTATAAGGCAGTGGTCAGACCACACTCAGAGTATCCTGAGCAGCTTTGAGTCCCCTATCTAAGAAGAGACGTGATTGCATTGGAGAAGGTCCAGAGGAGGTTCGTGGTAATGAGTCTGGGGGTGTAAGAGTTAATGTATGAAAAGCATTTGACGGCTCTGGGCCAAAATATGCTGGAGTTTAAAAGAATGGTTTGGGGGGAGGATAATCTCACTGAAAGCTATTGAATATTGTAAGGCTTAGATAGAGTGGATGAGGAGAGGCTGTTACCTGTAGCGGTTGAGTGTGGGGTTTGAGGGCACAGCCTCAGATTAGAGGGACGTCCATTTAGACACAGGGATGAGAAGGGACTTCTTTAGCAAGAGGGTGGTGAATCTATGGAATTCATTGCCACAGATGCCTGTGGAGGATAATTCACTGGGTATATTTAAAGTGCAGGTTGGCATGTTCTTGATTAGTCAGGGCATCACAGGTTCCATGGGGAAGGCAGGAGAATGGGGTTGAGAAGGATAAATAATCAGAGATTATGTAATGGTGGAGCAGTCTTGATGGGCCAAATGGCCTAATTCTACTTCTCTGTCTTGTGGTCATGATTAGAATGGAGAAGAGGATGAGATAGAACATTCTGATTCAAATTCAGATTCATTTGTTTCAAAGTTTTTAGGTGTCATGCTGAATGTGTATAAGAAAGTAGAGGTGCTGCTGTGCTGTCTTTATAATGGAGGCTACATGCTGGACCCAGGATAGATCCTCTGAATTGATGGCACTAAGGAATTTCAAGTTGTTGACTCTCTCCATCTCTGAACCTCTGATGAGGACTGGCTCATTGACCTCAGGTTTCCTCCTCCTGTTCTCAATAATGAGCTCTTTGGTTTTGCTGACACTGAGTGAGAGGCTGTTGTTGTGGCACCACTTGGTCAGAATCTCATCTCAATCCGGTACGCTGATTTGTCACCACCTTTGATTCAGCCCACAATGGTGGTGTCGTCAGCAAACTTACCACACTGCACACAGTTCTCTCTCACTTGGACAACAAAGACACTTATGCCAGAATCCTGTACATTGATTTCAGTTCAGCCCGCAGAGATTAGTAGAGAAATTGTCGCTGCTTGGCCTTAGCACTGCCATGTGTCGCTGGATTTTGGATTTCTTGACAGAGAGACCACAGTCAGTCCGTGTTGGCAGGAACATTTCTGACTCCATCACACTGAGCACTGGATCCCCACAAGGCTGTGTGCTTAGCCCATTGCTGTTTACACTGCTAACACATGACTGTGCAGCCAGATTCAAGGAGAACCTGATCATTAAATTTGCAGTTGATACCACAGTGGTGGGGCTCATCAGCAAAAATGATGAAACTATGTACAGGGAGGAGGTCAAACACCTAGAAAGCTGGTACAGGAATAACAACTTGATGCTTAATGTCACCAAAACCAAGGAGATGATCGTCGATTTCAGATGGTCTCAGCCTGAGCACACACCCCTCAGCATCAGCGACTCCACAGTGGAGAGAGTGGAAAACATCAAGTTCCTTGGGGTGCAGATCTCGGACAATCTCACCTGGTCCAGGAACACCAGTGGGATTGTGAAACGGGCCCAGCAGAGATTGCACTTTCTAAGGAAGCTTAAACAAGCATCACTCCCCACTAACATCTTAACTACATTCTACGGAGGCGTGGTTGAGAGTGTGCTGACCTTTTGCATCACAACCTGGTACTCCAGCTGCAGTGCTGTCGACAAAAAAGCCTTGCAGAGGGTGGTTAGGGGAGCAGAGAAGGTTATTGGGGTCTCCCTACCTTCTGTCCAAGACCTCTTTCAGAGTCGATGCCTCCAGAAGACACGGTACATCATTAAATACCCCTCACACCCTCTCCATGAACTGTTTGTTCTTCTGCCATCAGGCAAATGTTACAGGAGCATCAAATCTAAAACCACAAGGCTACTAAACAGCTTCCTCCCACAGGCAGTCAGACTGCTAAATAGCTGCTCCACCTGACTCTGCTTTGGACACTTTTAACTTGCACTGGACACTTAAATCTGATTTAACTGACATGTGGCTGTTGTGTTTTATTATTTATTGTTATGTTTATTATTTAGTGTTGCGTTTGTTATGTTACAATTGCACTGCCCCTGAGAAACGCTGTCTCATTCTGCCCTACAGAGCTGATGTATGGTTAAAATGACAATGAAGTTTTTTGAATCTTTGAATCTTTGACTGTTGAACATAGCATTGGAGCTGTACGTAGCCTCACAGTCATAAATATAAAGCAAGTAGAGCTGGAAGCTGAGCACACAGCCTTGTGGTACACCTGTGCTGATGGAGGTTGTGGCCAATTCAAAATGACTGGGGTCTGCAAGTGAGGAAATCGAGGATCCAGTTGCACTAGGAGGTACTGAGGACTAGGTCTTGGAGCTTATTGATTAGTTTTGAAGGGATGATAGTATTGAGTGCAGAGCTGTAGTCAGTGAAGAGCATACTGATGTATGCACCTCCACTGTCCAGATGTTCCAGAGGTGAGTGGGGAGCCAATGAAATGTCACCTGATGTTGACCTGTTGCGACAGTAGGCAAGCTGGAGTGGACCTAAGCTGGGACAGGCAGGAGTAGATATACTTCATCATCAACCTCTCAAAGCACTTCATCACTGCGGATGCAAGTGCTACTGGATGATAGTCACTGAGGCAGGTTACCACGTTCTTCTTGGGCACCGGTACTGAAGCCTGCTTGAACCCGATGCTGCCAAAGCAAGATGTTACGTATATTAAAGAAAGGGCCAGCCAGTTGAAAGCACAGGTCTTTAGTATGTGGCCAGGTACCCTGCCTAGGCCAAATCCTTTCTGCGGGTTCACCCTTCTGAAGGATGCTCTCATGTTGTCCTTAGAAACTGAAATCGTCAGGGGCTGTGGAAGTTCGTGAAGGCGCCTCCATGTTTTGAAGGTCAAAAATAGCATAAAAGGCATTGAGCTCATCTGGGTGCGAAATCTTGTTGTCATATATGTCACTTGGTTTCACTTTGTAGGAGGTGATAGTCTCTACTTTCCCAGAAGTCTGCACAGATTCGGCATGTCATCTAAAACTTTGACAAACTTCTATAGATGCACAGTGAAGAGTGTTCTGACTGGTTGTCCCAGAGCCTGGTATGAAAAAAACAAAGGCCTTAAATGGAGAATACTACAAAAAGTAATGGATACAGCCTAATTCATCACAGGTAAAGGCCTCCCCACCATTGAGCACATCTGCAGGAGAGCTATCACAGGAAAGCAGCATCCATCATCAAGGACCTCACCAACCAGACCATGTCCTTTTCTTACTAACACTCACAGCATGCTAGAGGAACTCAGCAGTGTCGGGCAGCATCAGTGGAAACGATGATTCGACGTTTCAGGCCGGAACCCTTCGTCAGGACTGAACAAAGAAGGAGGGGGAAGGTTTTGAAGAATGCTTTTATGTTCAGTTGAAAGACCAGTAATTTGAAAGACAAAGGGGTGGGGGAGGGGAAGCAGGAACGTCATAGGCAGGAACACAGTGGGTAGTAGCAGGAGGCGGAACCATGAGGGAGGTGATAGGCAGCTGGGGGAGGGGGCAGAGTGAAATAGGGATAGAGGAAGGGAGGGGGAGGGAATTACCGGAAGCTGGAGAATTCTATGTTCATACCAAGGGGCTGGAGACTACCTAGATGCTATATGAGGTGTTGCTCCTCCAACCTGAGTTCAGCCTCATCATGGCAGTAGAGGAGGCCATGTATGGACATATCTGAATGGGAGTGGGAAGCAGAGTTGAAGTGGGTGGCTACCGGGAGATCCTGTCTGTTGTGGCGGACGGAGTGGAGGTGCTCGATGAAGCAGTCCCCCAATCTGCGTCGGGTTTCACCGATGTAGAGGAGGCTGCACCGGGAGCACCGGATGCAATAGATGACCCCAACAGACTCACAAGTGAAGTGTTGCCTCACCTGGAAGGACTGTTTGGGGCCCTGAATGGTGGCAAGAGAGGAGGTGTAGGGACAGGTGTAGCACTTACGCTTACAGGGATAAGTGCTGGGTGGGAGATCCGTGGGGATGGACGTGTGGATAAGGGAGTCACGGAGGGACTGATCCCTACGGAAGGCGGAGAGGGGTGGAGAGGGAAAAATGTGCTTAGTGGTGGGATCCTGTTGAAGGTGGCGGAAGTTGCGGCGGATAACGTGCTGGATCCGGAGGCTGGTGGGGTGGTAGGTGAGGACAAGGGGAACTCTGGCTCTGTTGTGGTTGCAGGAGGATGGGCTGAGGACCGAAGTGAGGGAAATGGAGGCGATGCAGGTGAGGACATCATTGATGACGGTAGAAGGGAAACCACGATCCTTAAAGAAAGAGGACATTTGAGATGTCCTGGAACGGAAAGCCTCATCCTGGGAGCAGATGTGGCGGAGACGGAGGAACTGGGAATAGGGAATGGCATTTTTGCATGTGGTGGGGTGGGAAGAGGTATAGTCAAGGTAGTTATGAGAGTCAGTGGGCTTGTAGAAGATGCCAGTGGACAGTCTGTCTCCAGAGATGGAGACCGAGAGATCGAGAAAGGGGAGAGAAGTGTCAGAGATAGACCAAGTGAATTTGAGGGCTGGGTGGAAGTTTGAAGTAAAGTCGATGAAATTGACAAGCTCAGCATGGGTGCAGGAAGCAGCACCAATGTAGTCGTCAATTTACCGAAGGAAAAGTTGGGGAGCAGTACCAGAATAGGTTTGGAGCACAGACTGTTCCACATAACCAACGAAGAGGAAGGCGTTGCTGGGTCCCATGCGAGTTCCCATAGATACACCCTCCATGCCCCATCAAGAAGGCCTCAAAGCCCTCCGCTACTTCCTGGATAATAGACCTCACCAGTTCCCCACCACCACTACCCTCCTCCGGTTGGTGGAACTGGTACTCACACTTAATAACCTCTCTTTAGGCTCTTCCCACTTTCTTCAGGTTAAGGGTGTAGCTATGGGAACTTGCATGGGACCCAGCCTACGCCTGCCTCTTCGTTGGTTATGTGGAACAGTCTGTGCTCCAAACCTATTCTGGTACTGCTCCCCAACTTTTCCTTCGGTACATTGACGACTACATTGGTGCTGCTTCCTGCACCCGTGCTGAGCTCGTCAATTTCATCAACTTCACTTCAAACTTCCATCCAGCCCTCAAATTCACTAGGTCTATCTCGGATACTTCTCTCCCCTTTCTCGATCTCCCGGTCTCCATCTCTGGAGACAGACTGTCCACTGGCATCTTCTACAAGCCCACTGACTCTCATAACTACCTCAACTATACCTCTTCCCACCCCGCCATATGCAAAAATGCCATTCCCTATTCCCAGTTCCTCCGTCTCCGCCGCATCTGCTCCGAGGATGAGGTTTTCCGTTCCAGGACATCTCAAATGTCCTCTTTCTTTAAGGATCGTGGTTTCCCTTCTACCGTCATCAATGATGCCCTCACCTGCATCGCCTCCATTTCCCGCACTTCGGCCCTCACCCCATCCTCCTGCGACCACAACAGAGACGGAGTTCCCCTTGTCCTCACCTACCACCCCACCAGCCTCCGGATCCAGCACATTATCCTCCGCAACTTCCGCCACCTTCAACAGGACCCCACCACTAAGCACATCTTTCCCTCTCCACCCCTCTCCGCTTTCCGCTGGGATCGGTCCCTCCGCGACTCCCTTATCCACACGTCCATCCCCACGGATCTCCCACCCAGCACTTATCCCTGTAAGCGTAAGTGCTACATCTGTCCCTACACCTCCTCTCTTGCCACCATTCAGGGCCCCAAACAGTCCTTCCAGGTGAGGAAACACTTCACTTGTGAGTCTGTTAGGGTCATCTATTGCATCTGGTGCTCCCGGTGCGGCCTCCTCTACATCGGTGAAACCCGACGCAGATTGGGGGACCGCTTCGTCAAGCACCTTCACTCCATCCGCCACAACAGACAGGAACTCCCAGTAGCCACTCACCAACTCTGTTTCCTATTCCCATTCAGATATGTCCATACATGGCCTCCTCTACTGCCATGATGAGGCTAAACTCAGGTTGGAGGAGCAACACCTCATATACTGTCTAGGTAGTCTCCAGCCCCTTGGTATGAATATAGAATTCTCCAGCTTCCGGTAATTCCCGCCCCCTCCCTTCCTCTATCCCTATTTCACTCTGCCCCTCCCCTAGCTGCCTATCACCTCCCTCATGGTTCCACCTTCTTGTACTACCCATTGTTTTCCTGCCTATGACATCCCTGCTTCCCCTCCCCCACCCCTTTGTCTTTCAAGTTACTGGTCTTTCAACTGAACATACAAGCATTCTTCAAATCCTTCTCCCTCCTTCTTTGTTCAGTCCTGACAAAGGGTTCCGGCCCGAAGCGTCAACTCATTGTTTCCACTGATGCTGCCCGACATGCTGAGTTCCTCCAGTGTTCTGTGAGTGTTGCTTTGATCCCAGCATCTGCAGATTATTTTGTGTTTCCTTTTCTTACTTCAGGAATCAGGAAGGAAGTATAGTGGCTTCAGTTCCCACACCACCAGGTTCAGGAATAATCAATTACCCCTGAATCATCACGTTCGTCAATCAGAGGAGATAACTTCACACATCCCAACATTGAACTGATTCCACAAACAATGGACTCATGTTTAATGACTCTACAGCTCGTGTTCTTGATATTTATTACTTATTTGTTTATTTTTTTCTTTTCTTTTTGTATTTGCACAGTTTGTTGTCGGATGCTTGTCCATCTCTGTCGTGTGTGTTTTTTCATTGTTTCCACTGTTTTTCTTTCTACTTACTATGAATGGCCACAAGAATTGATTCTCAGGACAGTGTATGGTGACATATATGTACTTCAATAATAAATTTACTTTGAACTTTGATGTATTTATCATTTGTACAGTACATCAAAACATGCAGTGAATATAGAGCAGTACAGCGCAGGGACAGGGCCTTTGACCACAATGTCTGCTCCAAACATAATGATGAATTAATCTAAATCACTTCTCCCTGTACATGATCCATATCCCTCCATTTCCTGCATAATTATGTGTCTAACTGGCTCTGTTGTACCTGTCTCTATCACAATTCCTGGCAGCCTACACCAGGCACTTGTCAGCTGTCTATGTATGCAAAGAGCCTTGCACATCACCTTTAGAATTTCCCCCTCTCATCTCAGATGTATATCTTCTAGTAGTTGACTAGGGAAAAAAGATGAAAAGAGATTAGCTTTATTTTTTTTTTGTATGTACATCAAAACATACAGCAAATTGCTTCAAATAAAATTGAATCATATTCTGGCTATCTATCCTATCTTTGCCTCTCATAATTTTCTGAGCTTCGATCAGGTCTCTCCCTAGCTTCCAGTGCTCCAGAGAAAATAACCCAACCTCTCCTTATAGCGCATACACTCTAATCCAGGTAACATGCTGGTAAGTCACTTCTGCACCCCCGCAAAGCCTCCACATCCTTCCTGAGCCGAGACAACCAGAAATGAACACAATGCTCCTAGTGCGGCCTAACTAAAACATTGCATTATGCATAAGAAGAGAAATGGGTGGACAAGGTGGAATGACAGGAAATGTAAGTGAAAATCAAATGGGAAAAGGGAAGGGAGAATCCAATTTATTTCCCACTGTAGTGTTCAGATTGTGTTAGAATTTAGGGACAACAACTTAATTGTGGCATGTGGGAAGAAACCAGAGCACACAGGGAAGCCCACATGGTCACAGGAATAATGTACAAACTCCACAGAGTCAGCTCCAACAACCTGAGATCAGGATTGAACCTGGGTTGCTGGAATTGTGAGACGGGGGCTCTACTGCCTACACCTCTGTACCACTCACTGAAGGTAGAGGGGAGGAGTGGCCAGTGCGGCTTCAACTGGTGTCGCGGGAGTAAAGGGGAGTATGAAGAAAGGTCCCGTGTGAGTTGGGAGTCTAGATGATCAGACTTTCCCACAGAGATGGAAAGAGAGGTGACCGTCTATTAGAACCAAGCTGGTCAGGCCAGTGAGAAGCAGCATATCGGAAGGGGAGGAAAAAAAACCAGAAGATTGATCCTGTGTGAATCAGACATAGAAGGAAAGGATAGAACCAGTGCAGACAAGATGGAGAAGAGGGTGAGGAACTGTCTGGAACAAATGTAGAGATGCCAAAGTGGCCTGTAGAAGAACATACAGGACAAAACCTTAGTGGGTAGAGGAGTGAGTAAAGGATGCTCTGGAGAGGAAGGGAGTGGTGTTATGGTGGAAGGGAAAGATGGCCTCATAATACCTGATTGACGGACTGAAAGAAATTACAGACAAACTGGTGTCAGGAGAGCAAGTTGTCATTCTGGAAGGAATGATACTGATTTGGAGGGAAAATTTTAATCATAGGAATGTAGGAGACTGAGGGGTGACCTTATAAATGTACGTATATAAAATCATGAGGAATATAGATAAGGTGAACTCACACAGCATTTTTCCAGTGGCATAGGTTTAAGGTGAGAGGCAAAAGATTTAAAAGGGACCTGAGGAAACAACTTCTTCACACAGAGGCTGGTGCCGATATGGAATGAGCTGCCAGAGGAAGTTATTGAGACAGGTACTTTGGCAGCACTTAATAGACATTTGGATTAATATATATGTAGGTTGGAATGATACTAGCTTGCTAGGCACTGAAGGGCCTACTTCCATGCCGTAATGCTCTATGACACCAGGACTGTATGAATTCGGGGCACTCTTGTTGATGAAGAAAGAAGAAAAGGAGAAAATCAGGATTGGCAAGGGTGGGATTTGTCGTGGAGGCCCTGACTGACATATTGGTGCTGAGATGACAGATGATATCATCGTGGAAGCAGAAGTTTCTAAAGTTCACTTGAGCATAATTTTCAGTGCAGACAAGACGCAGGACCTCTGGAGAAATGGCTGGAGAGGGTCAGGATTGACCAGGGTGAGGAAAAGACAATTTTGCGTAGAGTTAGGTTTGAAATGCAAGATTGGACTAAGGGAGAAAGTAGAGGAGAAGGTCAATATGAAGGAAGGAGTGAATTAGAGGATTTGCAAGTGGTAGTGCATTTTGGAAATGATCCACAATTCATTTCTAAGACTATCATAGTAGAAGTTATTCCAAATTCATTATACGCTATGAGCTCAAGTCTTGGGACTTCCTTAGGGTTTGGTTGTGGTCAGCAATTTTGATGTTCTCCTCACCATTTTTGAATTTGCCAGGCACTTTTGCTGGTTGCCCGGTTGGCAGGTTTGAACTGAGTTATTCAGTGGGAAGGAGATACCAATGGAGGAAGTGTAGGTTTTAAGAGATGAGGATGAATGTTGGGGAATAAAGATTAAAAGAAACGAAAAAAATGACCATGAGAAACCACACAGATCTGAGTTTACAAAGCGGCCGTCAAAATAGAAGTGCACTGCACCTCCTCTCTGCCACACCGTGCCCAGTGGACTGGAGCTCATCATTTCCCATTGTCTTGATGCATGACAAGATTTTTCTGTTTCAACTCCCTTCCATTAAACTCTCTCACTTTGTTTCCCTTTGCAGTCCACATCCATATGCTAGAAGCAAGAGAAAATCTGCAGATGCTGGAAATCCAAGCAACACATACAAAATGCTGGAGGAACTCAGCAGGCCAAGTCCTGCTGACAGGTCTTGGCCCGAAACGTCAACTGTACTCTTTTCCATAAATGCTGCCTGGCCTGCTGAGTTCCTCCAGCATTCTGTGTGTGCTCCATATAATGGAAGTGTGCTTTAATTACTTCTCTCATAACAATGAAGTGATCACTGTTAAGGCTGAACCAATGCTGCAAAGCTGACTCCCTGGTTGGTCTAATACAAAAACCAAACTATTGGTGGAACTTAGTAGGTGAAGCTGCATCTGTGTAGGTAAAGAGATGGTTGATGTTTTGGGTCGAGACCCTACATCTTCCAGCAGTTTAGTTTTCTTCTAGTACTCCAGCATCTGTAGCATTCTGTGCCTCCATCATAAGTTGGGTGATAATCAATAGCAATGCTGACTGATTTCCAAATTGTGATTATTTGACTGATGTTTCATACATGGTGTGCAGTGGGAAAAACAGTCCCTTTCTTCCAATAAAATAGAACAGTTAGTTGAAAGAATGAAATTTAATTACCTCTCTGACCTAATTTTAATGCCTTTTGGGAAGAATGTTTCAAAAATAGAGATTCTTCAGTAGGTAACTGTACCATCTAACATGCATATATTGGGTTCCAGGTTCAATCGCAGAGTAGGGATAATAGTGAATTAATATTATCTGGCGTGGATTGCATTTTGCCTCCCCCACTCTATATTAGGAGGGCAGTGGTGGGCCAGTTCTACCTTTGCTCGGAAGTTGTGTGTGTGGATATCAGTGGATAGCTCAATGACAATCAGTCAGTGTTGCAGATTGCGTTCAAAATAAGATCATGTGAGAAATATATTTATCTTTGCTCACCAACAGAATATGGACATTACTGGCATGGACATTTAATGTTCATCTCTGACTGCTCATAAAGCAAGGAAGGAAAATCAGCCACATTGCTCTGGGTCAGACCAGGCAAGGACTGTAGATCTCCTTCCTGCGTGAGTGAACCAAATAAATTGATGATAACAATCCCTTCATTTTGTGCCTCAGTCACTAATCCAACCTTCTCTTCCAAGTTTCTTCAACTGCTCATATTAAATCCCCCAGTTCCTGAGGTGGGATTCAACCCCATGTCACTTGATGAATGGAGCCAGGCCTCTGGATGGAAGTTCAGTACCTTGATTGCTCTGTTGCAGACCCCATATCCTAATGTGATGCTGGCTGACTGAGTGAAATAATACCCTGTAGTGAGCTACTATCTGTAGAGAGAAAGGAAGGAAACGGAAGAAAATCCTGACCCTAAGCAAACTCACAAGGCTGGTACTTGTATTCAATTTCTAAACCATTGTAATGTGCAGCAGACAAATCTGCATGATTCACCGCCTCTGTTTTGTAAGGTGGAAGCAAGACTTCCTCTTAAAATCAGTAATTAAATAGTACCCACATTAAACAACTAACCTTTCCACCAGTACTGAATGTGTTAAAATGACCTTAAACCTGATAATAGTGACTAAATAGCGATCATGACTAAGACTAGGGTTAATACTGAGATTAACCTACACGAGACTGTTCTGTGTGGGCAGGGTTTCTAGTCGGGAATATTTTTTTTTCAACAGCAGCACTTTATGTGGGTTAAAATACTGTAAATGTTAAAAGAAGAAGGCTTCGGCAAGAATAAAGCAGATAGTGCAATTTATTGAGAAATGCGAGTTGGCAAAGGTTTTCAGCTCAAGGACACTGGATAAGATCATGGGCTACTTTCAGTTTATATGACACGACGCTGCCTGGTTAATGTGGTTAGCTCTTTCAGTAGATACAATGCCTGGGATTGTCATTATCTCTGGGACACTGTCAACCGGAAGGAAAAGTTTCAAAATGCTTTTGAACTGTGGAGAAAGGAATAAGAGCACTTGAGCAGTGAAGCAACGGTAAGAAGCGATTTAATCTCTTTTGCAATATCTTTATTTTCCACATGTAAAATAAAGCTCTAAAGAGTGTAAAGAGAAAACAGAATAGTACTGCAAGTAAGCTGGGGGATGGTTTTGCTGTGAAATTCTCTTTCCAGTTGAGATGTGGGGTTAACTGTAATCATGACAGGCTACACTCCAAGAAGTATCTCCCACCACTTCCTTCTCAGGGTGATTCACATCAGGAGAGATATAGCTATGTTTACAATAAGAATAATCATTTATCTACTCCTCATAAACTCCTAGACAATTATAGTTGAAGAGCTCCACCTTTCAGCAAGGCTGAAGTGCTTGTAAGCATTGGCCAAATGCCAGATAGATTTTTATCCAAAACCCATGGAAAGGTTGCAGCTACATCTATTCAAATTACAGATACTGGTAAAATAGGGGCATCAGGTGGCACTGAGAGGTGCAGCCAGACAGAAGTCTCATTTCCCGAAAGACTTCCATTGCCGAGATGTTATATTCGTTCGTCTCCAGTGTCCCTTTTTGTTCAGTTTGAGTGGTAGGTGGTGAGGTGGAAAAAATATCTTTTATGCCGTGAGTTAAGAAAGAAACCCTTGTTGCTTGGAAACAGGATCAGAACCACATCAGTGTGGAAAAACTTTTGGGTTCAAGACTAGTTCTGCTTCAAGCGTCCACCTACAAGCAATCACAAAATTGGATCCAATGCCCTCTCAAATTGTACTTGCATGTCTTCTACCTCAAGAGAAAGAGCACTTCCCAGCAGAAGCTACTGGAAACATTCCCAAATGCTGCAACTTTGCTGTGTTGGCCATTGGAGCAGCTCATCAGGTCTTGAATGGACGACTGCAAAAGGCTGCGATAAAGTTGGGGATTTCTTATGATTGATTGGTCTGTGTCCGTGGCACCCCCATGTCACCAGGATGGAGTCTAGTGCTATATGTGCCAATGGAGCAAAGATCACAATATGTTACATTAAGGGGCATACCATGAAAAGGTTGCAATCATTAGTGGAGTAAGAAAGAGTGAGTGTAAAAAAACCTTGAGCATTGTAAAATGAGTCTGGCAGATACAATGCACATCAGATTGGTAATGGAAACCATTTTGTACATGTCACATTTGGAGATGTCAGCAGGTTTTGATCATGCTTGTTTTGTGATTGCTGTATAACATTCATTTTCACAACATGTGAAGTCTCACTCTGGGTGGTTCGTGGTTGAAAGGTGCAAAGTTTTTTGTGTGACTTCATTCTAGGCACGATCTTCAGGTAAATTTGATTTTTGCATGCTTTGTGTAAATTGTTGCAATTCATGAGCAGATATCATTTTAAGTAAATTTCATGAATATTTGAATATATCAACTGAAGCAGTAGGAATAGTTTTAGTATTGGGGGAAAAAGAAAAATAGCAGGAAAGTTTCCTTCTGTGCATAAGTACACAAAGTTTCTGATTATGAGGACCTCTGTGCTACTTTCTTTCTCTTTATTCCATCTTCCATTGTTTTTTTTCAGTTTTTTTTTCATTTATTTTGTTGATCCCAACAGAGAGAAAAAAAATATTCCTATCAGGCAAACTTCTCAACCGAGAAATACGAAGATAGATTTTAATTTCTTGCTAATGCTAAACATGTGTGACAGTCTTGATTGTTGGTTGTACTTACCTCCCTCCTTTCAAGACTACTGCCCATGCACGTTTAGATGGAGTCAAAGTTCAAATTCTCCTTTATTCAGTTCAATGAATCTCAAAAGCCATTGGCTCAAAATCTCAACCCTGCCTGGTTGTGCACCAATAGTATCAGAAATCTTACACTGTATTTCACACTCAGCGTTTTTTAAGTAATTGCATCGAGTCTCATAATTTTAATTGTTCAATGCTGAGGATATTTGTGAAGAACAACATGATCGACTATAATCCCCTAAAAGAAATCTCAAACTTTTGAACTGAAAACAAAATTTAAGTAATATTTATCAAAGTTGCTGGTGAACACAGCAGGCCAAGCAGCATCTATAGGAAGAGGCGCAGTCGACGTTTCAGGCCGAGACCCTTCGTCAGGACTAACTGAAGGAAGAGTGAGTAAGGGATTTGAAAGCTGGAGGGGGAGGGGGAGATGCAAAATGATAGGAGAAGACAGGAGGGGGAGGGATAGAGCCGAGAGCTGGACAGGTGATAGGCAAAAGGGGATACGAGAGGATCATGGGACAGGAGGTCCGGGAAGAAAGACAAGGAGGGGGGGGTGACCCAGAGGATGGGCAAGAGGTATATTCAGAGGGACAGAGGGAGAAAAAGGAGAGTGAGAGAAAGAATGTGTGCATAAAAATGAGTAACAGATGGGGTACGAGGGGGAGGTGGGGCCTTAGCGGAAGTTAGAGAAGTCGATGTTCATGCCATCAGGTTGGAGGCTACCCAGACGGAATATAAGGTGTTGTTCCTCCAACCTGAGTGTGGCTTCATCTTTACAGTAGAGGAGGCCGTGGATAGACATGTCAGAATGGGAATGGGATGTGGAATTAAAATGTGTAGCCACTGGGAGATCCTGCTTTCTCTGGCGGACAGAGCGTAGGTGTTCAGCAAAGCGGTCTCCCAGTCTGCGTCGGGTCTCACCAATATATAAAAGGCCACATCGGGAGCACCGGACGCAGTATATCACCCCAGTCGACTCACAGGTGAAGTGATGCCTCACCTGGAAGGACTGTTTGGGGCCCTGAATGGTGGTAAGGGAGGAAGTGTAAGGGCATGTGTAGCACTTGTTCCGCTTACACGGATAAGTGCCAGGAGGGAGATCATCCCCACTGATCTCCCTCCTGGCACTTATCCGTGTAAGCGGAACAAGTGCTACACATGCCCTTACACTTCCTCCCTTACCACCATTCAGGGCCCCAAACAGTCCTTCCAGGTGAGGCATCACTTCACCTGTGAGTCGACTGGGGTGATATACTGCGTCCGGTGCTCCCGATGTGGCCTTTTATATATTGGTGAGACCCGACGCAGACTGGGAGACCGCTTTGCTGAACATCTACGCTCTGTCCGCCAGAGAAAGCAGGATCTCCCAGTGGCCACACATTTTAATTCCACATCCCATTCCCATTCTGACATGTCTATCCACGGCCTCCTCTACTGTAAAGATGAAGCCACACTCAGGTTGGAGGAACAACACCTTATATTCCGTCTGGGTAGCCTCCAACCTGATGGCATGAACATCGACTTCTCTAACTTCCGCTAAGGCCCCACCTCTCCCTCGTACCCCATCTGTTACTCATTTTCATGCACACATTCTTTCTCTCACTCTCCTTTTTCTCCCTCTGTCCCTCTGAATATACCTCTTGCCCATCCTCTGGGTCACCCCGCCCTCCTTGTCTTTCTTCCCGGACCTCCTGTCCCATGATCCTCTTGTATCCCCTTTTGCCTATCACCTGTCCAGCTCTCGGCTCTATCCCTCCCCCTCCTGTCTTCTCCTATCATTTTGGATCTCCCCCTCCCCCTCCAGCTTTCAAATCCCTTACTCACTCTTCCTTCAGTTAGTCTTGACGAAGGGTCTCGGCCTGAAACGTCGACTGCGCCTCTTCCTATAGATGCTGCTTGGCCTGCTGCGTTCACCAGCAACTTTGATGTATGTTGCTTGAATTTCCAGCATCTGCAGAATTCCTGTTGTTTAAGTAATATTTAAGTGTTTTTGTGCTACATTTATAGGGTTAATTAGTATTTTAATTGTATTCATCCTAATTCTGATGGATAATGGAAAATGGTGAATAATCACTAAAGCTGCTCTTTATGTCAATTAGAAGAGGAAAGAGAGTGATATTGATAAATGCATGGTATCGTAAAATAGAGAATGATAGATCAGAGTAGGAAACAATGAAAAAGATAGAGAAAGAGAAAAACGTTGATCATTGTAGCAGGTAGTGAGAGAGAAGTAGGCATTGATTATTGAAGGCAACAGTGATTGAGAGGGGATGTGAATCTATTAGAATCAGAATTAGAATCGGGTTGAATTTCACTGTCATACGTTGCGTGAAATTTGTTGTTTTGCAGCAACAGTACATGGCACTACATAAAATGTACTATAAATTACGATAAGAAACAGATACTGTATATACACAAAAAAGTTAAGTAGTGAAAAA
Source organism: Mobula hypostoma (assembly GCF_963921235.1). Classification (NCBI taxonomy): domain Eukaryota; kingdom Metazoa; phylum Chordata; class Chondrichthyes; order Myliobatiformes; family Myliobatidae; genus Mobula; species Mobula hypostoma. The sequence goes on along the minus strand of NC_086102.1, from coordinate 120,646,004 downwards.
GAGAAAGCAAACAAAAGAAAAAAGGGCAGTAAGGTAGTGTACATGGATTCATTGTCCACTGAGAAATCTGATGGCAGAGGGAAAGAAGCTGTTCCTAACACAGTGAGTGTGTGTGTACATTCTCAATAAGAAGAGGGCTTGTGCTGGGTCTCACTTCTCATTGCCACCATCAAGAAGGAGGAATGAATGGTGGGGTGTGGTGAGAAAAGGCAAAAGGTAGATAGTCTAGGGTCCATGAGAGGGAGTTTAAAAAGTACATTGTTCATAGTGAATCTTAGTGAAGTTGGGACGGTGGTGAGCACTGATTAGCTTGACAACAGTGAGACTCCTGATGAGTTCCACTCTCTGCCATTTACAGATGATCTGCTATATATTCAATAATGGAAAATTTTTCCTCCTCTCATCTATAGCAGTCTCTTATGTGATGAAATAAGTTCAAAATAATCTGAAACGTTGAGCTGCAATGATCCCAGTTCTTTGACTTGAAGTGTGTCCGAGTCTGCCAAAATGGTTGTAATAATTGGTCAGTCAATCCTGCATATAGAACTTTTGACAATGGAAAGGGTTAAATGCGGCTGATGCATTAACCCTGCAGAGAGAGAGAGAGAATTGGCTCAGGGAAAGAGATAATTACTGATGGCTGGATTTTTCTCGTTCTTTGTAATATGCTTTCTTTGTCTGGCCACTCCTAGCCAGTCGAAGTCTAAGCGGAGGCTGGGAATGTAACACCGTCTTCCATGGTTTCAGAAAGTTCTTGCAGAGGTCGTAGAGGTTGAATGAAAAGAGCACAAGCCGATGGCACTGAAAGGGCAGAAAAATTGTTATGATGTGCGGTGTACGAAGGAACAAGATTGGATTTAGCTGCAACTTAGACATACATGCTGACATTATGCTCTGGGTCTGTACTCAGTGGAGTTTGGAAGGATGAGGGGGATCTTACTGAAGCCTACCTAATACTGAAAAAACCTCGATAAAGTGGACAAGGAAAGAACATTTCCAGTAAAGGAGAATCTAGAATCCGAGGTCACAAGTTCAGAATAAAGGGACATTCCTTCAGAACTGATATGAAAAGGAAATTTCTTCAGCCAGATAGTGGTGAATCTTTTGGGCTTGTTTCTACAGAGGTTAGTGGAGGTCAAGTCACTGATTCTATTTAAGGCAGAAATTGACGGTTGTTGATTGATGAGGGAGTTGTGTTAAATGGAGAAGATGGGAGAATGGACTTTACAAAAAACTGCCATGATTTAATAATATGTCTGCCCCAGATGGTCTCACGCTCAGCTGTGAAAGGAGAAGGGTTGGACATGGGGCTAGCAACCCCATCTCAAATAAAAGCCAGTGCTATCGAAACAGCAACAGAAGATCCAAAGGCCTCATCCCTGGGAGAAGAAGGATCTTCGATGGGCTACACCTTGAAAGACTGAAAGAGTGGCCCAAGAAGAGGACTCTGGCAAGCTGCTGCCAGCAACCTGTAATCCGGTAGTGTTGATGGACTTAAGAAGAATTACTAAATGGCGGAACATACTCAATGGGCTGAGTGACCAAATTTTACTCCTATATCATGTTCTTGTAGTCTAATCTCATTCCTTAAAGCAAGTAGACATATTATAAAAGAGGATCTTCCTCGCCTGTCATAAAAGCCTTAAATAAATTTTCACTCTTATGATTTCCCTGCTGAACTGGAGTGAGCAATGTAGGAAGCCTCTGTTAACCATCAATGATGCTCCTTCTTTGTACCTGGAATTTAATTTATACCTGTCACTAACATATTGTGTGTGCGTGTGTGTGTGTGTGTGTGTGTGTGTGTGTGTGTGTGTAATAGCTGCAAGATCCTACAAACCACAAAGGCTTGTTGGTTACAGCTTCCTGACTTGCCATTTTGCAGGTTCTGACCTGTGCCTGTTGCTGTTTTATAAGGAGGTTTATTCATTATCTCAAGAAGGATCATATTCACATGTATTAGATATTTGCAGTTGTATGATGGTCAGGGTGTGAAATGCAACAAAAAATATCATTCAGCAATGGTAAAAAATAAAGAATTAGATAAAAAATAAAGTTCAATGTTAAAGTATGGGTATGGAATAAAATGTGCATAAACACATAAATATCAGTATGTATTTACATTGTAAACAGCATTGTAAAAAGTGGCTTGAAGTGTTTACAGTTTAAGATGGCATGAAGTTTTTGAAGCTTAATGAAAAGGCAGTTTGCAGGATGGATAGTGTCTGCAATAAATAGCCAGATGCATTTAATTTTGAAGCTTTAGGAACTGAAGACTGGCCTGTAACTTCTTCAAATGTCAGAGGGGGAGAATGTCACTAGAAATGAGAATGTTTTTCTTTTATTTTTAATAAAGATCTTTCCTTATTAAAAGATGCAGTGGATGTTGTATATTTAGATTTTCAGAAGACCTTTGACAAGGTGCCACACATGAGGCTACTTAACAAGATAAGAGCCCATGGAATTATGGGAAAGTTACATACGTGGATAGAGTGTTGGCTGATTGGCAGGAAACAGAGAGTGGGAATAAAGTGTTCCTATTCTGGTTGGCTGTCGGTTACCAGTGGTGTTCCACAGGGGTCTGTGTTGGGGCCGCTTCTTTTTACATTGTACATCAACGATTTGGATTATGGAATAGATGGCTTTGTGGCTAAGTTTGCTGACGATACGAGGATAGGTGGAGGGGCCAGTAGTGCTGAGGAAACGGAGAGTCTGCAGAGAGACTTGGATAGATTGGAAGAATGGGCAAAGAAGTGGCAAATGAAATACAATGTTGGAAAGTGTATGGTTATGCACTTTGGCAGAAGAAATAAACGGGCAGACTATTATTTAAATGGGGAAAGAATTCAAAGTTCTGAGATGCACCGGGACTTGGGAGTCCTGGTACAGGATACCCTTAAGGTTAACCTCCAGGTTGAGTCGGTAGTGAAGAAGGGGAATGCAATGTTGGCATTCATTTCTAGAGGAATAGAGTATAGGAGCAGGGATGTGATGTTGAGGCTCTATAAGGCACTGGTGAGACCTCACTTGGAGTACTGTAGGCAGTTTTGGTCTCCTTACTTAAGAAAGGATGTGCTGATGTTGGAGAGGGTACAGAGAAGATTCACTAGAATGATTCCGGGAATGAGAGGGTTAACATATGAGGAATGTTTGTCCGCTCTTGGACTGTATTCCTTGGAGTTTAGAAGAATGAGAGGAGACCTCATAGAAACATTTCGAATGTTGAAAGGCATGGACAGAGTGGATGTGGCAAAGTTGTTTCCCATGATGGGGGAGTCTAGTACGAGAGGGCATGACTTAAGGATTGAAGGGCGCCCATTCAGAACAGAAATGCAAAGAAATTTTTTGAGTCAGAGGGTGGTAAGTCTATGGAATTTGTTGCCACGGGCAGCAGTGGAGGCCAAGTCATTGGGTGTATTTAAGGCAGAGATTGATAGGTATCTGAGTAGCCAGGGCATCAAAGTTTATGGTGAGAAGGTGAGGCAGTGGGACTAAATGGGAGAATGGATCAGCTCATGATAAAATGGTGGAGCAGACTTGATGGGCCGAATGGCTGACTTCTGCTGCTTTGTCTTATGGTCTTATGGTCTTATGGTCTTATTATCTAATAAAACAAATTAGAGATGAGTCAAGGATGTGAGGTTGGGAAGGAAAGTTTAGGCAGGGGAGGCTCATATGGTGAAACCACTCCTCCACCCTCTGCCCAAATATATTGTTGCAGCAGAGTTGGCCATTCTCCTATCTTGCTCCAGGATGTGATGTTAACGTGCTTCTTTTAGCAGGTCCAAAGACCATGCAAGCCCATAGGGGTACGCTCCTGCTGCCCAGAATCCCAAGTGATGGTGCTCCTGAAATCTCCAGGCAGGACACCAAGCAGATGGCCATCATACTGTCCTGTCATCCACTGTCCTTAAATTAGCAGCTGTGTTGTCCCATTTGCAGGTGAAATAGAAGTTCAAGTCAGCATGTACCATCTCGCTTCTCCCACAGATTTTTTTTGCTGCAGCAGTTCATTCCTTTTTGGGCTGTAGTTCTCAGGTGTGTCCCCACCCTGTATCATACTGGAGCGCCCAGTATTTATAAGGAGTCCTGAGTATACTTCCAAGGGATTTCAAATGATGGTCCACTGTAACATTTGTAGAAAAGTCATACTGTTTCTCATTGTACCTGCACTTTGCTGTAATTTTAGCATCTGACAATAAACTCCACTTGATTTGGTCCAGCGACAGAACCAACCCATAACCCTGGGCCACTCACCCCACTGTTCAATAACATCCTCCAGGTCAATGATGTTTGTGATCACTGATGTCACAGAATATAGAACATTACAACACAGTACAGGCCCTGCAACCCGTGACATCGTACCAATCTTTTAACGTACTCTAAGATCAATTCAACCCTTCCCTCCTGCATAGTTCCTTAAATGTTCCTAATGTATCTGCCTCTATCACCAACCAACACCCTCCCCCCCACCCCCTGGCAGGGTGTTCCATGCACCTACCACTGTCTGTGTAAAAAACTTATCTCTGACATCCCCTCTATACTTTCCTCTAATCATTTTAAAGTTACACACTAACACATTAGCCATTTCTGTCCTGGGGATAAAGTCTTTGGCTATCAACTCATTCGCTGCCTCTTATCAAGTCACCGCTAATACTCCTTCGTTCCAGAGAGAAAAAGCCCTACCTTACTCAACCTATATGCAAAATACGTGCGCTCTAATCCGGGCAGCATTCTGGTAAATCTACTCTGTACCCTCTCTAAAGATACCACATCCTTCCTATAATGAGGCAACCAGACCAGATCTGAACACAATATTTCAGGTGTGCTCTATCCAGGGTTTTATAGAGCTACGATATTACTTCATGGCATTACGAGATAATGATGCAATTCCAGTTCCAGCACCTTACTTGCCTCTGGGTTCTTTTGCACCAAAGTTGGTGATAACCATTTCCCAAAGCAAGGATGATGTTCTCACCTCCTGCAAAGATGAACATATATGCAGTAGGAACCATGGTACAAAATGGCTCAGAAGCCCATTAAGGTTAGGGGAATAGAAGGGGAAAATAGAATGGTATGGAGTAAGGAATGGTCATGGGAACTCTCTCCACTATCTGCAACTCCAGCTGTGGGTCCCAAAGCAAAAGGCTTGGAGTGTGCAGTAAGAACCTTTTCCCCCAAGATGGATATGGCTGGTACAAGGAGGCATAACTTTAAGGCGTTGGATGGAAAGTTTAGGGAAGATGTCAGAGGTAAGTTATTTTCATAGTTGGCGGTGGGTACATGAAATGCACTGCAAGGGCTGGTGGTAAGTTCAGATACATTAGGGACATTAAAGAAACTCTTAGATAGGCGCTCTTAGATGAATGATAGAAAAATGGTGGACTATGTAGAAGAGAAGAGTTAGATTGACCTTAGTGCAGGTTAAAGGGTGGTCACAGCATTCTGGGCTGAAGGGCCTGTACTGTGTTATACTGTTCTATGTATATGTTACAATTCCAAAGTAAATAAAGAAAGCTGTGGAAATTACTTAAAGGCAAAGTAGATAACTTACTGTATAGTGGGATAAGCTTGAGGGGGAGGGTGGTCTGTCTGTCCCAGCTCCTACTTTATTCTGTCCTTATGAAATATTCATGTAAAGGAGCAATTTTTAAGATAGATGTTGAATTTATGTTATTCAGGTTGATGACATTTCATGAGAACTAGGTAAAGTGAAAAATCGAAGAGATGTTTTAAGTTGCAGAGATGGAAGTGTTGAGAGACGAGGGAATGTTGGTAACGGAGACCAAGTGAAACTGAATGACACAATTGGTGTTGGTACCATCTCCGTCCAGCAGAAGACAGTAAGACTTATTAATTGCAGCAGCCCTCTCTAGATGAGATGTAAATAGAAGGAGGTGAAAGTGAAGAGGCGATGGGGGAGAATGAAAGCAATGTTGGAACTGTGAGATACAAAGCTTTACAGTTGCTGGAAGTCTACAATAAAAGAGAATGCCTGGAATACCTAATAGGTCAGGTGTGAGGGAGAAAAATGGTTAATGTTACATGTTGATGACCTTGCATCAGAACTCTTCAGTTTTGGCAGAAAGTGGTAGGGCAGATTATCTGAAATTGCTGAATTCAATGTTGAGTATGAAGGTCACTACAACTTCAGTGAGAGTGTTAGGTTCAAAGAGGAAGCCCAGTGCTGAGCAGTAATATGGTTAATAGGAAGAAATGGTGCCCCAGAGTATGCAAACAGTGGCAAGTACTGTTGTGTCTCTGTTGATATATCTGTATTCATACTTGGCACTATTTCGGGAAAGTTGAGGAAAACTCTGTGAGAAGCCTTGAGACATAGTCCCACAGTCTATTTTCTGCCTGATAAAAGTGCAAACAAAAGAGAATGATTGAGGTGCGGCAGATTTTAGGGACTCTCGTAATTCATTATTACTGATATTAGCTTTTTATTCCAGATTTATTCAATTGAATTTAACTTCCACAGCTACCATAAAGAGATTTGAACTCCTTTCACATGATCAATAGTGCAGGCCATTTCAACAACTTAATTGTTCTACGTTGATTTCAGTAATTTTAGCATTCCCGTAACTTTTGGAATTTTGAACAAGAATAGTATTTTTATTAATGCTTCTTACATTTACAATTCCTCTTGGCAATCTTTAGGTCTTGTCCTTCCTCTTTTGTTTTGCATCATCATCCTTTTTGTCATTTAATCTCTCTTTTAATCTCCCCTATCATGGACCTTCCTTTTTGTTCTCTCCTGTCCTTCTCCTTTCTCTGCATCTTAAAAATTGTTCACCTCTAATCTCTCCTGTTTCTGCTAAAATGTTATCTCAATTTTACTTCCTTCATATGCTGCTGGACTTAAACATCATAGGGCCATAGATTAGAACAAAATTTCGCCATTTGGCCCATCGAGCCTGCTTTGCCATTCCATCGTGGCTGATTTATTATTCCTCTCAACCCCCTTCTCCTGACTTCTCCCTGTAACCTTTGACACCTTTACTAAGAAAGAATCTTTCAACCTCCGCTTTAAATATACCCAATAATGACCTCCACAGTCATCTGTGCCAATGAATTCCACAGATTTATCACCTTCTGGCTAAAGAAATTCCACTTCATATCTGTTCTAAATGGACATCCTTGTATTCTGAGGCTGTGTCCCCTGGAGCTAGACTCCCTCATTATAGGAAATACAATATTCAAGCCTTTCAAATATTTGATAGGTTTCAATGAGAAAACTCCCCCTCATTCTTCTAAACTCCAGTGAGTACAAGTCCAGAGCCATCAAATGCTACTCATACATTAACCCTTTCATTTCCAGAATCATTCTCATTAACATTCTCTTGAATCTCTCCAATGCCAGCATATCCTTTCTTGGATAAAGGGCCCAAAACTGCTCACAATATTCCAAGTGCAGTCTGACCAATGCCTTATAAAGCCTCAACATTACATCCTTACCTTTTTATGCTACTCCTCTTGAAATAAGGACTTGTTCAGTATTTTCAGCATTTTCTGTTTCTACAATAAAAAATCTAAATATGAGTAAAATTCTTGTTCATTAAAAAAAAAACTTCTGAACACTTTAAAGCAATTCAACTGCTTTAAAATTTTAATCCAGTAATCCACTAGAGGATGTTTTAAAAAAGATTTTTCAAAATACTTAAAAGAGTGCTCTTTAAAAAAAATGACAAGACTTAAGAGAAAAAATAACATGTTTTAGGAAGAAATATAAAAGCTAAGATTTAAAAGGATATTTTATGAGATAGTTAAAAAGAGTTAGAAGAATATATTTATGTGAGAGCAAGACATGCCAAATAGTTCTTTTTTAAATTACTTTAGGAAGAATTTAGAAAATATATTTAAAAGATTGAGCGAAAATTTAAAAGAATATGTTTAAAAGATATTTTATCAAATGTTAAAAGATTATATTTAAGAGTTTGAGCAAGAATTAAAGGAATATTTTTCATAATGCATTTAAGGAAGGTTTAAAATGTTATGTTTAAATATGAGTGAGATTGAAAGGAGTATTTTAACAAATTGAAGAAGATTTAAAAAGGATATTTTTATACAAAGCTTTACAAGGGGTAGTGTAGTATTTTAAAAGGAGTTTGAGGAAAATTTGAAAGAATATTTTTAAAACCAAGAAATATCAAAATGTCATGTACTTTTTCCTTCCTTTCAAAGCATGAAGACCAATGAAGTGTGCTTCCATCTGATGCAAAATGTTTCAGTCAGCCCAGATCAGAAGAATATTCCATGCAAGCATGTGTCCCCACAACTCAGCTCCGGCCCCACTTGATAGAAAGGCTGAATTTCTGCATTTGTGCATCACGTGCAGAAATGCAGAAGATGTGATCAGTGGTATGGGGTAATAAAGACAGGTTGGCCAATATCCTGCTAGGGAGGCTAAACCAGGGTGGATTAAGGGAATAGTGCAATGGAAGGTTAATATTAAAGTTAGTGTATCCAAATACTCAAGCCTTTGGAACAAGGTAGTTGAATTAATGATTCAAATAAAGATCGATACATATGAGTCAATAGCCATTATAGAGATGCCGTTAGATGTGAACCAAATTTAGAACTAAATGTTTCAAGTTCAAGTTCAAGTTCTTTTTTTTTGTCATTCAACTGTATGCGTGTATACCAGCAAACGAAACAACGTTCCTCCAGATAAGGTGCACAACACGACACAGTACTTGTAACTCACACACAACACATAAAGTAATACTACCACAAATAATAAAATGTATTCCAGAAGATCGACATCTAGCATAAAGTGTATTTACGACACAAGTTCAAAAGTAAATTTCAGGGTAAATCAGATGGACAAAGTGGAAAAGGGGTGTGAGGCCCTTAAAAAGATAACCATGTTCGAACAGCTGTAAAAAAATTGGTCTTGGTTTGGAAGTTCAGGAAATAGAATTTGTATGGGTAGAGATAAGAGACAACAAAGTACAAGTACAACTGGTGGAAATAACATAAAACCATTTTAACAGCAGCTGCAGCAATGGTATATTGATCAAGATATAAAAGATTGTAACTACGTTAATATAATAATCATGGAGTACTTTGAACTTGGTATCGTTTGTTCAAATCAAATTCAAAATTAGGTTGAAGGATGAGTATAATAACATGCATTTGGAACCTTTAACATATTCAGCAGGGATCAATATATGGGAGTGTATCATCTTTAATGAGAGCAAGATAATAATCTCTGAGGTCAATTCAGGGAATGTGATAATGAATTTTTACATTGAGTTACAGAATGGCTTGTTTAATGGTGAATCTAGAACAATATTTAAAGCCAACATTTTAAGTATGATCTTTCTAAGTGATTGAATAGGCTTATTGGTCATATGCTTAGACTTCCTATATTTTCCGTTCTTGCTGTTGTGAGAGATAGGTTGGCTAGGACAGATTGACAAAGTTCAAAGATAAATTCCTTCAACATCTGATGAAGCACTGGTGCACTATAATCACCCTATCATTTAACAACTAAAAAAGAACAATAACTGTTATCAAAATAAACCGAGGCATTTTCCAAGGCTACTCTCTAAGTCCACTATGGTTTTATCTAGCTTTGAACCCGCTCTCTAATTTGCAGAATCAGAATAAAATTGGGTATCAAATTAGAGACAATGAAATGAACTATACTTTAACCCACCATCTATACATGGAAGATTTGAAATAAAATGTACCTTCATCATTAAATCTAAAGCAATTCATTCAAATGTTTGAACTATTTTTGGAAGATATAAACATGAACTTTGGACTGGATCAATGCAGAACATTAAACATAAAGAAAGGTGCAATTGAGCTAATTCAATACAAAACAGAGCAGCAGGATACAATACAACCAAAGGGTGAATATGAAACATACAAGTACCTGGGATATCAACAAGGAAAGAAAATAGATCATAGTGTGATAAAGGAAACATTTTTGCAGAATTTACTTCAAGGCTTAAGAAACTCTGCTAAACAGAGCTCAACTGGTAAAATATAACAAAGGCAATAAGCACTTACTCTATACCTGTATTAATGTATTATTTTGGCATAATATCTTGGTCTGAAATGGATCTGGAAAATAATTTACAAAGTAAAAAAAGAACTGAAATGACAAATTTCAGAAAACGTTTTGTACACTCGAATGCGCTTAGATTAACACTCCCTGGGACAGAAGGGGAAGAGGAATAACAGACATTAAAACTCTACACAGCAGTCAGATAAAAGTTCTGAGGATATATTTTCATCAACAAAAACAGGATTCAGCACTCCATGCAAACATATGCAATTCTGATAAGATGAATACACCACTTAACTTAAATGATAGCACAACCCAGAAAATGAAGAAATTATCACTACAGAGGAAGAAGTTAACCAATAGAAAAGCATGACCCTTCATGGAAGACATCCCCACAATCTGAGCTGACTAGATGTCGACAAAGAACCATCAAATGCCTGGCTCAGAGTTAGAGAACTTTACCCAGAAACAGAAAGGTTCCTTGTGACAGTACAGGACCAGGTGGTTAACACAAAAAATGATCAAAAATACATAATAAAAGACCAACAAATTCAAGATGATATAGGTAGAAAATGCCAAGAAAAATTGGAAACAATCCAACACGTTACAGGATCCTGTAGTAGTTTAACACAATCTGATTACTTAGAGAGGCACAATTAATCAAGTGGCAAACATCATTCATCAAAATCTTGCTTTAATGTACAACTCATAAATGAAATCACACTTTACTATAAATACAATCCTGATCCAGTTTTAGAATCAGAATACCACAAATTATATTATGACTGATCAGTTATTACAGACAGGACAATCCATAATAACCGTCTAGATATAATAATACATGATAAACAAGCAAGAACAACTTATTTAATAGCTATAGCCATTCCAAGCACACATAACTTACAGAAATCAATGTGAAAAACACCAGAAACATGTTGAATTAAAAGAGGAATTTGAAAGACTTTGGAACATGAACAAGGTATACGTTGTCCCAATAGTAACTGGTCTAATCCCAGAGGCACTACACAATAGCATTAAACAGTTAGTGCTACACAACAATATCTATGTAAGTCTTCAGAAAACCACAATACTAAACACCACTAGAATAGCCCAAAAGTTCCTAGCAATTGACAAATGAGTGTGCATGGCTATTCCCTTTCCTCAGGTTTTACCAACTTGAGCTGAGACAAAGAAATAATCATAATAAATAATTACTTCAACAATGCCTCCACAACCTGATGGTAATAGCAACAACACAGACATAGAGCCTCTGCAGAATGTGGAGTTTACAGACAAAATAAGCCTAACATTTAACATTACATGGGCACTGACCCAACAAAGAGACCCTACATACCAAATTTACAAAAATTGTCAATACTCTCAACAATAGTGTATCCCCACAATTTTTAGGAGAACTTGAAACATTTGAAGAACTATACACAATAACATACGAGCAGTGTTAACAGCAGTGCAGTGCAATGGCTCCAGAATAGAGGCATTTATTAATAGAAACCCATAACAGAGTAATGAAATGTAATCCCAAAATGGCAGAAGATGAGAAGCAAAATTGAAACCTTGACAGAAATAGATTACCTAATCAAGTATAAAATGAATAATCTGAGCAAGAAAGTTAAGAGAAAAGCCAAGAAATGCTAAGGAAATATAAGTTTCATACAAGGTACAATCAACCTAACAGAAGCATTGTAGACAACATATACAAAATGCTGGAGGAACTCAGTAGGCCAGGCCGCATCCATGAAAAAGAGTGCAGTCGATGTTTTGGTCCGAGACCTTTCATCACGACTGGAGAAAGAAGGTGAGGAGTCAGAATATGAAGATGGGGGGAGGGGAGGAAGAAACACAGGTGATAGGTGAAAACAGGAGGAAGGGGAGAGGTAAAGTAAAGAGCAGGGAAATTGCTTGATGAAAGAGATACAGGGCTGGAGAAGGGGGGTCCGACAGAAGAGGGCAGAAGGCCATGAAAGAAAGAAGGGAGGAGCGCCAAAGGGAGGTGATGGGCAGGAGAGGAGATAAGGTGAGAGTGGGAAATGGGAATGGGGAATGTTGAAGGGGGGGACATTACCAGAAGTTTGAGAAATTGATGTTCATGCCATTAAGTTGGAGGCTACCCAGACAGAATATAAGGTATTGCTCCTCCAATCTGAGTGTGGCCTCATCGTGACAGGACAGGAGACCATGAACTGACATATTGGAATTGGAATGGGAATGGGAAGTGGAATTAAAATGGGTGGCCACTGGGAGATCTCGCTTCTTCTGGTGGATGGATAGTGGGTGCTTGGCGAAGCAGTCTCCCAATCTTTGTGGAGTCTCACCGATATATAGAAGGCCACACCAGGAGCACTAGATACAGTAGATGACCCCAACAGACTCGCATCTGAAGTGTCACCTCAACTGGAAGGACTGTTCAGGGCCCTGAATGGTAGTGAGGGAGGAGGTGTAGGGGCAGGTGTAGAACTTGTTCCGTCTGTAAGGATAAGTGCCAAGAGGGAGATCAGTGGGAGGGTCGAATGGACAAAGGAGTTGCATAGGGAACGATCCCTGTGGAAAGCAGAAAGTGAGGGGAGGGAATATTTGCTTGGCTATGGGATCCGGTTGGACATGACGTTACAGAGAATTAAGTACTGGAGGTGGAGGCTAGTGGGGTGGTAGGTGAGGACAAGAGAAACCCTATCCCTGGTATGGTGGCGGGAGGATGGGGTGAGGGCAGACATGCGCGAAGTGAAAGAGATGCGGTTGAGGGCAGTGTTGATGGTGGAGGAGGGGAAGCCTCTTTCTTTGAAGGAGGAGGACACCTCCTTAGTTCTAGAATGAAAAGCCTCGTCCTGAGAGCAGATACAGTGGAGATGGAGTAATTGAAAGAAGGGAATAGCATTTTTAAAAGTAACAGGGTGGGAAGAGGTATAGTCCAGGTAGCTGTGAGAGTCAGTAGATTTATAATAGATATCAGTAGATAAGCTGTCTCCAGAGATATTGTAGGAAGCATTGTAGAATTTTGAGGTATTCTAAAAGAAAAAAAAAATGATGAATACAAAGCAAGACTAGATAGACACATGAAATGTGCCAGATGAAGAAGACAGAAGTATCAGTTTAGGAACAATGAGGGTTTATAAAGGACATTGAAACTAAATTTGAGACACCAAAGTACCACCAACAATAACACAGAATTACCTACAAATACAGAGATAATGAAATTTTGGTCTGATATCTGGTCAAAGAGAACAACACAGTATCAAGAAGGAAGCTAGATTAGGGAGGGAAAAGAACACAGTCACACAGTTGAAGACTTGAAAAGACTTTAAGTTACAATGGATATGCCAAAAGCAATTGTAAAAATTATCCACAACTGGAAAAGTACTGACAGAAATAATATTCATAATCATTGGTATAAAAATTACTTGCCTTCATCCGTACCTATTAATACATAACAACAATTTTCTGAAAAATCCTTGAAAAAGTGTCCGAATTTTTGACAGGTAAAACATATTTCTTATATAAAGGAGAAATGACAAATAACCCATCAAAATATTGTCCTATTACTTGTTTACAAGCTACATATAACATTATAACATCATGCATCTCACAACTAATCACAGCAATTTACTTACAAATGAACAGAAAGAATGCCATAAAAGTATGAAGGCATGTAAAGAGCAACTGATAATAGATTCTGTAATTCTAAATCGAACCTGGTGGAAAAGCAGAAGCCTTTCATGTTGTTACAGTATAGTGATTACCAAAAAGCATAGGATTCTGTCCCACACTTATGGTTAATAGAAGTTTTTAAAAGATATAAACTGCACCAATACTTGTGAAATTTCGACAACATCTGATGAAGCATTGGCACACTATAATCTCCCTATCTATTAACAATAAACTGAGGCATTTTCCAGGGTGACTCTCTAATCCGACTATGGTTTTCTCCAGTTTTAAATTTACTGAATTTACTGATTCAGAAAAATAAGGTATCAAATCAGAAACAAACAAATGAATTATATCCTGGCACGTCTTCTATACATGGACAACTTGAAATTATATGCTCCTTTATCAGTGAAGCTAAAGCAGTCAATTCAAATAGTAGAACTATTTTTGAAAGATATAAATATGAACTTTGGACTAGGTAAGTACAGAACATTAAATAGCGATAGAGCTAGGAGAATATGGAACAGAGCAGCAGGATATAATACAGCGATGGATGAACATGAAACATAGTAGCATCTGGGATATCAACAAGCAAAGAAAACACAAACATGAAAAAGTCTGCAGCGCTGGAAATCTGCAGATGTCTGCAGGCGATGTAAATGTTTGGCCACCGGGAAGTCCCATCTGTGGCAGACGATCTCACTCCTATATGGGGAGACCAGTTATAAATTAGGGGATTTCTTTGTTGAGAACGCCTGCAACATACACCACTAGCATGACGTCCTGGTGGCCAACTAGTTTCATTCTGATTCCCATTCCCACTCTAACATGTCGGTCGATGCCTCCTCTTGTGCCAAGATGAGACCACACTCAGGGTGGAGGAGCAACAGCTTATAGTAATCTGAGTACCCTCCAACCTGTTGGCTTGAATATCGATTTTTCCTTCTGGTGATAAAATTTCCCCTCCTCCATTCCTCTATTCCCCACTCTGCCCTTTCACTCCTTCTCACCTGCCTATTACTTCCCCCTGGGTCCCCTCCTCCTTCCCTTTCTCCTATTGTCCACTCTCCCTTCCCATCAGATTCTTTCTTCTCCAGCCCTTGATATTCCCCACCCCCTGGCTTCACCTATCACCTTCCACCCAGCTTCCTTCCCCGCCACCTTTTCATTCTGGCATCTTCCTCATTCCTTCTCACTCCTGATGAAGGGTCTCGGCCTGAAACATCAACTGTTACACTTTTCCACAGATGCTGCCTGACCTGCTGAGTTCCTCCAGCATTCTGTGTGTGTTGCCTAGCAAAGTAAATAGGTCGTGCTTCGATAAAGGGAAAACTTTTGACTGAACTTACTTCATGGCTTAAGAAAAGCTGACAAGCAAAGCTCAATATTAAACATATAACAAAGGCAATCAACACTATTGTTAAACTCATATTAACATATTCTTTTGGCATAATAACGGTACGAAACTGATCTAGAAAATATACAAAGAAAAATAAGAACTGAAATGACAAATTTTAGAAAAACTATGTATACTCAAACTCACTTAGAATAACACTGACTAGGAAAGAAGGAGGAAGTGGAAGGAGGAACAGACATAAAAGATTTACACAACAGTCAGATAAAACTTCTAAGAATATATTTTCACCAACGAAAACAGGATTCAGCACCCCACGTGAGCATATGCAATTTTGATACGAAGTACATACCACTAAAATGAGAGCACAACCCAGAAGAATGACGAAATGATCACTACAGAAGAAACAGTTAACCAATGGAAGAGCATGACCCTTTATGGAAGACATCCCCATGATCTGAGCAACGAGGCTTGTTTGAAGAAAACCCTGCACTATTGCCATCAGCATATAACCTGTAGCAGCAGAAGTCCTAAGACGCTAGACCGCTGGTATACTAAAATTTGGCCTACTGTTCCATGCCTAGAATGCAATTAGGTAAATTTGATTACCTGGCTGTCCATCTCCTAGCTGCATGCAGGCAGAGGCCAAAGAGCAAATCTCCAGAGATTGGGACCACATAGAAATGGTCATAGGAAGCAGAGGAGCAGCTATGGGATTGCTTCGAGTTGGTGGACTGGACCTTGTTCAAGGACTCATTTGTGGATCCGAATAAATACACCATGGTTGCCATAGACTTTATTAAAACAGTTGTAGCTGAGTGTGTTCCCAAAAAATCATTTAGTCTTCTGCAAACACAAGCCCCAGGTAAACCTTGAGATCCGCAATCTGCTGAGGACCAGATAAGAGGCATTCAAGTCTGGTGACCAAGCAAGTTACCAAGAAAGGTCTAGGAATGATCTCTGGAAAGGCATTTCACAGGTGAAGTGGCAATTCCAGACCAAACTTGAATCAATGAAGTATCTGCCCAAGTACTAAAAAAGTTGTGTTGATCAACTGTCTGGAGTGTTCACTGAGGTCTTTAACCTCTCACTTCAGCAGTCTGAGGTACCACAAACAAGAGAAAATCTGCAGATGCTGGAAATCCAAGCAACACACACAAAATGCTGGAGGAACTCAGCAAGCCAGGCAGCATCTATGGAAAATAGTACAGTTGACGTTTCAGGTTGAGGCCCTTCTCGACCCAGAACGTCGACTGTACTTTTTTACCACAGATGCTGCCTGGCCTGCTGAGTTCCTCCAGCATTTTGTGTGTGGAGTCTGAGATATCCACCTGCTTCAAGCAGGCTTCAATTAATACTGGTGCCTAAGAAGTACATGGTAATCTGCCTCAATGACTATTATCCAGCAGCACTTACATCCACTGCGAAGAAGTTCTTTGAGAGGTTGGTGATGAAACATATCAACTCCTGCCTGAGAAACGACTTGGATCCACTCTAATTTGCCTACCATCACAACAGGTCAAAATCAGATGTCAGTTCGTTGGCTCTTCACTCAACCCTGGAACTTCTGGACAGCAAAGATGCATACATCAGGATGCTCTTCATTGACTTCAGCTCAGCATTCAATACTATTAGCCCCTCAAAAATGATCAATAAGCTTCAAGGCCTTCCCCTCAGTACCTGCTTGTGCAATTGGATCCTCGATTTCCTCACTTGCAGACCCCAGTCAATTCAGATTGGCAATAAACTCTCCTCCACGATCTCCATCAGCACTGGTGCACCACAGCGCTGTGTGCTTACCCCCTGCTCTTTTCACTTTACACTTCTGACTGTGTGGCTAAGCACAGCTCCAATACCAGATTCATGTTTGCTGGCAACACCACTGTCATTTGCTGAATCAACGGTGGTGACAAATCAGCATATAAATCATATGATCATAAGACATAGGAGCAAAGTTAGGCCATTCGGCCCATCGTGTCTGCTTTACCATTTCATCATGGCTGATCCATTTCCCTCTCAACCCCATTCTCTGCCTTCTCCCCATAACCTTTCATGCCCTGACTAATCAAAAACCTATCAACCTCCTCCTTAAATGCATTCAGTGACCTGGTCTCCACTGCCACTTGTAGCAATGAACTCCACAGATACATTGTCCTCTGGCTGAAGAAATTCCTCCTCATCTCTGTTCTAAAAGGACGTTCCTCTATGTTGAGTCTGTGCCTAGATTCCCCCACCAAAAGAAACATCTGTCTTCACATCCACTCTATCTAGGCTTTTCAACATTCGATTGGGTTCTATAAGATTCCCTCTCATTCTTCTAAATTCCAGAGAACACAGGCCTGCAGCTTTCATTCACTGATCATATCATAACCCTTTCATTCTTGGAACCATTCTTGTGAACTTCCACTGAACCCCTTCCAGTGTCAGCGCATCCTCTCTTAAAAAGGGGCCCAAAACTGCTCACAATACTCCAGGTGAGGCCCCACTAATGTATTATACAGCTTCAGCATTACATCCTCGCCTTTATATTCCAGTCCTCTTGAAATGAATGCTAACATTGCTTTTGCCTTCCTCTACCTGCAAATTGACCTTTAAGGAATCCTGTATGAGGACTCCCAATTCCTTTTGCATCTTGGATTTGTAAATTTTCTCCCCGTTTAGAAAGTAGTCTGTGCTTTTATTCCTTCTATCAAAGTTCATGACCATACATTTCCCGACACGTATTCTATCTGCCTCTTCTTTGCCCATTCTTCTAATCTGTTGAAGTCCTTCTGCAGACTCTCTGTTTCCTCAACACTACCTGTCCCTCCACCTATCTCCATCTCGTCTGGAAACTTGGCCACAATGACATCCATTTCATCATCCGAATCATTGACATACAACGTAAAAAGAGGTGGTCCCAACACTGATCTCTGTAAAACACCAATAGTCACCGGCCATCAATCCAAAAAGAGTTCCTTTATTCCCTCACTGCCTCCTGCCAACCAGCCAATGCTCTATCCATGCTCGTATCTTACTTGTAATACCCTGGGCTCTTACCTTGTTAAGCAGGCTCATGTGCGGCACCTTGTCAAAGGCCTTCTGAAAATCCAAGTACACAACGTCCATCAATTCTCCTTTGTCTACCTTGCTTGTTAGTTCTTCAAAGAATTCCAATAGATCTGTCAGGTAAAATTTTCCCTTCAGAAAACCATGTTGACTTTGGCCTGTTTTGTCATGTGCCTCCAAGTACCCTGAAACCACATTCTTGACAATTGACATCTTCCCAACCACTGAGGTCAGGCTAACTCGACTATAATTTCCTTTCTTCTGCCTCCCTCCCTTCTTGTAGAGTGGAGTAACATTTGCAATTTTCCAAAACAATGCCCTAATTTATTGATTCAATGGTTTCGAAGGTACATTTAATGTCAGAAAAATGTATACAATATACATCCTGAAATGCTTTTTCTTCGCAACCATCCACGAAAACAGAAGAGTGCCCCCAAAGAATGAATGACAGTTAAGTATTAGAACCCCAAAGTCCCCCACCAGCTCCCCCTCCTACGTGAAAGCAGCAGCAAAGGAACAATCCCCCCACCAGCAAAAAAAAAGCATTGGCATCCACCACCGAGCACTCAAGTGTGCAGCAAAGCAACAGCAAAGACACAGACTTGCAGTACCCCAATGACTACTTGTTCATTCGGTATTCAACATACCACAGGCTCTCTCTCTCTCCCTAATAAGGGAGAAAGAGGTGTCCCCATTTCACAACAAGAGGAGAGACATAACAAACAACTCGCTGATTTATGATGTTAAAAGATCATTGCTAATATCTCCATAATCTCTTCTGCTACATCTTTTAGAACCCTGGGGTGAAATCCATCAGGTCCAGGTGATTTATCAAGTGGCAAACATCATTCACTAAAATCTTGCATAAAAGACACCATACAGTACTACAAATGTAAGCCTAATCCAGTTTTAGAGTCAGAGTCCTACAAATTATATTACGACTGATCCAATATTACAGATAGATTAATCCATAATGACCATTCAGAAGATTGAAGATGCATAAAACATAGCCATTCAGAAAATGAGAGAGAAGGGAGATGGAGATGGCGTATTACTGCATCTGACAAAATACTGAAATCCGTTCTGAAAAAAGTGATAACTTTGAAATTTTTGATTTGATTTGGTAGAATGATCAGAAAGAGAGATCTAATACAATTTTATTTTGATGTGACTATCAGATTATACCAAACAGCTGCAGGGATGTGGACTACAAATTACAACTGGAAATAGAAAAGGCTTGTCAGAAGGGCAGTGTTATGATAATTGTGGGGGATTTTAACATGCGAATAGATTGGAAAAATCAGGTCGGCACTGGATCTCAAGAGACAGAATTTGTAGAATGTCTGCGAGATAGCTTTTTAGAACAGCTTGTTGTTGAGCCCACTAGGGGATCGGCTGTACTGGATTGGGTATTGTGTAATGAACTGGAGGTGATTGGAGAGATTGAGGTGAAGGAACCCTTATGAGACAGTGATCATAACATGATTGAGTTCACTGTGAAATTAGAAAAAGAGAAGCCGAAATCTGATGTGTCGGTGTTTCAGTGGAGTAAAGGAAACTACAGTGGCATGAGAGAGGAACTGGCCAAAGTTGACTGGAAAGAGACACTGACGGGAAAGACGGCAGAGCAGCAGTGGCTGGAGTTTATGCGAGAAATGAGGAATGTGCAAGACAGGTATATTCCAAAAAAGAAGAAATTTTCGAGTGGAAAAAGGATGCAACTGTGGTTGACAAGAGAAGTCAAAACCAAAGTTAAAGCTAAGGAGAGGGCATACAAGGAAGCAAAAGTTAGTGGGAAGACAGAGGATTGGGAAGTCTTTAAAACCTTACAAAAGGAAACCAAGAAGGTCATTAAGAGAGAAAAGATTAACTATGAAAGGAAACTAGCAAATAATATCAAAGAGGATACTAAAAGCTTTTTCAAGTATATAAAGAGTAAAAGACAGGTGAGAGTAGATATAGGACCGATAGAAAATGATGCTGGAGAAATTGTAATGGGAGATGAGGAGATGGCAGAGGAACTGAACAAGTATTTTGCATCAGTCTTCACTGAGGAAGACAGCAGGATACCGGACACTCAAGGGTGGCAGGGAAGAGAAGTGTGCGCAGTCACAATTACGACAGAGAAAGTACTCAGGAAGCTGAATAGGCTAAAGGTCGATAAATCTCCTGGACCAGATGGAATGCATCCTCATGCCCTGAAGGAAGTAGCTGTGGAGATTGCGGAGGCATTAGCGATGATCTTTCAAAAGTCGATAGATTCTGGCATGGTTCCGGAGGACTGGAAGATTGCAAATGTCACTCCGCTATTTAAGAAGGGGGCAAGGAAGCAAAAAGGAAATTATAGACCTGTTAGCTTGACGTCGGTGGTTGGGAAGTTGTTGGAGTCGATTGTCAAGGATGAGGTTACAGATTACCTGGAGGCATATGACAAGATAGGCAGAACTCAGCATGGATTCCTTAAAGGAAAATCCTGCCTGACAAACCTATTACAATTTTTTGAGGAAATTACCAGTAGGCTAGACAACGGAGATGCAGTGGATGTTGTATATTTGGATTTTCAGAAGGCCTTTGACAAGGTGCCACACATGAGGCTGCTTAACAAGATAAGAGCCCATGGAATTACAGGAAAGTTACATACGTGGATAGAGCGTTGGCTGATTGGCAGGAAACAGAGAGTGGGAATAAAGGGATCCTATTCTGGTTGGCTGCCGGTTACCAGTGGTGTTCCACAGGGTTCAGTGTTGGGGTCACTTTTTTTACATTGTACATCAACGATTTGGATTATGGAATAGAGGGCTTTGTGGCTAAGTTTGCTGACGATACGAAGATAGGTGGAGGGGCCGGTAGTGCTGAGGAAACGGAGAGTCTGCAGAGAGACTTGGATAGACTGGAAGAATGAGCAGAGAAGTGGCAAATGAAGTACAATGTAGGAAAGTGTATGGTTATGCACTTTGGCAGAAAAAATAAACGGGCAGACTATTATTTAAATGGGGAAAGAATTCAAAGTTCTGAGATGCAACGGGACTTGGGAGTTCTCGTACAGGATTCCCTTAAAGTTAACCTCCAGGTTGAGTCGGTAGTGAAGAAGGCGAATGCAATGTTGGCATTCATTTCTAGAGGAATAGAGTATAGGAGCAGGGATGTGATGTTGAGGCTCTATAAGGCGCTGGTGAGACCTCACTTGGAGTACTGTGGGCAGTTTTGGTCTCCCTATTTAAGAAGGGATGTGCTGACGTTGGAGAGGGTACAGAGAAGATTCACTAGAATGATTCCGGGATTGAGAGGGTTAACATATGAGGAACGTTTGTCCGCTCTTGGACTGTATTCCTTGGAGTTTAGAAGAATGAGGGGAGACCTCATAGAAACATTTCGAATGGTAAAAGGCATGGACAGAGTGGATGTGGCAAAGTTGTTTCCCATGATGGGGGAGTCTAGTACGAGAGGGCATGACTTCAGGATTGAAGGGCGCCCTTTCAGAACAGAAATGCGAAAAAATTTTTTTAGTCAGAGGGAGGTGAATCTATGGAATTTGTTGCCACGGGCAGCAGTGGAGGCCAAGTCATTGGGTGTATTTAAGGCAGAGATTGATAGGTATCTGAGTAGCCAGGGCATCAAAGGTTATGGTGAGAAGGCGGGGCAGTGGGACTAAATAGGATAAAATGGATCAGTTCATGATAAAATGGCGGAGCAGACTCGATGAGCCGAATGGCCTACTTCTGCTCCTTTGTCTTATGGTCTTATGGTCTATATTGAGCGGCCAGTCAATGTGATACATCCAAAATGGCATCAACCTGCGACTTCTGTTGAGTTGCAGCTCATATTTAATTGTTTTTTAATTGCTAACTGTTATTTAGTTTCTTAAGGATAGTTAAAGGGACAGAAAGGGGTGTTAGGGAAAATTGTAGATCAAACTTGAGTCTATGTCTAAACTCTGCATTCCTAGACCAGTGATGCAGAAGTGGGACATCCATGGCTGGATTTTGGATTTTGAATGTCGGATGTTGGACCTGCAGAGAGTGGACAAAGCCTCCCGAGATGTTAGTGGGTTCCAGAGTTGAGCAGGAGGAATGAGTTCTGATGACCCACAGGGTTTGCAAATTGGTTAGACTGGAGTTCAAGGCCTAGTTTTCAGGTTCCCACCATTGACAATTATGGACTTCAAGGCCTGGTGTTTGGTAATCGACGTGTCCTTGGATCAATGCCAAGAATCAAGATCCAAAGGATGAATTAGAAATCCTTAGGTTGAGGCCCCTTTGGTGCAGCTGAGTCTGTGAATATATATGAGTCTGCTGGGAAGTTTGAAGCCTGGTTTTTGAGGGCCTGAGTCGGTATCCAGTAGAGCAGCCTTTCTCTGCTCTGGAGAAATCCTTGAAATAATTTTCAGGTCTCAGGGAACCCCTCCGTAAAACTTATTATATCTACAGCTCATGGTACGTTAGCATGATCAGTAAGTTGTAGGCGTAATAATTGTCAATGCTCTTTTAAGGAGAGAATGAATATTTAGCTAACTTTTCTTGGGAAAAAAACAGGTAGTTAATCTTAGTCCTGACGAAGGGTCTCGGCCTGAAACATCGACTGTACCTCTTCCTAGAGATGCTGCCTGGCCTGTTGCGTTCACCAGCAACTTTGATGTGTGCTGCTTGAATTTCCAGCATCTGCAGAATTCCTCGTGTTTACGTAGTTAATCTTAGCTTACCTTTCTTAAAATTAATTTCTTTCTTCCTTTTCATAAATTTTAAAAACTCATTTGGTAAACATAATAAATTTCTGCTAAATAACTAGTTTAAGCCAGAGTGGGAATTAATTTTTCTAAAGGTAGGCTTGGTAGATTTAATTTAAATAAGTATTCTAAATTGATTTTAATTAGTGCTATTTACAACATGAAAATTTATTGAAAATGTTGAATAGTGAAGTTACTAAAAACCATAAGTCAAAGCAATAAGAATAAAAATATGGCCTAAGACATAATTTTATCCAAGACTTTGAGAAAACATTTTCTTCCTAAGTAACATGATCAGAATCAAATGTAGGCCTAGCATGTGAAACCTGTGCTTGTTTTTTGCTGCACAAATACTCAATTCTGGGTCGAACTTGAGATAAGCACACACAGATTTCACCTTCAGCTAAAATAAGATGATTTCTATCCTTGCTCTTGATGCTTGTTAAACAAGAAAAGCTTGCTCACATATGTAAGAAGTTGAAAACTGCAGCAAAATGTCCATTGCTTTCCTGGGAATGGCAGGATACTCTTCTTTCACAGAAATCCAGAATTTGTCCAGGGGCAGGTCTGCAAATCTAATCTAGAGTTCATGATCTGAGTGCAGCTCACAAAGTTCTTCCTCTTCTCTCAAAGTCAAGTTCTCAGGCTGAGCAGAAGATTCAAAGAAACAGTCCTTCACCCAGTCATACACTTGTGTTGAAACGGAGGAAAAAAATACTGTTCAAATTTGTTCTGCGGTTCTTCCAGGTGGCTTTCAATATGACTCAAGACTTTCTGATATCTTTCCCCACTCTCAAGCCCAAGCAGCAGTGGAAACATTTCAACATTTCATTTTGCAACATGAGTTTTCCCAAGATTCAGTTTCCTTGGATTCTTAAATCCAAGAATAGTACTGTGGAAAAATGTAGTTATTCCCTTTGACAGAGTTTTTTTTACTATAATGAAATATTGGACAATATTGATCTTAAGGGGATCCAGGTATGCCCTTAAAGTAAACGGTGCACTGCCATATTGGGCTAGGAGACCTTTAATGAGATTGCTAACAGGGCTGCGCGGTCACTGCCAATTACTGCAAGTATTAGCATCGCATGTCATGTGAAATTCAAACAAAGATGTTTATTTTTTTAATCACAATCTCTCGTGGAACTCCTAGCAACCTCTCACGGAACCCCCAGTTGAGAAACCCTGCATTAGGGCCTGGAGCTGGAAGCCTGTCCTGGGGTTAAATGACAGCATATGTGCATAGGAGGCAGAAACTGGGCTTGTTTTCGCTGTTGTTGCTGGTTACCTATTGCGTTCTGTGTTGATCTGCCAACCACTGTGGTGCCGAAATGTGTGGTACACTTGAGGGCTGTTCCTAGTACACTCGCGGGTGTGTTGGTTGTTAACACATACAACACATTCCACCGCATGTTTTGCTGCACTCATGACAAATAAACTTGAATATCTGGATTTTCTTTAAGCCTTAAGACAAAGATTGTTAAACAAATTAAAGAGATCAGCTTTTGCTGGCTTATCATCAGTGAACATCAGGTATTAAGTTTATGTCAGTAAAGTGTTGCTTGAAGGATTTTCTTTTACAATTCCATTCTTCCCCAATACATCTTACTACTGATGTCATATCATATTTCATATTTCTGTATTTCCTTTTGGCTTTTTTGACTTCAGCCTATCAAGTTCATAGAGCACTCCCACTTTTCTGTATTGACTATTCTCCCCACATTCCCATCAATTCTACTGATGAATGAACCTACACACCACAGGTGGGCTGAAGTTGCTGTTTCAGTGCTCTTTGACCCCACATTCATCAGTCTTCCATCGTGCTTGCCTTCATCATCTGGGACATAGAGTACAAATGTGGGGAAGTCATGTTGCAGCAATCTAAAACTTTGTTTGGGACATGTTTTGAGAACATCTTTGTATCATCCTCTTGATAATCTCTTGGCACAATAGACTTCAGAGCTAAGTGTCCCTTTCAGGAATCTAGCCATCAGGCATATGGACAATGTTGCCTGTCCAGTTGGAGACATGTTGGTCCCAGAGAGGACACTGACATTGGCTCACTTACCCTGCTTGTGAACAGAAGATGTTGCAGAGACTGATTTGATGGTGTTTTTCCAGACAATATGAGCAAATGGGGATCTTTGGAGATTGGTGACACTGGGGAATTGGGCTGTGAGGAACTGGAATCCAAGGGAAGTTCTTAGTAAGAATGTAAGAGCATAACACCTAGGATCAGAATTAGGCCATTCACCACCCTTTGGCAAAAGAAATTCCTCCTAATCTCTGTTCTTTGATTCTCAGGCTGCACTCTCCCATTTTTGGACTCATTCTCTCCATGTCCACTCTATCTAGGCCTTTCAATATTTGATAGATAGGTTCCAATGAGTTCACTCATCTGAACTCCAATGAGTACAGGACCAGAGCCCAAAAGTACTCCTCAGACATTAACCCTTTCATTCCCAGGGTCATTCTTGTAAAAGTCCTCTGGACCCTCTCCAATACCAGCACATCCTTTCTCAGATAAGAGTCCCAAAACTGCTCACTATGCTCCCAATATGATCTGAGCAATGCCTTAAAAAGCCTCAGCATTGCAAACTTTCTTTTATATCTTCTAATCCCCTTGAAATGAATGCTAACATTGCATTTGCCTTCCTTACTACTGACTCAGTCTGCAAATTCACCTTTTGGGAATCTTGCACTAGGACTTTATACCTGCAAATTCTGAATTCACTCCTCATTTACAAGATAGACTACATTTTAATTCCCTCGACCAAAAATGCATAACCAACACTTGCCTACACTGCATTACATCTGCTACTTCTTTTCCCTTTCTCCTCATCTGTCGAAGGCCTTCTGTAGATATTTCCTCAATACTACCTATCTTTGTATTATCCGTAAACTTGGTTGCAAAGCTATCAATTCCGTCACCTAGATCATTAACATACAACATGAAAAGTAGCAGACCCAACACCAGCTGCTGCAGAACAACACAAGTTACCAGTAGCCAACCAGAAAAATCCTTCTTTATTCCTAGTCTTTGCCTCCTGCCAGTCATCCAATTTTCTACACATGCTAGTATCTTTCCAGTAATAGCATGGGCTCCTATTTTGTTTAGCAGCCTCATGTGTGGCATTTTGACAAAGGCCTTCTGAAAATCCATGTAAACATCATCCACTGACTCTCCTCTGTCTACCCTGCCTGTTACTTCCTCAAAAAAATTCCAACAGATTTGTCAAGTAAGATTTCCCCTTAAGGAAACCAAGCTGACTTCAGCCTATTTTATCATGTGCCTCCAAGTACCCCAAAACCTCATTCTTAATAGTAGACTCTACCATCTTACCAACCAGTGAGTCAGGCTAACTGGCCTATAATTTCCTGTCTTTTGCATCCCACCCTTCTTAAATCTGCAATTTTCTAGTCCTCCAGAACCATTCCAGAATCTAGTGATTCTTGAAGGATCATTACTAATGCCTCCACAATCTCCACACCTCTTTCAGAACTCTGCAGTGTAGTTCATCCGGTCTAGGTGACTTATCTACCTTCAGACCACCTTAGTAATAGTGACCACTCTCACTTCTGGCCCGTGATAATCTCAAATTTCTGGTATACTGCTGGTGTCTTTCACAATGAAGACTGACACAAAATACTTATTGAGTTCAGCTGCCATTTCTTTGTTCCCGACTGCTACCTCTGCAGCATCATTTTTTCAGCAGTTTGATGTCCACTCTTTATATTTCTGAAAAAAGGACTTCTGTCTTCTTCTATTGTAGTTGTGCTCAAGGTGCAGAAGAGCTCTCCTAGAAATTTCTCAGAAATTGTAGGATGATTAGAGAATTCAGCTGAGGAGGATGGAGAGGACAGAGCACAGAATCAGAGTGTGTTTCTGTGTATGTGTGTATTTTTGTCTGCACACACGTGTGTGTGCGTGTGTGTAAATGTGCATATGCGTGTAAGCACACAAGCATGAGCAATATATCATTCATGACAGCTTTTCTTATTATATTAAAACAATATATTACAGTCAGTGAAAATCACAAAGAAAATGAAGATGCTAGCTGAAGCTCAGCTTTTCATTTACACCTATGCTGTGAGAGTCAGTGTCATGTGAAACATGGGGTTATGTTCCCTGCACGCTCTAGCACCACTGCCCACCTCACCTGCGTTTCCCTGCGATGGTCTGACAACAGCTGCCACACTGCTCCCTCCTGCCATGCCACGTGTTGCCGGCTTTCTCTGCAGGGCACCGTTTTTTGTTAACGCAAATAGATTCTATAATACTACAATAAACACGGAGATAATAACAGTGATCAACACAATAGCTAACACAAACTAAATTAAAACATTCCCATCACTGCCAAGAATGGCATTTATTCCTTGCAGTGCCCTACGGTCCTGGAATGCCTCCATGGTGCCTGTGGATACCACACGTCCCTTCTCCTGGATGATGTTCACATCATCCTGGAAAATCTCCAGGGAGTCCACCTAGTTGGGACCCTCCACAGCCTGCTTCCAGGCCCCACGGATAACTTTCTCTACCAGCCCCAGGAGCAAGTTTACTAGGACATCCTCATCCCTTCTTACCCCACTACTTAGGGTACTGGTGGACTCCCATGGAGATTGTCCATCAGGTCTCCTATCTCTCAGGTAGGACAATCTCAGACAAAGTACTGACCCAGCTTCGCAGGGAGATGGGTGGTGAGAACCAGTTGCTTTAAGATCAGTATGGAGACCTGTTTATTCGATTTAATTCAGTTGGTTTCATGGTCTTCAATTGCGTACAGCTGTGTGTTTTAATTAAAAGTATACCTTACAGTTATATTTTTACAATGGTTCCTCGGTGGTTTTAGTTGTTTGCGAATGTCAAGAACATTTACATTCGAATTGATTTTAACAGAGTGTCAACCTGTTGCGTGGGCCGCATTGGCTGTTACAGCTGTTCTAGGACAGCAGCCAGCCAGTTGCTCCGGGGGAGGCTCTGCACTGGTCTGAAGTATACTATGCTGAACGCACTGTTACACTGAAGGACTGTGCACTACACTGCATTGGCTTGTGTTGCATTGCACTTCTTTGTGGCACACTGGCCTGTACTGCATGGCATGGCTCTGTGTTACACTGCACTGCCCTGCCCTGTGTTACAAGGTGCTATTCCATGTTACCCTGCAGTTTTGTATTACCTGCATGTGGGTCCTGGAGACAGGCAGCTGAAGGTTCCACCTCGGTTAACTGTCCGGCAATGTTCAGAGGGTATGTCTGTGTCTGGGTAGCTGTAGAAAAAGCACACATGGTGTCTGTGGGTAACATAGAAGTATTCTGGGACCACTGAGTACCATGGGGGATTAATGTCCTCCTCGACGAGGATGGGATAGGTCAGCTTATTCAATGCTCGTCATGATCTGTTGGATTCTTGTTTGTAATGTGATTATATAATTGGACTGTAGTGGTTTGAATTTATTATTGTAGAACAATAGTGATTTTGAGCTGGGATCTGACCTTGCAGTAGGAACTGCACTGGGAATGATAGAAGCATAGTGTGCTTTTAGAGATTTCACTGGGTATCTTACTATCAATAGAATATCTGCCTCAGAGAATTTGCTCAAAATAGCTGATTCATACCTTCTACCACTTTCAGGTGGTTTTATTCAATTTTTTTAATGTTAGAAATCCAAAGGAATTTTTATACTATTCACGAATTTAATTTGTTGGCCAATCTACGAAATAATATCGCTAAAGCTTTGCTAATTATGTGTCGTAGCAACCTAACCAAGAAGAGTGAGGTCAGGGAATTATCATAACACAATCTGCTTGCTTTCTTCATTGGTTTTCATTGCCAGTGATATCAGTTTTGGAATCCTCTTTGCATAAAAATTGTCTATGTATGAAAAGTTGTTATCTTTCCTTGCTGTGTTTTTAATGGCTTTGGATTTGACACCTGTTAGCACTCCGCACCCCATCTCCACCCCAGTAAATTATACTTCCTTTTTTTTTGTAATTAATCATGTCCCAGAATCTTGGCTTCTCATTCAACTGACTTTTTGCCCCTTAGATCACTGAGCCTGTCACTGTGACAGAATGGAATATACAAATTCTTTAGGCACGCAGAACTTGACCTGGCTGGTCTTATCTGGGTACATCGTCAATGTCAGAAGTTATTACTTTTTAAAAAATCTTTGGGGGTTTATTTTGCTTATAAAAGTGAAAGCAGTTGATAAGTATAGAGTAAAACTTTCACAGATGTACCAAACAACAAACAACAAACACTTCCACCAATAAGCACGTCTTTCCCTCCCCCCCCCACTTTCCACAGGGATCACTCCCTACGCGACTCCCTTGTCCATTCGTCCTCCCATCCCTCCCCACTGATCTCCCCTCCTGGCACTTATCCTTGTAAGCGGTCAAGTGCTACGCATGCCCTTACACTTCCTCCCTTACCACCATTCAGGGCCCCAAACAGTCCTTCCAGGTGAGACAACACTTCACCTGTGAGTCGGCTGGGGTGATATACTGTGTCCGGTGCTCCCGACGTGGCCTTTTATATATTGGCGCAGACTGGGAGACCGCTTTGCTGAACACCTACGCTCTGTCCGCCAGAGAAAGCAGGATCTCCCAGTGGCCACACATTTTAATTCCACATCCCATTCCCATTCTGACATGTCCATCCACGGCCTCCTCTACTGTAAAGATGAAGCCACACTCAGGTTGGAGGAACAACACCTTATATTCCGTCTGGGTAGCCTCCAACCTGATGGCATGAACATTGACTTCTCTAACTTCTGCTAATGCCCCACCTCCCCCTTGTACCCCATCCATTATTTATTTTTATACACACATTCTTTCTCTCTCTCTCCTTTTTCTCCCTCTGTCCCTCTGACTATACCCCTTGCCCATCCTCTGGGTTTCCCCCCTGCTCGTCTTTCTCCCTGGGCCTCCTGTCCCATGATCCTCTCGTATCCCCTTTGCCAATCACCTGTCCAGCTCTTGGCTCCATCCCTCCCCCTCCTGTCTTCTCCTATCACTTTAGATCTCCCCTCCCCCTCTCAAATCTCTTACTAGCTCTTCTTTCAGTTAGTCCTGACGAAGGGTCTCGGCCTGAAACGTCGACTGTACCTCTTCCTAGAGTTGCTGCCTGGCCTGCTACGTTCACCAGCAACTTTGATGTGTGTTGCGTGTACCATATGTACCAAATGGCCTACTCCTGCACCTATTTTCTATGTTTCTATGTTTCTATGTTTGATACCGAATAAACCTCCTTGCTATTCTACCAGACACTTCCAGAGCAGGTATTGCACAAGTTAGGCACAGATCAATTTGCTGTCGTATACACTTCCAGATAAGGCTCTGATTCAATTAAGTTAAAGTTCTTTCTGTACTTTCACATGAAATGCTTCCTGTTTCTAGCAAATGGAGGTTAGAGATATTGTTCCCTCCTCTCTGCCCAACAATTTGCTACAACTTCTTCCTGCACCAATTCTCCAGTTCCCACACTAACCAGGGCGAAACAAGTAGCAAACTATAAACACAAGAGATTCTGCAGAAGAACACACACAATATGCTGGAGGAACTCAGCAGGCCAG
Organism: Mobula hypostoma; assembly: GCF_963921235.1. Lineage (NCBI taxonomy): Eukaryota > Metazoa > Chordata > Chondrichthyes > Myliobatiformes > Myliobatidae > Mobula > Mobula hypostoma. Next base: position 120,615,621 of record NC_086102.1, on the reverse strand, counting down.
GCAGCATCTATGGAGAGGAATGAGCAGTCAATGCTTTGGGCTGAAACTCTTCTTCAACTGAGCATGGGACTAATTTCAATCAGAACAGGAGCCTTGTGAAGATCTTTTCTTCAAAATTTATCCCTGGCCATTAACATTAAACTTACCCTACACCAGTAGTAGTGCATTCATCTCCCTCTCTGATATGTGGAAGTTATCTACTGAACGATCTGACGAAGGGTCTCGACCTGTATCTTCTTCTCGTATCTATAAGTTTAGTGCTACTCATTGGTGATTAACCTGTAAGCTCAAGTGTTTGCATCAAATCATAAAGAACGTAAGAATTTGGTGCTGGAATTGGCACTCAGCTCTTCAGAGCCATTCTATGGTCGCTGATGTTCTCCTTCATTTTCACCCACACACACCATTCCCATTTCCTGTGATTCCCCTTAATACTGCAAAGTCCAATGATTTTGGCCTTGAATATTCCCATAACTCAGCCTCCATGGTTCTGAAAATTCCAAGATTCACAACCCTCTTGGCAGTAGTGAGGTAACACCACTGTCATCAGCTGGTTGGCTGCAGCCTCCAATATCTTTCCTGTGGTGGAGTGGAATGTGCTTTTCTGGGAAATGTGCATTGCATCTGGACAGTGTATCTATCATTACTGAATAACCAGCATTGTACTTAAATTGTGAGATGTAGACATGAGTGTTCCAATCTGTTAACTACTGGGGTCCCAGATGAATGCATTAAGGACAGGCATGAGTCATGGCTGGTAGTAATTTCTGTTAAAAGTGACAATAGTGTGACAGGTTACAGGTTGAGCAGTGTCCGGGGTTGCTGGAGCAGGTGTGGGATAAGAAATATGAAGTTCACTAACTTAGAAACAAGTAGCTTTGGTAATGTTTTGGTAGAGTCTGATCCCTCCCATATGAACAGTCGGAACAATCCGTAACCTTATCAGAAGTTCATGAGAGTACGATACAAAATATCATCCTCTGTACTCTAAAGGGAGTCCAAGAAGAGAATATTGCAACTTCACTCAGTGTTGGGCTAACGCCCTTATTTGAGTGAGGAGAAATGGAATTGGAATGGGAAGCTGTGGACACGTGGGGGGATGATGGATATTTGTGGTGGTGGAGTAATGACTGTGACTCTGGCCTTAGAAAACACATCAAGAAGTAAATGCTTGCTGTCGACTGCAAAACTCTTTGTCTGCAACCAGGAGCAAAGAACCAGGGGAGATAATTATAAGATTAAGGTGCCATGAGTGAACATAAGCTGGATTTTTGAGTGACGTTTCTTATTACCTGGCTTCTTCATCTTCTTAACAACTCATTGTTCAATGCTATTTGTTTTCACTGTATGACTAAACCAGTCACAGTGAAGTTGAGCTTGAATGTTTCCTGCTGACACTAGATCAATATATTTTTCCTCTTATGAAGAAAGATATCCCATTCTTTTGCCCATTGCATCACTTATTCATCTCCCTTCTCTGGTGTTTACTATGAAGAACCATTTTTGGGCACTGAGATTTTATTTTACTAGAACATTAGATAGATAAATAAAAAGGTCCTATTTTGAAAGCATTTTCATGTCCCATTAGATTTAAAGAAGTAGGAACACAAGAAATAGGAGCAGGAGTTGCCCATATCCCAAGAAACTGTTGTCTCAAGTTATTTTGTTTGGGTTGAATTTGTCTGCAGGAACAGTATGCAGAAGCTGGTAGTAAATGGTAAGAAAGAGGATCTTTAGTGCTCTCTAATTCTGAGATCTGTCTGTCCTTGCGTATTAGAAGATAAGCAGAATCAAAGCATGCAAACATTAAGTATTGCAAGTACTGAGGAGCTCTGTATCCTGTAAGATAGCACTGTAAATCCACACTCCTGGACCTTGTCTTGAAATACCAGGAAGCTTCCGGCTGAAGAAATTCATTACCTTGATGCTGTTGATATTTCTTTCGGTGTGCGTCCTAGGGAGCAGGCCCATATGGCACAATAGTCCTGTGTTATACAGCTTCTTGGAAGGACCTTGACAAGTACCTGGTGTGAGACCTTGGTGGCTAAGGAGATAAGAAATAGTCTCTTTCCCCGTGAACTATCCCAAAGGCAACGTGTAGTGTGGTCAATGCTTTAATTGTACCTAAAAGATCAGAAAAGCTGGACTGTTTTACAGCCAACTAATTAAGTTCTTGGTTCCTGCTTGAAAGCTTTGGTGTTAAGACATTTTGCCAACTGACTTCGATACCTTGTGGAGGACCACTGTAATGTAGTACTATTTATTTCCAAAAAATATACTTTATTCATGGAACATATTCATGACTTTTCTTTCCTATTACTATATCATCAAGTTGATACATTCTCCTACAATATATTAATGCCATTCAAATTACCTTCTTAAACAATATGCTCATGAAAACGTTTGCGAGGCTCTTGCTCCTCAGAGTGCAAAGCATGCAGAACTGGATCCTTCCTCGGGCTGCCCTTGTTCCCAGCGAGTGAGGTCCTAATGCTTTTCTCAGAGCTCTGCCCTTGAGAAATTTCGTCAAGTTGCTCAGGAAAACCTCCAACAGGATTCATTGCACCCTTCTCCTGCAGGACCCGTGGAATGTTCTGCACTGAACATTGCACGGCTCATCTGTGTTCAAAGGTTTTCCCTCAGTAGAAACTTTGGTACTGAGGAGAGAGAGTGCTGCAGTATCCATCTGAAGTGAACGTTGTTTGGCAGTAAGACCTGGCCCATCCATTGTGATACTGCGACAACCTCAGCATGTAGCAAAACTTAGTGTCTGCATACCTCAGTTCTATACACACCTTGATGCAACCTCATACAAAACCGCCCATGGGGAAGAGGTCTTTGTTTGGTGTATTCTTGACCTCTTCTCTGGTGACTTGTATTCCACAATCTGGTAGATGTGATCTACCCTAGATCTAAGGTAGCATAATGCTTTACAGTACATCAGCTGTGAGATTGGGGTTCAATTCCCCCTGCTGTCTATAAGGATGGAAACAATAGCTGATAGAAAACCTCAGTGTCTGGGAGGTTTCTATGCAGGGGCTACCTCCCGAATGTATTGTTTGTGCAGACCTAGGTTTCCATTAACGTTGCCTCTCCACTCCACGTCAGGCAATATCTATTACATTTCCTAGCCCCTCCAAATGAGATTCCCAATACTTCTTTAATATCAAAATAAACTTCATTCATAATTGAAAATTACATACAAAAATAAACCAAGAATTGGTGTACATATGTGAGCTCCTGCCACAATAGTACACGATTTCTTCAGCCAGGCAGGTTTCTGTTTAGATGTTGCAATTTTGTTCTCGTTCACTTTCATTCCTGTCTGCAACTCCTGTTTCCATTGATACAGCAATTACAACTGCTCTTCTGAATGTGAGTTGTCCTTCAGTTGGGAGCTGTTATTGAATGATTTCTTGTAAGATTCCACAAACTCAATGATCTGTCAGTGCATCATTAAGCCTATTAATGAACTGGGAATGCTTGGACAATCTCTCCAATTCAGCCATCGAAGCTGAAATGGACTTCCCTTACTTTTGCAACAGCAGCAATGCTCATTTCAACTGGTTCAGTTGGAGCAGCCATTTCTGCTTTTTTTTTATTATTTATGATTATTATCACCAGGTACTCATTGTTTATGAACCTGTGAGTTTGTCTCTTTTCTGCCTTTTTTCAATTCAAACATCTTGCTGCACTTCAATAGATAGGTAGTTGCCTTGGGTTCATTTAAAACTTTCTTGTTGTCACTGCTACATTTTGTAACTACCAAATGTAAAACTATTTGAAAGAAAAAGGGAGCCGAAGAGATGTGTGTAATCTTCATTTCACTTTTTAGTGAGGCACGCACTTATAATATGGTGGTGTAATGACGTATGCTATTCACGTACTTTTACATATAACTGGTAGTGAATTATTTAAGTATGCAAAGAATGCTTAATCAAACAATATATTTACAATATTAATCAAATGTTACTGAACTTTTAAATACACAACAACCTCTTATCTTCTTTCACTCCAAAGAGAAAAGCCCTAGCTCTAGTCTAGGCAGCATCCTGGTAAATCTCCTTTGGATCCTCTCTAAAGCTTCTATATCCTTCCTATAATGAGGTGACCCAAACTGAATACAACATTCCAAGTGGGGTCTAACCAGGGTTTTATACAGCTGCATCATTTCCTTGTGGCTGTTGATCCTAGCCAGAATATTTCACTCTCAAAGGAGCACTTCCAGCTTGTACACAGGGCTGATTTCCCTTAATGCAGCTGACACTAAGGCAGGTTGCCTCGGGCTAGCCGGCTCTGTGTTTGCATTTGCATACACAAATGTTTCAGCCTTGGATACAACACAAATAATGAACTGTAGGTCTTTGTCGGTATGGCAAGTGGGGAATGTGCAGCTTGTTGTGAGCATGCATTTCCTGTCAACCCTGCTGGTTGAGAGGTCACTCAGAAACTGAAGGGCAGATGCAGTGAGGCTGAATTTGCCTCTGGTTCTTGCAAGGTCATGCAATTTTAACCCTATATAAACGGAAGGAAGCAGCAGGCGGTTCTGAGCCTTTTTTGTGCTGTTAAAACACATGGCTGGATGTTCTTTTGATATTTACTGCTGCTAAGACAAACTAAATAGGGGGAAAGTGAACTGCTTATCTCTGTTTAAAACTTGCTGATAATAAGACTTTGGAAGCAGCAGTTTTCTTCTGTATGTTGTGACCTGCCTAATTGATTGACAAGGACTTGACCCTTCCCTCCATTCTCTGGGTTAAGTGCAGCATCCCCCATTCACCTTCACAGGGTTTCCCCCAGTGGATTTCTGAGATATGAGGATTAGTGAGGTGGAGCCTGGAATATGAGACACGATGGGGACGTCACTAAGGAAAACAGGAATCCTGTTATACTGGTATGTTGGGCCACTCCCCTGGAAATGTTTAATTAGTCCCTATCTTTATAAAACCATAGAAAATATGAGAGGAATTGTTGTGTTGCAAGGTTGGTGTTGTTTCACTTGTGATTTTTTAACAAAAGGTTTTCCCCACCTAAAATACTTCATAATCTTAAGAATGCCACCCAATGATACACCAGAAAAAAAAAGTTTTAACTAGAAACTGCCCGGTTCAGTTCCTGAATTAGTTGGCCTCAAATGAAACAATAATCTTGGGACCTGTTGCCGGTCTCAATGCCCCAGGGGTAAGGAGAGGTTATTAAACTACCCAATGATTCCTGGCTCAATCTCAGTCCGCCGGCTTGTCACTGTCAACCAGAGAGGAGAGTATAGAGCTTGGTTTGACTGTTAATTTCCTATTTCCCCTCACCCTCTCACTCTCCAACTTTATTGTGTGTGTGTGTGTGTATGTCTCTGCATGATAGTGTCTGCTTGTGTTTATATGTATACACATGTATGGGCGTGCATGTATAACCATGTAAGTATGCTCATGTGTGTGGCTGAAGTGTGTAAAGTGAAGAATGATTACTTGGCGAAGATCTCCTGGTCCAGTTACTGAGCCAGAGACCAAAACAGCATGAATCCATGCCCTTCAGCCCAGTGAGACCATGCTGACTGCCAAGGTCGTTGTCTACCGAGTTACCCCCAATTTCCTTGCTTTGGCCATTATCTCTTCAGGCCTTTCCTCTCCACGTACTCATCCAAGTGCAACTCAAATGATACCATTACACCTGCCTCAGCCATTTCTTCCAGCAGCTCATTCCACATGTTCTGTGTAAAAAAGTTGCCCCCTTAGGTCCCTTTTAAATAAGATCATAAGCCACGAGCAGAATTAGGCTATTCGGCCCATCAAGAATTTTCTGCTATTTTATCATGGCTGATTTATTATTCCGCTCAACTCCATTCTCCTACCTTCTCTCCCTAACCTTTGCCGTCCTGATTAATCAAGAACCTATCAACTTCTGCCTTAAACGTTTCCAACGACATGACCTGCACAGCTGTCTGTAGTAATAAATTCTACAGGTTTTCCACCCTCTGGATAAAGAAAATTTTCCTCATCTCTGTTCTAAATGGATGGTCCCTCTGTTTTGGAGCTGTACCGTCTGGTTCTAGACTTGATAGATTTCAATGAGATTTCCCACCTCATTCCTCCAAACTCCGGCAAGTACAGACCCAGAGCCATCAAACTCTCCTCATATGTTAGCCCTTTCATTCCTAGGATCATTCTTGTGAAACTCCTCTGGACCTTCGCCAATGCGAGCACATCTTTACTTAGATAAGGGGCTCAAAACTGTTCACAATACTCCAAGTGCTTTCTGACCAATGCCTTATAAAGCTGTAGCATTACATCATTACCTCCCAAAATGAATACTAACATTGTGTTTGCCTTCTTTACCATTAATTCAATCTGCAAGTTAACCATTAGGGAATCCTGCATGAGAACTCCTAAGTCCCTTTGCACCTCTGAGTTTTGCATTTTTTCCCCATTTAGAAAATAGTCCACATCTTTATTCCTTCTACCAAAGTGCATGACCATGCACTTCCCTACATCTGCCACTTCTTTGCCTGTTCTCCCAATCTAAGTCCCTCTGCAGGCACCCTGCTTCCTCAACACTATCCACCCCTCCTCCTGTCTTCATATTGTCTACAAACTTAGCCACAAAGCCATCAATCTATCATCAAATCTATCCCCTCTCACCCTAAATCCAGGTCCCTTAATTCTGGAGTCGCCCACCCACGGGAAAAAATGTTACCATCCATCTTATCTATACCTCTCATTATTTTAAACATTTCAACGAGGTTACCCCTCATTCTCCTACGTTCCAAGGAATAAAGTTCAAAGTTTGAAGTATATTTATTATCAAAGTATATATACTAAATACAACCTTGAGGTTCGTCTCCTTTCAGGCAGCCATAAATGAAAGAAACCCAACAGAAACCATTTAAGAAAAAAGAAAACTGTCAAACACCCCATGTACAGAAAAAAAACAAATCATGCAAACAATGAAAGTAAGCCAATAACATTGAGAACTGAAGCTCACAAAAGTGAGTCCACAGCCATGAAGTCAGTCCTCACTGCAGACAGTCCAGGAGCCCGTTAATTGCAGGCCATAACCTCAGATCAGCACAGAGACGAGTAAACATCAGGCCAGAACCCTACTTACATGGATCTTCACTGAATAGCATGCTGAACACTGGCCTGTCCCTCACCTCCGGCCTGACAACCTGACCTTTTCAATCTGGCCTGGCATTGAAATCAGCCAAACCTCGGCCCTTTGCTCGCTCTCGACCCATACCTGGCCTTTCCTATTTGGCCTGGCGCTTTAATGAGTCAAACCTCAGCTTGTTCCTCACTCTGATGTTGGGGTCCCGGCACTTCAATTCAGCCAGTACATGCCACACTGCAACTGTCTGCAACTTGATGTATTCAGTTCACACCACAAAAATGCCAGGTCGTACAGGAGGTTCAAAAGCTCAACTCCAAAAGGGAAGTTACAGACTATGGATTGCAGTGATTCCTTTCTGAGAAAAAGTGTGCATGATAAAGTAGTTAATAGTCGTGCTTGCTGCTAGGAAGTCGTTGCTGTCTTCACCAGCGCCACCTTATACCCGATTCCTTCTTAAACTGGACTAAAGAGCTAACCTGGCCAACCTTTCCCTGTAGGCAACATGGAAGTAGTATGAAAGCATCCTTAGGAAGAGTGAGATAAATAAAACCTAAATTTCAGACCTGTTAAAGACATTTCATAAAACACACATACATTTCAACAATGCTTCATTCCATTGGGTTAAATCCAACATGTCCTATTATCAAGAACAACTTGCATTTATTCATCACCATCATTATGGCAAATCCTGCAGTAATGTAATAAAGGCACTTCACAGGGTCAACCATCGAATGAAAGTTAGCAATGAGTTACATAAAAGGTTATTAAGCAGGCAAAAGCTAAGCCAAAGAGAGATTCTAGTTGACAGTTCAGCTTGGACATCCCTGGGATGGACTCATGTGACACAGTGGAACAAAGTGGAGTTTCTCACCCAATTCTCTACACCGCCCCCCCAACTCCACCCTCTTCTCCTTCTGTTCTCACGTGAGCAACATTAAACCAATTGGAAATCTTTCCTTTATGCCGTGGGTGATCTGTGGACACGTTTTGCCAAATCTAGAAAGATATGAGAATACCCTGAGTAGGCCCCTATGTGCATGAACACCGCAATAGCCCCTTTATCGTGAGACAAAGCAAAGATAAATATTTGCAGTTGTGAAACACAGACGTTAAAACAATAATTTGTCCCCAAGCTTTACCTTCAATGATACAGTTTATGTTATAATTTGTTGTTCGGAAATAATAACAATGGACAGCAATTCCTACAACATGAAGAGGAACAAAATATTGATAAAATACAGCTTGGAATAGTCTTGGCTTGTGTCTTTATCTCTATTATATATCAGCAGAAAGTTTTAAAAAAACTGAGCAAATGTGGAAATTTTAATTTCCCATCCTATTTAATAGTGTTACACTCATGGTCTAAATCTTTTCAAGCATTAATTATATTTTAATTTAGTCTCACATAGCTATTTCAGATCTTCCTTTATCCACTCCTTAGCTGAAGACAGATCACTGCTGAAGGACATAAGAGTTCTACAGCTTTACTGATATTGATAAAGTTGCTTATGAAATACATATATCTGAAATAGCAATAATATTTTCACTAAAACTGATCTTTCTCAGAAAGTGGATTCTTTTTTAACCAGCAGCCTTCTGCATCAGCCAGACACCTTGTGAATACATGTAAATAGGACACACATGGTGTGGTTAAGATCCACAGTACACCATCTTACATAATACCTAAAGCAGTATTTTCAGAGGTTTGCACCTGCAGCTGCATGGAGCGAAGAATTCTCCCTTTTATGGATTGCCAACACAAATTTCTCCCTTCCAGACTAATTCCTTCAATATATTTTTTCTGTTTCCTTGGAGATGAAACACGATTCTTTCAGCTGTACATCCCCAAAGTGCACGGAACCAGGCTGGAATATTACAGATACTAAGACATGGAAGTTCTGAACTTTTTATGGCTTTTCTCTTGCTATACCCTACTTCAGTGTGACAATCTCCTTCTCCGTTGTGTGGTGTGGCATCCCTCACACCCCCTGAGAGGCTTTCCTGGACATTGCCCCATGTTTCTGCTGTGGCTGAAGGAGTGCGCTCGGAGAGTGTGAGGGGATCGCACCTGCAGATGACTACAAACACACAGCAACATAATCTCGCAATTCGAAGACCTTAGAGAATGTATGAACACTTCCAAGAAAATGCAATTTTAAGTTTTAAGAGAATCTAGAAAGCATGTGCAGAGTAGCTTCAGAAATCCCACCCACAGATATCTCACCTTCTTGCTACTAATCTTTTCATTCACATTTCAATTTCCTTCTCTTTAATTATATTGTTACCTAAAAGCTGGAGAAAACTATCTCACAGTCACACAGTCAAATGTATCCACAAATACATGCATAGCCTTTCTTTCTCTCTCATTCACTCACTGATTGAAGGATTGATCTAATAATTGCTTTACCATATCTCTCAGCCCACTAAGGATCAGAGACAAACCAACAGTGGGAACTTTTCCAATGTTCAGACACAGAAGTGTAACCCCAATTGCTCACTCAATACGATAGCACAAGTACAACTGTCTAAAACAATTCTGTTAATCTTCTTTTGAGTTGGAGATTAATTGTCCCTTTGAGGTCACATCACCCTTGAACATTTTGGCATTGACCTTTACTTGGGACTAAAAGATATGAAGTCAAAATGCCAAACTTTTCACATGTAACCTCAGTAAAAAAAAATGATGATATAAAGGGAGTGAACACTAGAAATGAATTTTCACAGCCTTCACACTTCATGTTAGTTTGAGCAGAAATATTCATAGTGATACAAATTAAAATACTGTAGACACTGAAAATGAAAGTAGAAGATGCTGGAAATAATCAACAGATCAGTCAGTAGCAGCGATGACAGGTTACAGCCCTTCTCTCTAGGTTCTGCATGGACAGTGAGGTACACTGTGAATTTGATATTTCTCCAGTGGTCCTGAACAACATGCTTGATGTTGAAAATGTAACATCTCAGGGAGAAAAAGCACTACAGAATCCATTATACATAGACCCACCGAATCCCACAACTATCTTGACTACACTTCCTACCCTTTCTCCTGTAAAAATGATCTTACTTCTGTCTCTGCTACATCTGTTCCCAGGATCTGGCTTTCCTTTCCAGGTCATCAGAGATGTGCTCCTTCTTCAAAGCACTGTTTTCCGTTTCTCCATCATTGATGCTGCCTTCGCCCACATCTCCTCCATTTCCCAGACATCTGCACTCACCCTATCTTCCTGTTGCCTTAACAGCGATAGAGTTCCTCTTGTCCCTACCTACCACCTCATCAGCATCCACATCCAACATGTCATTCTCTTCAACTTCTGCATCTTCAACAGTATCCTACTACCAAACATATCTTTAACACCACCAACTCACCACTTTCTGCAGCGATTGTGAATCCCTTGTCCATTTGTCCCTCCCGACTAATCCTCCTCTTAGCACTTATACCTGGATATGGCAGAAGTGCTACACCTGCCCATTCACCTCCCCCCTCTCCTTTAATCGGGGTCCCAAACAGTACTTCCTGGTGAAGCAACAAGCAACATATGTTGGGGCTGTTTACTCTATCTGGTGCTCCTGATGTGGCCTTCTCTACATTGGCGAAATCTGACAAAAACCGCTTTATTGAGTACCTCAGCTCAAACCACAAAAGGTGGAATTTCCCGATGATCAGCCATTTCAGCTCTTATCCTCTTTCCCATTCTGACATGTTGGGCCGTGGCCTCCTCTTCCGCTGCAATGAAGCCACTCCCTGGTTGGATGAAGAACACCTCATATCTGTGTAGGTCGCCTCCAAACTGATGGCATTAACATCAGTTTCTCCAACTTCCAGTAATTTACTACCACCCCCTGTTTTTTCATTTCCCCTGTATGGCCTCTTACCTCTTCCCCTCACCTGCATATTATCTCCCCTGGTGCGCATCCTCCTTCTCTTTGCTCATGATCCACTCTCCTCTCCTATCAGATTTCTTCTTCTCCAGCCCTTTAACTTTTCCACGTCACATCCCATCTTCAAACTTCACCCCCCTCCCCCACCCACTGGGCTTCACTTATCACCTCCTAGCTTGTCCTCCTTCCCCACCCCACCTTCTTATTCTGGCATCTTTCCCCTTCCTCTCCAGTCCTGATGAAGGGTCTCTGCCTGAAATGTTGACTGTTTATTCCCCTCCATAGATGCTGCCTGACCTGCTGAATCCCACCAGCATTTTGGTTGTGTTACTCTGGATTTCCAGCAGCTATGGGATCTCTTGTGTTTATATCTAGAGCAGTGGTTTACTTGTACTGAGCAAAGACCACGCGGGAAAATTGTCCTTGAGATTCTTTGGTGTTTGGAAAGAGGAATTAGTTCATCGATGGGGCAACAAGCGTTGTCAAGGAAAGGTGAGCTGCCAAGTTTTGGAGTAGACAGTGGGTTTGGTAGGCGATAAGGGAGCGTAGGTCACCACCCGTCTCCAGGGGAGAGGGTGAGGTAGGAGCAACCTGAGGTGGCTTTGCAGTACAGAACCACAGGGGCATGTGATCTGCCCGAGAGAGTTCTGTTCAAGCAATGAGGAAGTTATCTATTCCATACGATCTGACAGCTTACTTCTACACAGGCGTCTTGTACCCTCTCTCCAGGATCTGCATAAATGAGTAAAGTACCCAGTTACATATATAAAAAAGAATTGTTTACAAAGAAGAATTTGGGGATTATTGCAGGGTCCTCAAATCCACAACATTCTTCCCAGACCTCCCATGTGGCTGGCTGGCCAGGGTATGCATAGTGACACAAGACAGATCACCACCCCTCTGGGCTCTTTTTTGTACAGCTCAGGAACAGGTCTTACATCCAATAATTTTGTGCTGGTCTACTTAAGCTATTAATATCTAATTAAACTGGTTCCACCTGCCTGCGCATGGTCTGTATTCATGTACCTACCTAAGAGTCTGCAAATTACTTTCATCATATACTCCTAGCACTCATGCTCTAACATCTCTTTGAACAGTCCTTTGAACCGAACCCCGCTCACCTTAAATGCATGCTGTCTGGTATTAGATGTTCCAGTGCTGGGAAGAAAGATGCTAGCTGCCTAATCTATCTAAGCACCATAATTTTATAAATTTCTGTCAGATCTCCCTTAGGCATCAGCCACTCTAGACAAAACAACCCAAATTTGTCCAACCTCTCCTTCATTGTACATTCCCTCTAATCCAGGCAGCATCCTGGTAAGTATCTTCTGCACCCTCTCCAAAGTCTGCACATGCTTCTTGTAATGGGTGACCAGATATGAATATAATACTCCTTAAGCAGCCTAACCAGAGTTTTATAAAGCTTCAACATAATGTCCTGACCCTAGTACTCAGTGCCTCAACCAATAAAAGCAAGCATGCCATATACTGTAGCTTCTTTACCATCCTACCAACTTGCGCAGCCACTTTCAGGGAGAAATGGACTTGGAACTCAAGATCCCTCTATACATCAAATCCTTAAGGGCCTTAATAGTGTATTTACTGTACCTTTACATTTAATCTCCCAAAGTGCAACACCTCACACTTGGCCAGATTAAGCTCCATCTGCCATTTCTCCATCCACACCCACAACTGACCTCTACACAACTTAGCACATCATAAAAACCAGCCTCTCCTCCATGGACTCTGCCTACACCTTGCTGCTTCGGAAAAGCAGCCAGCATGAGCAAAGACCTTTCCTACCCCTGGAATTTTATCCTCTGCCTGCCCCTTCCCATTGAGCAAAAGATACAGAAGCCTGAAAACATGTACTCCAGGCTCAAGGACAGCTTCCATCGCACTGTTATAAGACTACAGAATGGGCCTTTTGTGTGATAAGACAGATTCTTGACCTCACAGCCTACCTCTTCATGGCCTTGCACTTTGCTGTCTGCCTGCCCTGCATTTCTCACTGTAACAATATGACCTGCTTCCCATTATAACTTTTCCATTAGTACCAACTTGAATTACTGATGTTGTGAAATTATCTCTATGGATGGCATGCAAAACACGTTCAAAGTTCAAAGTAAATTTATTATCAAAGTGCATGTTTGTCACCAGGCATTTACAGGAAAATAAAGAAATGCAATGGAATTTATGAAACTCTATAAATAAAAAGGACTGGCAAACAATGAAAGAGCAAAAGACAACAAATTATGAAAATAGTATAAAATTGTAATTAAATAATACTGAGCTGTAGAGTCCTTGAAAGTGAGTCTATAGATTGTGGAGTCAGTTCAGAGTTGAGGTGAGTGAAGTCATCCACTCTGGTTCAGGAGCCTGATGACTGCAGGGTAATAACTCTCCTGAATCTGGTGGTGTGGGACCTAAAGCTCCTGTATCTCCTGCACGATGGCAGTAGTGAGAAGATAGCATGGTCTAGATGGTAGGAGTCTTTGATGATGCGTACTGCTTTCTTGTGGCAGCGCTCCTTATAGTGGACTAAAGAGAGGAGGGAATTGATGGAATTTTTCCAAAGGGAACCAGCATGAATATAATGGGCTGAATGGCCTTCTTCTGAGTTGCAATAAGCAAAGGAAAGAGGGAGCCCTCTTTAAGCCTAATACTTCTGGAAATTCAAAATTCGCCTGAGTGGGAGACAAGACTTTAGCTGAATTTGCCACCTCTGGTAGAGCCCCACTCTCTCAGTGCTTCACAGACAGTTTCAGCCTCAACTTTGTGCTCAAGGCTCGGAATAGAACTTGAAACCAAAACCCTTGGTGTTGTGTAATCATACACAGTTCACAAAATATACCCCATTTCTCCATGACTTCAGCATTTCACAAATAACGGCGGCAGGTTAGTCCCCTCATGCTACTTGGAGCACAGTAGTGTCCTGGACTTCCACAGGGCAGATCTGGAATCTGAAGTCCCAGCTAGCCATTGCAAATGCCAAGAACAATGGAAGTCTATTTCTAGCAAATGTAGTCAGTGAGGAGATACATTACCTGTCGTCTCTTGTGGAATCTCCAATGAAAACAGCACACTGGTTCTCCCACACACACAAAATACTGGAGGAACTCAGCAGGCCAAGCAGCATCTACTGAAAGAGTACAGTCGAGGTTTCAGGCTGAGATAAGGGTCTCGGCCTGAAACGTCGAAGGGTCTCTCTTGGCCCTTGGACTGTACTTTTTCCACAGGTGTTGCCTGGCCTGCTGAGTTCCTCCAGCATTTTGTGTGTGTTGCTTGGATTTCCAGCATCTGCAGATTCTTCCTTGTTTGTCACTGGTCCTCTTTTTCTGATTCTGTGCAGTTTCTGAGGAAGGGGTAGCTGAGATGGGCCTGTTGAAGTCCATGGGCTGGGAACTCACCTGTCTGGAGTTATAACCTCAGCAGAATACAATTCTGCTGAAGCTTGGGTGAGTCCAAGACAAAGACATTGACCTGGTTTTATTTCAGGCAGTCTTATTCTCTGTCTTCAATGCTCTTGTATTGTCTTTTCTTTTTTTTCACCCTCTTCCTATTTTCTTCCGTTTGTTCCTTACACTTCCTCTGCCTTTTCTACAACCTCCATCGTATGGTAGAAACCATGAGGATGATGTTCAGCTTAACAATGCTGCAGTGTCCTCAGTACATACTTTTGCTCTCATCTCTTTTCAGATTGATCTTTTGTATCATTTAATTAGTTCCTTTTTCTGCCAATTAGTTATCAGCTCACTTAACCCATTACATTCCACTCTATGACGAACAGTTCTATTATGTGCACTCACTACTACTTCTCTATGGGCCTTGATTGTAGTAAAGTTTTCTATTTTGAGCAAGATCTTCGAGCTAAAAGGTTAGCAGGGTATTCAGTATATTTTTCAACATTTTCCGTTTTTTTTTTGGACTTCCAGGATTTATTTTTTTACTTAAATCATGGTTTCTCTTCGTTGATGTCTCATCAGTTTCTATCCTCACCTACTTCTCTTCAAGTGAATTGGTCAGAAGCCACTTAATCATCTTCGAGTGACCATTTTCCGGGATTTTTTTCTCATTTTCACATTTTATTAAGTCAGTAAAGAGTTCTGGAGTTGTTAATTAAGTTATCCATTCTTGTGACGTGTACCTTGGGGAGTTTGAAGGTGGTGCCAGAGATTATAAGTGGTAATTGTTTTATTATTATCACATGTATAGTGATTAGCTTTATTTGCATGTCATCCCAACAGATCAGTACGTTACGGGAACTTAAAAGGGAAAAAATATAGAATGCAGAATATAGTGTTACGGAGAAAGGAGGTGGGCAGTAAGGTGTAAGATACAGCACAAGATAGACTGATGGATAAAGAACAAGAGAAAATCTGCAGATGCTGGAAATCCAAGCAACACACACAAAATGCTGGAGGAACTCAGCAGGCCAGGCAGCATCTACGGAAAAAAGTACAGTCAACGTTTCGGGCTGAAACCCTTCGGCAGGACTGAAGAAAAAAAAGATGAGGAGTAGATTTAAAAGGTAGGGGGAGGGGAGGGAGAAACACAAGGCAATAGATGAAACCGGGAGGAGGAAAGGTGAAGTAAAGAGCTGGGAAGTTGATTGGTGAAAGAGATACAGGGCTGGAGAAGGGGGAATCTATTGGGGGAGGACAAAAGGCCATGGAAGAAAGAAAATGGGGGGGTGATGGGCAAGTAGGGAAATATGGTGAGAGATCGAAAAGGGGAATGAGGAATGGTGAAGGGGGGTGCATTACCGGAAGTTCGAGAAATCGACGTTCATGCCATCAGGTTAGAGGCTATCCGGAAAGAATATAAGGTGTTGTTCCTCCAACCTGAGCGTGACCTCATTGCAACAGGAGAGTTCATCTTTATCGTGTAAGATATCCATTCAGAAGTCCTATAATGGTTGGAGAAAAGCTGTCCCTGGCGGCACATGCTCTCAAGCTTTTGTACCTTATGCTTGGTGATCTTCTTTCAAAATCCACTTAGATCTAAACACTATGAAAACCACTGTTGTAATTTGCATCCTGCTACATGGTAATTTCAATTCCAGAAAAAAAAAATCACCTACAAATCTTCAGACATTGGGCACCAATATTGCATTTCTCATCAGGGTTCAAACATTGGGCACAAAAGTTGCACTCCCCATCAGGTTGCAAAGGCTGAACCTTAAATGAATTGAATTCCACTGTTCATCTAGGTTTGAGTGCAATTCTACATATGAATGGGAATCACTCTATTTTGGATCCCTGAAGAAGATGGCAGAGTTTGTCATCGAAACATTGGTTATAATTAATATCTGTACCCTGCTGGAAGCCCGAGAAGGATTTATTCACTCTAGTTTTATATCACATTCAAAATACAGCATCTCTCCAATGGCTTCAATGTAGCAAAAGAATATTTGTCACCCCATTATTTATATTACATTATTTTATGATCAGCAAGGGATATCAGGAGATGAAATTATGTTTAAGGTAATTTTTAAATTTAAATGCATATTCTAATATCGTTGCAAACATAATACGCTATCCTTCATCAGTTACTGATGTCAGAGGGAGCTAAGGGCAACTTTAAGAAGTGTCATTCTCCAAGTTGGTCCTATACTTTGTTTGCACTTTGGTAGTTATTCTCGATTCTACAAAAAACGTCAAGCATAACGTGTGAAATCTGAAATAAAAACACACCGCAAAAGTGAAAGGAATGATAAACACCTATGAAAAACATCATCTGGGGATTTCCAACATTTTGTCTTGTTTTTTTCTTCATTTTCACACTGAATTAATTATTTAAACATTCCAAAAACTGCCAGCTAAAAATTAAATCCCTCTGCTTGTGCATCTCTCCCCTTTCTGTGGACAATTCTTAACTAGAGTAAAATCTATCAAATTGTTGAAAAGAATCAGAAAACAGCTGCAAATGGAGAAGTGTTCTGTGGTTATGTAGATTTTTCAGATTCGACTTTACAATCTTTAACATCAGAATGTTACAGAAAATGGTTTTTGCAGAGTTTCTATACCCAAAGTTGTGTGCCGTTTATGAAAAGCTGCAAAGGAAATTCAGAGAACAGAGGGTTAATACTTGAGCAGATAAATCAGTGCAAATGTTCAATTATCCTGTATAAAGTTTGGACCTTCATTACCACAATTGAAATTTAACTAGAAGTCCAGGTCAACAGTAAGAAAGAACTAGCCTTAAATTTTGGGGAGAAATATTTATGTATTTATGGTATATTATGGTATACAATAACCAGCAGCTTATTTTCCCCATGCCTTTTCCATAATTTAGCTCTTTATTCAGATAACTATTTGGTGTTCTTAGCATTTCAGTATTGTTGTCACCTCTGGTATCATTCTGTCACTTAATGGTTCTATTCAAAATTGCTCCTTTAGTCTTGATAACTATCAACTTTATTTAGCTATTTTGGTGATGTTACTTTATAATTTAGTTTCATAGTCTTTTATTTGGAAAGTGGTGAAATGATCGGACAAAGTCAGCATGGATTTATGAAAGGAAAATCATGTCTGACGAATCTCATAGAATTTTTTGAGGATGTAACTAGTAGAGTGGATAGGGGAGAACCAGTGGATGTGGTATATTTGGATTCTCAAAAGGCTTTTGACAAGGTCCCACACAGGAGATTAGTGTGCAAACTTAAAGCACACGGTATTGGGGGTAAGGTATTGGTGTGGGTGGAGAATTGGTTAGCAGACTGGAAGCAAAGAGTGGGAATAAACGGGACCTTTTCAGAATGGCAGGCGGTGACTAGTGGGGTACCGCAAGGCTCAGTGCTGGGACCCCAGTTGTTTACAATATATATTAATGACTTGGATGAGGGAATTAAATGCAGCATCTCCAAGTTTGCGGATGACACGAAGCTGGGTGGCAGTGTTAGCAGTGAGGAGGATGCTAAGAGGATGCAGGGTGACTTGGATAGGTTGGGTGAGTGGGCAAATTCATGGCAGATGCAATTTAATGTGGATAAATGTGAAGTTATCCACTTTGGTGGCAAAAATAGGAAAACAGATTCTTATCTGAATGGTGGCCGATTAGGAAAAGGGGAGGTGCAACGAGACCTGGGTGTCATTATACACCAGTCATTGAAAGTGGGCATGCAGGTACAGCAGGCGGTGAAAAAGGCGAATGGTATGCTGGCATTTATAGCGAGAGGATTCAAGTACAGGAGCAGGGAGGTACTACTGCAGTTGTACAAGGCCTTGGTGAGACCACACCTGGAGTATTGTGTGCAGTTTTGGTCCCCTAATCTGAGGAAAGACATCCTTGCCATAGAGGGAGTACAAAGAAGGTTCACCAGATTGATTCCTGGGATGGCAGGACTTTCATATGAAGAAAGACTGGATGAACTGGGCTTGTACTCGTTGGAATTTAGAAGATTGAGGGGGGATCTGATTGAAACGTATAAGATCCTAAAGGGATTGGACAGGCTAGATGCAGGAAGATTGTTCCCGATGTTGGGGAAGTCCAGAACGAGGGGCCACAGTTTGAGGATAGAGGGGAAGTCTTTTAGGACCGAGATTAGGAAAAACTCCTTCACACAGAGAGTGGTGAATCTGTGGAATTCTCTGCCACAGGAAACAGTTGAGGCCAGTTCATTAGCTATATTTAAGAGGGAGTTAGATATGGCCCTTGTGGCTACGGGGGTCAGGGGGTATGGAGGGAAGGCTGGGGCGGGGTTCTGAGTTGGAGGATCAACCATGATCATAATAAATGGCGGTGCAGGCTCGAAGGGCCAAATGGCCTACTCCTGCACCTATTTTCTATGTTTCTATGTTTCTATAATGTAACTATTTTTGATACTAACTGATCTCTTCCTGTTCTTCATTAATTTGTTCTTGTATTCATTTCTGCTGGAAACTGCCATCTCACAAAACTCATTGATTCTTTTGAATATTCATGTATACTGAGAATGCATTTCATATATTCTATCAAGATAAACAATACACATACTACTTGCTGAAAATCCATAATTATCCATCTGATATCTATATATATTTTATGGATAAATGTATCTTTAAATATTATTCCTATATAATAGGTTAGTAATGTTTATATACTGAAATTGAGGTATGTAGCTCCCTCTTTTGAAAGATAAAATTACCTAGGCAGTGATTTAATCTTAACATAGTTAGTTCAAATTTACTGACTTTTTGAACTGAACATAAAATATACTGGTTGTACTTACTTAACAAAAAAATCTTGCAGATATCCTGTTTAAACTCTTTTTTTTTTGCAGAAGTAGCCCACTTCCAAACCAAGCCAAGCCATAATGAATTTGCTACCAATTCCACAATGTTTCAAATTTAACAATCTTATCTTCTTGCTCAAATCCCTGCAATTCTTCCTTTCTCTAGCCTCTTAATTCTCTATCTTGTGCATAACCCACTTCATGCTTTCAATTGCCTAGGCCTTCTTGAACCTCCCTGATACTCCACACCACTCTTTTAATTTGCTCTTCTTTGTCCAAAGTCACTTTTTGCCTCAGTGCCAAGTTTTACAGAATCTCCTTGTGTGAGGAGCTTTGGGATGTTTCACTAATTTAAAGGCACTACTTAAATGCAAGTTTCCTTGATATACTGATATACAGTTAATTAATTTGAACACTAGTGATAAAGTCTGCATACTAAAGACAAAGTAGTTGTGGTTGATTACCCTGGCAAAATATCACAGCACAAAGCAAGATTTTTAATTTTACAATGCAAACATTATAATTGACCCATCATTACTATTTGCAGAGATTCAGAACTTGTATTCTTGTGAATTGTCCTCTTTAACTGCTTCAATCAGCTCTATTGATATCTCCCTGAGCCCTCTGTTCCATTCAGATAGAAAGGTCCCCAAAACAGATTGGCTATTTGTTTTAATTCTTCCATTAATATCCAGCAGCTGTTACCTCCCAGGCATTCTATGATGTTTACAGCAGTTAGGCTGGTAGTTTCCCAGTTTCTATTTATTTAATTTTAGAACAATAAAAACATTGCGTGATCTTCCATTTCACTTCTGCGCATAAAAAAAATTAACAACACACTTAAGTCATTGAGAATTCTCTGTAAGTTTATCAGCAAAATGCAATAACACGCAAAAGAACAAGAGCAAAGTATATGTGACAAGTAGTGTGTGGGTTTCAAGTGATAGTCACTCGTAACAGAAATGTCATTATTAATAGAAACCATATTCAAATACTCTGTTTCTTTTTTTCCCAATGCTGATAAAAGTTGTCTGTGTTTATCGAAAGAACTATGCTGTATGTTGATGACTCCGAAACCTAACCCATAATATGAACACAGTGGTGTCCAGTATGCATGGATTTTGCTGAATCGTTAAGTTTATGTAAATGCATCGAAGACTCTAAACCTCCAAGGCTTACCACATCTAAAGAATGCAACTAATATCCGCACCAAGTGATATATGACCCATTTCTCCTTCTGGAGTGTTGTCATACTCTTTAGAAGAATTTATATTGAAACTGATATTCTTAAAGAGATCTTAAATAGAGAGTAAAGCTTCCTGTTCTTTGCCCACAAAAATAAGTTTTGGAAGAATTCCAACAAGCCAACATCCCTACTCTCTGTACGTCTTCTGTGGAAATACTTAAATTTATATAAATCCATTCCAAAGTTTTCAGAGAAATCCTACTAATTCAATAGTCAAAGATATTGTAATAACAGTCATTAGCTTCAACCTTAATCAACAAGACAATCTATTGATCTAAATAGGTTGGTCTTCCAGGATGACTTCTTGGTTGCTGCTATTCTAATGAAAGCTAAGGATCAAGATACTCCAGTCTATCATCTCTGCTTTGCAATTATGGTTAGCTATGAGCAAAAGCTTAGTCTCAGTGAAGCAGGATTACTCTGGCTCATTCAAACCAAAGAATCATGTCAGCAAAGGGAGTTATCAGTGAGTTTTCTTTCTCTCTGAAATCAAAACTAGAAAGCTCAGTAAGTTTGGCAGAATCTGTGGCAAGACAAGCGTTTAACAGGCGAATCCTAAACCTTTCATCAGAACTGAGAAAGATGAAGTGTCCTGGACCTGAAACATTAACAGTTTCTCTTTTCATAGATTCTGCTTGATCTGCCAGTATTTCCAATTTTTTTCTCTTTCTGTTTCAGATTCCTAGCATCTACAGTTTTTTCTACATACCTGTGTTGCAATGTTTAGAGAGATTTAAAAGATGATACAACCAAAAACAAAAGTAGCCAAATGCACATCGGAGTCTCATTTTAAAGATGTAATCCACATTAAAAAGAAACTAATCTTGTACAACACCAACAAAATAGTAGTCAAGGTTTGAAAGTCACGGAACCTAGATTTGGTCAGTCTACATCAAGAAAGACTAAGAGGAATCGTTGTGATGTTTTTCATTTGCACAGCTATTAACAGTTACTGGGATCATTAAAGCATTGCAAGAGTATTTCCTGATTCTACACCAGGGGTGACGTTTCACCAGCATTCCCATGTAGCATCATTAGCAGTGGGAAGAGGAACTGTAAATGTCATGTTTACCACAGTACAAAAAGGTTAGTCCTTTTAAGATTAAAAAAAACATATTTCATTTTGTACAGTTTGATCTTCAGCAAGCAGGAAAGCATGTGTTATTCCCATTGATAGTTTCTAATTAACTGAGTGAAGCAGCTTCTGTGAAGAACATGCTCAATGTTGTACAGGTTTGGGAGAGTGAAAACCTATTGTAGCTGTTCTTATCAAATGCAAAAATAAGGATTAAAATAAATATTAATAAGGATTGTTGGTTCAAAATCAGAATGCTTGAGGTATCAGTCTCCATCTGCACTGAAAGACACTTCTTAAACAACTCAGCAGATCAAATGTTGTCTTTGAAGAGACGGTCACAAAA
The DNA here is from genome assembly GCF_963921235.1 of Mobula hypostoma. Taxonomy (NCBI): domain Eukaryota; kingdom Metazoa; phylum Chordata; class Chondrichthyes; order Myliobatiformes; family Myliobatidae; genus Mobula; species Mobula hypostoma. Next base: position 120,593,756 of record NC_086102.1, on the reverse strand, counting down.
GTTGTTTCCAGGGCACTTTATGTCAAGGTTTTTTGCTCTTTTGGCAAATGATTTTGCATGGGACGCGCTTGCTCAGTGAGTATGTTGTGGTCAGGAACTGGTTAATTTTGTGTGCTGGTTCTTAGTCACTGAACATGGGAATGTTGTACCTGTTACTGAGGCTTGCAGATCACAGGGAACAGATAGGAGAGCTGGTAAGGTTAACACAGATGGCAAGAAGTTGGAGAGGACTGAGGGAGACAAGGAACATATGTGGTCAGCCTCAGAGGAGGAAAGACTGAGATCAGGTATCTCTAGAGACATTAGTTTGCCTGTGACACTCAATGCAGTGGGACTAAGAGCCTGATTCCACATTTGATGTGATGGTAAAGGACACTGTGACATTAAACTTTACTGTTGTCACTACAGTCATAGAGCCGTGGAACGATAGTGCACAGATACAGGCCCTCAGCCCATCTACTTTATCCCAAATAATTATCCTACCTAGTTCAATCCACCTGCTCCTGGTCCGTAGCCATCAATATCCCTCCCATCCATCTAGTTATCCAAACTTTTCTTTAATTTTACAAACAAATCCACATCCAACACATCTGCTGGCAGTTCTTTCCACAATCTCACCCCCTCTGAGTGAAGAGGTTCCATCTCAGGTTGCCTTAAATGTTTGACCTTTCACCCTTAACTAAGTGTCACCCAACTTCAGCTGAAAAAGCCTACCTGCATTTACCCTGTCGATAGTCCTCATAACTTTATATACCTCTATCAAATCTCAAAGAACAATAGTCAGGAGTACAGCTTCTGATCTTTTCCCACCTTTCATATGGCTTCCCTCCCTTCCAGTCACACTGTTCCCTCTTTCTCTCCTGGATACATCTCCCCATCCCCCTGAGAATACTCTCACACCCTTCCTTCCGCCGGAGTCACCAGAAGATTTGTGGGAAAAGGGCCCAGAGCTCACTCTGGCTCCGTGTAAATGCGAGCTAAAAAGCCATCACAGAAGGTGCTGTCTTGCTTGGAGTAAGCCTGCTGTTTGTAGTGTTCCTCTCCTCTTTGGCCATAGTTGTGTCCCATGGGATGTGCAGAACTACTGGAGCTGAAACTGGTCCAAGGGCTAGCATGTAATTGTATGGGAACCACAGATAGGTGTTTCTGAAAGCATCTGAAACTTTGACATATTCATATAGATGCATAGTGGAGAATATCTTGGCTTGTTGCATCACAGCTTGTTATGGAAACACCAATGCCCAGGAACTACAGAAGGTGATGGATACCGCCCAGTCCATTACAATAACCTCTTTGTGGTGAAACTTAACCTATCATTTTCCTTCCTAACTGCTTTCTTTTACAAAATAACTGCCCCCCCTCCCCTTAAGCTAAAGGTCATTGAGGTTCACAAGAAAGCAGGATCCATCATCAATGAAACATACTTTCGTGTCCATGCTCTCTTCTTGCTTCTACCATCGAGCAGGAGGCACAGGAGCCCACACCACCGGGCTCAGGAACAGTTATTACCCTTCAACCATCAGGCTCCTGAACCAACCTGGATAATGCCACTCCCCTCAACTCTGAACTGATTCTACAACCTACAGTCTCACTTTCAAGGATGCTTCAATGCATGTTCTTGGAATCATATATTGAATTTTATTTGCACAATTTGTCTTCTTTTGCACACTGGTTATTTGTCAGTCTTTATTTATGTATATATTTTTCATAAATTCTATTGTGTTTCTTTATTGTTCTGTAAATGCTTGCAAGGAAATGCATCTCCAGACAGTATATGCTGACACATATGTATTTAGATAATAAATTTACTTTGCCACCAGTGATTTGTCCTGCATGAGGGTGAGTTTTAGGAGAGAAGGGAATTCTGGGAAATGTTTTAGTGGGTTGCAGGGCCTATATCTCCCAACGTTACTCAGTGGGAAACTTCTTACATGACCCATGCCCACAGTGTTCCTCTTCCTGCCACCTCTTTCACCGAAACCTCAGTGCCAGATAACTGATAACAATGGGTTCAGAGGAGAAGTGGTTTGAACAAATTTTGTTGTCACTGCAATTTTGTGATTTACAGCTACTTATGATTGAACAGTTAATATTCCAAACCAGCATGTGTGGAACATGTTTGTTGACTAATTTTTGACTGGTAATCATAGGTTGTTGCTTGTCATTGAATATTCAGCAGCAATGAGCATTAATATAGAACATCAAACATAGAACACTACAGGCCCTTTGGCCCACGATGTTGTGCTGGCTATTTAACTGACTCTAAGATCAACCTAACTCTTCCCTCCTATACTGCCCCCATTTTACTATCATCCATATACCTAAAAGTTTCTCAAATGCCTTTGAGTATCTGCTTCTCCCACCACTCCAGCTGGGCATTCCATACACTCATTGATCTCTGTGTAAAAAACTTACTTCTGGTAACCCCCTTATGGAGTCATAGATTCACAGAAAAATACAGCACAGAAACAAGCATTTTGACCCATCTAGTCCATGCCGAACTATTTAAACTGCCTGCTCTCATCGACCTGCACAGGGACCATAGGCCTCCATATCCCTACCATCCATGTACCTATCCAAACTTCTCTGAAACGTTGAAATCGAGCTTGCATGCACCACTTGCACTGGCAGCTCATTCCACACTCTCATGACCCTCTGAGTGAAGAAGTTTCCCTTCATATTCCCCTTAAACATTTCACCTTTCACCCTTAACCCATGACCTCTAGTTGTAGTCCCATTCCACCTTAATGGAAAAGCATGCTTGCATTCATCCTATATATATATATATCCCTCATAATTTTGTATACCTCTATTGAATCGCCCCTCAATATTCTACATTCCAAGGAATAAAGTCCTAACCTATTCAATCTTCCCCTATAACTCGGGTCCTGCAGACCTAGCAACATCCTTGTAAATTTTTTCAATAATCTTTCAGCCTTATTTACATTTTTCCTGTAGGTCGGTGACCAAAACTGCATACAATACTCCAAATTAGGCCCCAGCAATGTCTTATAAAACCTCAGCATAACATCCCACCTCCTGTACTCAGTACTTTGATTTATGAAGGCCAATGTGCCAAAAGCTTTCTTTACAACCTGTGACACCAGTTTCTATGAAGTGTAGACTTGCATTCCCAGATCCCTTTGTTCTATCTCACTCCTCAGTGCTCTGCCATTCACTGTTATAGAGCTAGGCTGGTTGGTCTGACTGAAGTGCAACACTTGTCTACATTAAATTACATCTGCCATTTTACAGCCCATTCTTCAAGAGGGTCCAGATCACGTTGCAAACTCTGTCTTCCTCGCTGTCGACTACACCTCTAATCTTGGTGTCATCCACAAATTTGCTGATCCAGTTTACCATATTATCATTCAGATCATTGATGTAGAAGACAAACAACAATGGACCCAGCACTGATCCCTGCAGCACACCGCTAGTCACAGGCCTCCAGTCAGAGAAGCAACCATCTACTGCCACTCTCTGGCTTTTCCCACAAAGCCCATGTCTAATCCAATTTACTATCTCATCCTGAATACCAAGCAACTGAACCTTCTTAATCAACCTTCCATGTGGGACCTTGTCAAATGCCTTACCAAAGTCCATGTGAACAACATCCACTGCCATGGTTTCATCAACTTTCCTGGTAACTTCCTTGAAAAACTCTAAGATTGGTTCGACATGACCTACGATGCATGAAACCTTGTTGAATATCCCTATTCAGATCATGTCTATCCAGATAATCATATATCTGTTCCCTTAGAATACCTCCCAATAATTTCCCTACTGCTGATGTCAGGCTCACCAACCTATAATATTATTTTTAGTGCCTTTTTTAAACAGTAGAACAACATTAGCTATCTTCTAATCCTCCAGTATCACACCTGTAGCTAAGGATGATTTAAATATCTCTGCCAGAGCACCAGGGTCCCGGAGGAATGTTGTTTCGTTTTTACTGTGTCCTGTACCAGCAGCTTATGGTCGAAATGACAATAAACTTGATTTGATTTGACTTGACTTGACTTGCAGTTTCTGCACTTGCCTCCCACAGATTTCTGCCAGAGGGAATACCTGATCAGGCCCTGGGGATTTATCCACCTGAATTTGCCTCAAGACAGCAAACACCTCCTTCTCTGTAATCTGTATAGAGTCCCTGAAGTTGATGCAATTTTGTCCTACTTCTATAGACTCTGTGTTCATCTCCTGAGTAAATACTGTTGCAAAGAATGCATTTAAGATCTCCCCCATCTGTCTTGGCTCCACACATAGATTACCATTCTGATCGTCCAGAGGACCAGTTTTGTCCCTTGCAATCCTTTTGCTCTTAACATACTTGTAGGATCCCTTAGGATTCTTCTGCTCCTTGCCTACTAAGGCAAACTTTGGCCCTCCTGATTTCTTAATTGTTTTCTTGCATTCCTTATCCTCCATATGAACCTCATTTGTTCATACCTGCAATGCACCCACTTTTTTTCTTAACTAGGGCTCAATATCTCTTGAAAATCAAAGTTCCCCACACCTGTCATCTTTACCTTTCATTCTGATAGGGACATACAAACTTTGTACTCTCAAAAATTCACTTTTGAAGTCCTCCCTCTTATCAACTATACCTTTGCCAGAAAACAGCCTGCCCCAATCCACACCTGCCAGATCTTTTCTGATACCATCAAAATTAACCTTTCTCCAATTTAGAATTTCAACCCGTGGCCGATACCTATATTTTTGACTTTGAAACTAATTACATTGCAATGACTAGATGCAAAGTGTTCACCTACACAAACTTCTACCAGCTGCCCTGTCACATTCCCTAAAAGCAGATTAAGTATTGCATACCCTATCACTGGGACTTCTATGTACTGATTAAGAAAACTTCCTTGAACATATTTGACAAACTCTATCTTTCTAGTCCTTTTATAACATGGGAGGCCCAGTCAATAAGTGGAATGCTATAACAACCTTAATGTTTGTTGTAACAGCCTGTGATTTCTCTGAAAATTTGTTCCTCTAAATTCCTTGGACTGTTGGGTGGCCTGTAGTATGCAGTAACCCCATTAATGTGATCATAGCTTGCTTATAACTCAGTTCCACCCATAATGCCTCACTAGACAAGTCCTCCAGTCTGTCCTGACTGAGTACTGCCATGACATTTTCCTTGACGAGTAATGCCACCCCTCCTCCTTAAATCCCTCCCACTCTGTGATATCTAAAACAATGGAGCCCGGAATTGAGCAGCCGGCCCCAGTCCTCCTGTAACCATGTCTCACTAATGATGACAATATCGTAATTCCAGGTGTCAATCCATGCCCTGAGCTCATCTGTCTTTCCTACAATACTTCTTGCATTGAAATATACGCAATTCAGAATATTAATTCCACCATGTTCAACCTTTTGATTCCTGACTTTGTCTGAGGTCTTAACAACCTCTGTCCCCACAGCATCTCCACTAACTGTTCTGACAGTTAAGTTCTCATCCCAGTACAACTCCAGTTTAATATCCATCCCATGCAGCATTAGCAAATCTTCCCACTAGGATATTAGTCCGTTTCCGGTTCGGGTGCAAACCGTCTCTTCTGTACACATCCCACCTTCCCTGGAAGAGAGCTCAATGATCCAAAAATCTTATGCCCTCCCTCCTACACCAGCTCTTTAGCCACGTGTTAAACGGGGTTCATATTTCTGGATCATCGAGATCTCTTCTGAGGAAGGTGCAACCTGTAAAAAAGGGATAGGTTACACATGAACTCAGAGGGGGTGAGGTGGGACCCAATATTCTTACAAGCAGGTTTGCTAGAGCTATTTGGGAGGGTTTAAACTAATTTGGCAGGAGGATGGGAACCAGACTGATAGGGCTGAGATAAAGCTAGTTGATTTACAAACAGGAGCAGTGTGTAGTGAGACTGCTAGGCAGGATAGTCTGATGAAAGGGCAAAATTACAATCAACAAGAAGACCTGCAATGTAAAAGGGGACAAAATCTAAAAGGGTGATGAATACAGGACTGAAGGTATTATATTTGAATGCACGCAGTATACAGAATAAAGTGGATGAACTTGCAGCACAGTTAGAGTTTGGCATGTATGATGTTGTGGGCATCACTGAATTGTAGCTGAAAGAAGATTATAGCTGGGAGCTTAACATACAAGGATACACATTGTATCAAAAGGACAGGCAGGTTGGCAGAAAGGTGGGGGGGGGGCTCTGTTGGTAAAAGCAAAATCAAATCCTTAGAAAGAGGTGAGATAGGATCAGAAGGTGTAGAATTGTTTGGGTAGAGCTAAGAAACTGCAAGAGTAAAAAGACCCCGATGGGAGTTACATACAGACCTCTGAACAATAGCAAAGCTGTGGGCTACAGATTACAATGGGAAATAGATGTATGTCAAATGGGCAATGTTACGATAGTCATGGGGGATTTCAATATGCAGATTGATTGGGAAAATCAGATTGATGCTGGATCGCAGGGGATTTGTAAAATGCCTACAAGATGGCTTTTTAGAGTAGCTTGTGATTGAGTCCAATAGGGGATCAGCTATTCTGCATTGTACAATGAACTGGAATTGGTTAGAGAGTTTAAAGTAAAGGAACCCTTAATGGCCAGTGATCAAATATGACAGAATTCACACTGCAGTTTGAGGAGAAGCTGAAGTCTTAGACTTCTAGTGGAGTAAAGTGAATTACAGAGGCATGAAATAAGAGCAGGCCAAAAGTCACTGGAAAGGAACACTAGCAGGGACGATGGCAAAGCAACAACAGCTGGTGTTTCTGGGAGCAAGTCGGAAAGCATAGGATAGAATCATCCTAAAGAAGAAGGAGGAATATTATAAAGGCAGGAGGCTGCAATCATGGCTGTCAAGGAAAGTCAAAGCCAACATAAAAGGCAAAGAGCAAAAATTAGTCAGAAGTTAGAAGATTTGGAAGCTTTTAAATACCAACAGAAGGCAACTAGAAATGCTATAAAGAGGGAAATGATGGAATACAAAGATAAGCTAGACAATAATATAAAAGGGGACACAAAAAATTTCTTCAGATATATAAAGAATGAAAGGGAGTCAAGAGTAGATATCGGACTGGTGAAAAATGATGCTGGAGTAATGTAATGGGGATAAAGAAATGGAAGGTGTGAACTGAATAGGTATTTTCAAAATCAGAATCAGATTTAACATCACAGATATATGTTGTAAAATTTGCTAACTTAATGGCAACAGTACAATGAAATACTTGATAAATAAATATAGAGGAAAAATCTGTTACATTAAATAAATATATATGTATCTATTAAATAGTTAGGTAGTGCAAAATGACGGAAATTTTAAAAAGTGGTGAGATAGTGTTGCATCAGTTTTCACTGTGGAAGACACTAGTCGTATGGTGGAAGCTCAACAGTATCAGGGACAGGAGCGAGTGAAGTTGACATTACTAGGAAGAAGATGTTTCAGAAACTGAAAGGTCTGAATGTAGGTAAGTCACCTGGACCAGATGGTCTACACCACAGGGTTCTGAAAGAGGTGGGTGAAGAGATTGTGGAGGGATTAGTAATGATATTTCAAGAATCGATAGATCCTGGCATAGTTCTGGAGGACAATTAAAACTGCAAATGTCACTCCACTCTTCTAAAAGGGAGAGAGGCAGAAGAAAGGAAATATAGGCCAGTTAGTCTGACCTCAGTGGTTGGGAAGATGTTGGAGTCAATTGTTAAGGATGTGGTTTCAGGGTACTTGGAGGCACATGATAAAGTCAAGTCAAATTTATTGTTATTTAACTATATATTGTACATGTGTACTGCCAGACGAGACAATGTTTCTCTGGACCAAGGTATAAAGCACAGAAGTACACATAACACACATTGAGCACACAATAACTTCAGAAAGTAAGAATTAAAGCTATAAATGAATTATGCATAGATAAACAAAATAAAGTGCAGAAATAAAATATTGTAGGGTACAGTACAGATTATCTGGTGACGGTTTGAATGCAATGTGACAGGGACTTCAGAAGACTAATTGCTCAAGGGAAGAAGTTGTTTTCCACCCTGACCATTCTTGTCTTGATGCATTGGAGCCTCCTGCATGATGGTAGAATTTCAAAGAGGATGCTGGATGTATAGGTGGGATCCTTGGTAATACTAAATGCCAGCATGTGCAGCACTCCTGATAAATGTCCCTGATGGATGGTAGGGAGACCCCTATGATCCACTCGGCTGTTCACACAGTCCTTTGTAGGGACTTCCAGTCCGATGCTTGGCTGCTCCCATACCAGATGGAGAGGCAGCTTGTCAGGACACTCTCAATGCTGCTCCTGAAAAATTCAATTAAGAATGGGGTAGTGGAGGGCCTTGCTTGCCTCAGTGTCCTCAGGATATGGAGGCGCTGCTGTGCCTTCTTATTTAGGGAGATGATAAAATAGACTGACATCAGCATTATTTCCTTAAGGGAAACACTTACTTGACAAATCTGTTGGAATTCTTTGAAGGAATAACAAACAGGATAGACAGAAGAGAATTCGTGGATTTTTTAAAACGTACAGCACAATACAGGCCCTTTGGCCCACAAAGTTACGCCGAACATGTCCCTACCTTAGAAATTACTAGGCCTACCTATAGCCCTCTATTTTACTAAGCTCCATGTTCCTATCTAAATGTCTCTTAAAAGATCCTATCATATCCGCCTCCACCACTGTTGCTGGCAGCCCATTCCACGCACTCACCGCTCTCTGAGTGAAAAACTTACCCCTGACATCTCCTCTGTACCTACACCCCAGCACCTTAAACCTGTGTCCTCTTGTGACAACCATTTCAGCCCTGGGAAAAAGCCTCTGACTATCCACACAATCAATGCTTCTCATCATCTTATACACCTCTATCAGGTCACCTCTCATCCTCTGTCACTCCAAAGAGAAAAGGCCGAGTTCACTCAACCTATTCTCATAAGGCATGCTCCCCAATCCAGGCAACATCCTGGTAAATCTCCTCTGCACCCTTTCTATGGCTTCCACATTCTTCCTGTAGTGAGGCGACCAGAAGATGTCATGTACTTGGATTTTCAGAAGGCCTTTGACAAGTTGCCACACATGAGGCTGCTTAACAAGTTAAGAGCCTATCACATTACAGGAAAGATACCAGCATTGGCAGGAGGTAGTAGAAATGAAAATGTAGACTATTTTCTAAATGAGGAGAAAATTCAACAATCTGAGGTGCAAAGACACTTGGGAGTTCTCATGCAGGATTCCCTAAAGTTAATTTGCAGGTTGAGTCTGTAGTAAGAGAGGCAAGTGCAATATTAGCATTCATTTTGAAAAAACTAGAATATGAAAGCAAGGATGTAATGTTGGGACTTCATACAGCACTGGTGAGGCCTCACTTGGAGTATTGTGAGCATTTTTGGGCCCCTTATCTAAGAAGGGATATGTCGACATTGGAGAGGGTTCAAAGGAATGAAAGGGCTATTATATGAGGAGGGTTTGATGGCTCTGGGACGGTACTCACTGGAATTCAGAAGAATAGGGGCGGGATGGGGGAATCTCATTGAAACCTATTGAGTATTGAAAGGCCTAGATAGAGTGGATATGGAGAGGATGTTTCTTATAGTGGGGGAATCTAAGACCAGAGGACACAGCCTCAGGATAGAGGGAGAGCGATTTAGAATGCAGATGAGGAGTAATTTCTTCAGCCAGGGAACGGTGAATCTGTGGAAATCATTGCCAAAGGCGGTTGTGGAGGCCAAGTCATTGGATATATTTAAGGAAGAGGTCGATAGATTCCAGGTTAGACAGGGCATGAAGGGCTATGAGGAGAAGGCGAGAGATTGGGGCTGATAGGGAAATGAATCAGACATGTTGCAATGGCAGAGCAGATTTGATGGGCCAAATGGTTTAATTTTGCTCTTATATCTTATGGTCTTACAGTTTAATGAAGTGACCAGAACTAAATGGATAATTTTGTTGCTTAAGATGCTACTTCTATGACTAGAAGCATCACATTCCATTACTTTAGTTCTCCTGTGACAAAACTGAATCTATGTGCAGTTATTAATCAACCATTTTACTTATTTGTCAGCAAAATGAATGAGCCAGCTGAAGTTTCAAGGCCATTTGATAAATGAAGAGGTGAAGGATGGGTGAAATCGCCTTTGGCAGTAAATTCATCTGGATGAGCAGGCACAGTTTAAGCATATTCCTGCACTGTTCCAGCAGATGTTTCCTTTTTTTTAACATAGCAACCATCAGGAATTCATGTTTCACCAACGGTGATTCCACGTGTATGTACCTTTTCTTTTATTTTTTTTTTGTATTTTGCTGAAGGGTAACTGGTTATTGTCAGTTAATGAATCATATGGGCTGTGCAGTAAAGTTTATGGTGTGCTCCGTGACCGAAGCTGAGAAAATGAGGTAAGGTGTTGATGTACAGCACCTGCAGTTCTTGGGGTGTGAGGGAAATGAGGAGATCATAGTTTAGAGACTGAATCAACTGGCTTTGTTTTTCTTAGCACTCCATGTCCCAAGATTAGCTTTAACCAATGTAGATTGCATTAGTGATCTATTCCAGGAAAAATTGTAACAATCTCAAAATTGTAGTTATTTTACTGCTTTTTTTCTGCTGTTGTGCAGTGATCCCAACACTCCTTGCAGGGGAAGCAGCAATTTATTTACGCATCTTGCAACTCGATGTGACAAGCATTCCTTGCCAGGACACAGACACCCACAGGCTATCTGTACTATAACTCCTCCCACTCCTGCTCCATGTGAGGACTCCATTCTACTCTCCCCATTTCTCTGTCTCTGTTCTGCTTGCTCTGGTGATGAGACTTTCTGTATCGGTATCTCTAAGATGTCTTCCTTCTCCTGAACCATAACTTCCTCTCCACAACAGCAAGCAGAGCTCTTAACCACATCTCATCAATTTCCCACAGTTCTCCTCTTGCTCTGTTTCCTACTGCACCAAGAAAGGTTAGTGTCCCCCCTACTCCTCACTTAACACTCCACCAGCCTCTGCATTCCATGGGTCACCATTGCAATATGTGCCAACCTCAGCAAAATTACGCTATCCAGCACATTTTTCTTCCCATCTCCTTTCAGCATTTCAAAGCGACACTTTCCTTCACAAGTCTTTAGTCTCAACCAACCAATTCCCCTTCTTGCATGTAATGCTGAGGATTTATAAGGCATTGTTCAGACAGCACTTGGAGCAGTTTTGGGCCCCTTATCTAAGGAAGGATGTGCAGGTATTGGAGAAGTTTCAGAAGAATTTTGCAACAATAATTCCAATAATGAAAGAGTTAATAGGTGAGGAACTTTTGATGGCCCTGAGCCAAGCTCCCTGGAGGGGAAATTTTATTGAAACCCATTGAATATTAAAAGATCTGGATAGAGTGAACGTGGAGAGGGTGTTTCCTATAGTGGAGGAGTCTAGGGCTAGAGGGCATAGCCTCAAAATGTAAGAATGCCCCATTAGTTCAGAGATAAGGAGGAATTTCTTTAGCCAGAAGGTGGTTCAATCTATGGAATTCATTGCTACAGACATCTGTGGAAGCCAGGTCATTGAGTATATTTAAAGAGGGTGTTGATAGGTTTTTGATTAGTAATGGTATCAAAGGTTATGGCAAAAAGGTAGGATAATGGGGTTGAGAGGGATCATAAATCAGCCACAATTGAACGACAAGGCTGATTGGGCAGGACCCACTGAAGAGTCTTGGCCCGAAAAGTTGACTCTACTTTTTTCCATAAATGCTGCCTGGCCTGCTGAGTTCCTCCAGCATTTTGTGTGTGTTGCTTGGATTTTCAGCGTCTGCAGATTTTCTCTTGTCTGTGATTTCACTGAAGGGTCTCGGCCTGAAACGTCGACTACACTGTTTCCCATAGATGCTGTCTGGCCTGCTGAGTTCCTCCAACATTTTGTGTGTGCTGCTTGGATTTACAGCATCTGCAGATTTTCTCTTGTTTGTCACTGTATGTTTTGATCTTTTGATGTCTATGTAACAAACAAAGCTGATAAGGCTAAGGCTAATCATTTTTCTGCACCAGAGAGACGAAGTGGAGATTAGGTAACCATTTTGCAGAACATCTTTCTTCCATCCACAGAAGCTGCTCTGGCACCTTGTTGTCTGCCACTTTAATCCACCACCCACTCCCACTCTGTGAACTTCTGTGATATTATAAGAGGTCCAAAGTTAACTTAAGGAACAGCACCTTATTAATCCTACGAGCAAGCTGCTGGCCCCCAGAACATGAAGCAAACTCTACAACTTCAGTTAACTCGCTTTCTCTATCTGTATCAGAACTGGCTATTCTGAGGGAGCCCGTGCTGTTTGGAAGAACATATCAGGGAAGACAGGTGCAGCCCCCCACTTCCCTGTGTTCTCAAGTCATTTCTAACCCTCACACTACTATTGTGCAAACTGCTGTTGTTGCTATGTTTATGGTGATGCACTGACCATTGAACAACTCTTACATCGTTCTACTTTCCTCTGTTGTTATGGTGAACTAAATGCTGTATATTTCTTCACACCATTTCTGAACTATGTTATTTGTTTCTCCATTAGCACATCCTGACTTGGTGGGTAGCTCCTATTGCCCTGTATTTTACACCCTTTCAACTTCTGCTCTCCTTACCCTCACTCTCCAACTTACGTCAGTCTACAGATGCAGATTCAGATTTATTTAACAAATGTACATGGAAACATGGCAGCATTGTGTGTGTTAACAACCAGCACAACCTAAGGATGTGCTGAGGGCAGCCCACAAGTGTCGCCACACATTCTGGCACCAACATTAGCACATTCCACAATGCTCGGCAGAGCAACGCAGAACACAACAAGCAACAAAACAACAACAGCAAAACAAGCACCGTTTCACCCCATCTCCCACCCACACACACACACACAGTCCTCCAACCCTAGGAGAGGCCTCCAGTACCAGTCTGCCTCCTCCAGTCTCCAGGCTTTGGCCATCATCCTTTGACTCCTGGACTTCCGATCGACCTCTGGACTTTGATCTTTGGTATTGATCCCTGGACTAGATGGATTGAGCTCCAAGCTCAAACTCTGGGCCCGCCAACTCACCAATCCTCATGTTTCCTCACACCTCCTGCTCACATTGACATCTGATTCCAGGACCCACTGACCTGGGACAGTCCAATATCAATGGACGTCCTTCATCATTTGACCAAATCACTCGCCTTTGAGTCACAGTTTTTGCTCATTTTCTCACTCTCTAACAGACCCATTAAGAATTTAAGCAGTTGACATCTACTGACTATCTTCAGGACAAACCAGGCCACAAATGATCACAGATATTCCCTGTCTCCAATCCATCCCTCCCCAGCCTTCAATGCAACTTAAAGGAATCTTTCTCACTTCTGGTGTAGAGTCTTCGAACTGAAATGCTATTTCTGTGCCTCTCTTGCACTGATGCAATTTGATCTGTTGAATATTTCCAGCAATTTGTGTTTTATTTTCCATTTCCAGCCTAGGAAGTACTTTAATTTTCAGATTGGTGCGCTGTACCTGATCTCTCGCACAATGGAAGAACCACCACTGACTGGGTGAGTGCATTCTGAAACATCTCTGTCCAGTCCACAGGGGCAACCCGAAGCTTCCAGTTTAACGCTCTGGCCCAGCCTTACTATCGCCTCTCTGCCTTTGGTCAACAAAGTGCAAAGTAAGTTCTAGGGATGGCATCTCATCTTCAGACTGGGCACAATACGGCCTTCAGGATTCATCACTGAAGTCAATGCAGTCAGGACAATCTCAGTACTTTTTCTCAGATCTTCAGCATTTAGTGTTTTTCCATCGCTCCTCCCTTGGTCAGGTTTCACTTGCCTCCTCCTGTTTACACCTCTGCAGCCACAGGCTTACCACCCTCATTCACCCTGCACCACGACCACATACCACAGGCAGAGATTCTCTCTGCCCCTCCCTGCTTCTTTCTCAACTGCCTTATTTCTTTTCCATCTTCAACTCTTTCTGAAGGCAGAACATTGCTTGAAGTTCTAGCTGAGCTTCTGTCCCAACTATTGCTGCCTGACAAGACTAGCATTAATGACCAACGCACCCAAGAATGTGCTAGGGGCAGCCTAGCCACATATTTTGGTGCTGAATATAGTGTTATAGCTACCGAGAAAGTGCAGTGTAGGCAAACAATAAGGAGCAAGGACTGTTGGTGGGGTAGACTGAGAGTTCATCATTATTGTATGACGTCCATTCAGGAGTCTTATAATACTGGCTAAGTATACTGGGGTGTATGGGGAGTCAGGGAGGGGTAGCACCTCTGGTGGGGGGAACATGTTGCATCCTTTTCAAGGTGGTTAGTCTACCTTTGGTCCCCACCTGGCACTCAGCTCTCACCTGTGCCTCCCCGTAGCTGTTTGCATGCGACAGCGGCCACACCCCGGGCAACGGCTTCAACAAGCCGGCTAAACCAGGTGAGGGTAGCCAACGGATCTCAAACCCTCGGTGAGATAGGGAGTTGTCTATCCCAGCATGTGAAGACAGACTCCGGCGGATTGAGCGGACGAGACTAATGGAAGGTCCAACGGTCAAGAAGATAGTTTCTGCAAGCGTCGTGGAACGTGTAGAGCGCGACTAGACACAGAAGATGTCCTGGTCATCCACTGCACCTAGTTTCATCTCCAGCCATCCGGACTCTTGTCTTGCCACTGGATCCAGATGGGAATTGGGAAGAGAGAGTGAGGCTGACGCTCCCTCACTTAATCCAAATTAGGCGCTAGTCTGGACACCATAAATGGTGTCGAGGTCTTCATCGATGGAACAATGGATGAACCTAATACCTGCAAAGAAGCTGTCCTAGAGCCTATTAGTATATCTTCTTAAGATTTTGTATTTTCTGCCCTATGGAACAAGGTAGAAAAGAGCATGACCCAGATGGGAAGGGTCTTTAATCGTGTTTCCCCTCTCACCTTAAAACTTTTTGATTCCCTTTGCCTTACCTCTCCCTGTAACTCAAGACCTCAAGTCCTTGCAACATTATTGTAAAGCTTCTTTGCATGCTTTCCAGCTTAAAGATGTCTTTTCCACAACCGGGCAGCCAGGAAACAAGTACTAACTTATACTTCCCTGACTCCTTACACCATCTCTGACCCAAGGCTGCAACTGAGTAAATTGCTACTGTCACCCTGTATGTATTGATACATTGACCATTGGACCACCCTTTTGCCTTGGCATCTTTCTACTTTCTTTCATTGCAATAGTGAAGTAAATGTTTCCTGCGGTCATTTTGCGACTGCTTTCATAGAACATGGAGCATAGAATATTACAACTCAGTATGGGCCCTTTTGGGGTAGAATTTTGTGACAACCTCACAAACAGCTCTAGATCAGTCTAAACCTTCCCTCCTTCATGGCCCTCTATTTTTCTATCATCCATGTTCCTATCTAAGAGTTTCTCAGATGTCACTGTTGTATCTGCCTCTACCATCAGCTCTGACAGGGCATTTCATGCTCCCACCACTCTCTGTAAAAACCCTTATAATTTTCTCCCTCTATAATTTCCTCCAATCACCTTCAAATGATGTCCCCTCATATTAGCCATTTCAGCCCTGGTAAAAAGAGTCTCTGGTTATCCATTTAATTCCTGGTGCTTAACATCTTGTGCACCTCTATAAAGTCAATTCTCATCCTCCTTCACTCCAGAGAGAAAATTGGTTCAGAACAGTGTAAACTTCCTCTCTGTGGCTTCTTGCTGTGAAAACTTCCTTTTGTGAAGAAATTACACAATGGCATTACTTTGGCTTGAGACTTGCATGCTGAGAGAAATGAAGCCTTTTTGTCTAATGGTTGAAACATGTTGCTGTTTTAAACTGATGTACACATATTAGATTCATTAAGCCCCACAGCCTAGGAAAAGGCCATTCAACCCATCGCATCCATGCTGACCATACTTGGCTTCTGTCACATATACAGCAGTATCATCCACAAGTTTCAGACTCGATCCTTCCCCATCATTCTATGATGACAGACTGCTGTTTTATTTGTATCTTGTGCTGGGTGAAGTTCTTTGGCATTCGTCAATGACACCTCCATTGGTATCATATTTTTGCACGCAACGTCAAATGTGAGACTCTGCATGTTTAATAACTTCACTTATCAATGAAACCACAAACAAAATTGCCACACAGTGCCGGATACAAAAGCGCACCGAAGTTGCAGTGATGTACTGGGTCTTTCAATGACACAAAGTATTTGCCTGACTTCTGATCTCTAATTTTGAAGGGTTAGCTGCCAGTATAGGATTGAAAGGATATTATCACTCTTAAGCTATTTCTCTGAACAAGTATCTATAACTTTCCATGGTATTACAAGCTATGCTCTGGAACCCAGTGTTAATCAGATGAATAGAAGGTTGCCACCCTAGCTGAGCATAATACATATTCTCAACGATGATGGGTGATTTGATAGAGGTGTACAAGATGATAAGAGGCATAGGTTGAGTGGATAACCAGAGACTTTCCCAGGGGGGAAATGGCTAACATGAGGGGGCATAATTTTAAATTTATTGGAGGACAATATAGAGGGGATGTTAGAGGCAAGTTCTTTGCATGGACAATGATGGGTGCATGGAATTCCCTGCTAAGGGTGGTGGTAGAGGCAAATACTTAAGAAGATCGAAGATAGACACATGGATGATAGAAAAATGGAGGGCTATATAAGAGGGAAGGGTTAGATTGATCTTAGGGTCAGCACGACATGGTGTACTCTGCTGTAATGTCCTGTGTTCAATATCCCATCAATCTCCAAAGTTTACTTGCTGCACTAAACACACTCACTTGATCATATACTAAATGCACTTGATCATATACTGTAAGGTTTTCAGAGAGTCATCGCATGGTTACAACACTGAGGGAGGCCATTTGGCCCATTATGTCTATGTAAGAGCAATCCAGCTAGTTCCTTTGGCTTTCTTCTCCCAAATGTCCTGAACATTGCTTTAATTTAAGTACCTATCCATTTCTCTTCTGCAGCATGTCTGCATTCATGGCTGATCGTGTAGACCCCGGTCAGTTCGGATTGGCAAAGACATCTCCTCCACAGTTTCCTTCAACACAGGAGCACCACAGGGATGTATACTTAGCCCCCTGCTCTATTCACTTTACACCTATGACTGTGTGGATAAGTACAACTCCAACACCATATAACCAGTTTGCTGATGACATCACTGTTTTGAGCTGTATCAAAGGTAGTGATGAATCAGCATACAAGAGGGAGATTGAAAGTTTGGCTGAGTGATGTAATAACAACAACCTCTCACTCAATTTCAATAAGACCAAAAAAATGATCGTAGACTTCAGAGGAGGAAAACCAAAGTTCCATGAACCAGTAACCATTGGAGGATCAGAGGTGGAGAAGGTCAGTAATTTTAAGTTCCTAAGTATCACTAGAGGACCTGTCCTGGACCCGTCATATGAATATAATTGCAAAGAAAGCACAACAGCACCTCTACCTAATAGCATCTCTACTTCCTCAGCAGTCTCTGAAGATTTGACATGGTCGTCAAAAGCCTTAGCAAGCTTCTATAGATGTGTGGTGAAAAGTGTGCTTACTCGTTGCATTGTGGCCTGCTATGGGAATACTAATCCCTTTGTGTGGAAAATAGTACAAAGGGTAATGGATTTGGCCCAGTACATCACGGGTAAAACCCTCCCAACCAGTGAGCACATCTACACGAAACATTGCCATAGGAAAGCAGCATCCACCACCAAAGGTTCTCACCACCCAGGCCATGTTCTTTTCTCACTGCTGCCATCAGAAAGAAGGTACAGGAGCCTCAGGGCTCGCAACACCAGGTTCAAGAACAGTTGTTACCCTTCAACCATCAGGAGCTTAAACAAAAAGGGATAACTACACTAATTAAAGGCCTCCTTTATCTTGTTATTTCATACTCATTATTTATTGTTATTTATTTATTATCTGCATATGTTTACAGTTTACAG
This sequence comes from Mobula hypostoma, assembly GCF_963921235.1. Classification (NCBI taxonomy): domain Eukaryota; kingdom Metazoa; phylum Chordata; class Chondrichthyes; order Myliobatiformes; family Myliobatidae; genus Mobula; species Mobula hypostoma. Next base: position 120,575,824 of record NC_086102.1, on the reverse strand, counting down.
TTCCTGGTGTTTACAGTTTACAGTTCCTGATGTTTACAGTTTACAGATACTGTTCTATAGATTTGCTGAGTGTGTCTATAGAAAAAGAATCTCAGGGTTGTATGTGCATGTATATATTATCATAATAAATTTTACTTTGAATTTTGAACTTCTTGCCATTTAAGGAGTTTGTACTGTGTACCCAAGTTCAAGATGTTAAGACACTGATGGTAGGGAACATCGACTCAGACCATGAGAGGCCTGCGTCGGGCATTTTCATGCCTTACAAGATGCAGATTGGAAGTCTGCGTGGGGCGCCACTCCTCACACAGACTAGAGCAATGTGTGATTAAGTGCCTTGCTCAAGGACACAAACACACTGCCACAGCTGAGGCTCAAACTAGCGACCTTCAGATCACTAGACAAATGCCTTAACCACCTGGCCATGTGCTAGGAAGTTTGTGAACCCTGTAGAATTTTCTCTGTTTCTGCATAAACATGACCTAAAATGTGATCAGATCTCCATGTAAGTCCTAAAAATAGATTGAGACCCAATTATACTTGTTCATTTATTTATTCAGAAAAATGATGCAATATTACACGTATTTGTTGGAAAAAGTATGTAAACCTTTGCTTTCAGTAACTGGTGTGACCCCCTTGTACAGCAATAACGTCAACCACACATTTCTGGTAACTGTCGTTCAGTCCTGCACAACAGCTTGGAGGAATTTTAGGCCATCCCTCCATGCAAAACTGCTTCAAGTCTGCAATGTTGCGGGGCTTCCTTGCATGAATTGCTTGCTTCAGGTTCCTCCATCACAATTCAATAGGATTAAGGGCAGGACTTTGACTCGGCCATTCCAAAACACGTGTTCTTCTTTTTAAACCATTCCATTGTTGACTTATTCTTGCCTTTGGATCATTGTCTTGTTGCATTATTCAACTTCTGTTAAGCTTCAGATGATGGACTGCTACCCTGACATTCTCCTGTAAAATGTCCTGATACAATTTTGACTTCATTGTTCTCTCAATGATTGTAAGTCATCCAGGCCCTGAGGCGGCAAGGCAGCCCTGAACTGTGATGCTCCTTCCACCATGCTTCACAGTTGGGATGAGTTTTTGGTGTTGGTGTGCAGTGCCCTATTTCCTCCAAACGTAGCAATGTTCATTTCTGCCAAAAAGTTTAACTTTTGTCCCATCTGTCCACAGAACTTTGTCCCAGAAGCATTGTAGACATCCAGGTGGTCTTTTGGAAACTTGAGACATAGAGCAATGTTTTATTTGGAGAGCAGTTGTTTCCTCCATGTTGTCCTTCCATGAACACCATTCTTATTCAGTGTTTTTCTTATAGTGGGCACATGAACAGAGACTTTTGCAAGTTCTAGAGATTTCTGCAGTTCTTTTGCTGTTACCATTGGGTTCTTTTTTTCACCTCTTTCAGCAATGCACGTTATGCTATTGGTGTGATCTCTACTGGATGCCCACTCCAAGGGAGAGTAGCAACAGTACCGTGTTTCCTTTATTTGTACACAATTTCTCTTACACTCAGGTCTTTAGAAATGCTTTTATCGCCTTTTCCAGCTTCATGCATCTCTACAATTCTTCTTCTAAGGTTCTCTGAAAGTTGCTTTGATCTAAAAATGGTGCACATAGACAGAACTTTCTTGAGGACAGCAGGCTCTGTCAGTAACCTGACTTTGTGTGTCTTTTTTGTAGGGAAGGGCTCCTCTACAACCTATCGATTGGAAATCCTCACTCCAAATAGCTTTTGTAAAAGGCATGACCCCAGAGATTCACATACTTTTCCCAACAAATACGTGTAACATTGGATTTTTTTTGTGTTTTTTTCCATAATTGGGTTCTCTTTATCAAGTTTTAGGACATACATGAAGATCAGATCACACTTTAGGTCATACTTAAGCAGAAATGGAGAAAATTTTACAGCGTTCACAAAATTTCTGGCACTACTATAGAAAACATAGAAAACCTACAGCACAATACAGGCCCTTCGGCCCACAAAGCTGTGCCGAACATGTCCTTACCTTATTAATTACCTAGGGTTACCCATAAACTTCTGTTTTTCTAAACTTCATGTACCTATCCAAAAGTCTCTTAAAAGACCCTATTGTATCCGCCTCCACCACTGTTGCTTGCAGCCCATTCCATTCACTCACCACTCTCTGCATAAAAAACTTACCCCTGACATCTCCTCTGTACCTACTTCCAAGCAACTTAAAACAGTGCCCTCTCGTGCTAGCCATTTCAGCCATGGGAAAAAGCCTCTCATCATCTTGTACACCTCTATCAGGTCACCTCTCATCCTCCGTCACTCCAAGGAGAAAAGGCCAAGTTCACTCAACCCATTCTCATAAGGAATGCTCCCCAATCCAGGCAATGTCCTTGTAAATCTCCTCTGCACCCCTTTTATGGTTTCCACATCCTTCCTGTAATGAGGTGACCAGAACTGAGCACAGTACTCCAAGTAGGGTCTGACCAGAGTCCTATATTACCTCTTGGCTCTTAACATTACCTCTTGGCTCTTAAACTCAACCCATGATTGATGAAGGCAAATACACCGTATGCCTTCTTAACCACAGAATCAACCTGCACAGCTGCTTTGAGCGTCCTAAGGACTCGGACCCCAAGATCCTTTTGACCCTCCACACGGCCAAGAGTCTTGCGACTAATGCTATATTCTGCCATCATATTTGACCTACCAAAATTAACCACTTCACACTTATCTGGGTTGAACTCCATCTGACACTTCTCAGCCCAGTTTTGCAGCCAATCAATATCCTACTGTAACCTCTTGACAGCCCTCCTCACTATCCACAGCACTCCCAACCTTTGTGTCATCAGCCAATGTACTAATCCATCCCTCCACTTCCTCCTCCAGGTCTTTTATAAAAATCATGAAGAGTAGGGGTCCCAGAACAGATCCCTGAGGCACACCACTGATATGAACTATCTATAACCACTCTTTGCCTTCTGTGGGCCAGCCAGTTCTGGATCCACAAAACAAGGCCCCCTTGGATTCCATGCCTCCTTACTTTCTCAATAAGCCTTGCATGGGGTCTCTTATCAAATGCCTTGCTGAAATCCATATACACTACATCTACAGCTCCACCTTCATCAATGAGTTTAGTCACATCCTCAAAAAATTCAATCAGACTCGTAAGGCACGACCTGCCTTTGACAAAGCCATGCTGACTATTCCTAACCATATTATGCCTCTCCAAATGTTCATAAATCCTGCCTCTCAGGATCTTCTCCTTCAACTTACCAACCACTGAAGTAAGACTCACTGGTCTATAATTTCCTGAGCTATCTCTACTCCTTTTCTTGAATAAAGGAACAACATTCAGAACCCTCCAGTCCTCTGGAACGTCTCCCGTCCCCATTGATGATGCAAAAATCATCACCAGAGGCTCAGCGATCTCCTCCCTCACCTCCCACAGTAGCCTGGGGTACATCTCGTCTGGTCCCGGTGATTTATCCAACTTAATGCTTTCCAAAAGCTCCAGCACATCCTCTTTCTTAATATAATGTTAATAATTCCTTTAATACCCTAATACTGCCCTCTGCATCCACAAACTGATTTCTTTTCCAGTCTCTAATCAGCCTTGCCTCTCCTCTTTCAGCCTTCACAGGCCTATTGAAGATTTTTGGATTTCCATTTATATTTGTCAGCAGTCTTTGTCTCTCTTTGTACACTTCCATGAATATTTCTATAGCCTCATTGAGAAATACCAAGACTCTAATTGAAATATCTTCACTTTAAACCTCTCCCATTACACAATTGCAAGTTTTGCAAAACAAATTTTGATTCTGGTTTTCCTGAGTAAATATGTTATTATTACATTGTCTGTTCGCTAAAGACTACAACCTCTTCGTGTTGTTCTGGACATTTGGCCATGATGGAATCCAACACCATAGATCCCACAAGTTTGATAGGGTGGTTCAAAAGGCACTTGCTGTGTTGGCCTACATTAATTAGGAGATTGAGTTCAAGAGACGTAAGGTAATGTTGCAGATCTATAAAGGATGATGCCTGGATTGAAGTGACGTCTTAGGAGGATAGATTGAACAGACTCAGGCTTTTCTTTTTGGAGTGAAGGTGGATGAGAGGAAACTTGTTAGAGTTGTATAAGATGACAGAGGCATGGATAGATTAGAAAGGGAACAGGCTAGTACAAGATGACATACTTCTAAGATGACTGGAGTAAAGTATAGAGAGATGTCATAGTTAGGTTTTTTACAGTGGTAAGTGCATGGAAGCCACTGCCGAGGGTGGTGGCCATGGGAAGCATTTTTAAAAGATAGAGACATAGATGAAAGAAAAAGGGAGGGTTATTTGGAAGAGAAAGGTTGATCTTGGAGTAGGCTAAAAGGTTGGCACATTGTGTACCAAAGGACCTGTACTGTTTTATGTTCAATATTCTATGATCTCTAACCTATGAATCTTCCCTCACTGATGCTTACTTCACTTGCCCTGATTTATTTCCCAGAACTAATTCTAGTAAAACACTTCCTCATTCAAATAGTGCAAAAAAATTCTCCTGGACACTCTTCCCTGTCCTTCTCCTTACTCCGTTAAGTATTGAGGTCCCGGAACCATCACATCCTATGGATTTTGCACATATCGGCAATAAAAATGCAGTTTTCTCCCTTATTCTTCACACTACCTGTGAAATATTCCCTGCTGTGTACTAATATCTTTGACAAATACTCTCAGAGAAAGATACACGCATACACACACACGCATAAACACACACACACACACACACACACACACACACACACACACACACACAGAGGCAGGCAGACAGACAGGTACAGGCACGCACACACACAAACATACATACACTCACACACAGGCATGCAGACTGCAGACACACACACATGCACACACATATACATACACACATACAGAGGCACACACACACATACACAAAGGCATACACACACAAACACACACACACACACACAATCACACGCACACGGACAGACACACACATATACACACATGCACACGCAGGCACACACACACATAACACACATACACACACACACACACACACACACATACATGTTCACACACACGCATACAGAAAGGCACACACATACACACACGCACACACACACACACACACACACACACACACACACACACTTAAATTCACAAACTGACACGAGACCAGATGAAGTGTTTTGATCTGAAGTTTTGACAATTCATTTCCCTCCAGAGGTGCTGTCTGACCTGATGATTTCCTCCAGTATCCTGCTTGTGGCTCGAGATTCCGAAATTTGCATTCCCTCTTGGTTTCATACACAAGGCAATTATCAACAAAGAGCAGGAACACATTGAGTCTGTATGTAAAAGAATATAAAAGCAAAGATAGTATGTTGATGCTTTATAAGGCTCTGTTGAGGCCTCACTTGGAGTATTGTGAGCAGCTTTGGGCCCCTTACTTAAGAAAGTATGTGCTGACATTGGAGAGGATTCAGAGGAGATTCATGAGAATTATTCAGGGAATGAAAGCATTACTGTATGAGGAGAGATTGAAGGCTTTGGGCCTGCACTCACTGGAATTCAGAAGAATGAGGAAGGATTTCATTGAAACCTATTGAATACTGAAAGGCCTAGATAGAGTGGATGTGGAGAGGATGCTTCCTATAGTGGGAGAGTTTTGGACCGGAGGGCACAGCCTCAGAATAGAAGGATGTTCATTTAGAATGGAGATGAGGAGGAATTTCTTTAGCCAGAGAGCGGTGAATCTGTGGAATTCATTGCCACAGACAGCTGTGGAGGCTAGATCATTGGATCTATTTAAGGCTCAGTCAGGACATCATATGTTCTTCAGAATAAGAAGTAACCACAACACCAAAGGCCCAATTTAGAAGGTCCAAGCATCCGAGGGAACCACTGATCAGGAAGTCCAGGTGTCTGAGGAGAACACTCAATGGTCTGAACATGTAATTACTGAATATACGGAATACTCTTCCAACGGTGAAAGTCATTTGATACATCGGTATGCAAGTATCTAAATAAATCCTGTGTAATGGTGTGAGTGATATAAGACACAGTATATAGCAATGGTTACACCTCATTCAAAAGTAGAACATGAAAGAAGCTGCAGAACCAAACAGTAAAGGAACAGGCCCTTTAGCCCATAATGTCTGTGTCAAGCACAATGCCAAATTAAATAAACCCTTCTGACTGCACATGATCCATGTCACTTCATTCCCTCCATATTCCTGTGCCTATCTTAGAGCCTCTTAAATACTTCTATTGTACCGGCTACCACCAGTCCCTCTTGCAGTGTATTCCAGGCACCTACCACTCTCTGTGAGAGAAAAGAAATCATCCTGAAGTTGCCCTTTCTCACCTTAAAGTCATGCCCTCTCATGCTCAACATTTCTACCCTGGGGGGAGAATTCTGACTGTCTGCCCCTCATAGTTTTATAAAGTTCTGCTCCAGTAACTACTGCTCTAAATCTCCCAATGTCTCACAGAGTTTACTTAATATAATACTCATTAGTTGAGGGATTGAGTTCAAAAGTCACAAGGTAATGTTGCAGATCTATTAAACCCTGGTCAGAACTCACTTGGAATATTGTGTTCATTTCTGGGTGCCTCACTTTAAGAAGGATGTGGAAGCTGTAGAGAGGGTGTAGATAGAGATCTGATGGAGGTTTATAAGATTATGACAGGCATAGGCAGAGTATCTGTTTCCCAGGTTTGAAATATCTAATACCAGAAGACATGCATTGAAGATGAGAAAGGGGTCGATTCAAGGAGGACGTGAGGGGTAAATTTTTTTACTCATAGAGTCGTGGATGTCTGGAATGGGCTGCTTGGTATGGTGGTAGAGGAAACTCTATTAGAGGCTTTTAAGAGATGTTTGGATAGGCACATGGATGTAAGGATGATGGAGAGACATGCACATGGTGGGATTAATGTTTGAGTGTTCTTGATTCACTTTTTAGCTGATTCAGCACAATACTGTGCACTAACTGGCCTGTTCCTGTGCTGTACTGTTCTATGTTCAATGTGTACAAGATGATAATAGGCATAGATTGAGTGGAAAGCAAGAGAGTTCTTCCCAGGGTGGAAGTGACTAAAACAAGGAGGTATAATTTTGTAATTGGAGGAGAATTTGGTGGGATGGTGGATTTCAGAAGTAATTTTTTTACACAGAGAGTGGTAAATGTGTGGGGTCCGTCAGGGATGTGGTAGAGGCAGATAGATTGGGGGCATTTAAGAAAATCTTAGGTGGTATGTGGATGATGGAAAAATGGAGACTATGTAAGAGGGAGGGGTTAGATTGGTTTTGGAGTAGGAGGAGCTGGCTAACGTTCATTGGAAGGGGACACTACTGGGCATGATAACAGAGCAGCAATGGCTGGAGTTTCTGTATGCAATTCGGAAAGCGCAGGATACATTCATCCCAGCAAAGAAGATGATAAGGGAAGGTAAAGGTAGCATAAAAGTATAAGAGAGGGCATTTAATACAGTAAAAATTAATGGGAAGTTAGAGGATTAAGAATCTTTTTAAAACCATCAGAAGGCAACTAAAAATCCATAGAGAGAGAAAGGATGAAAAATGATATATACCAGTAATATAAAAGAGGATACCAAAAGCTTTTTCAGATATATAAAGATGAAAAGAGAGGTGAGAGTGGGTGTTGGACTGCTGGAGAATGACACTGGAGAGGTACTAATGGGGGACAAAGAAATGGAGAACAAACTTAATAAGTAGTTTGCATCAGTCTTCACTGTGGAAGATGCTAAGATTCAAATTTCAAAGTCAACTTATCATCAAACTACATATATATCACCATATACAACACTGAGATTAATTTTCTCATGGGCTTTCACAGTAAATACAAGAAGACCACATCAACAGGACGGAAAAACAATCACGTGCAAAAGGCAGCATACTGTGCAAATACAAACAGAAAAAATAAATCATTAATAAATATATAAGCAATAAATTTTGAGAATATGAGATGAAGAGTCCTTGAAAGTGAGTCCATTAGTTATGGGAACTGTTCAGTGATGGGGTGATTGAGGTTGAGTGAAATTATTCCCTCTGGTTCAATAGCCTGATGGCTGAGGTGTAATAACTGCTCCAAAACCTGGTGGTGTGACTTCTAAAGCTCCTTATCTTCTTTCCGATGTCAGTAGTGAGAGGAGATCATGGTGTAGATGGTGGGGGTTCTTGATAATGGGTACTGCTTTCCTGCAATAATGCTCCATGTAGATGCGCTCAATGGCAGGGAGGCCTTTAACCATGATGGACTAGGCTGTCTCCAATACTTTTTGTGGGAATTTCTGTTCAAGGGCATTACTGTTTTTATACCAAGCCATGATGCAACCTGTCAATATACTCTCCACTGTACATCTATAAAAGTTTGTCTAAGTTTTAGATAACATGCTGAATCTTTGCAAACTTCCAAGAAAGTAGAGGTGCTGCTGTGCTTTCATCATAATAGCACTTACGATTAGCATCGTAATAGATCCTTTGAAATGATAGAACCAAGGAATTTCAGTTTTTTAAATTCCACAGTGTTGATTCCCCCAAAGGGGACTGGCTCGTGGATCTCTGGTTTCCTCCTCCTGAAGTCAATAATAAGCTCTTTGGCCTTGCTGACATTGAGTGGGAGGTTGTTGTTGTGGCACCACCTAGCCAGATTTTCAATCTCCCTCTGATAAACTGATTCTTCACCACCTTTGATTCAGCCAATGATAATGGTGTTTTCAACAAACTTGAATATGGCATTGGAGTTACGCTTAGCCTCACAGTTGTAAGTAAAGAGTGAGAAGAGCAGGGTGCTAAGCACATAGCCTGTGGTGTGCCTGTGCTGATGGAGATTGTGGAGGAGATATTGTTGCTAATCTGAACTGAACGGGGACTGCAAGTGAGGAAATTGAGGGTGCAGTTGCGCAAGGAGGTATTGATGCCTAGGTATTGAAGCTGATTAATCAGTTTTGAAGGACTGATAGCATTAAATGCGGAGCTGTAATCAATGAAGGGCATCCTGATGTATGCATCTTCACTGTTCAGATGTTCCAGGGTTGAGCGAAGAGCCAAAGAAATGGCATCTGCTGTTGACCTCTTGTCACAGTAGACAAATTGGAGCAGCTCCAAGCTGATTCTCAGGCAAGAGTTGATATGTTTCATCACCAACTTCTCAAAGCACTTCATCACTGCAGATATGATGAAGAAGATACCAAAAGTTTCTTCAGATACATAAAGTGTGAAAGAGAGGAGAGCAGGGATGTCGGGCCACTGGAAACCAATGTTGGAGAGGTAATAGTGGAGAACAACAAAATAGAGAGTGAACTGAATAAGTATTTTGCATCATTATTCATTGAGGAAGACAGTGGAAGTTTGGTGGAAGTTCCACGTGCTGGGGGCTTGAAGTGTGTGAAGTTACAATAACAAGAGAGAAGGTTCTTGGGAAACTGAAAGGCCTGAAGATAGTTAAGTCACTTGGACCAGATGGTGTACACCACAAAGCACTGAAAGAGGTGGCTGAAGAGATCATGGAGGTATTAGGAATCATCTTTCAAGAATCACTAGATTCTGGAATGGTTCTGGAAGACTGGAAAATTGCAAATGTCACTCCACTCTTCAAAAATGGAGAAGGGTAGAAGAAAGGAAAGTATAGGCCAGTTAATCTGACCTCAGTGGTTGGGAAGATGTTGGAGTCGATTATGAAGGATGAGGTCTCAGGATATTTGGAGGCACATGATAAAATAGGCCATAGTCAGCATAGTTTCTCAAGGGGAAATCTTGCCTGGCAATCTGTTGGAATTCTTTGAAGAAATAGCAAGCAGGATAGAGAAAGTAATATTGGTTGATGTTGTGTACTTGGATTTTCAGAAGGCCTTTGTCAAGGTGCCACACACGAGGCTACTGAATAAGCTATGAGCCCATGGTATTACAGGGAAGACTCTAGCATGGATAAAGCAGTGACTGATTGGCAGAAGGCAAAGAGTGTGAATAAAGGGAGCCTTTTCTGACTGGCTGCCAGTGGCTAGTGGTGTTCTATGGGGGTCTGTGTTGGGACCAATACTTTTTACATTGTACGTTAATGATTTGGATGATGGAATTGATGACTTTGTTGCAAAGTTTGCAGATGACGTGAAGATAGCTGGAGGAGCAGGTAGTTTTGTGGAAGTAGGGAGGCTACAGAGGACTTAGATTAGAGAACGAGCAAAGAAATGGCAGACGAAATACAGTGTCAGGAAGTGTATGGTCATGCATTTTGGTAGAAAAAGTGAAAGGGGTTACTATTTTCTAAATGGAGAGAAAAAACTAAAAAAAAGTAAGTGACAATTGTGCACAATTCCCAAAAGGTTCATTTGCAGGTTGAGTCAGTGGTGCGGAAGGCAAATGTGATGTTAGCAGTCGTTTCAAGAGTGCTAGAATATAAAAGCAATAATGTAATATTGAAACTTTATGTAGCACTTTTGGGGCCTCACTTGGAGTATTGTGCGCAGGTTTGGGCCCCTTACAAAGGATGTGCTGAAACTGGAGAGGGTTCAAAGGAGATTCACAAAAATGATTTCAGGATTCAATGGCTTGTCGTATGAAAAGCAATTGATGGCTTTGGATCTGTACTCACTGGAATTCAGAAGAATGGTGGGAGGGGGATGATCTCATTGACACCTATTGAATATTGAAAGGCCTAGATAGAGTGGCTGTGTAGAGGATGTTTCCTATGGTGGGATAGTCTAGGACCAATGGACACTGCCTCAGAATGGAAGGAGATGAGGAGGAATTTCTTTAGCCAGAGAGTCGTAAATCTGTGGAATTCTTTGCCACAGGTATCTGTGGAGGCCAAGTCTTTATGTATATTTAATGCAGAGGTTGATAAAGTCTTGATTGGTCAGGGCATGAAGGGATACAGGGAGAAGTCAGGAGATTGGGGCTGAGAGGAAAATTGGATCAGCCACGATGAAATGGCGGAGCAGACTTGAGGGGCCAAATGCCCTAATTCTGCTCCTATACCTTACAGTCTTATGTAAGTCTTTGGTTTGTCCTGTTTTTTCTGTGATATCACTCTGGAGGAACATTGTACCATTTTTTAATGCATGCATTTCTAAATGACAATAAACAAGGACTGAGTGCCCTCATAATCTAATCTAAGTCCTCCTGGATGATAGTCTCCATATTTTGATGGTAAAAGTGAGCATAAAAGTCATTGAGCTCATCTGGGAGTGAAGACTTGTTGTCACCTATGTCATAGTTTCAGATTGTAGGAGGTGATAGCATTGAAGCCCTGTCACAGTGGTTGAGCATCATTCAGTGACTCAAGTTTGGTCTGGAGTTGCCACTTCCCATGTGAGGTAGCTTTCTAGAGATCGTACCGGGGTATCTTGTAACTTACTTGGTCACCAGACTTGAATGACACTCATCTAGTCCTCAGCAGATTTCAGATCTCGTTGCTTATCGAGGGCTTCTGCTTGGAGAAGACTCTATATGATTTTGTAGGGACACACTTTTCTTTGACTGCTTTTATAAAGTCCGTGACAACCGTGCAGTATTCATTCAAATCTTCTAATGAGTCCTTGAACATGGCCTAGTCCACCAACTCCAAGCAATCCTACAGCCACTCCTCAGTCCTGCACAACCATTCCTTTGTTGTCCTTACCTCTGCACCTTGCTCTTTAGCCCCTGACTGTATGCAGGTAAGAGGAGGACAACTAAATGATCAAATTCCCCATAATGCAGTTTAGGCGTTGAATGGTAGGCATTCCTAATTGTTATGGCAGTGGTTGAGTGTGTTGGGACCCCTGGTGCTGCAGATGATATGTTCATGATAATTGAGAAGACATTTCCTCAAACAAGCCCAATTAAAGTCCCAGGAAGTGCAAGAAGCTGAGGTATGCTGGGCTTGCAGCCGATGCGCAACAACGTGGCTGGGAAGCAAGGGTCGGACCGGTCGAAGTAGGCTGCGGAGGATTTGTAGCCACATCAACATCAAGGCTACTCCTGGAGTTGGGAGCGCAAGGGAAGACACACCGACAAGCAGTCAAAGACCTCTCCAGAGCTGCTGAAAAGGGTAGTCAGTGGCTCTGGATGAGGAGAAAGGATTCCATCTGGGCTCCCAAGTGAGTGAAAGGCATCTAGGGGGTGAGCCCGGGACGCCGGGATTCACTGATGAACCCTCCGGAGGTGTCATGGGCCTATCAGTGAAACACTGAGGAAAGGGGGCGCCCACTTGATAACCCAGAAGATGCCATCACTCACTTGGCCACCCCACAGAGTCTAGGCAGCATGTCTCAGGAGTGAAAATAAGGGATATTAACATCTAGTCCTACATAACATACCAACAATGATTTGAAAAGTGTCGTGGTAAGCTGTTTCTTGTTTACTGACATCAGCACTCAGTACCTTGAGTGCCTGCTTAACATTGGCCTTTAGCAGTACATACACTGCAGACAGGATCATGGAGGAGAACTTTCTTGGTTTGTTGAATGAATTGCACTTAATCATTAGATGTTCCAGATCAGGGTTATAAAAGTGCACCAAGACTGCTGCACTCAAGCACCACAAAGATTTTATCATGAAACATAGACTCCCAATTTTTGCCTTCTTTGAATCAGCAGTCAGGTGTATGAGAACCCCTTACCAACAAATATGGCATGTCCAAAGTGAGCCATATCTCTGTGAAGCATAGAGCACAGCAATTCCTCATTTCCCTCTGACACAGCAATCTTCCCTTTAGGTCTTCAGTCTTGTTCTACAGCAACTGTACATTAGAGGGATTTTCATACCCCTATGTTTTAGTCTGGCTTGAAGTCCTCTCTTGCTCCCACTCTTTCAGCCGTGGCAATATACCTTCGTCCAATTAAAGGTGCCGTACTTGCATGTTTGAGAGTTAAGTTTGCCAAATCCTTCAGAGGATTGTAATATCACTAGTTCATTAAGATGGTTTAGAAGTACATAACTTAAAGGGAAATTATCTGCTGTAGACTGTGGTGAGAGTAGATCAGAAGAAGTATATTTAGAAGCACTAAGTATTTGTACTATACCAGAAATTCAACAGCGTCAGGAGGCAGAAGTGAAAGTAGTTGCTGTTAGTAAGGAGAAGGTGCGTGAGAAACTGAAAGATCAGAAGGTAGATAAATCACCTGGTCCAGGTGGACTACACCCCAGGGCTCTGAAGGAAGTAGCTGAAGAGATTATGGAGGAAATAGTAATGATGTTTTAAAGAATCACTATATTCTAGAATGATTCCAGAGAACTGGAAAATTACAAATGCACTCCACTCCTTAAGAATGGAGGAAGGCAGAAGAAAGGAAATTATAGGCCAGTTAGCCTGACTTTAGTGATGGATGTTGGAGTCCATTATTAAAGATGAGGTTTCAGGGTACTTGAAGCCTCATGGTAAATAGGCCAAAGTCAACATGGTTTCTTTAAGGGGATATCTTGCCTGACACACCTGTTAGAATTCTTTGAGGAAATAGCAGGCAGGATAGACAAAGGAGAGTCAGTGGACGTTGCTTACTTGGAATTTCAGAAGATCTTTTACAAGCTGCTACACATAAGGCAGCTTAAAAAGATAAGAGCCCATGCTTTTACAGGAAAGACATCAGAATGGATAGAAGATTGGCTGACTAGTTGAAAGCAAAGAAGGCTTTTTCTGGTTAGCTGCCAAAGGCTAATGATGTTCTGCAGGGGTCAGTGCTGGAACCGCTTCTTTTTATTTTATATGTCAATGATTAGGATGACAGAATTGATAGCTTTTTGGCCAAGTTTTCAGACAATACAAAGATAGGTGTAGGGGCAATTAGTGTTGAGGAAGCATGGAGTCTGCAGAAGGACAGACAGATTAAGAGAATGGGCAAATACGAGGCAGATGGAATATTGTGAAGGGAAGTGTATTAGTTAAATGAGTCAAGTGAATTATTGATCATTCATGCGGTCAGCAATTTGGGGGTGCATTTCCTGCTCTCATGGCATAACATGGAGTTGCAAGAGACTGCAGGTGCTGGAATTTGTTGCCACATGTGAGCCGCTGGAGGAACTCAATGAGTCAGGTAGCATCTGAGGAGGAAAGCAGACAGTCAACATTTTGCATTGAGATCCTTTCTTAGTCCAGGTGAGTTCCTCCAGCATCTTGCGTATTGCTCATGCCCAGATGCAGCAGTAGAAGCAGGAATAGTTTCATTTGTTGCTGGCCCTTTCTCCTTTCTCTTTTATCTCTAACTCCTCCTGTTCTGCAGCTTCACACCATGTAGCTGTGGCAAGATGGGAGAATGTCATGAGTTAGGGTAGCATAGTTATAAAAATGTGTGCTCGGTGGTTGACATGAACATGGTGGGGCTGTTGCTTGCTGTAGCTTTCTGTGATTTTCATAGGTTGTCCTTTCTGGGTAACAGAACCCCAGAGAACAGTTTATGTGTTGTACTGCTTGGTACATTCTCAAACATTTCCCTTGAGGTAGAGCAGAAATGGAGAACTGAATGCGGGACAAGAAGTTGAAGTGGATTACAATGTTCAGGGAGGTATCCTTCTACCAACACCGCAGTGAAGAATAGTGTGGGAAAGAATTGCCCTCTGTACAAGCTGTTTCCTGTCCCCAGCTCATAGCTGAGTGAGAACTACTTAGTCAGCTTCTCTCAAGTAACTTTCTCCTGAATCTTTATGCTCAGTTCTTTTTGCAGAGATTTTTGCAGCTACTCGACATTTGCCCTCCCACTGTTCGACAGATAAGATAAATGTGGCTCATTTTACAGAGAGCTGACTTTATTCCATTCTTACTTGCCACAGAGCAGTAGGGGTGGTGAACCAGCAGCCTTGCAAGGTTTGGAGGTATGTCTGCATTGCCTTGGGCATCAGCAAATGCCCATGCATTGCATTGCATTGTTGTACATCGTAACAAATGAGTGAGATTTCCATCTCTCAATGTCCTTTTGGAAAGAAGCCGTTAGCAATATATGAATCAGCAGCCAGTTTACTGATGCTGTCTCCCTGCTGCAGATAGGAATATGTGAACTAGGAGGCTGGATGTGAACCTGATTTAACATTCATAGAGTTACAATTTCAAAATGCACTACAGCACAGAAGCAGATCCCTTAGCCCATCGAGCATATGCCGAACTATTATTCTGTCCAGTGGCATTATTCTTTCTGTGTACTTACCCAAACTTTGCTGGAATTTTGAAATCAAACGTGCATCCCCCACTTCTGCTGATGGCTTATTTCATACTCTCACCATCCCCTGAGTGAAGCTCCGCATCAGATTCATCTTAAATATTTCAAGTTTCACCCAAAAGCTATGACTTCTCGTTCCAGTTTCATCCAAAGTCAGTGGAAAAAGTCTATTTGCATTTACCATATCTATACCCCTCATAATTTTGTATACTTCTATCCATCTCCCTCATTCTCCTTTGCTCCAGGGAATAAAGTCCTCACCTATTCACAATTTCCCTATAGCTCAGGTCCCCAAATCCTGGCAACAGCCTTGTAAATTTCCTCTCTACTCTTTCAATGTAATTGATATTCTCCTGTAGATAGGCGACCAGAATTGCAAACAATACTCCAAATTAGGCCTCACTGAAGTCTTACACAACTTCAACATAACATCCCAACTCCCGTACTCAATTTTTTGATTTATGAAGGCCAATGTACCAAATTCTGTCATTACAACCCTATCTACGGGTGATGCCACTTTCAAGAAATTTTGGATTCCCTGATCTCCCTGTTCTTCCATAAGATAATGCTGATCCCCATCCCTGTCTACTTGTCGTAAGCTTTCACCCCTCTGCATATTGAGAATCCAAACACATCCCTTCTAACTTCCATCCATCACAATGTCCAGATGAAAGGTCTCAACTCAAAACATGAATTGTCCATTTCCTTCCACAGATGCTACCCGATTTGCCAAGTTTCTCCAGCATCCTGTTTGTAGCATAATAAGCCAACTACTGGACAGTGGGCACCATGGTTCAGGATTTGGATGACAATACACACACACATGAACAACACAAGCAGAGCAAGAGCGATAATATTGTTTACAATATGGTAGAGCATGCCGTGGGCATATTACTTTGGCAGATGGATGCTTGCTTGTCATGTGTTGCTGTTGCTTCTGTCATGGAAGGAACCAAACTAGATCCCTGATGGAAAAGAGAACTATCTCCTCCATATTTTTAAGGAGATGAATCTGTGCTTATCCTCTTCCCTCATTCTAACACTTATTTATGGGTAACACACATCAAAGTTGGACACTGACGAAGGGCCTCAGCCTGAAACGTCGACTGTACCTTTTCCTAGAGATGCTGCCTGGCCTGCTGCGTTCACCAGCAACTTTGATGTGTGTTGCTTGAATTTCCAGCATCTGCAGAATTCCTGTTGTTTACTTATTTATGGGTGTATTATTGTATGAAGAAAAGTAGGACATGATCATCTTGTATCTGGAATATAGAAATAAAAGGGCTTGATTAAAATATGTAAGGTCACAACTGTGAGCCCAGATTCTGTTCTAACTCAATCTGTAAGTTCGCAGATGACATCACTGTAAAATACAGGAGCTCAAACAACAATGAAACAGAATGTAGGAAGGAGATAGAGAACATAGTGGTATGGTATCAAGATTACAATTTTTCTCTCAATGTCAGCAAAACAAAAGGGCTGTTCATTGGCTTCAGGAGATGGGGCAGAAATATGCCTATATCTGTATCAATGGTGCTGGTGTGCAGATAGTTGATAACTTCAGGTGATTTATCACTCTCTCCCATTATGGATTTTTCTTCAAACTCTCCTCGGTCAATACTGTAGAAACCCTGCTCTGGCCACAGTACCACCCAATAGAGTACCTGGCAAGGCTCTGAAAACCTGTGTCAACCAACTAGCAGGAGTATTAAGGACATTTTTCAACCTCTCACTGCTATGGGCAGAAGTTCCCACTTGCTTCAAAAAGGCAACAATTATGCCAGTGCCAAAGAAGAATAATGTGGGCTGTCTTAACGACTATCGCCTGGAAGCACTCACATCGACAGTGATGAACTACTTTGAGAGGTTGGTTATGACTAGAATGAAATCCTTCCTCAGGAAGGACCTGGATCCACTGCAATTTGCCTATCGTCACAATAGGTCAAGGGCAGGCACAATCTCCATGGCTCTTCACATGGCTTTAGACCACCTAGACAACACAAACACCTATGTCAGGATGCTGTTCATCAACTATAGCTCAGCATTTAATACCATCATTCTCACAATCCTGATTGAGAAGTTGCAGAACCTGGGCCTCTGTACCTCCCTCTGTAATTGGATCCTCAACTTCCTAACGGGAAGATCACAGTCTGTGCAGATTGGTGATAACACATCCTCTTTGCTGATGATCAACACTGGTGCACCTCAGGGGTGTGTGCTTAGCCCACTGCTCTACTCTCTATATACATAGAAACATAGAAAATAGGTGCAGGAGTAGGCCATTCGGCCCTTCGAGCCTGCACCGCCATTTATTATGATCATGGCTGATCATCCAACTCAGAACCCCGCCCCAGCCTTCCCTCCATACCCCCTGATCCCCGTAGCCACAAGGGCCATATCTAACTCCCTCTCAAATATAGCCAATGAACTAGCCTCAACTGTTTCCTGTGGCAGAGAATTCCACAGATTCACCACTCTCTGTGTGAAGAAGTTTTTCCTAATCTCGGTCCTAAAAGGCTTCCCCTCTATCCTCAAACTGTGACCCCTTGTTCTGGACTTCCCCAACATCGGGAACAATCTTCCTGCATCTAGCCTGTCCAATCCCTTTAGGATTTTATACGTTTCAATCAGATTCCCCCCCTCAATCTTCTAAATTCCAACGAGTACAAGCCCAGTTCATCCAGTCTTTCTTCATATGAAAGTCCTGCCATCCCAGGAATCAATCTGGTGAACCTTCTTTGTACACCCTCTATGGCAAGGATGTCTTTCCTCAGATTAGGGGACCAAAACTGCACACAATACTCCAGGTGTGGTCCCACCAAGGCCTTGTACAACTGCAGTAGTACCTCCCTACTCCTGTACTCGAATCCTCTCGCTATAAATGCCAGCGTACCATTCGCCTTTTTCACTACCTGCTGTACCTGCATGCCCACTTTCAATGACTGGCGTATAACGACACCCAGGTCTCGTTGCACCTCCCCTTTTCCTAATTGGCCACCATTCAGATAATAATCTGTTTTCCTATTTTTGCCACCAAAGTGGATAACTTCACATTTATCCACATTAAATTGCATCTGCCATGAATTTGCCCACTCACCCAACCTATCCAAGTCACCCTGCATCCTCTTAGCATCCTCCTCACAGCTAACACTGCCACCCAGCTTCGTGTCATCCGCAAACTTGGAGATGCTGCATTTAATTCCCTCGTCCAAGTCATTAATATATATTGTAAACAACTGGGGTCCCAGCACTGAGACTTGCGGTACCCCACTAGTCACCGCCTGCCATTCTGAAAAGGTCCCGTTTATTCCCACTCTTTGCTTCCTGTCTGCTCACCAATTCTCCATCCACATCAATACCTTACCCCCAATACCATGTGCTTTAAGTTTGCACACTAATCTCCTGTGTGGGACCTTGTCAAAAGCCTTTTGAAAATCCAAATATACCACATCCACTGGTTCTCCCCTATCCACTCTACTGGTTACATCCTCAAAAAATTCTATGAGATTCGTCAGACATGATTTTCCTTTCACAAATCCATGCTGACTTTGTCCGATGATTTCACCACTTTCCAAATGTGCTGTTATCACATCTTTGATAACTGACTCCAGCAGTTTCCCCACCACCGACGTTAGGCTAACCGGTCTATAATTCCCCGGTTTCTCTCTCCCTCCTTTTTTAAAAAGTGGGGTTACATTAGCCACCCGCCAATCCTCAGGAACTAGTCCAGAATCTAACGAGTTTTGAAAAATTATCACTAATGCATCCACTATTTCTTGGGCTACTTCCTTAAGCACTCTAGGATGCAGACCATCTGGCCCTGGGGATTTATCTGCCTTCAATCCCTTCAATTTACCCAACACCACTTCCCTACTAACAAGTATTTCGCTCAGTTCCTCCATCTCACTGGACCCTCTGTCCCCTACTATTTCTGGAAGATTATTTATGTCCTCCTTAGTGAAGACAGGACCAAAGTAATTATTCAATTTGTCTGCCATGTCCTTGCTCCCCATAATCAATTCACCTGTTTCTGTCTGCAGGGGACCTACATTTGTCTTTACCAGTCTTTTCCTTTTTACATATTATAAAAGCTTTTACAGTCAGTTTTTATGTTCCCTGCCAGTTTCCTCTCATAATCTTTTTTCCCCTTCCTAATTAAGCCCTTTGTCCTCCTCTGCTGAACTCTGAATTTCTCCCAGTCCTCAGGTGAGCCACTTTCTCTGGCTAATTTGTATGCTTCTTCTTTGGAATTGATACTGTCCCTAATTTCTCTCGTCAGCCACGGGTGCACTACCTTCCTTGATTTATTCTTTTGCCAAACTGGGATGAACAATTGTTGTAGTTCATCCATGCAACCTTTAAATGCTTGCAATTGCATATCCACCGTCAATCCTTTAAGTGTCATTTGCCAGTCTATCTTAGCTAATTCACATCTCATACCTTCAAAGTTACCCCTCTTTAAGTTCAGAACCTTTGTTTCTGAATTAACTATGTCACTCTCCATCTTAATGAAGAATTCCACCATATTACGGTCACTCTTACCCAAGGGGCCTCTCAAGACAAGATTGCTAATTAACCCTTCCTCATTGCTCAAAACCCAGTCCAGAATAGCCTGCTCTCTAGTTGTTTCCTCGACATGTTGGTTCAAAAAACCATCCCGCATACATTCCAAGAAATCCTCTTCCTCAGCACCTTTACCAATTTGGTTCACTCAATCTACATGTAGATTGAAGTCACCCATTATAACTGCTGTTCCTTTATTGCACACATTTCCAATTTCCTGTTTAATACCATCTCCGACCTCACTACTACTGTTAGGTGGCCTGTACACAACTCCCACCAGCGTCTTCTGCCCCTTAGTGTTACGCAGCTCTACCCATATCGATTCCACATCTTCCCGGCTTATGTCCTTCCTTTCTATTGCGTTCTATATACACATGACTGTGTGGCTGTGCATAGCTCAAATACGATCTATAAATTTGCTGATGATACAACCATTGTTGGTAGAATCTCAAGTGGTGACGAGAGGGCATACAGGAGTGAGATATGCCAACTAGTGGAATGGTACTGCACCAACAACCTGGCACAGTAAGACGAAAGAGCTGATTGTGAACTTCAGGAAGGGTAAGACGAAGGAACACATGCCAATCCTCATAGAGGGATCAGAGGAGGAGAGTGAACAGCTTCAAGCTCCTGGGCATCAAGATCTCTGAGGATCTAACCTGGTCCCAACATATTGATACAGTCATAAAGAAGGCAGGACAGCGGCTGTACTTTATTAGGAGTTTGAAGAGATTTGGCATGTCAACAAATACGCTCAAAAGCTTCTATGGTTGTACCATGGAGAGCATTCTGATGGACTGCATCACTGTCTGGTATGGAGGGGCTACTGCACAGGACTCAAAGAAGCTGCAGAAGGTTGTAAATCTAGTCAGTTCCAACTGGGGCACTAGCCTACAAAGTACCTAGGACATCTTCAGGGAGCAGCGTCTCAAAAAGGCAGCGTCCATTATTAAAGACCTCCAGCACCCAGGGCATGCATTTTTCTCACTGTTACCATCAGGTAGGAGGTACAGAAGCCTGAAGGCACACACTCAGTGATTCAGGAACAGCTTCTTCCCCTCTGCCATCCGATTCCTGAATGACTTTGCAGCTTTGGACACTACCTGACTTTTTAAAATATACAGTATTTCTGTTTTTACACATTTTTTAATAATCTGTTCAATATAGGTAATTGATTTACTTGTTTATTTATTATTATGTTTTATTTTATTTATTATTATTTTTTCCCTCTCTCTGCGAGATTATGTATTGCATTGAACTACTGCTGCTAAGTTAGCAAAATTCACGTCACATGCCGATGATAATAAACTTGATTCTGATCTCTGATTCTCTCTTAAGAGATGCTGGATGACTTTAATTGACCAGAGTCACCAGCCTTTGACAATCTCTCTGAGGTTTGCAACTGTTTACCAGCATGGCTGAGACTACATGTTGAAAACCTATTTGCTGCATTAAGCCAATAGCTCCCTGTCAGGTCAACCTCCCCAAACTACTGCATGTGTTGCACCGAAAGAGGTGAACCCAAGCGCAGGACACTGGCACGGAGATTTAGTTAGTATGCAGACGCGGGCGTGAGCGTTGAACGGCAAACAGGAGGGAGAGTAGGAAGGCCGGAGACAGGCAGGATTTTATCTTGACATGGAAAGACTGGGTTTCACGGGTAAACCTCGGAACTGAAGTAGAACTGAGAAAACCAAGCTTGGCACAGAAAGACTGAGTTTCACAAGTAAATCTTGGTACTGAAGCAAAACTTAGGACACACAATCCTAAGCGTTAATTACGACACTGGCAAAACCAATGATCTGGCAACTAGTGGGTGCAAAGCTGGGGTTCTTATGCTGCAGGTCTTGATGAAAACCAGGAGTATCATCATCAAAGGGAATTAGGAGAAAATGAGGAATTAACAGTTGGGACTGTGATCATACCCTTCCACTCAACGGGACCCTCCAGACGAACCACCAAGCTTGTCTGGATTGTCTCAGTGGAAATCACGGTTGAGGGAAGGGTCCAGGATGAAGGAGCAGAGAATCCAGGTGCGCTCCTCAAGGCCGTATCCCTCCCAATCGACCAGGTACTGGAGACCCCTGCCTCGGTGGCACACATCCAGTATTCGCCGGATGGTGTACGCTGGGTAGTCGTCAATGATCCAGGCGGGTGGAGGAGGTTCAGCAGATGGGCAGAAAGGGCTGACAGACACAGGTTTCAGTTGGGAGACATGGAACGTGGGATGAATGTGCATGGATCTGGGCAGTTTGAGTCTGACCACCGAGGGGTTGATAATGCTCTCAATCTCGAATGGCCCAAAGTAGCGAGGGGTGAGTTTCTTGAATTCATTCTTGAGGGGGATGTCTTTAGAAGAGGGGCAAACCTTCTGCCCAGGCCGATAATTGGGTGCAGGAATTCGATGGCGATCGGCAATCCTCTGGTTGCAGTCAGCTGAGCAGAGCAGTGCCGCGCGTGCATCCTTCCAGACTTTGCGGCACTGGCAGAGATGGGCCTGAACTGAAGGCACAGCAATGTCAACTTCATGTGCAGGAAACAGAGGGGGTTGGTAACTGAGGAAGCATTCGAAGGGAGACATTCCGATGGCGGTGCTGACCAGGGAGTTGTGTGCGTACTCTATCCAAGTGAGATATGGGTGCTCCAGGATGACGGGTTGTTGGCGGTTATGCAGTGCAGTGCTTCTTCTAAATCCTGGTCTGCTCGTTCCTTTTGACCATTAGTCTGCGGATGGAAGCTGAAAGACAGGCCCACTGAGGCTTCAAGGGCTTGACAAAAGGATCTCCAGACTTGGGAGACGAATTGGGGGCCCCGGTCAGAAATGATGTCAGAGGGAATTCCATGAAGGCAGAAGACGTGATGGACAAGGAGGTCGGCTGTTTCATGGGCTGTAGGGAGTTTGGGAAGGGCTATGGAGTGCACGGCTTCGGAGAAGCAGTCCACCACGGTGAGTACAGCGGTGTTCCCATGTGAAGGGGTAGTCCAGTGATGAAATCCAGAACAATGTGAGACCAAGGGCGGCTAGGGACAGGTAGGGGACGGAGCAACTCAGCAGGTGGTCGGTGGGAGGCTTTTCCACGGGCACAAACAGAACAAGCAGAGACGAAGGAGCAAGTGTCAGCATACATGGAGGGCCACCAGAAAGTCTCTTCAGAAAGGACAGAGTTTGAACGATTCCAGGATGGCAGGAGAAATGAGAAGTACGCCCCCACTGGAGAACCTGAGACCAAACAGTGTCAGGCACGAAGAGGCAGTTGCGGGGGGGGGGGGGTCCATTGCCTGGGTCAGGTTGAGTCCATTGGGCCTCTTTAACTATGGATTCGATCTCCCAGGTGAGGGCAGCCACCACACAGGATGGTATCGGGGTTGGGAAGGCCCTCCTTGGAGACTTATTTGCGAGAGAGAGCATCGGGCTTCCCATTCTTGGAGCCAGGATGATAGATGAGTGTGAATCTGAAACGGCCAAAAAATATTGCCCAACGGGCTTGGCGGGAATTTAGGCATTTGGCGGTTTGGATGTATGCGAGGTTCTTGTGGTCTGTCCAGATGATGAATGGATGTTCAGCTCCCTCCACTCAGTGCCTCCACTCCTCCAAAGTGAGTTTGATAGCCAGTAACTCCCGGTTCCCAACGTCATAGTTCCATTTGGCGGGGGATAGTTGACGAGAGAAGAAGGCGTAGGGATGGAGCTTTTTGTTTGGGCCGGAGTGTTGGGAGAGAACCGCTCCCACCTCAGAGTCGGAGGCGTCGACTTCCACAATGAATTGACAAGAGGGGTCAGGTTGAGCCAGAATGGGAGCGGAGGTGAAACGCCTCTTTAGCTCCGAGAAGGCTGAGTCCGCTTTGGGAGTCCAGTGAAAAGGGGTCGCAGGAGAGGTGAGCTGAGTAAGGGGCGCTGCCACCCGGCTGTAATCCCTGATGAAGCGACGGTAGAAGTTTGTGAACCCCAGAAATCGCTGGAGTTGCTTGAGTATCTTGGGTTGTGGCCACTCCACCACCGCCCAGATCTTTTCGGGATCCACCCTCACTTGCCCGCTCTCAATGATGTACCCCAGGAAACTGACAGAACGGGCATGGAACTCGCACTTCTCTGCCTTAAAGAATAGCTTGTGCTCCAAAAACCTCTGAAGAACCTGATGGACATGGTGGGTGTGTTCCTGAAGACTGAGGGAGAAGATTAGGATGTTGTCCAAATAAACGGAAATGAAACAGTTAACAAAGTCCCTAAAGACATCGTTTACCAAGGCTTGGAAGACGGCGGGTCATTGGTGAGACCGAATGGCATGACCAGATGTTCGAAATGACCAAGAGGGGTGTTAAAAGCTGTTTTCCACTCATCCCCCTCCTTTACCCTGACCAGGTGATAGGCACTCCACAGGTCCAACTTAGAGAAAATTGTGGCTCCATGAAGGGGCTTGAAAGCAGAGTTGATAAGGGGCAGTGGTATGAATATCATGGTAGTCAATGCAGGGGCGCAGTGAGCCGTCTTTCTTCCCCACAAAGAAGAAACCTGCGCCTACAGGTGAAGATGAGGGTTGGATAATGCCAGCTGCGAGGGAGTCATTTATGTAAGTCTCCATTGCTTCCCTTTCTGGTCGGGACAGGTTGTACAGCCGACTACTGGGTAGAGGGGCTCCGTGGAGAAGGTCAATTGCGCAATCGTAAGGGCGGTGTGGAGGCTGGGAAAGAGCCCGTTGTTTGCTAAACACTTCTCCCAGATCGTGATACTCTACTGGAACCTTGGATAAGTCAGTGGGTTCAGAGGCGGACGAGGTCGCGGTGACCTCCACTGGGGAAAGGGCTGATTGTAGACAAGTGGAGTGACAGAATGAACTCCAGCTGACTATCCTCTTGGTGGATCAGTCAATGTGGGGGTTATGACGGCTTAACCAGGGGTACCCAAGAACTATAGGAGCTTGAAGAGAAGAAATTAAATTGAATCTTACCTGTTCCTGATGGTTCCAGGAGAGAAGGGGAGACAAGGGTGGTGTGCAGTGTGTGACTTGGGCCAATAGTCTACCATCCAGTGCCTGGGCTTCCAGGGGGGCACTCAATGGCTCACAAGGAATTCCAGCCTGGAAAGCTAAGTCTTTATCCAAAAAGTTTCCCTCAGCGGCGGAATCTACTAGTGCTGACAGAGGCTGGGACTGTTGGTTGTAACGTAAAGCAGCTTGAAGCTGCATCCGGGTTCGGGGAACGGAAGGGAATGTTGTCTGGCTCACCAAGGTCTCCCTTTCTACTGGTGAGTCTTCCCTTTTTGGCCAAAGGGGACAGGTAGCATGGAAGTGGCCAGACTGGCTGCAATATAGACACTCACTGGCTCTCAATCTCGGTAGTTGTTTAATTGGGGAAAGGCAGTTCCATCCCAGCTCCATGGGTTCCTCTCCCGGGGTGGTGGAAAAGGCCAAGCTGGGAGCTACTCTTGGAGCAGGAGGAGGAGAGAGGTTTGTTCTTGTGGGAGGTGGAAATGAGTGCTGTGGAGTGGCGGACGACCAGTTCTTTCTCTATGGTGTTCTCGGAGACGATTGTCCAACCTGGTGGCTAGGGAGATCAAGGAATCGAAGCTGTTGGTGTCATCTCTTGCCGCCAACTCATCTTTTACCATGTCGCTGACACCATTCCAAAATACCCCTTGGAGTGCCTCATCGTTCCATCCTGAGTCGGCAGCTAACATCCGGAACTGCACGGAATATTCAGCAACACTGCATGAGCCCTGACTGACAGTGAGTAGATGCTTGGCGGCGCCTTTACCACCGACAGGGTGGTCAATGCTCTTCCTCATTTCCGCAATAAAGGTGGCGAAAGAAGAGCAGATATCTCGTTGGTTATCCCAAACAGATGTGGCCCATGCTAAGGCACTTCCTCGCAACAACCCCATGATGTAAGCAATCTTTGACTTATCCGTGAAGTACGTGGACAACTGCTGTTTGAACACCAAGGCGCACTGAAGAAGGAAGGCCCAGCACTTCCCAAAATCCCCAGCATAGTGCTTCGGTTCAGGTACATGAGGCTCTCTTGGCGGGAGTGTTTCTGACATGTCGGAGGTTGCCGTTACAGGTTGTTTGGACTGGTTAGACAGGGTTCTAGGAGTGAATGGGGTAAAATGAGTGAATACACAGTCCACCTGGTCACTGATCTTCATTACGTCAGCAGACAGGGAAAGGAGGTTTCCATGACCTCCCGGGGGAGCTGGTTGTGCACACCAGTTAGGGAACCCTGGCTGGCGAGGGCTTGTTGAAGGGGATTTGTGTCCGCTGGGTCCATAGTGGCCAGATCATTCTGTTGCAAAGAATGAGGCGAACCCAAGCACAGGACACTGGCATGGAGATTTAGTTAGGATGCAGACGTGGGCGTGAGCGTTGAATGGCAAAGAGGAGGGAGAGAAGGTAGGCAGGAGACAGGCAGGATTGTATCTTGACACGGAGAGACTGGGTTTCACAGGTAAACTTCGGAACTGGAGTAGAACTTAGAAAACTGATCTTGACGTGGAGAGACTGAGTTTCACAGGTAAATCTGTGAACTGAAGCAAATCTTAGGACACATAATCCTAAGCGGCCGGGAAGCATTAATTACCACACTGGCAAAACCAATGATCTGGGAACTAGTGGGTGCAAAGCTGGGGTTCTTAAGCTGCAGGTCTTGCTGAAAAACAGGTGTGCTGTCATCAAAGGGTATTAGGAAAAAATGGGGAATTAAGGTTCGAAACCAGAAGACCATAAGACTGTAAGGCAAAGGAGCAGAAGTTGACCATTCGGCCCATCGAATCTGCTCCGTCATTTTATCATGAGCTGATCCATTCTCCCATTTAGTCCCACTCCCCCGCCTTCTCACCATAACCTTTGATGCCCTGGCTACTCAGATATCTATCAATCTCTGCCTTAAATACACCCAATGACTTGGCCTCCACTGCTGCCCGTAGCAACAAATTCCACAGATTCACCACCCTCTGGCTAAAAAATGTCTTCGCATCTCTGTTCTGAATGGGCGCCCTTCAATCCTTAAGTCAGGCCCTCTCGTACTAGACTCACCCACCATGGGAAATAATTCTGCCACATCCACTCTGTCCATACCTTTCATCATTCGAACTGTGGCACAATCAAAGGGAATTAGGAGAAAATGGGGAATTAACGGTCAGGACTGTGACAGCATCTTTGCTTTTTGTCCAAAGTGTCAGGATAACAGTCAGCAAAAAAATGAGCATATGAATGCACAGGAAGTTGACAATATCGGAAATCAGAGTGCATGTTGGCTGGGAGCAGCTATTTGTTATTGCCAGCAATATTTTTTACCTCATTCAATATCTTTACCGTTGGCTCTGAGGTTGTAACACATCAGTCCAATTTGCAGTGAGCTCTCACTATGATATTTAATTTTGCTTAATCAGCAGGGGAGTAGTCATTGTGATCGTCACATTTTCTCTTCGTGACATAGGATTTGAACAACTTTTACTGCCACCCTTGAACCTCATTCAACAATTCTGCCAATTTTTTTTTGTGTGAAAAACGGAATACACAAAGGAGTTGCTACTTCCTGTAATGTATATGTTTGATCCACAATAAGAAATAACTGAACTCTCCTTTGACCATGTAAGTTCCATGGAATTAACCCGCAGTTCGGGGTTTGTTGTCACTTCTGTGAAATCTCGCCAGCCTGCATTAATGATATTGAAATTGTCTTACCATCCTTTGCCAATGAGATTCATATTTTGGTCACAAAACCAAAGGGGAAAGAAAGGAAGGAAATATGCTTTAAGTGTTATTCCTGGGGGTTAGATTTGCTCTAGAGTTACAGGTCTTCATTTTCAATTCCACTTTACAGCACCATCTAATACATGAATTACAATAAGCACTGCCTTAAGAGAATGGCCTGTTTAATGCATATTCTTCACAACATCCTTTCTGCACAGCAACCTGAAACTGCGCTGGACTATTAGTTGGCTCACTCAATAGTTTTTGGTGTAAGCATCTTGCCTCATCTACAAGGCTTGATTTCAGGATATTCAACTGGGTTTTTGGAGTATCAGTGGAAAAGGCTTGTCCTCTTTCCTTTTCTTTATTTGAATAGAAAGGAAAAGCAGAGGGATACTCATGACGCTGAAAATACCTTATTTACCTCACTTCAGTAGGTAGACCTGTACTCCTGCTCAGTAATGCAAACTTCTTATCAGCCTATCATGAGGCAGCAACTCAATGCATAAAAGCATGCAGACATGGTCAGGAGGTTCACTTGCTGTTCAGACCAAATATCAAAATGGGGAACAAATGTGATCTAAGTGACTTTCACCATCAAATGATTGGGTTGGTGTCAGATTGGGTTTGAACATCTCAGATGCTGCTAATCTCCTAGGATTTATGCAGACTGAAATCTCCAGAGTTTACATAATGGTGTAAAAAACTAAAAAATAAAATATCCAGTGAGTGGCAGTACCAGGGACAAAAAAGCCTTGCTTATGAGAGAGAGGTCAGAGCAGAATAGCAAGACTGGTTCAAGCTGACACAGAGGCGACAGACCATACGTTACAACAGCAGCGTGTAAAAGACCATCTCTGCATGCACAACACATTGAAACTTGAAGTGGCTGAGCTACAGCAGCAAAAGACCACGGACGTACATACAGAAGATACCAAATAAAGTGGCCGCTGAGAATAACTAAATTGGGATCATGTATTTTTTTTTAGATTACGAGGACACTCAGTCCTCATTTATTGTCATTTAGAAATGCATGCATTAAAAATGATACTATGTTCCTCTGGTATGATATCACAGAAACACAAGACAAACCAAGACTGAAACAGACAAAAACCACATAATTATAACATATAGTTACAACAGTGCAAAGCAATATCATAATTTGATAAGAGCAGACCATGGGCACGGTAAAAACAAAGTCTCAAAGTCCCGATAGCCCATCATCTCACGCAGATGGTAGAAGGGAAAAACTCTCCCTGCCATGAGCTTCCAGCGCCGCAAACTTGCCGATGCATCATCCTGGAAGCACTTGACCTCAGTCTGACTCTGAGTCTGTCTGAAAACTTTGAGCCTCCGACCAGCCCTCTGAAACCGAGCACCAAGCACCATCTCTGCCGAGCGCTTCGACCCCGGCCCCGGCCGCCAAGCAACAGGCAAAGCCAAGGATTCAGGGCCTTCCCCTCCGGAGATTTCGGATCACACAGTAGCAGCGGCAGCGAAACAGGCATTTCAGAAGTTTCACCAGATGTTCCTCCATGCTCTCATGTCTGCCTCCATCAAATCAGAATTGTGCACGGCATCCTACTTGACAGATTACAGGTATTCGTCACCTGAGAGGCCGCGCACACTGTGTCACACCGCCATCTTCTCCTCCCTCCCTCTGAGGTGCCTTTGGTTTCATAAAGAATTAGGAAACAGAAGTAGCCAATCAGCAGGCAGGATTAACATCTGTGACAAGGATCCTTGGCTGTGACAAGGATCCCATGGCAAGTAGTGCTACTGCCTTACAGTTCCAGCAGGTAGCATGGTTAAATTCTGACTCCTGGAGCTGTCTATGGGGAGTTTATACGTAAACCTGTTGCATGGGTTTCCCCGGGTACTCTGATTTCCTTCTACATTCCAAACATGTGCAGGTTTGTAGGTAGGTGACAGAAGAATCTGGATGTAGAACTAATGGACATGTGGGAGAGACCTACGTGACAGAGAATTAAGTAGGAGAATGGGGTAGAAGGGCTGCCTTGAGAAAAATTGTCTCCTTCTGTGCTCATTCAAAAACACAAAAATGGGCCTTTTTGTTGCAACTTGGTTTTTTTTGACAAAAAATAGGTGGGTTTCAGGCGTGACTCATGCTTTGGCTGACAGCTCACCTGATGTGGAAGTCACCTTCATGACTTTGGGATGTGATTTAGTGGTGCCATGCATCTCTCTCAAAGAGGAGATACATTTTGAACACGTGTAGATTTGACTGACAAGAAGTTCTGAAATGTGGGAATTGAATCAGAAATTTTGTGGCAGAAATCAGAATGAGTATGCAGAACATGCTGGAAATACTTGAGAGGTCATGTAGAATCTGTGGAGAGCAAAGAAGAAATGAAAAATGTTAGCCCATGACCTCTAGTTCTAGTTCTAGTATCACCCAACCTCAGTCAGAAAGTCCTGCCTGCATTTCCCCTATCTATACCCCTTGTAATTTTGTATCCCTCTATCAAGTCTCCCCTCACTCTCCAAGTCTCCTGGGAATAAAGTCCTAAACTATTCAAACTTCCCCTTACATTATCTTACATTCTTCTGTTTTTCCTGGTCTTGATTACAGTCAACATAGCTTTGTGCAGGGCAGGCCACGTCTTACAAGCTTGACTGATATCTTAGAGAAGGTGATGAGGTGATTGATGTAGGAAACCAGTGGATATTGTCTACATAGACTTTAATAAGGTGTTTGTCAAATGTTTCTCATGATAGGCTGATGCAGAAGACTAAGTTGCATGGAATTGATGGTGACTTGACAAGCTGGATTCAGAATTGGCTTGCCCATAGAAGACAGTGGATAATGATGGAAGGATGCTTCACTGCTGGAGGGCCATGAATAGGGCCACTGCCGGGGCTTCTGTTTGTTGAATGAGCTGGATGAAAATTAAAATGGTTGATTTTTAAGTTTATTGATTGTGGAGTTGTGGATAGCACAGAGGATTACCAAAGGGTATAGAAACATAGAAACATAGAAAATAGGTGCAGGAGTAGGCCATTCGGCCCTTCGAGCCTGTACCGCCATTTATTATGATCATGGCTGATCATTCAACTCAGAACCCCGCCCCAGCCTTCCCTTCATACCCCCTGACCCCTGTAGCCACAAGGGCTATATTTAACTCCCTCTTAAATATAGCCAATGAACTGGCCTCAACAGTTTCCTGTGGCAGAGAATTCCACAGATTCACCACTCTCTGTGTGAAGAAGTTTTTCCTAATCTCGGTCCTAAAAGGCTTCCCCTCTATCCTCAAACTGTGGCCCCTCGTTCTGAACTTCCCCAACATCGGGAACAATCTTCCTGCATCTAGCCTGTCCAATCCCTTTAGGATCTTATACGTTTCAATCAGATCCCCCCTCAATCTTCTAAATTCCAACGAGTACAAGCCCCGTTCATCCAGTCTTTCTTCATATGAAAGTCCTGCCATCCCAGGAATCAATCTGGTGAACCTTCTTTGTACTCCCTCTATGGCAAGGATGTCTTTCCTCAGATTAGGGTATAGCAGGGTGTAGATCAGATTTAGATATGGGTGAAGAAATGGCAGATAGAATTTAAACACAGCAAGTGTGAGGTGTACACAGCAAATGTTTAAGGGCAAGATAAACCACTAATAGTAGAGCTCTTAACGGCATTGATTTTGAAATCTAAGTTCATAGTTCCTTAAAACTGGCGATGGAAGTAGATAGAGTGGTAAAGAAGTAATATGGCATGCTTGCCTGAACAGGTTGGGGCATTGAGTTCAAAAGTCAGGAAGTCACATTGCAGCTGTACAAAACTGTGGTTAGACCACACTTGGAGTACTGTGTGCACTTCTGATGTGAAGGATGTGAAGGCTTTGGAAAGAGTACAGACTTATGTAGTCTGGATTAGATGGCTAGGCTGTAATGAAATGTTGAAAAAACTTGTTTATTTTCTCTGCAGTGTCAGAGGCCAAGGGTGTCCTGAGTGAAATTTACAAAATTATGAGGAACATATAAAGCGTGGAATCTTTCTCCCATGGCAGAAACGTCAAGTATCAAAAGATACTGCCTCACTTCCTGAATTGAACAATTATCTCTTTAGCTTTGCTGGCATTGAGAGAAAGATTGCTGTCATGACCTCATGCCACCCCTACCCGCTGATCTGTTTTTAGGCTTCTCGTCTGAACTTTTGAGACACTGCCTTCAGTGCCAGAATGTATTCCTGTGAAAATAGCAACAGCATACTGACAGAGCTGACATAGGAGAGAGGGGTTCAGAAAGGAGAGAGAAGGGCTTGACTTTAGTTTGTCTTGCATTGGAGCTGGGCATTCCACCAATGTGACCACAGAGTAGGTCTCAGTACAGCGCAATCTTATGCAAACATCCAGACAATGGTTGTAAATAGTAGGGGCAAACACGAGTGAATTCTTTTGCTGTGTTTTTCCTAGTTTGAACGTACTACTGTGGATCATGAAGATGGTAGCATTTTCATGACTAGCATATTCCCCCAGCATTATATCCTTCTCAGTGTAGACTTGTTATTTTTTTTTTATTTTTAGACTGCACTTCCTCAAAAGTAATTTAGAACATAAGACATAGGAGCAGAATTAGGCCATTTGACCCATCGAGTCTACTCCACTATTTAATCATGGCTGATCCTTTTTTTTTCTCCTCAACCCCATTTCCCGGCCTTTTCCCCGTAACCTTTGATGCCATGTCCAATCAAGAACCCATCAATATCTGCCAATAAATTCTGGTAAGTTGTCCAGCTGACATGCATACTGAAATATGATAAGCTCAAACATTCAAGGTCTGTGGGCTTCACCAGCTAAGGCAGCATTTAATTGTTCATGCCTAGCTACCCTTGAGAAGGTGGTGGCGTGCTGCCTTCTTGAGTATTGATGGCTACAATATTTCAGAGCATTCAAAAGCAAAGGGCAAAATCCCAATCAAAATAAAGATTTCCAAGTGAGGAGAATAAACAGTCTAAGCAAGGTTGCCAGTGGTGGAATGAAGGGTATCCAAGAGACCAGAATGAGAAGACATGGCAAGATAGAGAAAGAGATAGAGATGGTTGGGGTTAAACATTGTCAGGTGAATGAAGGCTTTGGCAGAATGTAAGTGCAAGGGTGAGAGTTATAAATTTGTGTTGTCGATCAAGCAGCTAATGTTTTGTTCTTCTCATTTTTTTTCCTCATCACATTCTTGACTCTGCCTGGAATTATACTTTTTATACTTGTCTGAATCTCTTAGATCATAGAACACAGAACCTAGAACACTACAGCACAGGAACAGACCCTTCAGCGCATGATAGTGTGCTAAGCTAAGCTAATGATGCTTAATCCCTTCTGCCTGCATATATCCCTCCATTCAATGCATAATTAAATACCTATCTGAGAGTGTCTTTAATGTGTCTATCATATCTGCCTCCACTACCACTCCTGACAGCACGTTCCAAACACCCATCTCTTTCTGTGTGAAATACGTGCCCCTCATACCTCCTTTAGACACCCCCCCACCTTAAATACGTGCCCTATAGTATTAGACATTTCAACCCTGAGAGAAGTACCAACTCTGTACACTTCCTACACCTCTCATAACTTAATAAGCTTCCATTAGCATCCATCATCCCAGGAAAATAACCTCAGTTTGTCCAAGTTCTCCTTGTAGCATATGTCTTCTTATTTAAGCAGCATCCTACTAAACCTCTTCTGCACTCTCTCCAAATCCTTCCTATAATTGAGAAACCTGAAATGAATGCAGTACTCCAGATGTGACCTAACCAGAATTTAAGTTGCAATGTTACTTCCTGACTCTTGAACACAATGCCTCAATTAATAAAGGCATGCATGCCAAACGGCTTTGTTACCACCCTGTTCTGTGAAATATTTATTGCAGTCACGCCACCAAAGAGAATAAAAATATCCAACGAAATACACATTTTAAACACGAGAGAGTCTGCAGTTGCTGGAAATCCATAGCAATACACACAAAGTGCTGAAGGAGCTCAGCAAGTCAGACAGCATCTATTGAAATGAATAAACAGTCAACATTTTGGGCAAAGACCCTTCTTCAGGACTTCTTACAAAAATACACATTTGGGAGATATGAATTAATAATGCACCAAGTGAGTTTCAACAGAGTTAAAAAAACAGGTTTTTATTCAGTCTAATGGTCCTGTACTCCCAAACTCTATGACCATAGCAAAGGCTTCCTTGCTGACTCTTTCCTCAGACACAGCTCCTTAGTGAAATCATTGCATTGCGGAATTGGTTGTGGTTCACCTTTGATGAGACCTTCATTGCATTCTGTTTGATGCCAGCAAAATAAAAAAAATTATTACAAGTTCTTTAAGAGTAGATTTATATTTTTTTCTTTTTGGCTGAATACTTCCTTATTGGTTATCTGCTCCAGATTTAGCAGTGACCGATAAAATCCACAAATCATAGGAGAAGCAGTCTGAGGACTAGTGGTTTTCATGTACACGAACAGTATCACAAGGAATGGATTAGCATGGTATAAAAAAAACCCAAGCACCCAGGAGTAAATACTGAGCTGTGATCTTATCTTAATATGCAGATGCTGCAAGTCTTGTTCACCATATTTCTCATGTTTACTGGCTGATTTTGGCTTCCGGCCTGATTTTAAAATTCTTATCCTTTCTTTTTAGGTCTCTTCATGGTTTCACCCCTGCTTATCTTCATGACCTCAGCCAGACCCACTTCCCTCCAAGTCAGACCCACCACCCTTGCTTTGATCACTGCATTTCTAGTTGCTGTGCCTTCATGCCACCCTGGTATCTAGGATTCCTCTTTCCATCTTCCTTTAATGAGCTGCTTAAAATCTAGATTTTGGCTTTGTACCTAAACATCTCCTCATGTACTGAAGCTTAGAGGCAATTATCTTTAGATCAATAAAGTAGTTGGGACCTTTTTCTACAGCTATATCAATGTAAGTTGCTGTTGACTATGACAATGTTTGTGTGTTTTTTGGGTTGCTGTCTCAATGTACTCTGTCAGTGTGAAGCAAAGTACCATTATATCATGAAAGTGTACAATGCCAGAAATAGTATGAAGAACAACGTGCAGCACAATAAAAGTGGTATGACTTTTACTCCATGGTTCATCCTCTGGCCTGAAAACCCTAGTGCTGGAAATATTTCATGGACCAGTCAGCATCTGCAGAAAAAGAAACAGAGCTAATGTCTCAGGTCAATGACTTTTCATCAGAAATGTTGAAAAGTCTTTGACCTGAAACATGAACTCTGTCTCCATCTCCATGGATACTGCCTGACCTATTGAGCATTTTCAACATTTTTTTTTGCTTTTATTTGCTCTCTGGAGATTTGTTTTCAGTTTTCAATTAATCTCATCCCCAGTTTTGTGAAGATAACAAGTGAGATGATTTGACATTGGGGATGACCAAGAGGAGTTCCTTATGCCAGATTGATGGGCCTGGGCTCAACAGTTCTGTTCTAAACATTCTTAGCTTGCATTTAGACCGCTGAAATAGAAAACAAGATTTCCACCGGTACTAAAAGTTTGTAACAAAAACTGTGCTACAGATCTGATAGCATCTGATGTAAAAGAGGCAGAATTAATGTTTCAGGGGTTGATAGTATGTAACCATTCTGAAGGGTTACTGTTTCGTTTTCTTCGGACGCCGCCTGACCTGCTGTGCATTTCCAGCATTGTCTGTGATTACTTCTGGTTCCCATTTCTGGCAGATCTTACAATTAACTTTAGTAATAAAGGCTGATCATTGTTCAAGATGAAAGTCCGTTACTGAAGGGAATCTTATTACAATGTAATATTATTGTGGCATGATGGCATCTGTCTGCCGTAAAGGGCAATGGAAATATAGTGTGCGCTAGGGGTCACTCCTGTGTTGGCTCTGTCACTGCGAACAGCAGCATGGAGTAACCTCTCCAGGGCACAAGCCTGGGTGGAAGAGATGGAAATATTGGGATGCCCTGTCATCAAGTTTTCCTCTCGGCCTCACCAGTATAGTCCGAAAGTGAAGCAATATGTTTGGCACCAGCTTGGCTGCAGGGGCTGCCAGAAGAATGTTCAGTGGGTATTTAGCTGGGGATCTGGACCAAGAGCACCAGAATGTGTCCAAACGCTGGTGGGCCTGCGTGCTATGTCTGCAGGGGCCTGACGTCCTCCCCGTCCTCTGTAGTTCAACCTGAGTCCAAATGGTGTTCAATTTCCATGTGTCACCTGCGAGGAGGCACTACATGAGGCTTGCTGTTGGAGAGGCTATGTACTGGCTTGGATGCATTCAGCTCTCCTTTTCGTGAGACGGCTAGCCAGCGGTGGAAGCTGAAAGCAAGAGCGTCAAGTGCTATCCACTACACTACCACACTAGATGCATCAAAACAACCATCTGACATACAGTAGTTCTATGATATGGGTAAATGTATAGACGATGTCAAATATGGTGTCTTCCACCTTGGTTCCCGTTGATTTATATTGAATGTTCTCTGTAATGTGTTTTTCGCTTGGCAACATCAACATCAAAGTTGAGTATATTGTCAGATGCACAAATACATGTATGTATGGGTGCAATAAAAGATTAATTGTAGCAACATCACAGCCACCTAGCATCAGCAGGATAAGCATTCACAAGAAAAACACAAAATAAAAAATAATTATACTAAATTGTACGAGAAAGAACATGATCAGAACAAAATAAAACAATTGTTTTGTATTCAAGATGGTCATGACATTGTTATAGTGAGGTAGTGATCAGTTATGCAAGTTGGCTGTAGGAAAGTAGCTGCCTTGAACCTGATGGCATAAGACTTCAGGTTTCTGTCCCTTCTGCCTGATGGTAGCAGCAAGAAGATGACATGGCCAGGATGGTGGGGATTTTTGATGATGGATGTTGCTTTCTTGAGGTAGTACCACCTGTAGATACTACTGATGGTGGGGAGAGATGTGTCTGTCGTGTTTTGGGTTGATACCATTGAGCTCTGCAGTTTCTTATTTTCCTGAGTGTGAAATTCCTGTACCAAACCATAGCACTGTCCACCGTTCAGTCTTGTCAAAAGATTTCAGCCCAAAATGTCGACTGTACTCTGGCCTGCTGAGTTCTTCCAGCATTTTAGAACATAGAACATAGAACAGTACATCACGGTACAGGCCCTTCAGCCCACAATGTTGTGCCGACCCTCAAACCCTGCTTCCCATATAACCCCCCACCTTAAATTCCTCCATATACCTGTCTAGTAGTCTCTTAAATTTCACTAGTGTATCTGCCTCCACCACTGACTCAGGCAGTGCATTCCACACACCAACCACTCTCTGAGTAAAAAACCTTACTCTAATATCCCCCTTGAACTTCCCCCCGCTTTACCTTAAAACAATGTCCTCTTGTATTGAGCAGTGGTGCCCTGGGGAAGAGGAGCTGGCTGTATGCATTACCCGCCATGCAGGCTGCTTTTTCGAAAATCTCCCTTCTGGAAAGCGCTACAGGGCTATTAAAACAAAAACAAAAACCTCAAGCTGTTAACTAACCATTCTAGATAGCCCCCAATCCTTTCTTATCTATTACCCCCATCAGTTTTATCGATTTTTATAATGCTGTTATAATCTTCGTAAATACATGTATATTCCATATCCATCCTTTAACTTCTAACTTTATTTTTTGTTTTTATTTATATATAATTCTTTTACTCTTTATATTGTTGAATATTGTTTTTGTTGTATGTCGGTCTCTGACCGACACACCACAGCAAATTCCTAATATGTGTAAATGTATATGGCAAATAAAGTTGGTTCTTGATCCTTGACGCAACCTGTCAGGATACTTTCCACTGCTCATCCACAGAATTTTGTTAGAGTGCTAAGTGATATACTGAAACTCTTTAACCTTCTAAGACAGTAAAGATACTGGGTCACCTTCTTTGTGATTACATCTATCTGGAATGACTGGAGTACCGAAGGAGGACTTGGACAAACACTCCTCTACTTGTCAAGCACACCAGTGACATGTAGTTAGTGGACCCTTTCTGAAGCATGTCTTGACTAGAGAAGAGCCTCCCAGCACTGCTGGAGCCTCTGAGCTAAACTGTACTGGAATACACAATATGGATGAGCATCCACTGAACACATTTAATAAGACTTCTAACCGGCTCTACAAGATCACTAAGAGGACAGACGGACATCAGATTTAATGGCAATCATTAACATGTGACTCTACAGCATTTGCATCTACCTTGTCTATGGCAGTTAAGGAATTGGATCCTTGACTTCCTGAACAACAGGCTGCAATCAGTAAGGAGAGTCAGAAACACCTCAAACGTAATTATCTTCAGCACTGGTGCCCCCACAAGGCTGCATTCTCAGCCCCCTACTCTACTCCCTATACAGCGGCATGCAAAAGTTTGGGCACCCCGGTCAAAATTTCTGTTGCTGTCATGGTCCTGTCCATTGGTTACTCATTTCCTTTTAATTTCCTTTTTCCTGTGTTCTACTGGGCTCCTTGATTAGGGCACCTGATCCTCATTCGAACCGGCAGCATAAAACTCTGGCTTACATCTACTCGTTGCTGGTTTGTCACCGTAGCCGGTGCGACTATGCTCGTCGCGGGGTAGCTGAGAATCGTGGACTTTAAGTTGGTTCAGTGCCTGTGGCTGCTTAGTGAATTCAATCGTTTTCGTGTCCAGCTGAGTTGCTGGCTGTTTTGCCGCTACTCCAAGTTAAGATGCAAATTCTGTCATTTTCATGTTCGGCTGAGATTTGCTGCCACTCCAAGCCACCAAGAATAAGGGACCGTCTTCATGAGCTTCTCCGTGTCTAGATACAAATGGACTGTCGTTGTTTGGTTTCTGTCGTCTCGTTTCCAGCTGAGTAGGTCCAGCCATTTACCACTAATCTGAGTTGGGAATTCTGTCTCATCGTTTCCAGCTAAGTGATTGCCGGCTGTTTGCCGCTTCATGAGCTATTCCATGTCAAGGTTCGTATTGTCAGTAGTTGGTTGGTTTAGTCGTCTCATTCCCAGCTGAGTAGGTCCGGCCATTTGCCGCTTCTCTGAGCTGGGAATTCTGTCTCTTTGTGTCTAGCTGAGGATTGCTGGCCACTTGCTGCTCCTCCAAGCCAAGATATGAATCGTCTGTCATTATTTGGTGTTGTTGTCTCTGTGTTTCAGTTCCAGGCTCTGTGTTCCAGGTCCAGCCCCAGTGTTCCAGGTCCAGCCCCAGTGTTCCAGGTCCAGGCTCCGAGTCCAAGTCCAGTCAAGTTTCAGGTTCCGAGTCCAAGTCAAGTCAAGTTCCGAGTCCAAGTCATGTCTAAATCCATCTCCGTGTCAAGCCTCCGTGCCTGTGCCCTGCACTTGGGTTCGCTTCAGTAGTTCCCTGTAACAGTTACTGTGAAAGTTAAGTGAGTAGAAGATGAACTGATCTCCAAAAATCATAAAGTTAAAGATGAAATATTCTTTTCAACATTTTAAGCAAGGTTAGTGTATTATTTTTGTTTTGTACAACTTTAGAGTGAAAAAAGGAAAGGAGCACCATGCAAACGTTTGGGCACCCCAAGAGATTTGAGCTCTCAGATAACTTCTACCAAGGTCTCAGACCTTGATTAGCTTGTAAGAGCTATGGCTTGTTCACAGTCATTATTAGGAAAGGTCAGGTGATGCAAATTTCAAAGCTTTATAAATACCCTGACTCCTCAAACCTTGTCCCAACAATCAGCAGCCATGGGCTCCTCTAAGCAGCTGCCTAGCACTCTGAAAATTAAAAAAAATGATGCCCACAAAGCAGGAGAAGGGTATAAGAAGATAGCAAAGGGTTTTCAGGTAGCCGTTTCCTCAGTTTGTAATGCAATTAAGAAATGGCAGTTAACAGGAATGGTGGAGGTCAAGTTGAGGTCTGGAAGACCAAGAAAAGAAGAGATTAACGCAATAGAAAGGAAGGACATAAGCCGGGAAGATGTGGAATCGATATGGGTAGAGCTGCGTAACACTAAGGGGCAGAAGACGCTGGTGGGAGTTGTGTACAGGCCACCTAACAGTAGTAGTGAGGTCGGAGATGGTATTAAACAGGAAATTAGAAATGTGTGCAATAAAGGAACAGCAGTTATAATGGGTGACTTCAATCTACATGTAGATTGGGTGAACCAAATTGGTAAAGGTGCTGAGGAAGAGGATTTCTTGGAATGTATGCAGGATGGTTTTTTGAACCAACATGTCGAGGAAACAACTAGAGAGCAGGCTATTCTGGATTGGGTTTTGAGCAATGAGGAAGGGTTAATTAGCAATCTTGTCGTGAGAGGCCCCTTGGGTAAGAGTGACCATAATATGGTGGAATTCTTCATTAAGATGGAGAGTGACATAGTTAATTCAGAAACAAAGGTTCTGAACTTAAAGAAGGGTAACTTTGAAGGTATGAGATGTGAATTAGCTAAGATAGACTGGCAAATGACACTTAAAGTATTGACGGTGGATATGCAATGGCAAGCATTTAAAGGTTGCATGGATGAACTACAACAATTGTTCATCCCAGTTTGGCAAAAGAATAAATCAAGGAAGGTAGTGCACCCGTGGCTGACGAGAGAAATTAGGGATAGTATCAATTCCAAAGAAGAAGCATACAAATTAGCCAGAGAAAGTGGCTCACCTGAGGACTGGGAGAAATTCAGAGTTCAGCAGAGGAGGACAAAGGGCTTAATTAGGAAAGGGAAAAAAGATTATGAGAGAAAACTGGCAGGGAACATAAAAACGGACTGTAAAAGCTTTTATAGATATGTAAAAAGGAAAAGACTGGTAAAGACAAATGTAGGTCCCCTGCAGACAGAAACAGGTGAATTGATTATGGGGAGCAAGGACATGGCAGACCAATTGAATAATTACTTTGGTCCTGTCTTCACTAAGGAGAACATAAATAATCTTCCAGAAATAGTAGGGGACAGAGGGTCCAGTGGGATGGAGGAACTGAGCGAAATACATGTTAGTAGGGAAGTGGTGTTAGGTAAATTGAAGGGATTGAAGGCAGATAAATCCCCAGGGCCAGATGGTCTGCATTCTAGAGTGCTTAAGGAAGTAGCCCAAGAAATAGTGGATGCATTAGTGATAATTTTTCAAAACTCATTAGATTCTGGACTAGTTCCTGAGGATTGGAGGGTGGCTAATGTAACTCCACTTTTTAAAAAAGGAGGGAGAGAGAAACCGGGGAATTATAGACCGGTTAGCCTAACGTCGGTGGTGGGGAAACTGCTGGAGTCAGTTATCAAGGATGTGATAACAGCACATTTGGAAAGCGGTGAAATGATCGGACAAAGTCAGCATGGATTTGTGAAAGGAAAATCATGTCTGACGAATCTCATAGAATTTTTTGAGGAGGTAACTGGTAGAGTGGATAGGGGAGAACCAGTGGATGTGGTATATTTGGATTTTCAAAAGGCTTTTGACAAGGTCCCACACAGGAGATTAGTGTGCAAACTTAAAGCACACGGTATTGGGGGTAAGGTATTGATTTGGATGAAGAATTGGTTAGCAGACAGGAAGCAAAGAGTGGGAATAAACGGGACCTTTTCAGAATGGCAGGCGGTGATTAGTGGGGTACCGCAAGGCTCAGTGCTGGGACCCCAGTTGTTTACAATATATATTAATGACTTGGATGAGGGGATTAAATGCAGCATCTCCAAGTTTGCGGATGACACGAAGCTGGGTGGCAGTGTTAGCTGTGAGGAGGATGCAGAGTGACTTGGATAGGTTGGGTGAGTGGGCAAATTCATGGCAGATACAATTTAATGTGGATAAATGTGAAGTTATCCACTTTGGTGGCAAAAATAGGAAAACAGATTATTATCTGAATGGTGACCGATTAGGAAAAGGGGAGGTGCAACGAGACCTGGGTGTCATTATACACCAGTCATTGAAAGTGGGCATGCAGGTACAGCAGGCGGTGAAAATGGCGAATGGTATGCTGGCATTTATAGCGAGAGGATTCGAGTACAGGAGTAGGGAGGTACTACTGCAGTTGTACAAGGCCTTGGTGAGACCACACCTGGAGTATAGTGTGCAGTTTTGGTCCCCTAATCTGAGGAAAGACATCCTTGCCATAGAGGGAGTACAAAGAAGGTTCACCAGATTGATTCCTGGGATGGCAGGACTTTCATATGAAGAAAGACTGGATGAACTGGGCTTGTACTCGTTGGAATTTAGAAGATTGAGGGGGGAACTGATTGAAACGTATAAGATCCTAAAGGGATTGGACAGGCTAGATGCAGGAAGATTGTTCCCGATGTTGGGGAAGTCCAGAACGAGGGGCCACAGTTTGAGGATAGAGGGGAAGCCTTTTAGGACCGAGATTAGGAAAAACTTCTTCACACAGAGAGTGGTGAATCTGTGGAATTCTCTGCCACAGGAAACAGTTGAGGACAGTTCATTGGCTATATTTAAGAGGGAGTTAGATATGGCCCTTGTGGCTACAGGGGTCAGGGGGTATGGAGGGAAGGCTGGGGCGGGGTTCTGAGTTGGAGGATCAGCCATGATCATAATAAATGGCGTTGCAGGATCGAAGGGCCGAATGGCCTACTCCTGCACCTATTTTCTATGTTTCTATGTTTCTATGTAAAACTTTCCAAGAGAACTGCTCGTAGGATTGCTAGAAATGCAAATCAAAACCCCCGTTTAACTGCAGAAGACCTTCCGGAAGATTTAGCAGACTCTGGAGTGGTAGTGCACAGTTCTACTGTGCAGTGACACCTACACAAATATGACCTTCATGGAAAAATCATCAGAAGAAAACATTTCCTGCATCCTCACCACAAAATTCAGCATCAGAAGTTTGCAAAGGAACATCTAAACAAGCCTGATACATTTTGGAAACAAGTCCTGTGGACTGATGAAGTTAAAATAGAACTTTTTGGCTTCAATGAGCAAAGGTATGTTTGGAGAAAAAAGCGTGCAGAATTTCATGAAAAGAACACTTCTGCAATTGTTAAGCACGGGGGGTGGATCAGTCATGCTTTGGGCTTGTGTTGCAGCCAGTGGCACAGGGAACATTTCACTGTTAGAGGGAAGAATTAATTCAATTAAATACCAGCAAATCCTGGAAAGAAACATCACACCATCTGTAAAAAAGCTGAAGATGAAAAGAGGATGGCTTCTACAACATGATAATGAATCTAAACACATCTGCAAATCCACAATGGACTACCTCAAGAGGCGCAAGCCGAAGGTTTTGCCATGGCCCTTCAGTCTCCCGACCTAAACATCATCGAAAATCTGTGGGTAGACATCAAAAGAGCAGTGCATGCAAGACAGCCCAAAAATCTCACAGAACTAGAAGCCTTTTGCAAGGAAGAATGGGTGAAAATCCCCCAAACAAGAATTGAAAGACTCTCAGCTGGCGTTTACAAGCTGTGATACTTGCCAAAGGGAGTGTTACTAAGTATTGACCATGCACAATGCCCAAACTTTTGCTTTGGGCCCTTTTCCTTTTTTGTTAATTTAAAACTGTAAAAGATGGAAATCAAAAAGTAATCTTGCTAATATTAAAGAAATGTGCCATCTTTAACTTTATGCCTTTTGGAAATCAAGTTGTCTTTTACTTGCTTGGCTATTCACAGTAACAGAAATTTTGACCAGGAGCGCTCAAACTTTTGCATGCCACTGTATGCCTATGACTGCATGGCCAGATTCTGGTCCAACACCATCTACAAGTTTGCAGATGTTATCACCGTGGTGGGCCATAGCTCAAATAATGACGGGTCAGAGATAAACTACATTGCGAGCCTCGTGATTTGGAGACATGGCAACAATTTTTCCTCAATGTCATCAGAACGAGAAAGCTCTGCATTGACCCCAGGAAGCAGGGCAGTGCACATGCTCCTGTTCACATTAATGGTATTGAGAGTTCCAAGTCTCTAGAAGTGAATTCCCCAATAGCCTGCTCTGTTTCAACTACATCGATGCCTTGGCCTAAAACACCTCACCAACACCTCTACTTTGTCAGGAGGCTAAAGAAACTTGGCATGTTCCCTTTGATCCTATCAATTTTTTTCAATGCACCATTGAAAGATTGTGGTCAGCACAGTTGTGTAGTGGTTAGCGTAACACTTTTACAGCACCAACGACTCGGATTCAATTTCTGCCACTCACTGTGAGAGTTTTTATGTTTTTCTTGTGACTGCATGGCTTTTCTGCCGGATGCTCCAGTTTTCTTCCGCATTCCAAAGATGAACAAGTTAATTGGTTGAGCAACAAACACAAAGTGCAGGAGAAACTCAACAAGTTAGGCAGCATCTATGGAGGGGAACAAACAGTTGGCGCTTCAGTCCAAGATTCTTCATCAGGACATAGATGCTGCTTAACTTGCTGAATTCTTACAGCAAAGATGTCCAGTACCTGTAAAATCTCTTGTGATTATGGATTAATAGGTGAATTGATCACATAGTTGTAATAGGATGGCTCAGGCTCAGTGGCTCTAAATAAATTAACAAAGGCATTTTATCCAGATGCATCATGGCTTGGTATGGAATTGAATACACCTTCGACACGCTCTCTTCTTCTGCCTCCCACTGGACAGAAGGTAGAGAAGTCTGAAAAGGCT
The DNA here is from genome assembly GCF_963921235.1 of Mobula hypostoma. Taxonomy (NCBI): domain Eukaryota; kingdom Metazoa; phylum Chordata; class Chondrichthyes; order Myliobatiformes; family Myliobatidae; genus Mobula; species Mobula hypostoma. Next base: position 120,531,876 of record NC_086102.1, on the reverse strand, counting down.
CAAGAACAGCTTCCACTGCACTGTTAAAGGGTTTTAAGAATGGTTCCTTAGTGTGATAAGATGGACTCTTGACCTCACAATCTGCATTGTGTTGACTTTGCACCTTACATCAACCTGCACAACTTACAACAAGTTATTCTACATTTTGTTATTATTTCACCTTGTACTACCTCAGTACACCGTTGTAATGAATCAATCTGCATGAATAGTATTCAAGACAAATTCTTTTCACTGTACCTCAGTACAGGCAGTAATACTAAACCAATTTAACAATTGTGGAAAGAGATCAAGCAGGTTGAGACTTCATTTGTTGAAGCATAAGAGAATGAAAAGTGATCTTGGAGAAGTCTGTAAAAACTTGAGGACCATGGATAGGATGAATGCAGTCTTTTCCCCAGGTTTGGGGAATGAAGAGCACGAGGGCGTAGGTTCAAGATGAGACGGGTAAGATTTAGTAGGTATTTTGGTGGGGGGGCTGCATTTTCACCCAAAATGTGGACGAAGCTGCCAGAGGAAGTGATTGAGGCTTGTACATTAGCAAAATTTAAGATTCTTGGACAGGTACACGGGTAGGAAAGATTCAGAAGGATATGGGCCATAATGCAGGCAGATGGGACTAGCTAAGAGAGGAATCTTGGTCGGCCTGGATTAATTGGGCCAAAGGACCAGTTTCCATGCTGTAGACTCTACGACTACAAAATCATGTAAGCTGCGATGTGTCTTACAGCAGATGGGCGAATCGCACAGTTTCTGCAACATAAATATGTTAATGCTTAATAAACTCTGGAAGATGACTCAAACATATATACTTTTATTAAAGATTCATCAGACAGTTCCAACACCGTGTCTTCAATTACACTACATTTATTACTGGCTCTCCTGATGTCTGGATGAATGTCTATAGCTTGTAGCTAGGTTACACAGATCAGTGTCACTCCAGGATTATAGCACAGGCTGTGCGTGGGTACAACCGCATATGAAACAGCTCTTGTGGTAATTGCTTTATTTTGCATGATTTTAACTTTTTTTTGTAGTTTCCTGCACTGGGGACAGCAACCTAACGCGGGCTAGTTCTTTGATCCAGTAATGAGGGAGTACTATATTGTTGGTAAACTGGTAAATTAGTTTATTATGGTCACATATACTGAGGTGCAGTGCAAACTTTTGTCTTGCATTCCATCCGTACAACTCACTTAATCACATCAGTGCATTGAGGCAGTACAGGGAAAATCAATTACGGAAAACAAAATAATACACAGAACATGCTGAAGGAACTTCATCTAGACTGGAGGCTTTCAGCCTGAAATGTTGATTGTCTATTCCTCTGCATAGATGCTGCCTGGCCTGCTGAGTTCCTCCAGCATTTTGTGTTTGTTGTTCTGGGTTTCTAGCATCTGCATTACTTCTTGGGTTACTGAAAGCAAAATAAAGTCTTCTGGTACAGGGAAAGTGCAGTGCAGGCAGCCAAAATGGTGCAAGGCCATAACGAGATAGTTTGCAAGGTCAAGAGTCATTCTTATCATGCTAGGGGAGCATTCAGTCGTCTTATGATAGTGGGGTAGAAGCTGTCATTGTGCCTGGTGATGTGTAAATTCAGGGTTTTGAATCTTCTGCCCAATGGGAGAGGGGAGAAGACAGGATGTCTGGTGTGGGGGGCCGGGGGTGGGGGGGGGGTGCGATCTTTGATTATTGAATTGAATTGAATTTATTTAAATCTTACATCCGTCCCACAATGTGAGGGAGTAAAAGTCTTTGCGTTATGATTCCGTTGCAATATATAGACATGTAAATTTATAAGTTCAATGGCTTGTAGAAAGAAGCTGTCCCATAGTCTGTTGGTCCGGGGCTTTAATGCTGCGGTACTGTTTTCCAGACGGAAGCAGCTGAAACAGTTTATGGTTGGGGTTACTGGCGTCCCCGATGATCTTCCCGGCCTCGTTTACGCACCTGCTGCTGTAAATGTCCTCAGTGGAGGGAAGTTCACATCCACAGATGCTCTGGGCTGTCCGTACCACTCTCTGCAGTGCCCAATGATCAAGGTTGGTGCAGTTCCTGTACCAGGCGATAATATAGCCAGTCAGGATGTTCTCTATGGTGCCCCTGTAGCAGGTCTTGAGGATTTGGGGGCTCATGCCGAACTTCTTCAGTCACCTGAAGTGGAAGAGACACTGTTGTGTTTTTTTTGGCTTGATGTGTACAGTCCAGGTGAGGTTTTTGGTGATGTATATACCGAGGAACTTGAAACTACTCACCCCCTCAACTGCAGACTCATTGATGTTATCGGAGTGAGCCTGTCTCTGATCCTCCTGTAATCTGCAATCAGCTTTTTAGTTTTTTGGACACTGAGAGAGAGGTTGTTATCTTGGCACCACAGTGTCAGGGCGTTAACCTCTCCCTCTGTAGGCTGTCTTGTAACTGTTAGAAATAAGACCAATCAAACTGGTGTCATCTGCAAATTTGATTAGCAGATTGGAGCTGTGTGTGGCAGCACAGTTGTGGGTGTAAAGGGAGTAGAGGAGAACACTCAGGACACAATCCTGGGGGGCTCCTGTGTAGAGGGTCAGAGGGGCAGAGGTGAGGGAGCCCATCCTTACCACCTGTTAGTGACCCAATAGGAAGCCTTGGATCCAGCTGCACAAGGCAGGGTGAAGGCCGAGGTCTCTGAGCTTCCTGTCTAGTCTGGGGGGATTTATGGTGTTGAATGCTGAACTGTAGTCCAGGAACAGCATTCTATTGTATGCATCCCTCTTCTCAGCTGAGTGAAGATGGCGTGTAGTCCTGAGGCTGTGGCGTCATCGGTAGACCTGTTCTGTCGGTAGGCGAATTGTAGGGGGTCTGGTATGGGTGGACCACACTGTTGGCTGCTTTACCAAATCACTGAGAAGTGTACTGCAGTCCAGGGAAGGGAAGCTGATTTCTGTGATGACTGATCTGTGTCGTCACATCTGTGCAGTTTCTTGCAGTCTCTGTCACAGCACTTGGCCATAGTTGTGAAGCTCTGATATATCTGATTGGCTGCTTTCTATGGGATGCTGTCTCCTAGCTGAAATCTTCAACTGAGCTTCAGCTACTTTCATCTGTTCATTTACCTCAGATCTATATGCAATTTAAACTAACGAATAAGATTCCTGGTGACATGGTGGAGTTATCACAGTTTGCTGCTGAGTTCACAAACATATGAATTAGGAGCAGAAGAATGTCACACAGCACCTCAAGCTTGGCCAACTGTTCAATAAGACCATGGCTGAGCCACTGTAACCTGAGATAATAATTCACCTCCTTGTTTATCAGGAATGTGTTTATCCTCATCTCAAAAATATTCAGATACTCTGCTTAAATTGCCCTTTGAGACTCTCTGAGAGAAAAACATTCGCTCATCTTTGCCTGATCTTCTGACCTCTTTACTTCTTAAACAGCAATTTCTAGTTCAAAATTCTCCCAGGAGAGGAAAAACATTCTCCAATCCACCCTGTCAAGACCTTTGGGGATTTTATATGTTCAAAGTTCAAAGTAAATTTATTATCAAAGTACATATATGTCACCATATACAACCCTAAGATTCATTTTCTTGTGGGCAATCACAGCAAATACAAGAAACACAATAGAATCAATGAAAAACCACACCCAATGGGATGGACAAACAACCAATGTGCAAAAAACAGCAAACTGCGCAAACAGAAAAAGGAGAAAAAAAGAAATACTAATAATAAATAAATAAATAAACAAACAAATAAACAATAAATATTGAGAAAATGAGATAAAGAGTCTTTTAAAGTGAGTCTATAGATTGTGGGAGTGAGTGAAATTGAGTGAAGTTACCCCTCAGGTTCAGCACGTTGATGGGTGAGGGGTAATAATTGTTCCTGAACCTGGTGGTGTAGGTCCTGTACCTTCTTCCTGATTTTTGCAGTAGGAAGAGAGCATGACCTGAATGGTGGGAGTCCTTGATGATGGATGCTGCTTCCTTGTGACAGCACTCCATGCAGATGTGTTTATGTTGGGGAGAGCTTTACTCTTGATGGACTAGTCCACATCCACTACTTTTTGTAGGTTTTTCCATATAAGGGCATGGTATTTCTATACCAGGCTGTGATCCAACCAGAAAATACATTATCCACCACACATCTATGGAAGTTTGTCAAATTTTTAAATGACATGCTGAAACTTCATAAACTTCTAAGAAAGTAGAGGCACTGCAATGCTTTCTTCGCAATGGCACTTAAGTGGTGAACTCAGGCCAGATCCTCCGAAATCATTATACCAAGGAAATTAAAGTTGCTGACCCTCTCCACCTCCAATCCCCGATGAGGATTGCTTATGAGCCTCTGGTTTCCTCCTCCTAAAGTCAATAATCAGCCCTTTGGTCTTGCTGACATTGAGCAAGAGCTGGTGGCACCATTCAGCTAGATTTTCAGTCTCCCTCCTATATGCTGCTTTATCACCACCTTTGACTTGACCAACAAAGGAGACCTGTTTTGATTCAAGTCTTGATTTATATATTTCAATTAAAACTTGAGAGCACATAACACCAGGTTCAAGGACAACCTCTATCCCACTGTTATAAGAATTTTAAATTGACCTCTTGAATAATAAAGATGAACTCTTCATCTCTCAGTCTACTTTGTCATATTTGTCAACCTACTCTGCACTTTCTGTATAACAATCTCACTACTTACTGCATTCTGTTAGTTGTTTTTCCTTTCCTAACATCTCAATGTACTTACATCTGGAATGATCTATCTAGAGTGCATGCACAACTGAGCTTTTCACTGTATCTTAATACATATGATAATAAAAATCAATTACCAACTATACTTGTCTGTTTACATGGGTTTTTATTTGCACAGAACAGTATACTGTGAAATTGAAGTGCAAGCTTTTGATATTTAACTATCATTGTTGATCGGATTATGAAGTACTGAATCTAGGGAGGGAGATATTACTGTGCAAAAGTTTTAGGCACCCTCAAGTTCTTATATAATTTTTGTTTTAGATGTTTACTTTTTCTCTTCTGCATTGGTGTGTCAGTAGGAAAGAGCTAATTTTAGATTTTCAAACATTTTTGCATTTCATTACAGAAAGGAATATTTCAAATAAAAACTTGATTATTTTGCAGGTGTAAGGGGGATTCGACTTTTATGTTACTGCGGAGGCTAATTAAAATGGCGTCTTTGTTATGTTAATCTGGGGAATGCGGCTTTGTTGTGTTAAACGCTGAGAAAATTTGCGCTAGCAGCTTGTTTTTTCTTTAGAGTGTGATAAGTAAGTGCTATTAACCAATTGGGATAGCTGTTATGGTTTTGGTGTATTTGAAGATACTGTATGCGCGGGGTTTTGGGGCAGAAGGCGGGAGAGCGAGACAGAGGATGGACGAGGTGCTGTGAGACCACTAACGGGGTCGGACCCCAAGCGAGACGTTTGGCGAGGAGACGGAGACGGACTCGTGCGGAGCGTCTGGTCAACCACCGTTGTTGGTCCCAGGCGGCCGGTCGAGGTGGTCCGAGGGGTCGCAGGGTGAAGAAGAAGGTCCTTGAGCTCCAACGGTTTTTGTGCACGAAGAGATTGAACTTTGATAAGTGTGGCGCCTTTTATTTTCCTTTTATATTTTATTCTCTTTTAATTATATAGTTCCAGTAATATCTATAAACTGTAAATCATTTAATTGCATCTGGTGTATTGTCTGTTATTTGGGCGGGGTGGGGTACTCACACAGCATCCACACAAACGAATTACCCAGTTTGCCAGGGCCGAGGCTGTTTCCCTAGACGACAGCGAGCCGAGCGACCCTGAGGGTGGCTGGGGGGGCTACATAGGTATATAGTCCAATGCATGAAGCAAAGGTAACAAACAGTTGCTAATGTTCAATAACCTAATGAGATGAATGAACTAAACTGATTAACGGAAACAGAAAAAGGTGCAGAAGGAATCAAACAGGGCAAATGACAACCAAATTAAAAAGTGAGGATGTGGAAGATGTGGCAGCTTAACCTTCAAATCATTAATTCTTAAACCATGGCAAGAGTGAGCATAGCAACAAATCACAAGGTGGTCATCCTGCACCAGCAAGGTGTCTCCCAAGCAGAAATTTTGTGACAGACAGGAGGTACAAGGTGAGCTGTCCAAGCTCTTCTGAAGAAGTAAAAAGAAACAGAGAAGGGTGAGGGCCAGAAACAATGTGGTTGGCCACAGGAAGTGAGTGCAGCAGATGAGAGGTACATCAAACTGATGTCTCTTCTAAATCAGAAGAAATCCAGAACTGCTATCAGCTTTGAATTTACAGAAACCACAGGAACCCAAATATACCCCTTTACAGTCCGGAGAAGTCTTGTCAGAAGTCGTCTTCTTGGAACAGTTGCTGCCAAAAAACTATTTCTCCAAAAGGGAAACAAAGCCCAAGAGACTCACCTACCTATAGGAAAACAAGGACTGAGGTGCAGAACAATGGCAGCAAGTGCTCTGGACTGACAAGTCAAAATTTGAAACTTTTGGCTCAGACAGGAGGCAGTTTGTAGAAGAACTGGAGAGCACTACAGTATGTGCAGCCAACAGTGAAGACCAGCGAAGGTTCCCTGCAGCTTTGAGGTCGTATTTCTGCAAATGGAGTTGGTGATCTGGTCAGTATTAATGGAATCCTCGATGCTGAGAAGTAGGTTCTCATCCATTACGCAATACCATCAGGCAGGCATCTAATCAGTTCCAGCTTCATTCAGCACCAGGATAATGACTCCAAACACACGACCAAAGTCAAAAAGAACGACCTTCAGTGAAAAAAAGAACAAGGAGTTCTGCAACAGACAGTATGGCCTCCACAGAGCTCTGATCCCAACATCATCAAGGCTGTCTAGTTTCACTTGGAGAGACAGAAGCAAGTGAGACAGCCAAAGTCTGCAGAAAAATTGTGGCAAGTTCTCCAAGATGCTTGGAACAACCTATCTGCCAATTTTCTTATAAAACTACACGACAGTGTATCTAAGATAATTGATGCAATTTTAAATCTGTTTGATTTAGTTTCTTTTTACTGTTTACTGCTCTTTATAGTAAATATTTGATATTTAGAAACATCTTATTTCATTATTTTTGAAAGCATCTTCGCTTTACGAAATTTTTATACATGCGCCTAAGACTTTTGCACAGAACTATACTGAGAAATGGAAGAGCAGGGTTTTGATATTTGACAAGCACTGTTGACTGGATTGTGAAGTACTGAGCCTAGGGAGAGGATATGGACCAAGACTGAATGAAAAGGGAACATAGAACATGGAACATTACAGTATATTACTGGCCCTTAAGCCCACAATGTTGTGCTGACCTTTTAATCTACTCTAAAATCAATGACACTCTTCCTTCTTAATTATAATCCATGCAGGCACATATCTGGTAGTTACTTAAATGTCCTTAAGGTATCTGACGCTACCACCCTCCCCTGGAGGGGAATTCCATGCAGCCACCTCTCACTGTGAAAAAGCTTACTTCTGACATCTCCCCCCTACACTTTCCTCCAATTTTCTTAAAATTATACCTTCTCATATTAGTAATTTCCTCCCAGGGATAAAGTCTCTGGCTGTCCATTCGACCTATGCCTCTTATCTCGTACACCTCTATCAACTCGTACACTTCTATGAAGACACCGCTCATCCTCTCTTTGGAGTGAAGGAGAGAAAGAAATAATTAGAAATTTGGATTTACTGAAGGAAGATTTCTAATGACTACTTAAAGTGGAGAAGAAACATTCAGGTTGGTACTTAACTAAGCCCCAGGACATATAATTTGGTCAATTAGGGCTCAGCCATAATGTGTGGCACAGTGTGATCCACACATAATCTGGGTTATCCCAGAGACCCAGATGAATTAGATGGCTGCATTTCAGGTTGACCAAGGAGGGGTCATTTGTAAATATAAAAATAAGGAAGATATCTTACGCTGATGGTCTGCTGGAATAAAAGTGATGTTGAATGAGTGTAACTTCTCTACCCTTCCACCAGTGGCAAAGATCAGCAGCAGAAGAGGTCACATGCTTAAGAAAAGCAAGGCTGGCACAGCAATTGGCCATGGCAGCAACATCCCTGTGTAACTAAAACACCATGACACTTTGCCCGCTCTTGTCTGGATCTCTTACAAAGTTTGATAATGAAACAAGGCTCCTTAAAATCCGGCACAGGGCTAAAATTACTGTCTTCCTCCACAAGGGACGCACCCAAGACTTGGTTTTCAAGCTACTATCTAATAACACTGCGGACAATATTTTTTTTGGAAGTGTTGCTTTTTTTGTTTATGATAGACTGCTTGAAGCTGAGCATGAATATAATTTCAGACTACTTCAATCACATAGGAATTCAGGGAAGCAAGAAATTAACTTTTATTGAATATATTCATTTAATTGCACAACTGTGCTGATTCTTTGCAATAGTTCAACGAAGCTAAATGTTTTGTTGATGATTCCCATTTGTACTCAGTGTTTGAGGCTTCTCGCTGAAATGTTCAACAATAATCAGCCAGCATTGATAGATTCCAGCTGCCCTGATAACATTTCTCCATGACCGCAATATACTGGTGAAACCTTTCACCATGCTTGTCACTGACAACATCAAGATTTGCAGGGAAGAAGTCTAAATGGGAATGCAGAAAATAAATCTTCAGTGACATGTTGCACCTCATGATTTTGTATGCTTGAAGCATATCATTCGGTGCTCTGCAGTTGCCAAGAAAATTTTCAACTACACCCTTGAATGCCTTCCATGCAATTTTCTCTAGTCCCACTAGAAGATCTTTGAATTACCCTTCATTCATGACCTGTTTGATTTGTGGGCCAACAAAAATAACTTCTTTAATCTTGTTTATTCTGATTTCAATTATGAATTGAAATAAGAAACATAGGTGATTTTAAAAAATGGAGTTTGATGGGGAAATCTCATGGCGATTTTCAGGATCAGCAGACTAAATTCCATAAGATACACCCAAAAGTATTTAGGAAGCAAAATCTTTGTTGTCCAGTGGTAATAGATGTTTCAAGCTCAAGTGCACCTAACTTATCAGAGCCAGAAAATACTTTAAACATTTACTAAACAACATCCTGAATCAGAAGAAGTGATCCATACTGAACTCTGCTTGTTGACAAGTGGCTCAGGATACACGTGGCACATGGCATTAACATTTGGAGAAAGCAGGACAGTTTTGTTCAACCTCTTCCCTCCACCTTTTCATACCATTTATCTCCCCTTTGTCTTTTTAGTCCAGATGAAGGGTCTCAACTCAAAACGTTGCTTGATCATTCTTCTTCATGGATGCGCCTGACCCACTACCTCCAGTGCGTTATTTGTTGGTACAGTTCAAGAATCTGCTTTCACTTCAAACCTTTCGAATCTATCTGACCAATCTAGAGTGACTTGCCACCAACACAGACCTGATGGCTCTACCGTGCAAAGTAATTCTTACCGTTGTAACTGTTTTTGAGCTGGGGAATACCCCAAGTGTTCTCTCAGCAAAAGTGGCTATCTACCACAGCTCACATTTTCTTCAGCTCAGATCAGCAGGAGAGATCTATCTCTGCACCGCAAATGACACAGAGAGCCAAAATCCAGATACAAGAGACTGCAGATGCTGGAATTTGGAGCAATAAATCCAATGCGAGGATTTGACCCATGATGTCTACAAGTCCTTTCCTTCCACATGTGCTGCTTGACCTACTAAGATCCACCAGTAGATAATTGCTGCTCCAGAATGGATGGAGTTGTGTGCAGATCAGCCCAAATTATGGACAGAGCTTGAGACCTGGATTCCCTTATCCATTTCCTGTGTTCTTCTTCAGCTCTGGAATACAATTGAAACTGCTCTTTGGGGTTGACTTCATTTCACAGAAATGGGTGTATGGGTGCAATTTTTAGCAGAATAAGTAACAGATAAACGCAAGGAAACTTGTAGATGCTGGAAATCCAGAGCAGCACACACACAATGCTGTAGGAACTCAACAGGTCAGGCAGCATTCATGGAAAGCAATGAACAGTTGAACTTTTGGGCTCAGACTCTCCATCAGCACTGGGAATAAAAGGCGGGAATTCCGTGTAAGAAGGTGGGGGGAGGGGAGGAAGAAGTACAAGTGGTAGGTGATAGGTGAAACCAGGAGGCGGGGGGATGTAAAGAGCTGGATAAGTTGATTGGTAAAAGAGATAAAGGCTGGAAGAGGAGGAATCTGATAAGAGAGAGTAAAAGACCATGGAAGAAATGGAAGGAGGAGGAGCACCGGGGGGGGGGGAGGGTGGCGGGGGTGATGGTCAAGTAAGGGAAAAGGTGAGAGAGGAAAACAGGAATGGGGGATAATGAACAACAGACAGCAATGTTTTAGAATAATGAAGAAGTAGTGACAAGAATTCTTTGCAACAAACAGCTGGCTGGGGGATCTCAGTGGATTGAGCAGTATCTGTGGGAAGAAAGGAATTGCCAATGTTGTGGTCAAGACCCTGCATCAGGATTGAGGGTTGAAAAGTGAAATAGCCCGTATTAAGAAGAAAGTGAGTTCCTCCAGCAGATTGTTTGTTGCCAGAGATGTTTTTCTACTCTTATGCCACTTAAGGAGCTTTTAGGATGGTTTGTACATGCTCCAGCCTGTTGTGTGGCCCATAGGTATAAAAGGGTAGTCACAGTAAATATGCTTTATATAGCATCAGTGCATTGTATCCTGGAGTAGAGGGTCACTGATGCTGCTTTGTACAATTATTCACTATTGTTTTGGAATTAATAATTTGTTCACTGAATTATAGGAATGATGTCAACAAAATAGAGAGAGTACAGAGAAGATTTACTAGAATGTTACCTGGGTTTCATCACCTGAGTTATAGAGAAAGTTTGAACAAGTTAGGTCTTTATTCTTTGGAACGTAGAAGGTTGAAGGGGGACTTGATAGAGGTATTTAAGATTATGAGGGGGATAGACAGTGTTGACGTGGATAGGCATTTTCCATTGAGAGTGCGGGAGATTCAAACAAAAGGACGTGAGTTGAGAGTTAAAGGGCAGAAGTTTAGGGGTAACATGAGGGGGAACTTCTTTACTCAGAGAGTGGTAGCTGTGTGGAATGAGCTTCCAGCAGAAGTGGTTGAGGCAGGTTCGATGCTGTCATTTAAAGTTAAATTGGACAGCTACATGGACAGGAAATGAATGGAGGGTTATGGGCCGAGTGCAGGTCGGTGGGACTAGGTGAGAGTAAGAGTTCGGCACGGACTAGAAGGGTCGTGCTGTAATTGTTATATGGTTATATAAAATGTTGTCAGCCAGTTTCTAGCAAGTGGAATGGCTTCTTTCTTAAAGGGGAAGTGAACTTAGAATGCAGGATCTCCAAATCAAGCAATTACATTCAGGAGTATGAAATTTCACAGGTGTTTTGAATATTGTGGTGAAGGTACTCCTTCATCGCTATCAGGTATTGCTTTCTACGATTGAGACCCACCAACACTGAAGAAATAGTGACCCACCCTCAAGACTGGATAGAGGTATTCCATTTTGACTGTTGTCCTTGTCCTTCTTGATGGCAGACCTCACAAGTTTGGGAGATCTTGCCAGAGAGTCCCAGTTAAGTAATTGTGGTGCAGTTCATAGAAGGAAAGCACTCCAGCTGCAGCGCACTATGGTGGAAGAAGTGAATACTTAGGGCGGTGGATGTATTGCTAATCAAGTGCACTACTTTGAACTGAATGTGTTGAACTTCTTGAGCCCATGGAATTTCTTCAGTGACTTCCCGGGACTTGGTAATTGATCTCCTACAGGAATAATGCATTTCGCTTGGCGGGATGAAAATATATCTACAACCCTGATTTCCCCTTGATGTCAATCTATGTCAGTTTTACTAGAACTACTCGATCAATCACTCAAGTGCTGCCTTGAGGTCAAGGGCTGTCAGTTCAGGAGTTCAGCTCTTTAACCATTCTTTGACCATGACTGCAATAGACATTTTGATAAATAGTTCTGACAAACCCAACTTAACCTATGGTATCCTGACAACCTTTCCCTCAATGTCAACAAAACAAAAGAACTGGCCATTGATTTCAGGAAGGGGGGCCATGCACATACTCCTGTTTATATCGATGGTGTTGAGGTTGAGAGGTTTGAGAGTGGTGAGTGTCACCAATGGTCTGTCCTGGTCTAAGGAAGTTCACTAGTGCATCTACTTCCTCAAGGAGGCTAAAGAAATCTAGCATATCCTTTGCTGATTTCTATCAATCCACCATTGAAAGCATCTTACCTGGATGTATCACATCTTGGTATGACAACTGCTATGTCCAAGACTTCAAGAAGCTGAGGAGAGTTGTGACAAAGGTTCACACATCATAGAAACTAGCCTTCCCTTCACCGGCTCTGTCTAAATTTCTTACTGGCTTGGTAAAGCAGACCATATTCATAATCACATTCACTGTGACAAGGAAGTCTGAGGGAAATGTGTGTTCATCTCTGTCCTTTGGCCAGTTTGCATCACAGTTAAACCCTGGATCAATGTTATGGTAGGACCAATGACTTGATCTGCCTCTTACATGATTATGTAGAGGTATAGTCAATAAATCCTGAGATGGGAGACACAAGAGACAGCAGTATCTGGAGCAAAACTAGAGGAATTCTGTGCCAGGCAGCAATAGACAGCCAGTGTTTCAGGTCAAACCTATTTGTTTGGACCCACTCATCCCCCACCACTCCATAGCACTTTCCCATACAACCATAGGAGGTGTAAATTCTGTCCTTACACCTCCTCCCTCACCACCATCCAGGGATCTAAACAACCCCTCCAGATGAGGCAAAGATTCAGCCAGGTCTATTATATGCAGTGCTCTTGGTGTGACCTTCCCTACATCATTGAGACCAAATGAACACGGAGAGACCTCTTTGCCGAGTATCTGTGCTCTGTTTGCAATGGCCAAATGGTTTCAATCCATGTTTCCTCCTCGTTCCCATGCTAACCTGTCTGTTCATGACTTCCTCCATTGCCTGGGTGAGACCCAAGGCAAACTAGGAGAACAGCACTTCATATTCGGCCTGGGTACTCCACAACATGATGGCATGAATGCTGATCTCTCCAATTTCGGGTAACATGCTCACCCTCTATTCCCTCTTCTCTCCTTTGTATCTATCCAGACACTTTCACACAATCTTTTCCAACCTTCCAGCATCCCGTCACCCATTTTCTTTCCTCTAACTGACCTGCTTTATCAGTTAATCACCCACACACCCCTCCCTTCACTATTCCTATCTGCCAACCCCACCCCTCTAACCGACCTTCCTCACCGGTTAATCAACCACACACCTTCTCCTCACTACTCGCATCTGCCAACTCCACCCCCTTACTTTGTTCCAAACTTCTTCCCTTCTTATTACTTCCTGGCCTCTGCCACTATCTCCACCCTTCCCTCCCGCACCTGACTTCCTCTGCCAATCAACTCCTCCTAAGCTGGATCTTCCTATCGCCTGCCAGTCCTGGCCCCACCCCTCCCCTTCATGTCTTTTTACTCCATATCTCCCCTGCATTCTTTCAGTCCAGATTAAACACTGACCAGCCACTTCCTTCCACGGTTCCTGCCTGATCCGTTGAGGTTTTCCAACAGCTCGGTATTTTTGTGTTCTCTGTAGAAAAGGTAGCCTGCAGGGAATTGGACATGCATTATTCAGTAAGGGATGAGAAAGGTTTAGAAAAGTCAATTATTCTTCCTAATCACCATTTTCTCTCTGCAATTCTTCCTATTCAAGTATGTTAAGTGTCACTTCCTGATCAGTGGTGTTAAGTGTAAGGCACTGTGACAAGTCTAGATCCTTTCAAGACGCTGAGGAAAGTCTGTACTAAAAGTTGAAGTATTTCTTGTAATGGGCAGCATGGTAGTGGAGGGGTTAGTCTAATGCTATTACAGTGCCAGCGACCCAGGTTCAGTTCCTGCCGCAGTCTTTAAGGTGTTTGTACCCTCTCCCAGTAACTGCATGCATTTCCTCCAGGTTGCCCAGTTTCCTCACACATTCCAAAGACAGACGGGTAAGAAGGCTAATTGGCCACATGGCTATAAATGGGTGGTGCTATCTGTTTGGGCTGGAGGAGCCTGTTACCACGCTGTACGAGGGGTGATTGATAAGTTCATGGCCTAAGGTAGAAGGAGTCAATTTTAGAAAACCTAGCACAATTATTTTTCAACATAGTCACCTCCTACACTTACACACTTAGTCCAGCGGTCGTGGAGCATACGGATTTTGGACCCCCAGAAAGTGCCCACAGCAGGGGTGATTGATAAGTTCGCAGCCTAAGGTAGAAGGAGATGAGTAATACAGCTCTCGTTACATGCACGTGCAGGTCAGCTCTTTAAGTGATTATGCAGAAAGTTAGAAATCAATAACTCATCAGGGGTGATTAATAAATCTGTGGCCTAAGGTAGAAGGAGGTGAGTTATTAACTTCAAACTATTTCTAAGAAATTAGTCCTTAAATTTTTCATCTATTTCCCCCCACCCCACCTCTGAGTGCACATATAGATTTCCACTCCCTGTGGTAGCGAGTTTCACAAATTCATCATTACTTATGCTACTTCTCAATTTCCTGTTTAGTTGTCTGATGAGCTTGAACCCTGAGTCCCAAATTGAACATCTCAAGTGGAAGGACTTTCTCCATGTTTTCACTGTTCTATGGATCTTGTTCAGCCCTTATTCTTAGCTTTCCAAGACAAATTAAGGCCATTATTTCTTCTTAAGTTTCCTCTCATTTAATGGTCTCATTAAAGATCTTTTTATATGGGCATGTTGGAGTACTGTCTCATTATTTACTCTATCTCTATATGATATTTTCAGCATTCTTCTAAGAAACCACATTTCTGTTGCTTCTAAGTTTCTTTGGAGTTCTGGTGTTATAGTCCATGTTTCGGAAGCATTCAGCAAGGTTGACTAGATGTAACATTTTAGTAGCCTAAGCCTTGTTTTCATAGAAATGCGTCTGTTGCTAAAAATGAGTTTCATTTTTTGGAAGTTGGTTTTGGCAATGACAATTCTTCTTTTTATTTCTACTTTACTTCTAGCATCTTGTGATATAAAACTACTAAGGTAATTAAAGCTGGTCTTTTGTTCAATTTCTTGGTTACCGATGTACAATTGGCGGTTGGGAGTATCCTGCTGTTTTGATATTACCATACATTTGGTTTTTTTTACAGTTGATGGTTAGACCAAAATCTGCACTTGTTTGTACTACCTTGTCTAGGAGGATCTGTAGGTCTTCTGCAGCACTTGCTGTTAGGGTGGTATGGTCTGCATATCTTATATTGTTGATGTTAACACCTCCAATTTTTATCCCATCTAGGTCTTCTATTTTTCTGAGAATCATTTCGCTATAGATATTAAATAATTCCGTTGAGGCAACGCATCCCTGTCTAACTCCTCTTTGAATTTTAGTCCAACTGCTTATATTATCATCAATTTTTACCGCCATTTGATCCCAATATAAATTTGAAGCAGTTGTTGGTCCTTTCCGTCTATGTTTAGCTTAGCGAGAATTTGAAATAATTTTTCCTGTTGCACTTTGTCGAATGCTTTAGTGAAATCAATAAAACATAAAAAGACATGATTTTGATATTCAATTGCCCTTTCTGAAAGCATTCGTAGTATGAAAATTGTGTTCCTAGTTCCTTTATCCTCAATAAACCCATATTGCAGTTTAGAAGTTATTTCATTCTAGCTGTTTCTCAAGCTTCTGCTACCATCCTTGTAAGTCTTTATTTCACACCATCTCGTATGGCACGAAACCTTATGAAGCAAGATAATGAACTATATCTAATTGAGAGTTGACGAAGGTTTGACATATTCAGCATCACTGTCCTTTCCAATTCTACTCCTCCAAAAATACCCCCCCATATAAGCTGGAGGAACAACATTTCATATTTTGCCTGGATTGACTACTATCCAGTGGCGTGAACTCCCAATTTTTCCATTTCGGATGACCATCACCTCCTGCAGCTTTTCTCTCTCTTTCCTTCTTCTTTCCACCTGATCCACCTGCAGTCCTCCCATTTTTTTGTCCTTTTCCCACTACCTTTCTCCAGCCCATGCCCTCATCACCCTGCCCCTTCTGATTCCATCTACCCACTACACACACAGTTCACTCAATAGCACCCCATCCCCGAAAACTTCTGGTCAAGTGAACAATGATTCCCCAGGCGCTATCTTCAGATAGCAAATCTTTCCGATTATTTCACTTCCTCTACGCCTTTTGCTTGTTCTTTTTGTCCTGTGTGTGTTATGGAAACAGTTGGAGCCTGTGACGTACAATTTGAATATCAATTGAAGGCTCCAGCATTATGCTGTGTCTGGAGAGACGGGGGTGGCGGGGGGCACGATAATTACCAAGAACACAAGCTGCCTTGTGGAAAAGACCAGGGACGAGGTGGGGGGTCACGAAGGACTCTATCTCAAAGCAGCGAGGAAGATTGAAGCATCGAGGTGAATGTGGAGGGGTCAGTGATGGCTCCCAACAGAGGCAGTCTGCAGCCAGACTGGCGCGTTCGGACCCAGGTTGGGGGTCACTCTTTATAGAATGACTGAGTCCGTGCGGCTGCTCTCCATGTATGCAGATTTTACTCAAGGTCTGAGAGTTATATGATTATTGGACTGCACTTATCTCAGTTTCCTTCAGTTTCTCGGTGTTTTCTTTCTTGTGGACGATAGGTGGGTGGGTGATCTGTTAATTTTTTTGTGTAAGGGGGGAGTCATGGTTTGGTGCTACTGTCGCTGTTCTTTTTTATGAGTGAGGTGTTGGGAATTGTTACGTCTACGGGGCTGTGACAGTTATTGTGGCTGTTTTTTGCTGTGGGCAGGGGGTCGGATTTTGGGGTCAGCGAGGTTTGTTTCTTTTCTTTTTCATGCTGGTTGGGGGAAAGTTAATGTTTTTTTTCATAAACAGCAATGGTTTTCTGTATTTAATTGCCTTCTGGAGAAGACAAATGTCAGAGTTGTACTAATCATGCAATAAAATGAACCTTTGAACCTCCCCTACCTGGCATTGCTTCCAATGGCTATTCATATCTCCCTTAATGGTCTTATCTTTATCTCCTTGGAGTCCAACTCAGCTGGCCCTTTGTTTTCCTGCTCATCTCCTTCCAGCAGCTGACTTTAACCTTCACACTCCTCTCCTCCACCTTGTTCCATCTGGCTCTCAGTTTTCTCTTTCTTTAAAAACGCAAACACGAGGAATTCTGCAGATGCTGGAAATTCTGAAAAAACTGACGGAGGGTCTCGGCCCGAAACATCAACTGTACCCCTTCCTAGAGATGCTGCTTGGCCTGCTGCGTTCACCAGCAACTTTGATGTGTGTTGCTTTCTCTTTCTTTGTCATTTTTTATTGTCACCCCACCTACCACTCTCTCCCAACTTGTATAAGACATTGGTAAAGCCTAATTTGGAGTATTGTGAGCAGTTTTGGTCATGTACCTAAAGAAGAGATGTGAATAAGGTTGAAAGAGTACAGAGAAGAAAATTTACAAGGATGTTGTCGGGTCTGGAGGAGCACAAAACTGTAAGACATTGGAGCAGAATTAGGCTATTCAGCCCATTGAGTCTACTACGCTATTCCATCATGGCTGATCCCGGATCCCACTGAACCCTATACACCTGTCTTCTCGCCTTATCCTTTGATGCCCTGACTGATCAGGAAACAATCAACTTCCACCTTAAATATACCTGAAACACTCCAGTTCCATCGGCTGCGTCAGTGTAGGGAAGACAATCTTTGGCCCCACCAAACGTGTGAGATTGAGGAGCGAGCCCACCCCCAAACCCCCTGTGTGTGTGGATGCTGCGTGATTTGTTGCCCTGTTACAAATAAGTACCACGAAATAACAGACAATTAAACAATTTAGCTTTATAATTCTTAATTTGACTAAAGGGTTAGTAAAGAAAAAGCAAAAAAAGAAAAAGGCTCATTTTGATAAGACAGTCTAATGTGCACAAGTTGGAGCTCACAGTTTCCCCTTCGCCAATCCTCCTTCAATCTCCCTGGACTTCGTCGGATCATGGCCCCACTTCGGGTCGAGTCCTATGATGTCGTCTCTCCAGGGTCTTCTCCCTTCACCTCCCACTGGACAAAGGACCCTACTCACCCCGGCATCAGGCACACAACGGGAAAACACACCCCCTTCTTTGGATGGCTCACAATCCAAAGCACCCATTATCTCTAACCATAACCCAAACACTGCATCTCCAGAAAGACCATTACGTTAGTGGTGAACCCTTTCGCTGAGTGCGACACTCTCTCCCCACCAAAGTTAGTCATGTCCTCATGACATTGAGATAATTTACCACCCCTTCATACAAAGCACAAAGTCCAACCCAGGTGTAAATGGCAGTGGCATAGCTCACCAAGGCAGTAGCTGCCACACTCTGTTCCCCCAGTGCTACGTAGGCCAGCCTATCTGGTGGTTTCCTGATTCTTTAAGATCTCCTTACCCCGTCATCTACTTCTTCAGGTTCAAACACTCCTTGGAATACTTCCAGTCTACATGGCAAGGCCTCCCCCTGGTCTATCACTCGTGCCCTCCTGCAACTTGGACCCCTCTGCCCCTTGGCTGGACCCTGTTTCATCCCTTTTATGGTCCTGCTGAAACCCAGTCTGTCCACAGATAGTCCCCGCGATTTCACCTGACTCAGCATGAGAAGGGTTGGGAATCTCTTCGTCAATCAGTGGGGAGTTAGCAAAAGGCAGCATATACCATACCCCCATTTCCTCATCCCCTGAGTCCGTATCCCATTCAGGGGTGGGGGCCTACCTAATCTCTCCTGTTGGTGGTCCTTCAGTCGCTCCATATTGCCACAGAGTCCTCTTACTAGCTGTAGGCTCCAGGTCAGGCTCTGGGTCAACCTGCACCTCTTGTCCCAGAGGCAGAAGGTGGTTCCAATGGAGGATCTTGACAGCCTGTTCCCATCCTCTGGTTTCACCCGGCAAACTGATACATTTGGCATCTGACTCCACACTACATAGGATGTATAGCTAACTTATGCTTCCCAGCCCCAAATTCCTTGGTCTCCAGGCAGTAGTTGGGAGAACTTAACCTTTTGATCATACCTTCTCTTATTTCCTTGATTCTGCTTGGCAGCCGCGACCTCAGCTAATTCATAAGCCTTTTTCAACTCCCTTCTCATATCAGGCACATAATTCAGAGAAGTCTTTGGAGGTAGGTCCTCCTTGCCAAAACAAAGGTCGATGGGCAACCTCACCTCATGCCCAAACATCAGATAATATGGCGAGTACCTGGTAGCTTTATTTCGTGTACAGTTGTAGCAGTGGACCAGGTGTCCAATATGTTGATTCCACTTGGTCTTCTTGCTGATTTCCAAAGTTCCAATCATGTCTAGCAAGGTCCGATTAAACCTCTTGGGCTGGGGATCATCCTGAGGGTGATAAGGCGTAGTCCTCGACTTCTCGACTCCAACCATGCTCAGTAACTCATGTATGAGCCTACTCTCGAAATCCCATCCCTGATCGCTATGTATCTGCCTGGAGAGCCCATAATAAATGAAATACTTCTCCCATAACACTTTGGCCACTGTGGACACCCTCTGATCCTTGGTAGGGAAAGCCTGCGCATATCTGCAGTAGTGATCCACGATGACTATGCCATATTGCTGGTATCTGGCTCTATTGACGGGAAATCCATACACACTAGGTCAAGGGGCCCTGCATTCTGCAAGTGGAGCAGCCATCACAGGCAGCGACTTCTCCATATGCATCGAATGCTCGACTTGCAGCACTCTTCGACCTCTGTCTTCATTCGGGGCCAGTAGAACCGATCTCTGAGCAATCCATAGACTTTTCAACCCCCAAATGTCCAGAATCATCATGAAGTGACTTCAACACAATCCTCCGATACTTCTCAAGTAGAACCCACTGGGAGCACCGAGCCAGTCCAGAGGTGACATGACCCGGTATAGGATCTGGTTCCTCAACTCCAATATGGGCCATTCTCTCAGTAATGGGGGCATCACAGTGTGTTTCATCTTCTCTGCTTGGGCCATGTCTCCCTTTTCGACCACTGACCAGATGGTACCGGTACCCGGGTCATCTCACTGAGCAGCTGCCACTTCCTCAGGACTCAATTCCAGTAACTGGTTTGTCTTCAGAGCAGTCAGGTTACAGTAAGCTTGTGGAATGGTGTCATCATAAGCTTCCAATTGATCTACTGCTCGATCCTGCCCTTGCCTTCACTCTGCCTTCACCGTGATGGCAAGCTGGCACATGGCTTTCACTCCCAGGGCTGAAACGCTCTCCCACTCTTCCTCCCTGTCCAGCCCTTCATGCGCATATGGGGACAAAGCATCAGAATCAATGTTTCGACTTCCCAGCCGGTACTTCAGCTTGAACTCATAGGCAGACAACATCGCCAACTACCGATGAGCACTGGTATTCAATTTCACCAAGGTCAGGATATAAGTCAGGAGACTGTTGTTCATCCTCACCTCAAACTTGGCACTACAGGGGTAGTCACTCAACTTATCCACCACAGCCCATTTCAATGCTAGAAACTCCAACTTGTGCGTGGAATAGTTTATCTCGGAGGGCGACAGACTCCGGCTGACAAACGCAACAGGTCTCAACCCGGTGCCCTGATCCTGATACAACCATGAGCCCTCTCTGCTGGTATCCATATGTAGTACATACGGCAATCGGGGATCTGCAAAAGCCAGCGAAGGTGCTTGTGTCAGCAGCTCCTTCTGCAACTGAAAGGCCTCTTCACATTTCACATCCCACCTCACTCCAAAAAGCTCCGAAGGGCTAAAGTACTCTTTACCCTCCTCTCCCTTTGTCCTCCTCCCTTTCTTCCCCTAGGGAGGGTAACCACACAGAAGCTGATGTAACCCTTAGGCTCAGCCAGCACCCCATTACAGAGAGGCCATTACTTTAGCAGTGAAACCTTACAGTGCATTACACTCTCCCCTCACCAAATTTAGTCATGTCCTCATAACGTTGAGATAATTTGCCAATCTTTCCTGCAAAACACAAAGTCCAATCCAGGTGTAAAAGGCAGTGACGTAGCTCCCCAAAATGGTAGGGATCACAGTCTATTCCCCCAGTGCTACATAGGCTAGCCTATCCGTTGGTCACCTAAATCTCTGAGACCTCTGTACCCCCCTCACCTAACTCTTCAGGTTCAGACACTACTGGGTTTACTTCTGGTCCACCTGGTGAGGCCTCCCTCGGCCAATCACTCATGCCCACCGGCAACTCGGACCCCTGTGTCCCGTGGCCAAGCCCCGCTTCTTCTCTTACAGGGTCCCGCTGCAACCCAAGCTGTCCACAGATTAACCCCCCCCCCGCCCCCCAATTTCACCTGACTCAGTGGGAGAAAGGCTGGAAGTGTCTTCCTCAACTAATGGGGAGTTAGCAAAAGGCAGCATATACCACACATCCAAGTCCTCATCCTCCGAATCAGTATCCCTCTCAGGGGTGGGGGCTGGCCTAACCTCTCCTGCTGTGAACCCTGCAGTCGCTCCGTGTTTCCGCAGAGTCCTCTTACTCGGTGTAGGCTCCAAGTTGGTTCTGGGTCTACCTGCATCTCTTGTCCTAGGGGCAGCAGATGGTTCCGATGGAGAATCTTGACAGGCCCATTCCCATCCTCTGGTTTCACCCAGAAAACTGGTAGGTTTGGCATTTGGCTCTCCACCACATAGGGCCTAGCCACCCAGCTGTCAGCCAACTTATGTTTCCCAGGTAGCCCCAAATTCCTTATGAGGACCCGGTTTCCCGGCAGAGTTCCCAATCACCTTTTGATCATACCTCCTCTTATTTCCTTGATTCTGCTTGGCAGCCGCGACTCCAACTAATTCATAAGCCCTCTTCAGCTCTCTTCTCATGTCAGACATACACTTCAAATAAGTCTTAGGTGGTAAGTCACCCTCGTCAGTCCCAAAACAGTCAATGGGCAACCTCGCCTCGGGCCTAAACACCAGATAACTGCGAGTACCCAGTAGCTTCACTTCGAGTACAGTTGTAACCGTGAACCTGATGCCCGATATGTTGACTCCACCTGCTCTTCTTGCTGAACTCCAGGGCCCCGAGCATGTCTAGCAAGGTCTGATTAAACCTCTCTGGCTGGGGATCACCCTACAGGTGATAGAATGTGGTCCTCGACTTCTCAACTCCAAGCATGCCCAGTAACTCATGGATGAACCTGCTCTCGAAATCCCGTCCCTGATCACTATGTATCCACCTGGGAAGGCCATAATAAATGAAATACTTCTCCCATAACACTTTGGCCACCGTGGACAACCTCTGGTCCTTGGTAGGAAAAGCCTACGTCTATCTGGTGTAGTAGTCCGTGATGACTAAGACATTCACCATGTTGCTGATGCTGGGTTCTATTGACAGGAAATCCATACACACCAGGTCCAGAGGCCCGCACTCTGCAAGTGGGACAAAGGAGCTGCCTGTGTAGGCAGTGTCTTCCGCCGTATGCGTCGAATGCACGACTTGCAGTATTCTTCAACCTCCAACTTCATTCCAGGCCAGTAAAATCGGTCCCTGAGCAATCCCTAGGTCTTTTCCACACTCAAATGTCCAGAATCATCATGAAGTGACCTCAACGCAATCCTCTGGTTCTTCTCCAGCAGAACCAGCTGGCAACATTGAGATTGGTCCGGGGGTGACATGACCCAGTATAAGATCTGGTTCCGCAATTCCAGCTGAGGCCATTCTCTCAGTAACGGAGGCAATGATGCATGTTTCATCTTCTCTGCCTGAGCCATGTCTCCCTTTCAACCGCTGACCAAATGGTACCAATGCCCAGATCATTTTGCTGAGCAGCTGCCACTTAGCCAGAACTCAATTCTGGCAGCTGATTTGTCTTCAGAGTTGTCAGGTCACAGTAAACTTGGGGGAATGGCGTCATCAGAAGCTCCCAATTGATCCACTGCTCGATTTTGTCCCTCCTTTCCACCTGCCTTCACGATGATGGCAAACTGGCACGTGGCTTTCACCCCTGGGGCAGGAACGCTCTCCCACTCCTCATTCCTGTCCAGTTTCTCAAGCACCCTTTGGGACAAAGCATCAGCATCAACGTTCTTGCGTCCAGGCCAGTACTTCAGGCTGAAATCATAGGCAGACAACGCCGCCAACCACCGATGGCCTGTGGCATCCAGTTTCGCCGAGGTCGGGATGTAAGTTATGCGGTTGTTCGCCATCCTCACCCCATAGAGGTAGTCACTCAGATTATCCTCCACCACCCATTTCAACGCCAGAAATTCCAAAGTGTGTGGGATAGTTTTTCACAGAGGGTGACAGACTCCGGCTGACAAATGCAACGGGTCTCAATTTGGTGCCCTGATCCTGATACTGGACCCCCCCCCACCCAAGTCCTCTCAACTGTACAAATGGCAATCGGGGGGTCCACAAAAGCCAGCACTGACACCTGGGTCGCAGCTCCTTCAACGACTGAAAGGCCCCTTCATATTTTACATCCCACCTTGGTCCAAAAGGCTCCGACGGTCTAAGATACTCTCCACCCTCCTGTCATTTTCTCCCTGTCCCTTCCCCAAGGGAGGGTAACTGCAGAGAAGCTGATTCAATGGGTGACTCACTTTTGTGTAGCCCTTCACAAGCCTCCGATAGCAACCACAGACCCCGATGAACAAGGAACGAACGCAGAGCGCTCACAGTTTGAGGTCCTGGCCCAAGTGGTCACCGCCTCTATCTTAGCCGGATCTGTAGCTTCTCCATCCCGTGCGACTATGTGCCCAACATAGCTAACAGATGTTTTGCAAGCTGGCACTTGTCCAGGGGAAGTTTTAACCCTTCAGCTTTCAGGTGGCTGTGCTCTTTCAGCAGACAGAACCATACTAACAGACCCAGATAAAATATATCAGAGGTGGATTCAGTATACAGAGCAGCTTTTTGAAAATAATAGAGAGGATCCCCCAGATATTAAGCACCCTAATTCTGGCCCATCTATTACCAGAGAAGAAATAACTAAAGCAATGAAAAGCATGAAACATGGTAAAGCCACTGGACCTGATGGAATTTCAGTGGAAATGATACAAGCCCTAGAAGATCTGGGCATAGATATTCTTTTTGAACTGTTTAATGGCTTATATGAGTCTGGTGTATTGCCTGATGATCTCTGGAAATCAGTATTTATAACTCTGCCAAAAATTCCTGGAACTATTGACTGCGAAAAGTATAGAACAATCAGTCTGATGAGTCACATAATAAAGATTTTGTTGAGAGTTGTTCTGAGTCGAATTAAAAACAAGTTAAGACAAGAAGCTTCTAAACTGCAATATGGGTTTATTGAGGATAGAGGAACTATGAATGCAATTTTCATACTACGAATGCTGTCAGAAAGGGCAATTGAATATCAAAATGATGTCTTTTTATGTTTTATTGATTTCACTAAAGCATTCGACAAAGTGCAACATGAAAAATTATTTCAAATTCTTGCTAAACTAAACATTGATGGAAAGGACCAACAACTGCTTCAAAAATTATATTGGAAACAAATGGAGGCGGTAAAAATTGATGATAATATAAGCAATTGGACTAAAATTCAAAGAGGAGTTAGACAGTGATGCGTTGCCTCACTGGAATTATTTAATATCTCCAGTGAAATGATTCTCAGAGAAATAGAAGACCTAGATAGGATAAAAATTGGAGGTGTTAACATCAACAATATAAGATATGCAGATGACACCACCCGAATAGCAAGTGCTGCAGAAGCCCTACAAATCCTCCTAGACAAAGTAGTATAAACAAGTGCAGATTTTGGTCTAACCATCAACTGTAAAAAAAACCAAATGTATGGTAATATCAAAACAGCAGGATACTCCCAACTGCCAATTGTACATCAGTAACCAAGAGATTGAACAAAAGATTAGCTTTAATTACCTTGGTAGCTTTATATCACAAGATGCTAGAAGTAAAGTAGAAATAAAAAGACGAATTGCCATTGCCAAAACCAACTTCCAAAAAATGAAACCCATTTTTACCAACAGACACATTTCTATGACAACAAGGTTTAGGCTACTAAAATGTTATATCTGGTCAACCTTGTTGTATGCTTCTGAAACATGGACTATAACACCAGAACGCCAAAGAAACTTAGAAGCAACAGAAATGTGGTTTCTTAGAAGAATGTTGAAAATGTCATATAGAGATAGGGTAACCAATGAGACAGTACTCCAACGTGCCCATATAAAAAGATCTTTAATGAGAACATTAAATGAGAGGAAACTTAAATTCTTGGGCCATGTCATCAGAAAGGGAGAAATAGAATGCCTTACATTACAAGGTCGTATGCCTGGGAAACGCAGTAGAGGCAGGCAAAGAAGAAAATATATGGACACTGTGAAAGAACTAACAGATCTAAGTGTGCAAGATATCATTGATGCTGTGAGGGATTGTTCGATATGGAGAGCCATGATTGTCCAAGCGTGTAACGTGTAAGGCACATAAAGAGAGAGACACTGATTTAAAGGGTGACTCACTTTCGCGTAGCCCTTCACAAACCTCCAATAGTACCCACGGAACCCAAGAAACAAGCACAAAGTGCTCACAGTCTGAAGCCCTGGCCATGTGGTCACCACCTCTATCTTAGACAGATCTATAGCTACTCCATTCCGTGAGACTATGTGCCCAACATAGCTAACAGATGTCTTGCAGAGCTGACAATTGTCCAGGGAAAGTTTTAACCCTTCAGCTTTCAGGCAGCCCAGAACCTTCAGCAGCCTCGCTTTGTGCTCCTCCAAGGTGGATCCAAGCACTATAAGGTCACCCAGATACACCAATACCTCAAACAAGTTCATATTCTCCACTGTTTTCTCCATGACACGCTGGAAGTTCACAGGGGCTCCCGATATACCCTGGGGCATCCTTTCGAATTGGAAGAATCCCAGTGGACATATAAATGCCAGCTTGTCTTTGTCAGCCTCACTCATGGGAATCTGGTAATATCTACTCCTCAAGTCCAGCACACTGAACCACATCGCACCACTCAGACAGGCCAGCGTGCCTTTGATCCTCGGGACTGTATACTGGTCGGGGATGGTGTGCTTGCTTAGAGTCCTATAGTCCACACACATCCATGCCTTCCCATTCTTCTTTCTGGCCACTACTATTCAGAACGCGTAGGGGCTTTTGAACTCAGTGATGATCCCAGCTTCCTTCAATTTACACAAATGCTGCCAAATGTCTTCCACCTCTGCAGGGGTCAGTCACCGTGACCTTTCTCTGAACAGGGTATCCTCCGTCACCCGGATAATGTGGCGAGTGCTCTTGGAACAACACACATCAAATTCGTCAGCAGAAAAGACACTTTTCAGTTTCAACACCTTCTCTATCAACCTCCTCTTCCAATCTGCAGGAACCGGGGAGTCCCGAAGCTGAATGACTCAGCGGTCAGCTTTCCCCCTTTTGCAGATAGTTTCTCACCAGCTTGTCTCACGGGACACTAGACATTACCGTCACTAGGAACAGATGCACCAGGGGCATTCCCTGCTTGAAAGTGACCTCCCTTTTCATAGTGTTCCTGACAATCACTGCCATCCTGTTCGCCTGTACAACTGAGGGCTTCTACAGTTCGGGCCTCACCAGTACCCCAGCAGGCCTGCCCAACTCCTCTTCGTGGTCTTCCGGACCACCCATCAAGAGGGCTTCGACCTTAGGCATTCCGGGAAATTTGAGGTTTCCCATCACTCTCACTACTTCTCCAGACCGTAACACGGTTGGCTTTGACTGGGTGAACCACAGAGTCCATCGTCTAAGCTCATTATCCGGCCCAGTGTGGCCACACACTTGCTCGAAAGCAGCTCAAAATAGACAATGTGACAATGTCTTCAGAAAGCTTTCTCCAGCTCTCTCCTTGCAGGCTCCCATTTGCCTCCTCACAATAGAAATATTTGTCCCCTCAAGAATTGAAACTCTGCCCCTCTCAACGGGGTCCGGACAAACCAGTGCTAATGCATCAAGGGTCTCAGCCACTCCCACATCAGCCTCCGAAAACTCCAGCTTCACTGACAAATAACCATCATACGGATAATCACCCACACTGAGACCCCAGATCTCTATTGCACTGAGTGTCGTCAATAGCAAATGCGTCAAATACTGGTGGTAAAATGAACAGTACAGCAAAGTGACCTGTACCCCTGTGTGAAGTATAGCTCTAGCATAAATACCCTCTATCTGTAGCAATACACTAGAGCTTGTCCCTATTAAGCCTTCAGGAACAGAGTTTTTTGCTTTAGGGTGTTCCCTGATATATTGCTGGGAATGTGCTCCCCCAGAGACACCAGGCCATCGCCTCATTGGGTCTCTTTTAAGCTTTCCCAACGTGTCTCTCTGCTTAGGTACCGGGGGGGGGGGGCTCACTCTCCGAGGGATATCCCGTCATTCACACTCCTGCCTGAAGTGTCCCTCTTCACCACAGTTATAACAGACAATACTAGCCACTCCCCTTCCCGGGGGACCCCGGCTACTAGCAGCCGTCCACTTAGATGGTCCACTTCTCTCTATCAGCTCCATCATACGGGGGTGGGGTAAGGGGGATGGGGAGGCCACATTCACCGATAACAATCACGACATCTCAGTTCTCAACTCTGCCACGACCTCCTCTACCACTCCCCAGAGTGGATCTTCGGTGGTCACTTCAACGCAGGGGACCACTACCGAAGACTGTACCCTGCTGACGGAGGCCTCCTGTACCTCCGACGCATTCTCCTTCTCTCGTACTTCTCTGATCAGCTTAACGAATGAGGGAGGGGGTCGCGTCTTACGAGACAGTCGGAGACCCCAAGCGATCAGGTTTCGGGACTGGGCACCTTTCGCTATTTGGTCCATTCTTAACTGATCCACCTCAGCCGCCTGAATGGCCTGTCTACTCCGTGAGCAATTTAGCTGCCTCTCTAGCCGAAAGAAGTAGGAAGAAAGCTTCTCCCCCTCCTCCTGACACATGTTCTGAAACCCCGCCATGAGCTCCATTGGGCTTCCTGTCGCACCAAACACTTCTCTAGTGCTGGCATGCAGGCCACAAAGATGGCAAGGGGGTTCATTGCCTTTACTGCTCTCACAACGTCAGCAGCCCGCCCTCTCAAATTTTCAACCAATTGCTGTCGTTTTATGTCATCAGAGCACTGCCATGCATCTAACAGCTGAGAGGCCTGCTCTGCCCAAGTTCCATACTCCTCTTCTCCTTTCGGGGTGGGCTTCATTTGTGAGGTTATGGGCTTTGTTCATAGCTGGGACTTTGAGCCTGGGCATTTTCCCATTTATTCACCAGGGAGGTAAGGGCCGCTACCAACTCAAAATCCTCACTCCTCGCTGGAGGACTCATTCCAAATCAGGCCACTCCTTCCCCTCGCTCCACAGAAACGCGAGTACTCTGTCTTTGAAGTCTTTGCCCCTGGCTACGGGAGACTCGGCTTGCGATTCGGCCCGTTCAACCCTAGTGCATCTATAATGACGTACCATATTCATTTTACCGGACAATAGTTTAGCACAGACTTAAGCACACAACCCACTGGATCAATGTTCAGGGCAATCACACAGCCCCCAACGAAATCAATCCCGGACGATGACCCACAATTGAAACACTTCGGTTCTGTTGGCTGCATAAGTCTAGGGAAGACCACCTCTGGTCCTGCCAGACATGTGAGATTGGGGTGCGAGCCCACCCCAATACCCCCGTTTGTGTGGATGCTGCGTGATTTGTTGCCCCGTTACATACAAGTACCACAAAACAACAGATAATACGCCACATACAATTAAACAATTTAAGCTTTATAATTCTTAATTTGACCACAGGGTTTGTACAGGAAAAGCAAAAAAAGAAAAGGGCCCATTTTAATGAAACAGTCTAATCTGCACAAGTTGGAGCTCGTAGTTTCCACTTCACCGATCCTCCTTCGATCTCCCCGGGCTTCGTCAAATCATTGCCCCCCTCTGGGTCGAATCCTACGACCTCTTCTCTCCAGCATCTTCTCCCACTGAAAAAAAGATCCTGCTCACCCTGGTGTCAGGCACACAACACAAAAACACATTCTCTTCATTGGATGGCTCACATTCCAAAATACTGGTTATCTCTAACCATAACCCAAACATTGCTTCTACAGAAATACTATTACCTTAGCAGTGAACCCTTTCCCAGGGTGTTACATACCCGTGGACTTGGCCTCCATCATAGTCTGTGGCAGGGCATTCCACAGCTTCACCACTCTCTGGCTAAAAGAAATTCCTCCTTACCTCTGTTCCAAATGGTCATTCCTCAAAAAAAGGTTGTGCCCTCTAGTTCTGGATACCCCTACTATAGGAAACATCCTCTCCATTACCACCCTATCTAGTCCCTTCAACATTCGGTAGGTTTCAATGAAATCCCCACATATTCATTTAAATTCCAATGAGTACCGGCCTAAAGCTGCTAAGTGCTCCTCATACGTTAACATCTTCATTCTGGGAATTATCCTCGTGAACTTCCTCTGGACTCTCTCCAAAGACAACACATCCTTCCTGAGATACAGGGCCCAAAACTGTTGACAATACTCCAAGTACCTGAATTATAAGGAAAAAATTAGTAAGTTAGGACTTTATTCCTTGGACCATGAGAGATTGAGAGGAGATTTGATAGACGTATACAAAGCTATGAGGGTTGTATAAAGGATAAATACAAGTAGGCTGTGTTCCTTTGAGGTTGAGTGAGACTAAAGCTAGAGATCACAAGTTAAGGGTGAAAGGTGAAGTAGTTAAGGAGAACATGTAGGGAAACCTCTTCACTCAGAGGGTGGTAAGAGTGTGGTAGGAACTGCCAATGGAAATGGTGGATACAGATTCGTATAAAACATCTCAGAGAAGTTTGGTTAAGTACATGGATAGGAGGGGTATGGAGTGCTGTGCTCCACATGCAGGTTGACGAGATCAGGCATTGTAACAGTTCAGTATGGACTAGATGGCCCACAGAGCTTCTTTGCTGTAGTGCTCCTTGACTCTATGATCCTAACTCCAACCCTGCTTACCTGCCCTACCTGGCTCAACCTGTCTGTCATCCTTTAAACTTTGTACGTTCTGGTATCAATTGTTTGGCGACAATAAAGTAAAGTATAATCATCACAGCGATATTTGATTCTGCGCTTGTGCTCCCTGGAGTACAAATCAATAGTAAGTATTAAAAATTTAAATTATAAATCATAAATAGAAAATAGAAAAGGGAAAGTAAGGTAGTGCAAAAAACCGAGAGGCAGGTCCGGATATTTGGAGGGTACGGCCCAGATCCTTCACCCCTACTCGGCCAATCAATCACCTTGGGACCCTTTCTCACCACTCCCCATCGCCTCTTTTCTCTGATTGCCTCCTCCCTCCACTCTCAGTCCTGGTGCAGGGTTTTGAGCCAAAATGTTAGCAGTTCCTTTCACCCCACAGGTGCTGCTCGACCCGTAGACCCTTTTGGTTGTTTATTGTTTCAGACTGCAGCATCCGCAGTCTCTTGGGCATGCAGTATGACTATTTTGTCTGCATTTATCATGGCCTTATGAATCTATTTCACTGCTTGTACTGATTTGTATATTTGCAAATAGTCAGCTTCTTGAGTTGACAATGAACCCATGTACACTACCTCACTATTTTTATTCTTTTTTTGGTCTCATTTTTTACTATTTATTTATTTTTTAAAATATACTTATTGTTTTTATTATTACATATTGCAATCTACTGCTGCCACAAAACAACAAAGTTCACAGTGATATTAAACCTGATTCCGATTCAAGGTCAGCTTCTACCCGTTCTTGCAAGACAAGTGAGCAGTTCCTAGTGCAATGAAATGGACTTCTAAGCTCATTGTTATGGCCTTGCACCCAGTTGCCTGCTGCAATGTACCTCCTCTGCACCACTTCATTCCACATTTCCCCTTGCACTACCTTAACACGCTATTGCAATGAAATGAACCGTATGGGTGGCATGCAAAAACAAGGTTTTTAACTGTACCTTGGTACACATGATAATAATAAACCAACTTACCAATTACACTCATTGGCCACTTTATTAGGTGCACCTGTTGATCTGCTCATCAATGCAAATATCTAATCAACCAATCTTGTGGCAGCAAGCCACTGCCTTAAAACGTGCAGATGTGATCGAGAGGTTCACTTGTTCTTCAGTCCAACAGAATAGGGCAGAAATATGATCCAAATAATTTTGATCATGGAGTCACTGTTAGTGCCAGGTGGGGATGATTTGAGTATCTCAGAAACTGCTGATCCCCTGGAATTTTCATGCACAACAGTCTGTGGAGTTTGCAGTAAACGGCAATTCTGTGGCAAAAATGCCTTGTTAATGGGAGGGGTCAGAGGAGAATGGCCAGACAGTTTCAAGCTGAGAGGAAGGCAACAATAACACAAATAACCATGCGTTACAACAGTAGTATGCAGAAGAGCATCTCTGAATGCTCAGCACTTGGAACCTTGGGGTGAATGAGCTAGAGCACCAGAAGACCATACTAGGTTCCACTCCTGTAAGTAATAAAGTAGCCACTGAGTGGACTTACCTTGTGGAACATCACTCTCCACCTTGTTCCACTGTGAATAGCTTATTCTCCAGCTTCTGTCTTGAAACCAAGTTCTCTCTCTCCTTTTTCTCCCTCTGTCCCTCTCACTATACCCCTTGCCCATCCTCTGGGCTTCCCCCCTCCCCCTTTCTCCCTAGGCCTCCTGTCCCATGATCCTCTCATATCCCCTTTGCCAATCACCTGTCCAGCTCTTGGCTCCATCCCTCCCCCTCCTGTCTTCTCCTATCATTTCGGATCTCCCCCTCCCCCTCCCACTTTCAAATCTCTTACTA
Organism: Mobula hypostoma; assembly: GCF_963921235.1. Lineage (NCBI taxonomy): Eukaryota > Metazoa > Chordata > Chondrichthyes > Myliobatiformes > Myliobatidae > Mobula > Mobula hypostoma. The sequence continues at coordinate 120,500,082 of NC_086102.1, read as the reverse complement.
GCTCCTCTTTCAGTTAGTCCTGATGAAGGGTCTCAGCCCGAAACTTCGACTGCACCTCTTCCTAGAGATGCTGCCTGGCCTGCTGCGTTCACCAGCAACTTTTATGTGTGTTGCAGTAAACCATTTTGCTACTTTTCTCCTGACTCTGCATTCCCCATTATTTTTTATTAGTCTATATTCAGGTACCTTATTAAAAGTCCTTTGAAGGCCCGGATAATCTACTGTATCACCATTGTAACTCTCTCTGTGACCTCTTCAGAAAATCGAGTAAGCTTGGTCACACCAGACCGTCCTCTGTAAAATCTGTGCTGACTGTCTTTTCTACAAGAAGCATACAAAGCTTTGTTAACTTTCCACAATGCCCGTGGGCATGACACAATACAAATTTGCAGTGGTAGACCCATTCGCTGGCAAAATAGGTCTTCTAGTTTTAATATGCCCTTGAGGATCTGAAAATTCGAGGCTGCTTTAAGCAAAGCAACCAGCAAACCACCTGAAAGCTATGGTTAGCTCCCTCTCATATCACGCCATTATTCAGTTTCCTCAGCTTATCATTGTCACGTGTACCAAGGTACAGTGAAAAAAAACTGTTCTGCATGCCACTGTTGCAATATTACATTGAGATCCTGTAGTATAAAGGAAAACAGTAGCAGATGCAGAATAAAGTGTTACAGTTATGGAGAAAGTGCAGTGCAGGCAGACAATAAGGTGCAAGACCATAACAATATAGATTGTAGGTTAGGTCTCTCTTATCATACTAGAGGACCATTCAATCATCTTACAACAATGGAATGGAAGCTGTCCTTGAGCCTTGTGGTATGTGCCTTCTTCTGGCTTCTGTCCAATGGGATGGGGAGTAGAAAGAATATCTGGGGTTGGTAGGGTTATTGATTATGTTGTCTGCTTCATCAAGGAGGTGAGAAGTGTTTACAGAGTCTATGGGAGGGAGGCTGTTTTCCCTAAGGCTGTCAGGAAACGTAGAGGAGGCTTAACCCAGAGCAGCGAAAACAATTCAAGATCAGAATTCAGAATCAGGTTTATTATCACTGGCACGTGACGTGAAATTTGTTAACTTACTTTCAGTAGTGAACGATAACTTTAATAACGAACTGCAAAATAACAAGCCACTAGTGCCACCAAACAAGAGGGAACAGATACCTAAGAAGGCAAAAAAGTAACTGAAGGCTAGGAGCAAACGGATGAAGCTGGCTCGTTTGTCTGAGAGAACAAGGACTGTGGATGAGAGCTGGGTTTAAATAGGCTGCAGGTGATGAATTGGAAATGAGTGGCAGGTGACTTCTGTTACCTGGGTGGAAACTGGGAGGCACCTGCCTGCGCAGGCCTGACGAAGTCTGGTTATTTTTAAGTGGAGCATAATAACTTTAGCTGTAACCAACCACCTCTAATAATCCCTTGCTGATGCAGCCAACCAATAAAGTGCTGACGAGGTGCAAAAACCAATTGCCTGACGAAGGGTCTCGGCCCGAAACGTCGGCTGTACCTCTTCCTAGAGATGCTGCTTGGCCTGCTGCGTTCACCAGCAACTTTTATGCGTGTTGCTTGAAATTCCAGCATCTGCAGATTTCCTCGTGTTTGCGTGTCAGTAAATATAGTTTAATAGGGAATTGTAGTCCTCAAACCCTATCCAGAGGCTCTCTAATTCAGTTCTCATCAATTTCTCCAATGCAGTCACCACACATATTCTGAAACAACATGCCATTTCTGCTGTTATTTGCATGCATTAGTTGTTATCTGCTTATCTCTAGCACAAAATGTTCATTCACACTTTGTTGGATGTACTGATAAGATGCAAATCCATTCCTTGGCATGCTGCCAAGCAAAGCAAAGTAAGGGATTTTTGCTGGCGGACACTGTTGATCATCAGATACTGTATTGAATGCAGCAACTCGCTTCTTCAAGATTATTTCTCATTCTGCAAGGTGGATCACAGTACAAAGAGAAGCTTGCAGTGATGGAGGTAGAATGTGCTGCTCTTTAAAAGTAAAGGAGGTAGAACAGTACGTTAGTTCCCAAGTCTGTCATCAGAAGACCAGATAAATTTGGAATACTTTGCCTTTGGGTTAATGTAGCAAACAACATGTAGACAGATGAGATTCTTCTGTCCTTCTGTCTCCGTCTACACTAGCAAATGTATGTAAATGAAGACATCAATGCAATAATTTATTTTGGCCATGCCTATTTTGTATTTCTGATCCGAGCAGAAGACCGATGTGTCTCGATCTGATTCTAGCTTAGGTTTTAACGCAGACTGCGGGGCTGAGATGGATGAAAAATACATCGATCCTGTTGCATGGAGCCTGGCAGCTACAGACTCGGTTCCTCACAGGTGGCCTGGGGGCATTAGAAGGGAGTAGGCTGGTAGGAATTGGGTGGTTGCTACCAGGAAATGGAAACAATGATGCAGAACAAAAAATTGAAAGGAATTCATTCCTAGCTCATATGCCCCTGTCGGTTTCTGTCTGGATTCACACCAGCAATGGCAAAAGCATCAACAATAGGAGGGTTCTTGCATAAAAATAAACAAGTAATTTGGTTTGAATGGTCAACTCCAGCCTCTACAAACCTATGAACAGATCTTTCTCTTCTTTCTCCTTCCTGCCCTTTTCCAGCTTGTCATCGTTGGAGCAACATTCTTCACCTTTGCTGCTCTCTGTGATGGTCATATGTCAACACCTACTGAGGACAGACATACAGGACGAATTAAAACCTTGCTTGCAGCATGTATATAAACACAGAGAATATAAATTATACATGTTATACAAGGCGCTGGAGAGAGAGAGAGAGAGAGAGAGAGAGGGAGAGAGTAAAAGAAGCCCTTAGTGCAAATAACAAAAACGCAATCAGTGACAAGTCCGTGGCAATGCAAGAGGTAGACTGTAGTGTTCCATTGCTGAGTAGGGTTAGAGTTGTACTTGTTAATTCAAGACCTTGATGAAGGAGAGATTGATTTTGGCATGACTGAATCTGATACCAGAAACCACCTAATTATAGTGTCCAGATATAAATATAATTAACATTAGGCCATTCAATTCCTCCTTAAACTATTGTGATTACAGCTAATCTTTTAATTCAACACCACAGTCCTGCAATTTATTTCCCTTAATCCCCGAGGTATCTAAGAATATCTATGAATGTCTGGCTCAGATGTAGTCAGTGACCAATCCTCCATAGCCCTCTTGGGGACTGAATTCTAAAGATTCACCATTATCTGAGTGAATAGATTTTTTTTAGCTTGAATGATATAGCCCTTTGACTGGCCCTCACCTCTGATTCTAGTTACACCATCCCAGGGATGCATTATCTTTACGTCCAATTTGTCAAACCCTGACATCACTCCTCTTATGAAGTCAATTGGCTTGATATATTTGGAATAAGACATCTACTCTACACAAATGCTCTTGCAACTAAGGCCAACATACTATTTGCTCTCCTAATCATTTAGTGTACCAACGTGTTAACCTATAGTGATTCAAGTATATGGACACCCTGGTCCCTCTGAACATCATGATTTGTCAGTCTCCCACCATTTAACATTTTCTGCAGCCTTCTTTTACAGTGGATGATTTAAAAACTTCCCCACATTATAGTTCATCTGCCATACAGTAACAGAGTCATCGAGTTATACATCACAGAAAAAGATCCTGCAGCCCAACTAGTCTATACTGACCAAGTTGCCTACCTTTGGCCCAAATCCCTTGAAATCTTCCAAAACCATGACTAAATGTCTTTTGAATGGTGTTAATATACCCGTCTCTACAGCTACTGTATATTAAAACATACAGCAAAATGCATCATTTGCATCAAATCAAATTGGTGAAGATAGGTTGGGGGCAGCCCACAAGAGTCGCCATGATTCTGGCACCAACATAGCATGCCAACAACTTGGCAACCCTAACAGTGCATCTTTGGAACGTGGGAGGAAACCCATGCAATCATGGGGAGAATGTACAAACTCCTCACAGAAATAAGTATGGCAGGGTTGAGTGAGGAAGACCAAAGGTAGTTCAGGGGTGAGGGCATTAGTGAGCCAGAACACTGAGGCACCTATGGGCTGTGGAATAAGCAGGGACAGAGTGGATCTGTGACAATGCAAAAGGAGTACTGGGACACATCTGGAGGCACAACCAGGAAGGCAAAGATCAAAGGCACTGAAGGTTGTGGGACAAATCATCACTGGATTCATGAAGTAGTGTGAATAGTCTTAAAATGATTTAAGTGTGGCTGAAATGTTGAACGTAGATGCAGAATTGGGCAAACTGGCACTCAGAAGGGAGTCAGCAGTTCTCAAGTGTCTATAACTGCCCGGATTCCTGAGATCGGTGTTGGAGTGGCACATAGGTGGGGCCACTGCCTACTGGTGCAACAAGTCCACAGCAGATGCCATCTCACTGGCTCTTCCCTCAATCCTGAAACATCTGGACAGCAAAGACGCATACATCAGGATGCTCTTTATCAACTACATCTCGGCATTCAATACTATCATTCCCTCAAATAAGCTTCAACACCTTGGCTTCAATTCCTCCTTGTGCAATTGGATCCTCGATTTCCTCACTTACAGACTTTATTCAGTTTGGATTGGCAACAACATCTCCTCTACAATCTCCATCAGCACAGCTGCACCATAAAGCTACATGCTGAGCCTCCTGCTCTATTCGCTTTACACTCATGACTGTGTGGCTAAGCACACCTCCAATGCAATATTTACGTTTGCTGTCACAGGATGAATAAAATATGCTGATGAGTGAGCATATAGGAGGGATTGGAAATCTGTCTGAGTGGTGCCACAACAACAACCTCTTACTCAATGTCAGCAAGGTCAAGGAGTTCATTATTGACTTCAGGGGGAGAAAACCTGAGGTTCATGAGCCTGTCCTCATCAGCGGATCAGAGCTGGAGAGGGTCAGCAACTTAAAATTGCTCAGTTATCATTTCAGAGGATCTGTCCTGGGTTCAGCACTTATGTGCAAGTACGAAGAAACCACAGCAGCACCTCTACTTCCTTAGAAGTTTTCAAAGATTCGCATGACATCTAAAATGTTGACAAACTTCTATAGATTTGCATTGGAGAGTATATTGACTGGTTGGATCACAGCCTGGTAAGGAAACACCAATGCCATGGAATGGAAAATCCTACACAAGGTAGTGGAGACAGCCAAGTCCATCACAGGCAAAGCCCTTCACACCATTAAACACATCTGCACAAAACATTGTGGCAGGAAAGCAGCATCCATCATCACCACCCCCACCACCCAGGGCATGCTCTCTTCTCGCTGCTGCCATCAGGAAAGTTGGAGATCCTTCACTGATAGTTAAGAGAAATGGGAAGCAATTTTTTTGTAACATATGATGTGGCCTGACAGGTTGGATGCTGAAAAAATGTCTCAAACTATGGGGAATCTAGAAGAGTGGGGCATTGTCTGAGAATGATGGGGTCACACATTTAAAAGGAAAAATGATAACTTCTTCCCTCAGAGGGGAACTTTCTTCAAAAGAGTTCCATAGAGGTCCAGTTATTGAATATAATGAAGGCCAACATTGATGAATAATTGATTTCTAGGGGATTGTAGGGGTTGTAGGCAAGTGGAGCTGAATTCAAGATCAGATAGATGAAAGTGTTATTCAATAGCAGTGAAGAATTGAAGAGCCAGCTGTCTTCCTTTAGCATTTTCATTCTTATATACTCATGGGTTACTGGTAATTTTGGAATGGATTTAAAATTTTTAAACTCTTACATTCTGCCTGCCTCGTACTTGCCTGTTTTGTGGGCTGAAGTTCCCAAGAGCTACTTTGTGCTTGTAACCATTTTTTGAGTGAAAAGTCGTCTTTAAACTTCCCCTTTACTCTTTGACCTTCTGCCGATTCCTTCATTACCTATTCAAAAAATGGAAGTAATAGCAGTAATTTTAACCATCCGGAAGAGCCTGAAGAGTGTCAGAGGATGCTAACATTTTAAAAAAAATCTGAAAGCAAACCCCCTAATCCATTCAAAACAACTCACTTTACATGCCGATGGGAATGAAGAGCAAACTGGCTGGAGTCAGACCTGCCATAAAAGAAGATGATTATGGTTGTCAATCATCCTAGTTCCAGGCCTCCATGGAGAGAGTTCCCCAGGGCAGTGTCCTGTGCTCAGCTATCTTCATCAATAACCTACCTTCCATCATTGTTCTGACTGTAGTGTGAAGTTGTGAACAATCGCAGCAAAACATAGAAGGCCCACATTTACTCGATTCAGCCTCAAATAGCTTCTCCAAACTACACTGCAACACAGAGAGAAGACAATTATTCAACTGTTCTTGAAGAGATAAATATGGCACCATGATACAGTGGAGAGAACTGGTGCTCCACAGCACCGGTGAACCTGGTTCAGTCCTGACCTTTGGCATTGTCTGTCTGGAGATAGAAGGTAGCATGAAGACAGGACTGGATGTAATTTGTAATTGGTTTATTATTTTGACATGTATTGAGATACAGCAAAAAGCTTTTGTTTGCATGCCACCCAGACAGATCATTCCAGAGATAAGTACATTGAAATGGTATAAAATAAAAATATATAATGAAATGCAGAATATAATGAGTGAAGTGAGTATAGAGCTGACTTGTGGTGTACAAGATGTTAAAAGCTATAGATTGAGTGGATAACTGGAGGCTTTTTCTCAGAGCAGAAATTGTTTGAGGTTAGATTGATTTTAGAGTAGGTTAAAAGGTTTGCAAATCATCATGGAATAAAGTATACTGTGCTGCAGTGTTCCACAGTATGTTCAATATACTATAGTGTTGTGGTTACAGAGAAAGTTCAGTGTAGGTCGTGAAATAAAATGCAAGGGCTATGACCAGCTAAACTGTGAGACCAGAATTCTGAGTGAGGTCATGAATGCAAAATTTGTCCTTTATAGAATGGAACTTCGGTGGGAATAGGAATAAAACTTTGCTTGAGACTTGTGTCAAAGGGAAGGTTTGAAGGAAGTTTGGTTTGCCATGTGAAGAACTGAGTGGGATGTTGCATTGGCTCCTTTTTGAGGAGAGGACAGAAGAAGAAAGGGAAGTACCATGGGGTGACTGTCAATTCTGAAGAAAAAACTCACCTTTGTCTTTTCTGGGTTTCTGATGGTGCTCAATGTAGTCCTACCTGAGTTACCAAGGAGCCCTAGTTTCTACTCCAGATGTCCTAAAGAACATGCCTCATGCCACCTGAAAGAAACTTTCTGTGTTATGTACAGTGAGGACTTGATTTTGGACAGATATGTATCTCAAATGTTTACTCTGTTTCTCCCTCCACAGGTCCTTTCTGACCTGTTGAGTGTTTCCGCTATCTGCAGCATTTTACAATTTCCTCAAAGGCTAGAGTGAATTCTCTTGGATTTTCAAAAGGCCTTTAACTCACAGGTTGAGTTGATAGTAAGAAGGCCAATGTTAGCATGCATTTCTAGAAGACTAAAAGCAAGCACATACTGCTGAAGTTTTATCAGGCATTGGTCAGACTGCATCTAGAAGGGCACAGAATAAGAGGATAGCCCTTCAAAACCGGTGGATTTTTTTTCAGCTGGAGGGTGGTAAATCTGTGGAATTTGTTGCCCAGAGGTCTCTGAAGGCCAAGTTGTTGAGCATATTTAAGGCAAAGATTGATTGGTAAAAAGATTGACAGTTACAGGGAGAAGATGAAAGAATGGGGTTAAAATAATTCAGCCGTGATTGAATAGTGGAGCAGACTTGATGGGCTGAATGGCCTAATTCTTCTCCGATATCTGATGGTCTTCTAGAAATCTGAAATATAAGCAGATCAAACAGCAGATTAGGCAGTATTGGTGGAAAAACATAGAATTAATTGTTTAGGTCTAAGACATTTCAACAGCACTTGTAATAGGTTTTAAGTAGGCACAGGAAATTGAAGAATGAAATGTGGAAGGGAATGTTTATCACAGAAAGAGAGACAAAAGTACCTGAACTAGATCAAAAGAAGAACTACAGTGGGACCAAGGAAAGGTGTAAACATAATTGTAGCATCTTTCCCAACTGCTACTGTTTGAAAATCGGTGTACATAGGTTCTGAAGTCATCTGTATGAATGGTAAGCAAAACAAAGTAGTTCACTGTATCTCAGTACACATGACAATAATAAACAAATTACCAAATACCAACATTGAAACTGTATTTATAACTTGGAATTGTTCAACTCACTGTTCGGTCAGGAACAGTGTGGAGTGTCTGACCAGAAAATGGGGTGTTGCTTTTCCAGATCATGTTGAAGGACACTGGAAGCCACCGGAGGCTAAGGCAAAATGGGAGTGAGCAACAAATTATAGTGACAAGCAGCTGGAAGCAGAAGATCATGCTCACTACGGTGCTTTGCAAGGCAGTTGTCCTAATTTTACTTGGTTCCCCACAGCCCCAAGTGCAAAATAGGCAAATGTGACCACACACAATCCAGTCCGCTTGTTTAAGATTAGTTAGTTCAATACTGGGCCGGTTGGTGACACAGTAACATCAGCGCCGGACTCCGGAGCGAAGGTTTCTGAGTTGGAAACCAGTCAGGCCGCTCCAGAGCACGCTTTCCATCCGTGCCAGGCTGAATGTCGAGCTCGCAACTCGGCCTCCTAAAAAAAAACTGCGCTGTGAGAAGGACGTGGGGACCACTCACAGTATCTTTCCTCCAAGACAACCACTTGAAAAAGTGGTCGCCAAGGCTCTGGCAGAGTATGGCACATAAAAAAAAAGGTTAAATGCTGTAAACCCAGAGCATGATGTAAAAAGCATTGCATATTCCCTGTAAAATTTGGGCAACCTCCACCCTCTCCTACCCATCAATCAGTCCATCATCTTAGATCAGGCCATCTGTGTGCAACTCTGTGTTATGGAAAGTTATTAAGTCTGCAATTAAGTCGAGTAAATGCTGCATTCAGAGTTTTGTCCCTTGCTAGTGAAGGAGCTATATACGTCTTCTCTGCTCGCATAGTCTTTCTTGGCTTATCTCATTATCTAGAAGTGTGACATTTGGCAACTTTTTTCAAGCACCCAAGTGAATAATATTAGACTGGCAACTGTTTAAAACAACCTTCATGCACAACGGTGCTAGTCTGATTTTATCAAAACCTCCTAGGCCTCTAAGGAACAGTGCGTGCAACATTTTCCTGACAAAATTGAAAAAAGAGAGATGCTGCAGTATTCCTAACATGCTTCATTAAAAATCACTACTTAGTGCAATGTACAGTTCTGTATGCAGAGATGTGACACGTAGTACTTGGTCGACTCAACTAAGAACATTATTAACAATAGATTTTAAATAAGTTAATGAAAGAATATGTTTGACCAGCTAGTTTACTTTCACAATAAGCTAACCACAAGTCTATTAAAACAGAATACATCGAGTGTTATGTGTTACTTTCCAATTGATAAACACTTCCTTTCTATCTGCAGATCAGTACCTGCCTAGGTTTGCTGGAAAGGATATGGTGCAGCTGATGGGACTCCCCCTCTGTTCTCGGACTCCTGCATGTGCCCTACATTAAAAGAAGTATCTCATAACTGCAGAGCTGTGGTTTTATTTCTTTCTGAGCTCTTTCAGCTACATCCCAACTCTGTACAAACTTTATGAAGGAAATATGTAGTCTAATTAGGATCATTATTTTTTAAACAGTCTAGTTTTGAAGGAAAGCCTGTCATTTGAGTCCTCCATCAAATTAAATAGAGTGACAGTCATGTTCCAAAGTTTCAGTTCCACACATCAACACAGGCACTCTTGTTTCCCATATTGTGCAGTTTTTGGGTAAGAAAGCTGACACTGAGTAACATGAGGGAAAACCTAGCAATGCAAATCAGAAACTGATCTTGAATCTTTCAAAGTTCTGTTGACTTGTCTCATGGGTATGTTGCGATTGTCAGTCTTTCTGGACAGCTCAGTGCTGCTGGGATCCTCCATGCAGAAGGAGAGGAAGAAAGCAAAACCAGGTCAGTTGAAGACAATATAGAACAGAAAACATAATGTTTGGCTCAGTAAACCAGCCTTTCCAATAGACCATAAAAAAGATCCATCAAACAAAACCATAAAGCCAACTCACTTAACCTCCACAGTACTGCAACATTTCTTTCTGCCTCCTCTCCTTGCAAAAACAAAGTGTTTGGACTCTAATTGTTCCTGTACAACTTTAAAAGATGCTAAATTGCTGTATAGTGTACAGATGTATTTATGTGTACTAAATCATTTGTTTTGTGGATATATTTTATCTACCTCGAGAAAGAAATGAAAATCTTCATTTACGTAGCACCTTTCATAGACACAGGGCATCTCAATGCCAATTAATTAATTTTTAAAATGAGATACAGTACCGATTGCTGTACTGTAACATTACTGATTATTGACTACAGCAGGAAGAAGTTAGAGGTCCATGAGCCAGTCTACATTAGGGGATCAAAGGTGGAGAGGGTCAGTAGCTTAAAATTCCCTGCAATTAACATATCTCAGATCTGTCCTGGGTCCAGCTTCTATGTGCCATCACAAAGGCACAACAGCAACTCTATTTTCTTGGAAGGTTATGTAGACTCAGTATGTCACCAAAAGTTTTGACAAACTTCTACAGATGCGCAATGGAGTGTATCCTGAATGGTTGCATTATGGCCTAGTATGGAAACAGCAATGCTCAGGAATGGAAAAGACCACAGAAAGTGCTGGATACAACCCAGTTCATCACAGGCAAAACCCTCCCCACCACTGAGTACACTTACAAGAAAACAGCATCTATCGTCAAAGACCCTCACCATCTAGGCCATGCTCTCTTCTCGATCCTACTATAGGGCATGAAATACTAAGCCTTACGTATCATACTACCAGGTTCAAGAACAGTTATTACCCTACAGCCATCAGGCTCCTGAACTGAAGTGGACAACTTCACGCACCACATCTCTAAACTGATTCTATGAACTACAGACTCACTTCCTAGGTCTTTTTGTAGCTCATGTTCTCAGTATTAATTTTTTTATTTACACAGTTTGTCTTCTTTTGCACATTGGCTGCTTGTCAGTCTTTGTTTATATATGGTTTTTCATAAATTCTATTGTATTGCTTTATTTTTCCTCTAAATGCCTGCAGGAAAATGAATCTCAAGGCAGAATATGGTAACATATATGTACTTTGATAATAAAGTTTTCTAAATGGACATTGAACCCATAAACACTACCCCACGTTTTTTCTGTTTCTGCATTATTTTTAATTTAACAATTTAATATACATACATATACTTATTTTAATTGGTTTATTGGTTTACTTATTCTATATTGATCATGTATTGCATTGTACTGCTGCCACTATGTTAACAGATTTCATTACATATGCCCGTGATATTAAACCTGGTTCTGATTCTGATTCTGAAATTACTTTGAACTTTGTCTTATACAGTACTGTAAGGCACAAAAACAGGAATAAGAATAATTACCATATGGCCTTCAGTTTGTAAAGCAGGAATACTGATCGTAAACCAATATGTACCAAAGAGCCATCCTTCAATAAAGTATAATTATCTTGATGTGTTTTTTGGCGTTAGTTACTTGACAAATTCTATTTCTTGCATCTTTAGATTGTAAGAATCATTATTATATTACTAGAAACCATGGATTGGAATTTGTCATTTTCTTGACTTCTCCCAAATGTATTTGTAACTTTAAATGTGTCTCTTCTCCAGCCTCTCTTCATCAATGACTCTGCAGTTAACAGCCTTTCAACATCCAGGTTCCCCGCATCATTATTTTTCAGGACCTCTCATGGGGGAACCAGATCTCCTTCATTAACAAAAAGGCTCGGCAGAGGATGTACTTCATGCAGTAGTTGATAAAATTCCATCTTCTCCAGATAGTACTGGTGCAATTCCACACCGCTGTCAAAGAAAGCATCCTCACATCCGCCATTACCGTCTGGTTTTGTGCAGCATCCTCTCACAGTGTACAAACACTACAGTGAACTGTTTGGACAGCAGAGCAGCTCATTGGCTGTGGTCTATCATCATGGCAGGACAAAGAACCAGCAGGAAAAATCATTGCGGACACTACCCACCTAGCAAGCTGCCTTTTCCAAAAGCTCCCTTCTAGAGAGTGCTATAGGGCTATTAGAGCATCTTCACACCATCTTAAAGGTTTCCTTCCCCAGCAGTTAATTTGATCAACCATTCTAGTTAGCCTCCACCTCCACCCTCCTCTATCTGTTACTTCTGTCACTCTACTGCACTGCACTGCAAACACTTTAAACCACATTTTATAATGCTGTTTACATTGTAAATACACATATGTGTTTATGCACGTTTTATTCCATATCCCTGACCCCTGGATGTCGCTCCTTCTACTTTCCACTCTCTCTCTTTTAAGATACTTTATAGATAGATACTTAATGATCCCAAAGGAAATTACAGTGTCATAGTAGCATTACAAGTGCTCGGATATAAATATTAGAAGAGAAGTAAGAAAAATTTAAAAAAATAAGTTACCACAAACAATCTAACAGGAAAGGATCATCCCTTCTCTAGCTATAGGTTGGCTCATAATAGGTCCTAATGGCCGAGGGTAAGAATGACCTCATATAGCGCTCTTTGGATCAGCACAGTTGTCTTAGTCTATTACTAAAAGTGCTTCTCTGTTCAGCCAAGGTGGCATGCAGAGGGTGAGAAACATTGTCCAAGAATTGCCAGAATTTTCCTTAGGTTCCTTTGTTCTACCAGTTTTTCTACCAATTCTACCAATTATCACACCTGTCCTAATACTCCATATTAAATTTTATGTGTGAAGTGTTTGGGGACATTTTCTTATGATAAATGTCAGTTCATAATCATAGAGTTGTGTGACACCACAGCATAGAAACAGACCCTTCAGCCCATTTAGTCTATACCAAACTAATATTCTGCCTAGTCCCATCAACTTGCACCCGAACCATGGCCCTCCATGCCCTTCCCATCCATGTTTTTATCCATATTTCTCTTAACTGCTGAAATTGAACCCACATCCACAATTTCCACTGGCATTTCATTCCACGACCCTCTGAATGAAGACATTCCCCCCATATTCTCCTTAAATATTTCTCATTTCACCCTTAATCTATGTCCTCTAGTTCTAGTCTCACACAACCTCTGCTGAAAAAGCCAACTTGCATTTACCCCGTCCATACCCCTCATAATATTGTATACCTCTACCAGATCTCCTCTCATTCTTCTACGCTCCAGGGAACAGAGTTGTAATCTATTCAACCTTTCCCTATCGTGTTATTATTTTGTTTTTTTTCCCCTGTTGTCTGCCCTCCAGCTTACTCTTGAACTACTGGACAACAGTCATCCTTAAACTGCTATGCCTCGGAATTTGAACTACCTTTTGACAAACATCTCAACGAATTGGAGTCAAATGAGGTCTTAGGGGTACTTGGAGGCACGTGACAAAATAGGTCAAAGTTTGCATTGTTTCCTTAAGGGAGAAGATTGCCTGACAAATACGTTGGAATTCTTTGAGGAAATATCAAGCAGAATAGACAAAGGAAAGTCAGTGGACGTTGTGTGTACTTGGATTTTCAGAAGGCCTTTGACATTGTGCTGTACACGAGGCTGCTTAACAAAAGAAGAACCCATGTTACTACAAGAAAAATACCAGCATGGGTAGAGGATTGGCTGGTTGGCAGGAGGCAAAGAGTGGGAATTAAAGAGGACGTTTTCTGGTTGGCCCCCGGTGACTAGTGGTGTTCCACAGGGGTCAGTGTTGGGACTGCTTCTTTTTACATTATACAGTACGTCAATGGTTTGGATGATGGAATTGATGGCTTTCTGGCCAAGTTTGCAGATGATACAAAGATTGGTGCAGGGTCAAGTAGTGCTGAGGAAACAGAGAAACTGAAGAAAGACTTAGACATATTGGGAGAATGAACAAAGAAATACACTACCAGAGTGCTGGGAAGTGTATGGTCATGCACCTTGGTAGGAAGAATAAAAGCGTAGACTATTTTCTAAACAGGGAGAAGATTCAGAATTTGAGGTACAAAGGGATTTGGGGATCCTCATGTAGGATTCGCTAAAGGTTAACTTCCAGGTGGAGTCAATGGTGAGGAAGGCAAAAGCAATGTTAGTGTCCATTTCAAGAGGACTAGAATATAAAACCACATGTATTGCTGAGGCTTTATGAGGCATTGGCCAGACCATGTTTGGAGTATTGTAAGCAGTTTTAGGCCCCTTGTCTAAGAAAGAATATGCTGACATTGGACAGGGTTCAGAAGAGGTTCACAAGATTCTGGGAATGAAAGGGTTTTGAATCAGGGGCATTTGGTGCCTCTGGGCCTGTACTCACCGGACTTCAGAAGAATGAGGGGGATCTCATTGAAACCCATCATGAAAGGCCGAGACAGAGTGGATGTGGAGAGGATGTTTCCTGTGGTGGGGCAGTCTAGACCAGAGGGCACAGCCTCAGAATAGAGGGATGTCCATTTATAATGGAGCTGAGGAAGAATTTCTTTAGCCAGAGGGTGGTGAATCCATGGAATTTTCACCCATAGATGGCTGTGGATGCCAGGTCATTGGGTGCATTTAAGGTGGAGGTTTGTATTTTCTTGATTAGTTAGGGTATGAAAGGTTATGAGGAGAAGGCAGGAGAATGGGGTTGAGAGGGAAAATGGATTAGCCATGATGAAATGGCGGAGCAGAGATGATGGGCCCAATGCCCTACTGTCTTATGGTCTTATGATCTTATAGTCTCAATGCACTGGGATATATCAGTAATACTATCCGTAAAATCCTCCATATCCACTGGCTGTGTTGGTGAACCATTGTCAGTGTCCTTTCCCAATCCTCGTGAATCTTGTTGCCATGTTGTTCATTAGTCTGAAGTAGATACCCAGTCATGAGACCTGTCAGAGCTAGAGGTTATCAGGAGAAAGCACTTCAAGAATCTTAACAAAGTCTAGGAGCATAGAACACAGAACAATACAGTACAGGAACAGGCCCTTCAGCCAATCTAATTAAATGACTCACCAAACAAAATCCATCTGCCTACACAATGTCCATATCCTTCCATTCTTTAATCTTTTGTGACCGTGTTAAACACCTCTATCATATCTCCCTGCATAAAAAGCTTACCCTATGCATCCCTTTGAATGAAACCCTTCCCACATTAGATGTATGACCTCTTCAACACTGATAGCTGTCCACTCTGACCATGCCTCTCATGATCTTATAAACTTCTTTCAGGTCTCCTCTCAGTCTTTGCTGCTTCAGAGAAAACAGCCCAAGTCTTCTCCAACAAATGGAATGTTCTCTTCAGTGACCTGACCTGTGACTAATCAAAATGGGGAAGGAGATCCCAGGAAGACACTGAGTGCATTTACAAGGAGTGCAGAAGTCCAGTGTAAGCACCAACTTTAAAAACTACCCAACAGATAAGCCTTTTGAGCAACTCCTGCCCCCCACCCCCACCCCATGGAGAGAGGGACTTGTGGTTCCCACATTGGCCTCACCTTCTGTCTCCTTGCACGCAGAACCACAGTGCAAATAACTTGCCGTCAGTCTCAAGGGACTGCCCAAGAAGGGAGATTATTTTACATTTAAATTAAGCAAAATGTTTGTATACAAGGTATTATAAATCGTTATAGCATATTTTTCTTGATGTGGTAATTGGTGGTGAGATATTACTGGAGCACTGGTCTTCACAGTTGTATTTGCTGTGGCTCTGCAGATATCATATGACCCAGCAAAATCAAGTCCCAAATTCCAAATGCAAATGTAGATGACACAGCAATGCAACACCGAGAGTCTAGCACCTCATCAGCAATGCTATTGTTCAGATAAGATGCTAAACCGAGGCTCCATCTATCCTCTCAGTCAAAAATAAAAGATCATAAGACACCCTTTCAGATAGAAGTGGGAGAGATTACCCAGAGACCTGAGCCTCAAACAATACCACAAAAACTGATGATCAGGTCATGTGTCATTTTGCTTTTTCAGTGCAAATTTAGATATGGGTTTCCTACATATGGAAACAATGAAAACATTTGAAATATTCCAAAGTGTCTAGCAAAGCCTAAAATAAATCAAGTCTTTCTTTCCCCTTTGAGTAGATCCATTGTTTTTTGATACCTACTTAATCAGTTTGAGACTTTGTTCAATACCACTTGCAACCTTTGGCATTGCCAACAATATAGTGTTAGTCACAACCCTGTTATGTTGCCAGGTCTAACCAAGGAGAACGAGAACAGCAATACAAACTAAGGGCCACAGTTCTGCTCAAAATTGATTGGAATGGATGACGACTGGGAGCAATTTGGAAGGTGCAGGATAGATACATGCCAAAGAAGAAGTATTCTAAAGGCAGCATGACACAACCGTGGCTGACAACAGAAGTCAAAGACAACGTAAAAGCCAAAGAAAGTGCATATAATAGAACAGAAATTAGTGGGAAGTTAGAAGATTGGGAAGCTTTTAACAATCAGCAGAGGGCAACTAAAAAAAGTCATAAAGAAGGCATACAAAGGTAAGCTAGCCAATAATATTAACAAGGATACAAAAAGTTTCTTCAGATATATAAAGTATAAAAGAGAGCCCAGAGTAGATACCAGACAGCTAGAAAATGATACAGGAGAGGTAGGAATGGGGGACAAAGAAATGGCCAATGCACTGAATAAGTATTTTGCAACGGTCTTCACTGTGGACATTTGAGAGTGTCAGGGGCAGAAGTGGTTGAAGCTGCTGTAGAGTTCTCAGTAATATTAACTGTAATGTTAACTGTTAACAGCTAATAATAAAATGGCTTCTTGGTAGTGTTATAATGAAATGGCTTCTTTGTAATGTTAATGTTCTTTGTAGCTGAAATGTTTGGGTTATAATTATAGATAATAGGGAACGAACCAATGGAAGTCATGTTATTCTATCTGTATGTGTGGGAACCTGAGTGAGTTCGGGGGAATTCAGTGAGGAGAGGCGAAGAGGAAAGATGTGCGGGAAGCGCTCTGGTAGATCACCGTGGTTGGTCTCAGTCTGAGGGTCGAGGAGATCGGAGGAGATCGAGTAGTGGAGAGACCTCTGTTTCTTGAACTCCAACAATTGTGCACAAACTGATTAACTTTGATAAGTGTGGCGCCTTTTTCTCTTATATTTGTTTCCCTACTAACCATATAGTCATAGTAAGATTTATAAAGTGTAATCATTTAATCATACATTGTGTACTGTCTGATGTTTTACGTTGTGGGGTTTGTACCGGGGTGCATTGCACAACATCTACGCAAACGTGGGTCACAGTTTGGCAGACAGACAGCGGTTTCCCCCAAGATGAACGTGAGGTGATAGCACTGAGTGTTACACTGCCATTACTTGGGAGAAGATGCTTGGGAAACTGAAAGGTCTAAAGATTGATAAGTCACCTGGACCAGATGGTCTACACTCCAGGGTTCTGATACAGGTGGCTGAAGAGATTGTGGAGGCATTAGTAATGGTCTATGAAGAATCAACGAATTCTGGCATAGTTCCAGAGGACTGGAAAATTGCAAATGTCACTCCACACTTCAAGAAGGGAGAGAGATAGAAGAATGGAAATTATAGGCCAGTTAGTCTGACCTCAGTGGTTGGAAAGATGTTAGAGCTGATTATTAAGGATATGGTTTTGGAATACTTGGAGACTCATTATTAAATAGGCCATAGTCAGCATGGTTTCCTTTAAGGAAAAACTTGCCTGACAAATCTATTGGAATACTTTGAAGAAACAACAAGCAGGATAGGCAAAGGAGAATTGGTGGACGTTGTGTACTTGGATATTGATCAGGTGCCACATATGAGGCAGATCAACAAGTTAAGAGCCTATGGTATTTCAGGAAACATACAAGCAAGGATACAGCATTGGCTGATTGGCAGGAGGGAAAGAGTGGGAATAAAGAGGGTCTTTTCTGTGTGGTGTTCCACAGGGTCTGTATTGGAGCCACTTCTTTTTAGGATCCATGTCGATGATCAGGTTGACGGCCAGGTTTGCGGCGATACAAAGGTAGGTGATGGGGCAGGTATTGCTGAGGAAGCAGACAGGCTACAGAAGGACTTAGATAGATTAGGGGGAGAATGGGCAAAGAAGGGCAAAAAATGGGCAGATGTAATACAGTGTCGGAAAGATTATAGTCATGTACTTTGAAGAAGAAATAAAAGTGTTGATTATTTTCTACTGCAGAGGATTTCTTACTCTTGTGGGATACTCTCAGGGGATGTGGCATGCAAATAGAAGATGTATCTGAGTCAATCACACCCTCACAATGATGGTCCTTCTTTTTTTTACCACATACAAGCTCAATGTGGCTTGGGGTTGTTGTACTTCACAGTTACGGATGTCTGCAGGCTACAGTTTAGTATGCTTGAAATGCCTCTCAAACTCATTTTGTAGAATGACTGAAACACCTGAACCACTGTCTAATTTCATTTTCATCAATTTGCCATTCACTTCTGGTGTAAGCCATATTGCCAGTGTATTGTTAATTTTCACACTGTAAATCTTAAGGCTACATAGTCCTATGCCACTCTCATCATTATCAATTTTTTC
Organism: Mobula hypostoma; assembly: GCF_963921235.1. Classification (NCBI taxonomy): domain Eukaryota; kingdom Metazoa; phylum Chordata; class Chondrichthyes; order Myliobatiformes; family Myliobatidae; genus Mobula; species Mobula hypostoma. The sequence continues at coordinate 120,481,543 of NC_086102.1, read as the reverse complement.
ATCAAAGCATGAAGATTGGTGCTCTTTTTGAAACCGACATGTGACTTTTTAGCTTTTTCTCTTCCCCGAGCAATCAACTTATTTTTGTCTACTTGACATGCTCTTTGAATGTGTCCTCCTTTGTTGCTTGTTCTGCAAGTTTCACTTTTAAATCTGCATTGGACTGTTGTATGTGATCTCCTGCCACAACAGTAACACAACTTGTTCGACCAGGCAGGTGTCTGTTTAGATAATGCAATTTCATTCATGCTCACCTTCATTCCTGACTGCAATTGCGTCTCTGTCTGCAGTTTCCATTGAAACTGCAATTTCAACTGGTCTTTTAAATGTGAGTTGTGCTTCAGTTAGAAGCCACTTTTGAATGCTTTCTTGTAAGAATCCACAGACTAAATGATCCCTTGGTATATCATTAAGCCCATTACCATATTGACAATGCTCAGACAATCGGTTCAATTCAGCCACATATGCAAGATGCACTCCATTTCTTTTTGATACTGTTTATGAAGCCTAAAGCATTCTGCAATCAACAATGATTTTGGTTCAGAATGTTCCTGCATCACTTTGACAATATCAGCAAAGGTAATTTTGGACGGTTTTGTTGGAGCAGTTAACTCAAAGCAAACTGTATTCCTTCTAAACCAATGCACTGAGCAAAATTAGAGCTCATTTCTCATTGGCTATTTAATTTGCTTCAAAATATTGTTGAATTAGCTCAGTATGCATGAGGCAGTTGCCGGCTGAGCAATCAAACGCATCAATTTTTCTGACATAGCCATCCATTTCTGTTCCTTTTTTTTAATTGATCATTATCACACTGCACTCACTCTTCATGGACTCATGAAATCTTTTGTTTTCTGCTGGGCGGTGATCTCATAGAGGTTCATAAGATTAGAAGAGGCATAGATAGAGGAGACAGACTGTATCTTTTCCCTTGGGTTGAAATGCCTCTTACCAGAGGGCATGTGTTTACGGTGAGAGGTAGTATTTTCAAAGGAGATATGAGGGTAAGTTTTTTATACATAGCGGTGAGTGGCTATAATATGCTGCCTGGGGTGGTGGCAGAAGCAGATACATTAGGAACTTTTAGAGAGGTTTAGACAGGCGCAAGAATGTGAGGGAAATGAAAGGATATGGACATTGTGTAGGCAGAAGGAATGAGTTTAGTTGACCATTTGATTACTAATTTAATTAGCTCAGCACAGCACTGTTCCTCTTGCTGCACTGCTCTATATTCCATGTCTTGAAAGAGTTCAAGTTCTGAAAAATTCCATGTGGATGACACTAGAAATCAGCTTCACATCCCCAGTTTTCCCTGCTTATGGGTCTTGGCAGATCACTCAGCATCTTTGAAGATACAAGAGACTGTAGAGTAACACGTATAAAATACTGGAGAATCTCAGCAGATAAGGCAGCATCTATGAAAGGGAATAAACAGTCAACATTTCGGGCCGAGACCCTTTGTCAGTAGGGGAGGAAGGGTTGAGAAGCCAGAATAAGTAGTTGGTGGGCGGTGGGGGGGGGGAGGTTGTTGAAGGAGTACAAGGAAGAAGGTGATAGGTGAAGCCAGGTGAATGGGGGAGGGAGGATGAAGTGAGAAGCCGGGAGCTGAAAGGTAGATGACACCACCTTCTTATTCTGGCTTCTTCCATTTTGACCCTTCCCTGATGAAGGGTCTTGGGCTGAAAAGTCGACCGTTTAATTCTTTCCACGGATGCTGCCTGACCTGCTGAGTTCCTCCGGCATTTTATATGTGTTACTCTAGATTTTCGGCATCTGCATAATCACTTGTGTTCAAGAGACAGCGGATGCTGGAATCTGGAAAATTGCACAAAGCGCTGAATAGTAGTTATCAACCTGAAACATAAGTGATCCATTTCCCTCCATAGATGCTGCCTGGCCCGGGCTCCTCCAGAGTTTTGTGTATTTAACCAAAGTTTTGTACACTTGTAGCACCCACTCTACTGATGCACCTCTATGGCAGTGTCATGCAGTCATAGAGTTGTACAGCTTGGAAACAGGTTCATCCATTCCAAACTGGCTGCATTTGGCTCACAGTACTCTAATCCATGTACTTATCTAGATAGCTTTCAATGTTGCTAACGTGCCCATCGCATACTCTATTTCTGACAGCTCATTTCAAATACACACCTCCCTTTGCCTGCAGAAGCTACCGCTGATGTCCCTGTCAAATGTCTTGCCTCAGATCTTAAACCTTTGCCCGCATCTGTTTAGCACCTCCTCCAAGAAAAGTAGACTATGCACTTCCACCCTCCCTATACCCATCATGGTCTTAAATAGTTCAATCTCCTACATACTAGACCTAGTCTGCACAAACATGCCTTCTAGCTCAGGCCTCCTAGTCCAGGCAACGTCCAGGCAAATCTTTTCTGCACCCTTTCTATGACAAGGCAACCTGAAAGTGGTTGGACTGGGCAGGAGATTATCATTCAGATTGGGTCTTCATAATTCATTTCATGTACTGAGCCTTCTGAGGCTTTTTCAAGCATCTTCACACCAATAGCTACTATAGGTGAGCTTTCCCAGTGGCCATCCATTTTAATTCCACTTTCCATTCTTATTCAGACATGTCGAGCCATGGCTTACTCTGCTGCTACAATAAGGTTATTCTCAGGTTGAAGAAGCATCACCTTGTATTCCATCCAGGTAGCCTCCAACCTCATAGCATGAACATCAAATTCTCTAACTTCTGGTAATTTCTCCCCCACTTCCTTCTTTGTCCATTCCGCATTCTGTCTCCCTCCTGACCTCTTCTCTTCACCTGCCCATCATCTCCTTCTGGTGCTCCTCCTTTTCCCATTTTTCCCATGGTCCACTGTTCTCACCTACCAGATTCCTTCATTTTCAGCCCTTTACCTCATCCATCTATCATCTTCCAGCTTCCCAATTTATTCCCCCTAACGCCACCCACCAACCTTCTCCCTCACCTGGTTTGACCTATCACCTTTCAGTTTCTATTTCTTCCTGAACCCCCACATTCTTGTTCCAGTTTCTGCCCCCTTCTCTTCCAGTCCCGATGAAGGGTCTCAGCCCAAAACATGGACTGTTTATTCCCTTCCGTATATGCTGCCTGACTTGCTGAGTTCATCCATCATTTGCAGAATTACTTGCATTTATGTACTGAGTCTGTTTTACTGTTCAGACATTGATTAATCTACGTCACAACACCATTGTTTAAACCATTGCATACTGCAAGGAAATGAAAATCTAACGGTTACAAACTTAACATTTTCAAGATTTGGGAAAATACTGCAGCCTGATTCCACTCCTAAATAGCCTCTAATTTTAATACCATGGCTGCTTACTCTCAATTCCATTGCAAATGGAAATAATTCTAATGCGCTGTACACCCATCTGACACAAGACAGTTAGAATCTAAGAAAGGTTTCCGAAATTTACTTATTACAGAAGAGGGGAAGAACATTCAATCCCATCAGTCCCCATTCATTCCCCTCTCCTTACTTCTCTGTGGCCCTGCAAATAATTTTCTATTGCATGCCCATCAACTCCCCTTTGATTATTTTGGTGCTTATGGAGCCATAGAGTACTACTGAACAGAAACGTACTCTTTGACCCATCAAGTGGTAAATTTGCAGCTGACACCAAGATTGAGGATGTAGTGGATGGCAAGGAGGACTGTCAAAACTTGCAGTGGGATCTGGGCCAGCTGGAAAAATGGGCTGAAAAAATGGCAGATAGAATTTAATGCAGACAAGTGTGAGGTGCTGCACTTTGGGAGGACTTACATGGTGAGTGGCAGAGCACTAAGGAGTGTGGTAGAACAGAGAGATCTGGGAATACAGGTCCATAATAATTTAAAAGTGTTGACACAGGTAGATAGATTGGTAAAGAAAGCTTTTGGCACTTTGGCCATTGTAAACTGAAGTACTGAGTACAGGGTTGGGGGGATGTTGGAGTTGTATAAGATGTTGGTAAGGCCTAATTTGGAGAACTGTGTACAGGAAAGATGTCAAGGTTGACAAGGTTGAAGGAGTGCAGAGAAAATTTACAAGGCTATTGCCAGGTCTGGAGGGCCAGTTATAAGGAAAGATTAAATAGGCTAAGACTTTATTCCTTGGAAGGTAGAGGAACAAGGGGAGATTTGATAGAGATAGACAAAATTATGAGGGGTACAGATATAGTAAATGCAAGCAGGCTTTTTCCACTGATATTGGGTGGGACGACAACCAGAGGTCATGGGTTAAGGGAGACAGGTAAGAAGTTTAAGGAGAACAAGAGGAAAAACTTTTTCACTTAGAGGGTTGTGAGACTGTGGAATGAGCTGCTAGCACAAGTGGTGTATGCAAGCTCGATTTCAACATGTAAGAGAAGTTTGAATAGCTACATGAATGGTAGGGTTATGGTCCCAATGCAGATGAATGGGAATAGGCAACTTTAAATTGTTCAGCATGGACTAAATGGGCTGCAGGGTCTGTCTCTGTGTTGTACTTTTCTGTGTCTCTATGACTCTATGAAAGAGTGCAGAGAAAATTTACAATGATGTTGCCAAGGCTTGAGGACCTGAGTTTTAGGGAAAAGCTATATAGTTTAGGACTTTGTGCCCTACTGCGTAGAAGAATTAGGGGAAAGTTGATTTGGTATGCAAAATTATGATAGGATAAATGCAAGCAGACCTTTTTCACTGAGACTAGAACTAGAGGTTGTGGGTCAAGGATGAATGGTGAAATGGGAAAAGGTGAAAAAGGTGAGAGGGAACTTCACCCCGAGGATGATGAGAATGTGGAACAAAGTGCCAGAAGAAATGACGAATGGGGGTTCAATTTCAACCTTTAAGAGAAATTTCGATATGTACATGGACGGGAGGGATTTGGAAGGCTATGGTCCGGCTGGATTCAATGGAACTAGGCAGATTAATATGCTGACATGTACTCGATGGGCTGAAGGGCTTATTTCTATGCTGTAGTGTCCATGCCTCTATGAATCTAATCCATGCTAAATTATTATTCTTCCTAGTTCCATTGACAGGCACCTGGACTGTAGCCCTCTATAACCATCCCATCATGTTCCCCTTAAATATTCCACCTTTCACCATGACCTCTAGCTCTAGTCTCACCTTACTTCAGTGGAAAAACACACAAAAAATGCTGGTGAATGCAGCAGGCCAGGCAGCATCTATAGGAAGAGGTACAGTCGACGTTTCGGGCCGAGACCCTTCGTCAGGAAGTCCTTCTCGGCCCAAAACGTCGACTGTACCTCTTCCTATAGATGCTGCCTGGCCTGCTGCGTTCACCAGCATTTTTGTGTGTGTTGCTTGAATTTCCAGCATTAGCAGATTTCCTCATGTTTGCTCAGTGGAAAAACCCTGCTTGCATTTACCCTATCTACACCTCTCATAATTTTATATACCTCTATCAAATCTCCCCTCATTCTCCTGTGCTCCAGGGAATAAATTCCTAACATATTCAGCCTTTCCCTACAACTCAGCTCCTCGAGTCCCATCAATATCCATGTAAATTTTCTCTCTACTCTGTGAATCTTGTTGATGTGTTTCCTGTAGGTACAGTAGGTGATCAGATCTGCACACAATACTCCAAATTATGGCTCACTAAAAGGCCTCAATTATCCCAACTACTGTAATGAATACTTTGATTTATGAAAGCCAATGTGTCAAAAGGCTCTCTTTAAGACCCTTATCTACCCTAAAGGTAATTTACATTGACTAGTTAACCCATCAGAGCATCTCTACGATGTAGGAAGAAACCACCAAGCTTACTCAAGCCAAGCAGGTTTTGCCCAAGTCTCTGGAGTTGTAAGGCAGCTACGCTATCTGCTAAGTCCTTCTGGTTTTGCTAAGTTCATGCTAAGTGCTTCAAAATCCATTAAAATTATGGATCATTGATTTATAATTTTCTGTGTTTGTCATATTGAGGGGTGATGGAATTGAGATGTCTAAAATGAAATAAAGGGTTCGATAATGCAGAAAGAATTAACGTATCAACCAAAGCATCAAGAACAAAAACTAGAAGGCATTTGGGGACTGTCTTAAAATCATCACCAATTTAAGAGCAAAATCCAGAGGCAACATTTATGTCATTAATTTCTTTATCGTCCAGGTGCTCTACCTTGGCTGACTTGTATCTAGGCACCTAAACCTCATGATTGTTGCACCTTTGCTATTTAGAAGCTCTGAGTCGCACAGCAGAGAAGCTGGTTTTTCAGCCATCCATGTCCATGACAACCACCAAGTACACATCTGGACTTATCCCAGTTACCTGCACTTAGACCATTGTCTTCTGTGCCTTTGCAATTCAGGAGCTCTTCTCCATAATGTCGTGAGAGTCTCTTCCTCTGTCACACTTCCAGATGGCGCATTCCAGATTCCAACTACTCTCTGGGTAAAAAAAATTCTTTCTCAAGTCTCCTCTAAGCTTCTTATCCCATACCATAAACCTTTGCCTTTTAGTTCAGATACCTCTGTTATGGGGAAAAGTTCCCTGCTAACTATCCCTCGTCCTTTCTCACACCTCTTTCTGGTTCCCCCTTATCCTCCTTTGCAAACAGAGAGACAGAATCAGCCTATTCAGTCTGTCCCTCCACATAACATCCTGCTTCATCTCCCGTCCCCCTTTACAATGCAATCACACCTTTCCTGCGGCCCAGTCTGTCACATAAACCAGTCTGCCCTGCGTTAACTAACTACACTTCCCATTGGCTCTGGGAGAAGTCAAAATTACCTGAGACCCCTCCCATCCCAGTTATTCTCTCCCTGTCCCCTTTCGTTGGGCAGAAGACACAAAAGTTTAGGAATACATACCACAAGGCTCATGGATGGCTTCTATCCCACTCTTATAGGATTCTTGAGAATAAAGAACTCCTAATCTCCTCATCACGCCCTTGCATTTTATTTGTCTTCTTGCACTACACTTTCTCTGTAACTACATTCTGCATTCTGTTTTTGTTTTCCTTCTTGTACGCCCTCAAAGGAAAGCTATGGTGTGCAAATAAAGCCTTTCCCAGTACCTTGATACATGTGACAGTAATAAACCAATGATCATCTATATTCGTCTGTTGTTGGAATCTGATGTTTCTAGCCCAAGGTTTTTTCAGAAGTCAGGAAAGAAGCACGAAACTTGTTATTTCACAATCATTTTATTAAGCATTAGTAGAACAAAGAAAATCTGGAAATGGACAGTGATAGAGGCAGAAGCTAGTAGCCAAAGTCAAAACAAAGACTAAAAGACGGTGCTACCTCATAATCAGCTCTTTTTATACACATACAGTAGATACGAGACATTCCATTTAAATTCTTAGCTAAGAGTCAGCCAATCAGGAAGCCCTCATACAAGTAATGCAATACCAAGAGAAGCTTCCAGAGCTTTCCAGAGTCACACAAATGTAACCACTTAGAGGACATACTAAACAGCTGCATATACATACTAAGCAGCAGATAATTAAAGTTAAACTCCAAAAAAAAACAATTAAACAATCCATCACTGCGTGCTCTGGGGTTTTATTACACTGAAGACATACTGTGTACTGTGAAAGCTGAGCAGGAACACACCACTATACAAACTGCCCAGCCATCTATCTCATTGACCACAGCTACCCTGTCTGTGGAAAGATGATCTGTATTGTATTGCATTGAGATACAGCATGGAATAGATCCTCCAGCTCTTCGAGTCATGCTGTCCAGCAATCCCCCAATTAAACCCTAGCCTAGTCACAGGACAATGTACCAATTAACCTACCAAATAGTAGGTATTTGGAATGTGGGAGGAAACTAGAGCACTCAGAGGAAACCCACACGGTCACATAGGGAGAAGGTACAAACTCCTTACAGACAGTGGTGGGAATTGGACCCAGGTCACTGCTACCGTAAAGCATTGTGCTAGCCACTACGCTACCATGCCACCCTCTGTTCACCCCACTTTGGTTTCACAGAACCTGAGTAGAAGCAAGTCATCCTTGATCCCAAGGGACTGCATAAAGAGACCAATGCTGGGACCTGGGGAGGTGGCATACGGAGAAAAATACCTGTCCTCATGGAAGGGATTATACAACATAATTGAGTCAAAATTACAAAATGGAAAATTACTAAACATTTACGATTATGCATTTCATATGGTTAGTTAATAGAAAACTTTGTTTTAAACATTGCTTGGTGGAAAAACTCAAAAAGAATTAACTATTTTAACTAGGACAAATAAATCTTTTGATATATTACTGATTTTGACATCTAAAATAATTTAATCCTGGCCCTTTCTTGTTGGCTCTCAGTACTGGGGTTGCATTAACGAGTTCAATGCTGCAGGTTATTGTTAAATTTCTGCTTTCCGTTGAGGTAGAGTGTTCTGACTGTATTTGAATCTGAAGAACAGAGTTGGAAATGCAAAGTGTTACGTTTTAAATTGGCAGTGTATGTGGGACATGGGGGACAGCTGACATACTGTATATGACAGATATAAATACAGAAATTCAGAAAATTGATTGAAGTTAAATTGCTTTTATGTGCAAGCTTCACGCAAAAGTGGTTCAACTTGAATTAGATTGTGCTAGCAATCACGTTCAGGTAACGTTCTCCCAGTTGGGACACTGAGAATATCCATATGCAATTCATCTTATAATGTCTGCCATCTCTTCTGGGTCAGGTCAGGTACCGAATGACACCACTCGTCGTGCTTCCCATATCACCACCCTTGCCAGGTTTAAGGTACAACCTATGGCCTTTGCTGAATAGTCAACAATAACTAGGAGCACATCACACTGAGATCATCAAGGAGATGTCAGTTCAGGAGTGTTTGTCACCATCTCTGGCATTTGCCAGCTTCAGCCACATCACTGCTAGTTCCATCACTAATTACAGCTTTTCTCCCCTGATATACTTTAGAGCAACGTACTGTAATTTCTGTCTCATTGATCACCTAACAACGCAGACAGTCTTCAGAGAAGCTGCTCAACTACATAGGAGATGGTTAAGATCCTCTTCCCCTGCTCTTTCTCATTGCATGGCAACCTTTCATTCATCAGTTCTGTGTCAAATTTCCTGAAGGCCAACATGCTCGTGCAGGAAGTAATTAGGAAGATAAATCATATATTGCCCTTTATTATGAGAGAATCTGAATAAAGGAATAAGAAAGGCTTACTGTAATTATATATGCCCTTGATGATATCAGAAATATTGTGCACAGTTTTGTGGTCCCTTCTTAAGAAAGAGATACTTGCTATAAAAGGAGAGCGATGAAGATTCACTAAGATTACTGGCTATAGGAATGGTGTAGATAAATGGAGATAAGGTAAATAATCAGCGATTCAGGAACAGCTTCTTCCACTCTGCTATCCGGTTCCTAAGTGGACATTGAAGCTTTGGACACTACCTCATTTTCTTTTAATATACAGCATTTCTGTTTTTGCAATGTTTTTAATCTGTTCAACATACGTAATTGATTTACTTGTTTATTTATTAATATTATGTTTTATTTTATTTATTTTTTTTTCTCTCTGCTAGATTATGTATTGCATTGAACTGCCGCTGCTAAGTTAACAAATTTCATGTCACATGCCAGTGATAATAAACCTGATTCTGATTCTGAAATGATGGAGCAGATTGATGAATTCTTGCTATTATTTCAAACGTTCTTATAAGGCTCCTGCAATAAGATTTTCATTAAGTTTTCCCACTCTATCCAAAGGTTAGCACTGCAAATGCAGCAAGTGATGGGACCTGTTAATGGCGCAAGTCACAGAGTCATAGAGTCATAGAAAAGTTCAGTGCAGAAACAGGCCCATCGGCCCATCTAGTCCATGCCAAATCATTTAAAATGCCTACTCCCATCTACCTGCACCAGAATCTTAGCCCTCCATACCCTTACCTACCAAGTACCAATCTAAACTTTTCTTAAGCATTGAAATCAAGCTTGCATGCACCACGTGTGCTGGCAGCTTGTTCCACACTCTCACGACCCTCTGAGTGAAAAAGTTTCCCATCATGTTCCCCGTAAACTTTTCACCTTTCACCCTTAACCCATGGTCTCTTGTTGGACTCTCACCCAATCTCAGTGGAAAAACCCAGCCTGCATTTACCCTATCTATACCCATCATAATTTTGTTTACCTCTAACAAATTTTCCCTCAATCTCTTATGTTCCAAGAAATAAAGTCCTAACCTATTCAATCCTTCCTTATAACTCGGGTCCTGCAGACCTACCAACATCCTTGTAAATTTTCTCTGAATTCCTTCAGCCTTACTGTATCTGTAGATAGGTGACTAAAACTGCACACAATACTCCAAATTAGGCCCTGGGCAATGTCTTACACAACTTTAACATAAAATCTCATCTCCTGTACTCAGTACTTTAATTTATGAAGGCCAATGAGACAAAGGTTTTCTTTATGACCCTATCTTCCTGTGACTTCAGCATCTCCCTTCAGCAAGGGAGATGAGGCTGAGTACAGGGCTACGGTAGGAAACTTTGTCACATGGTGTGAGCAGAATTATCTGCAGCTTAATGTGAAAAAGACTAAGGAGCTGGTGGTAGACCTGAGGAGAGCTAAGGTACCGGTGACCCCTGTTTCCATCCGGGGGTCAGTGTGAACATGGTGGAGGATTACAAATAACTGGGGATACGAATTAACAAATTGGACTGGTCAAAGAACACTGAGGCTGTCTACAAGAAGGGTCAGAGCCGTCTCTATTTCCTGAGGAGACTGAGGTCCTCTAACATCTGCCGGATGATGCTGAGGATGTTCTATGAGTCTGTGGTGGCTAGTGCTATCATGTTTGCTGTTGTGTGCTGGGGCAGCAGGCTGAGAGTAGCAGACACCAACAGAATCAACAAACTCATTCGTAAGGCCAGTGATGTTGTGGGGATGGAACTGGACTCTCTCACGGTGGTGTCTGAAAAGAGGATGCTGTCCAAGTTGCATGCCATCTTGGACAATTATCTCCCATCCACTACATAATGTACTGGTTGGGCACAGGAGTACATTCAGCCAGAGACTCATTCCACCAAGATGCAGCACAGAGCATCATAGGAAGTCATTCCTGCCTGTGGCCATCAAACTTTACAACTCCTCCCTTGGAGGATCAGACACCCTGAGCTAATAGGCTGGTCCTGGACTTATTTCATAATTTAATGGCATAATTTACATATTACTATTTAACTATTTATGGTTCTATTACCATTTATTATTTATGGTGCAACTGTAACGAAAACCAATTTCCCCAGGATCAATAAAGTATGACTATGACTATGACTATGACTCCACTTTCAATGGATTATGGACCTGTATTCCCAGATTCCTTTGTTCTACCATGCTCCCCTGTGCCCTATCATTCACTGTGTAAGACCTCGTTGGTCCTACCAAAGTACAACACTTCACACTTTTCTGCATCAAATTCTATCTGCTATTTTTCAGCCCATTTTTCAAAGGGGTCGAGATCTCACTGCAAGCCATGATAGTCTTTCTTGCTGTCAATTACACTCCCAATTCTGGTGTCATCCACAAATTTGCTGATCCAGTTAAACACATTACCATTCAGATCATTGATATAGATGACGAACAACAATGAACACAGCACTGATCCCGGTGGTGCTCCACGAGTCACAGACCTCCAGTCAGAGAGTCAACCATCTACTACCATGCTCTTGCTCCTCCTACAAAGCCAAAGCCTAATCAAATTTACTACCTCATCTTGAATGACAAGCTACTGAACCATCTTGACCAACCTTCCATGCGGGGCCTTGTCGAATGTCTTGCTAAAGTCCATGTAGACAACATCCACTGCATTGCCTTCATAAACTTTCCTGGTAACTCCCTCAAAAAACTCTACAAGATTGGTTAGATATGACCTATCATGCATGAAGCCATGCTGACTATCCTTATTCAGTCTCTTTCTATCCAAATACTTATATATCTGATGCCTTAGAATACCTTCTGATAACTTTCCCACCATTGACGTCAGGTTCACTGACTTATAATTTCCTGGTTTGTTTTTAGAGCCTTTCTTAAACAGTGGAACAACTTTGGTTATCCTCCAATCCTCTAAAACCTCACCTGTCGCTAAGGATGATTTAACTCTCTGTGCTAGGGCTCTGGTGATTTATCCACTCTAATTTGCCTCAGGACAGCAAAACACCTCATCCTCAGTAATCTCTATAGGGTCCCTGAAGTTGATGCCACTTTGCCTCACTTCTATAGACTCTAAGTCCAACGCCTGGGTAAATACAGATGCAAAAGATTCATTTATGATCTCCCAACCCATTATGACTCCACACTTGCATTATCATTTTGATCTTCCAGAGGACTGATTTTGTGCCTTGCAATCAAAATGAGGTTCATTATCACAGATATATGCCGTGAAATTTGTTGTTTTGCACCTTTGGAATGTGGGAGGAAACCAGACCAACCAGAGGGATCCCTTGAGTTTATTCCCAGGCTACAGAAGGTCCTTGATAGATTAGGAGAATTGACATCGAAGTGGCAGATGGAATACAGTGTCGGGAAGTATATGGTCATGCACTTTGATAGAAGAAATGAACGTGTAGGCTTTTTTCTCTAAAAGGGAAGAAAATTCAAAAGTCTGATATGCAAAGGGTCTTGGGAGTCCTCGTGAAGGATTCCCTAAAGATTACCTTGCAGGTTAGTTGGTGCTGAGGAAGGCAAGTGATGGCACTGGGCCTGTACTTGCTGGAATTTAGAAGAATGAGGGGGATCTCACTGAAACTTATTGAATGTTGAAATGCCTAGATTAAATGGATATGAAGAGGATGTTTCCTATAGTGGAGGAGTCTAGGACCAAAGGGCACAACCTCAGAATAGAGGGACGTCCATCTATAATGGAGATGATGAGGAATTTCTTTAGCTGAAGGGTGGTTAATCTGTGGAATTTGTTGCCACAAATGGATGTGGAGGCTAGGTCCTTGAGTGTATTTAAGGTGGAGGTTGGTAGATTCATGATAAGTCATGGTGAGAAAAGTTACAGGGAGGGCAGGAGAATAGGATTGAGAGGGAAATGAATCAACCATAATCAATTGGCAGAGAAGACTCGATGGGCCAAATGGCCTAATTCTGCTCCAACGTCTTATGATCTTATGATCTTAATAATAGATTCCAACAACTTTCCAATCACTGAAGCCAGGCTAACTGGCCTATAATTTCCTTTCTTCTTCACTTCTCAAAGAATGGAGTAACATTTGCAATTTTCCAGACTCTCGTGACCATTCCAGAATCTAGTGATGCTTGAAAGATCATTACTAATGCCTACACAATCCCTTCAACTACCTCTTTGATAATAAATTTACTTTGAACTTTATTTCTTATGACAGCTCTCCATGTAAATGTGCTCACTGATGATGAGGATATTTCCCATGATGTCCTGTGCTATATTCAGCACTTTCTATAGATTTTCCATTCCTGGGCATTGGTGTTTCCTTACCAGCATGTCATGCAAACACTGAGGATGCTCTCCATCATGCAGATATGGAAGTTTGTCAAAATTCTTGGTCACATTCTGGTTCTATACAAACTTCTAAGAAAGTAGAGGCCTTCTTTGTGATGGTCCCAGGACAGTAACTATGTCAATGGATCCATCCCTGGGAGATATAAGCAATATTTCTAGAAGTTGTGATACTGGCAAAGAATCAGCAGTAAAAATATGAATGTTGAACTAACATGTGTGGGTAATCTTTGCACAGGCCAAAACTATCCCGGTGAAAATTGAACATAATCACATCTGTACCTCAAGCTGAAGGACATTGAATTGGATGGTAACTTATAAAAGGAGGAAGTTATGAACTTCTTGGGAAGTTTTATTTGTCAGCTGATCTCACCATCACAAAGACGATAAGGTTTCCTTGTGGGAGCTACAAGAAGTCTTGTACAGTTAGAGATTGTACAGACGAACACCTTGTTTATAGTACACTGTGCCCACTCACAAACACTGGTCTGGCCACATCCACGCCCCACTCAACTCCTCACCTACCTCTGACGCTGCCGTCTGCCATTCCATTTCCTCTCCTGCTCACCTCATCATTTATTTTTCTTTAATCTGCATTTTGTTGCTTACTTTCCCAGTGTCTGGTTGTAACCTCTCCTCTTAATTCTTAATCTTTGCTTTCCTGCCTCACACTATTGTAGAAGAAGTCGTTCTAAAGACAAAGGACAGTAGACATACATAGCCAGAGGATCAGTCAGAGGCAATGACTTGGCAAGAAGAAGGAGCAGGGAGAGTAAGGGAAAGAGCTGGGAATTTGATAGGGGAAGGACTGTTTAAGGAGATGAGAGTGTGTGGGAATTTAACAATGAATAAGGTTTTAAAAGGTAGAACAGGACTGAGTTTTGAAAAGGCTGCAAGGGTTCCCACGAGTGGACAAAGACAGTAAGTGCATCTTAAATTGAGCAGGAATCAGTCGAATTGCCCTGTGCTTACTGGGCTGAATGTAGAAAGTTGAATGAATTGACCCCTGTACCTGAGAGGATTCAAATGAGAACCTAGTGCTGATAAAGCCTTGCAGGGTCATATTGCTGAGGCCCCACCCCAGAACACTTTGACAGGCCTATGATAGGCAACAAAACCAGAGGACAGAATTGCACCTCCTGTCAAAGCTGTTCAGGTTTTAGACTGGTTTTTAACTACGTCTGATATTTGGAAGCATTAAAAAATATTGTTTTAAATAATTAAAAAATGAAAAAGATGCTTTTAAAATAAAAATGAAATCAATTTAAAAGGCAATAAGTTATATTTATCAAATTAAAATGAACTAAGTAACATTAAAAAATTTATTCTCTCAAATATGGGACTGAGAATGGCTATTGAAATTAAACGTTTTTCAGCTCTAACGCCAAATAAAATGCAGAAATGGAGAGAATGACAGATGTTATGGAGTTATGGAGTCAAACTGAAGAGAAGCAGTTCATTCAGCCCATTGCGCCCTTGCGAACCATTTATATTAATCACATTTACCAGCAATTACCCTGTACCCTTTGATGCTTTGGGGATTCAGTGCTCATTGAGATATTCCTTTACCATCTGCTCAGGCAGTACTTTCCAAATTCCAATTGCCCTCTGTGGCAAAATTTTCTCATATTTGTTACCCTCTAAACCTCCTTTTTGGGAAGATGCCTCACAGTGAATGGTAGAGCTTTGGGGAGTGTGGTAGAATAGAGGGCCCAAGGAGTATAACTACATGGTTCCCTGGAAGTGGTGTTGCAGGTAGACAGGGTGGTGAAGAAGACCTTCAGGACATTGGCCTTCATCAGTCAGGGTATAAAGTACAAAAGTTGGGACGTTATGTTGCAGCTATACAAAATGTTGGTGAGCCATATTTGGAATATTATGTTAGTTTTAGTCACCCTGCTATAAGGATGCCATCAAGTTGGAAAGAGTGCAAAGGAGACTTACAGACAATAAGAAGCCTTGAGGGACTGAGTTATTGACAGAAGTCAAGCAGGTTGGGACTTCTTTTATTGAAGCATAGGAGAATGAGAAGGTGTATAAAATCATGAAGGGTATAGAAAGAGTGGAGGCATAGATTTTTTTCCAGGGTTGGAGAATCAGAAACTAGAGAGCATGCATTTAAGGTGGGAGGGAAAAGATTTCATAGGAATGTGGAGGGCAACATTTTCACCCAAAGGGTGGTCCAAATATGGAATGAGCTGCCAGGGCAAGTGGTTGACATTAACAACACTTAAAAGACATTGGACAAGTAAATGAGAAGAAAAGGTTTGGAAGGTATAGGCCAAGCCTCGGCAAATAGGAATAACTAAAAATGGATATCTTGAGTGGCATGGTCAGGGTGGGCCTCCTTTAGTATTTTATGACTCTATGACTCTACTTTGTCAAGGAGCCTTGAAATCAGCTAAAGATGATTTCACATCTTCTACACCGTGGTGCTTTGAAGGCAGTGGCAGCTATATAAAGTAGCAACAATTAAAGAAGTAGAGTGAAGAAATCAGCATCTTGAACTGTAAGTGGTTTCTGATCTGAATAATGCTGGAGGGCAGTGTCCTTATTCAATACATGTTCAAATATGGGTTGGGGTGGTATAAAATGGAACGTTACGTTAAAATCACGCTGCACACTGAATGTTTGCACTACATACCCGGAGACATTAACTGTCCCCTCTGCACTCATGTGTTGACCAAGCCAGCAATTGGGACAACTACCATGAGAAGTAAACATGGATGATTTTACCTAGTTTCCGTTTCCTGGTTACACTCATGATATCCAATAACCAGGACAGCTCAGTCCCATTTCTCAAACATTCAAAAATAAGTCAACCGAGCACACACTCATCAGCACATCCAAACCTCTCCCAGCAATACCACTGGACCAACATGGTGCTTGGCAAGTGCGGAATAAGGCTGACGAATCCCCAGGACCTGATTGCATGTATCCCAGAATATTAAAAGGAGTTTGCTGGAGCTTTGACAAGGATCTTTGTGTCCTCACTAACAACAGGCAAGGTCCCAAATGATGCGGGACAGCAAATGCTATTCCTTCATTTCAGAAAGAAAGGAGGGATAATCCAGGTAATTGCAGGCCAGTGAGCCTCCTGACAGTTGTTGCGAAGCTCTTGGAGAGGGTACTGAGGGATTGAATCTATGTACATTTGAAAAGGGGTGGCATGCTTAAGGACAGTTGGCACGGCTTCGTGCGAGGCAGGTCACGCCTTACAAAACTTTGTTGAGATTTTTGTGAAACGCGCACCAGAAGCTGGAGGAGCTCAGCAGGTCAGGCAGCAAATCATGAACACAAGAGAGTCTGGGCAAATCCAGGGGTGACGAAGGGGTTTGATGAGGATAGGCAGTGGACTTGATCTACGTGGACTTTAGTAATAGATTTGATAAGGTCCCACCTGGTACGTTGATTCAGAAGATAAAGATACCTGGGATCCAGGGTGAACTGCAAGTTTAGCTTTCCCACAGAGGACAGAACAGGGGTAGAAAGTGCCATTCAGTCTGGAAGTCCATAACTAGTGATATTCCACAAGGATTGGTGCTGAGATCTCTGCTATTTGTGATACAAATTACTTCAGTAAAAATATAGTTGGTTGGGTTAGCAAATTTGCGAATGACACCAAAGAATTTGTACTTTCTCCCCATGACCATGAGGGTTTCCTCCAGGTACTTTAGCTTCTTCCCACAATCCAAAGATATACTGGTTGGTAGGTTAATTGGTCATTGTAATTTGTCCTGTGATTAGTCTAGAAGTAAATCAGGGGATTGCTGGGTGGTGTATCTCGAAGGGCCAAAAGGGACAGTTCTACACCGTATCTCAATCAATAAATACATTTGGGGAATAGTGGACAGTGTAAAGAATTATCAAAAAGTACAGTGGGATACAGGTCAGTTACTGATATGAGCAGAGAATTGGCAGAAGGAATTCAATCAAGGGAAATGTAAAGTGTCCACTTTGATAGGTCATATAGAAGGAGAAAATACAGAATTAATGATAGGCCCCTTAGTAGCATAAAGGTATAGAGGGAACTTGGGGTTCAGGCCCATAGCACCCTCAAAGTGGCAATGCAAGTGGATAAGGTGGTAAAGAAGGTGTATGAAATACTTGCCTTCTTTGATAGGAGCATTGAGCGTAAGAGTAATAAAGTCATGCTACGATATATAAAACTTCAGTCAGAATTGTGTGCATTTCCTGGTTGCCCCAATATAGGAAAGATGTGGAGACTGTGGAAAGGGTGGAGAAGAGATTTACCAGGATATTGCCTGCATTAGAGGGTTTGAGCTATGAGGACAGGTTGGACAGTCTTGGGTTCTTCTCCCTGGAGCATTGGGGACAGAGGGGAGTAATGATAGAGGTTTTTTAAATTACGAGAAGCATAGATAGATAATCACTAGTGTAGAATCCATGAAGAATGCTCGATAGTTGTGGCAGGGTTTTCATACTATCACCTCTTATAAAATTAAATCAAGCGATGACAGCAGGGCTTCACTTCCAGATGTATTCAATGGCTTTTGTTCGAACATCAAAACATGGAGGAATTGTCATGAACTCCCACAGCCCCTGATGATCTTGCAATTTCAGTCTCTGAAGCCAACGAGCAAGCAGCCTTCAGGAGGTGAACCCACAAAAAGCAACCAGCCCTGATGCCTGGTCAAGTATTAAAGACCTGTGCTGATCAACTGGCTGGAGTGTTCACTGAGATCTATAACCTCTCACTTCAGCAGTCTGAGGTTGCCACCTGCTTAAAGCAGGCTTCAAATATACCAGTACCCAAGAAGGTAGTAACCTGCCTCAGTGACTATCACCCAGTAGCACTTACATCCACAGTGATGAAGTAGCATTTTGAGAGGTTAATGCTGAACCATATCAACTCCTGCCTGAGAAGTGACTTAGACCTGCTTCAAGTTCCCTTTCGGATCAACTGGTCCACAGCATAGGCATAGCACTGGCTCTTCACTTAATCCTGTTACATCCATATGACAAAGATGCATACATCAGGATACTCTTTATCAACTACGCTCAACATTCGATACTATTATCCCCTTGAAACTAATCAATAGGCTCCAAGACCTCAATGCCTCCTTGTGCAATTGGATCCTGGATTTCCTTACTTGTTGACCTCAGTTAGTTCAGCTTGGCAACACTTCCTCCACAATGTCCATCAGCACAGGAGCACCACAGGGCTGTGTGATCAGCGCCCTGCTCTACTCGCTTTACACTTTTGACTATGTGGGTAGGTACAGCTCCAATGTCACATTCAAATTTGCTGACAACAGGGATTTCATAGGCCAAACTAAAGATGGGGATGAATCAAAAGGTGGGAGACTGAGACTCTGGCTGAGTGGTGTCATAGCAACAACATCTTACTCAATGTCAGCAAGTCCAAGGAGCTGATTATTGACTTCAGGAGGAGGAAACCAAAGGTCCATGAGCCAGTCCTCATCAGAGAATCAGAGGTGGAAAGGGTCGCCAACTTTATTATCGGCGTTATTATTTTGGAGGACCTGTCCTGGGCTCAGTATGTAAGTGGAATTATGAATAAAGTACAACAGAGCCTTTACTTTCTTAGTAGTTTACAAAAATATCTAAAACGTTGACAAATTTCTATACATGTGTAGTGGATAGTATATTGACTGGCTGCCTCACAACCAAGAATGGAAACACCAATTTACCTTGAAGGTTGAACTCTGAACTTTGAAATGATAAACACCAGAGGACATCATTCAAACGCCTGATGCAAACTTAGACACAAGCACAAAAATCTGGAAATGTTCCAACTTTCATTTTATGATTGCTTTTACATTATATTCCAATGGACAGAGCACAAAATCATTGAGTTATGCAATGGAATATCTGGACCCTATTCTCTCGCACTATCACTTGTGAGAATTTTGTGCAAAGGGTCTATTGTGTTCTGGTCTGGGTCACTTCATTTCAAAGTAATTTATTATGTGCAAAGCACTCAAACCACACCATAACTCGAGTTGTTATTTTCTTTCAATGAACTGCTGGCAAAAAAATGAATACACCATATCTTTTCCTGGTATGTTAAATGTGCTCCTTTGCTTGTGTGCCTCACAAGTGCCACCACAGGTTTAGTTACAGTGAGAGTGCTATCATAAAAGTGTAGAATCGAATATTGCTGTAAAAAATCACATTTCAGCATATCCCTGCCATTTGGCTCCCAAGTAAAATCAACAGATTATGCTTGAAAATGAAAGGAAGTAACGTTTACACCTAATGGGGAATTGTGTCAAGGAAATGTCAGTCGCAATGTGTTTATATAAAATATAATGGATTGTGAGTACAGTAACATGAGAAGCTCTCAAAGCAGCAAAGACTAAGGAAATGTAGTATGTTGCAGACCCCTGGACTCCTCGCTGTATTCTCTGACTTCAGAAATTCAGCTTGTCCTGATAACCCTCACCAGTTTTTATTGATGAACCATATAAAGCATTCTATTGGAGCATTACTGCCACTGTTCTACCCAAGTCCACAAGAAATTGCAAAAAGTTGTGGACACAGCTGAGCACATCACAGAAAACAGCTTTCCCTTCATGGATTCTGGTTACATATGCTGCTGTCTCAGGAAAGCAGCCAACATATTCAAAGACTCATCCTATCCCTGATATTCTCTCTTCTCCTCTATTCTATCAAGCAGAAGATACAAAAGTTTGAAAACACACCAGCAGGCTTCGGGACAGCTCCTATCTCACTGTTATATGACTCTTGAATAGATTCTTGTATGATAAAGATGAACATTTGACCTCACAATCTACCTCACTATGGCTTTTACATCTTATTGTCTACCAGTACTGCATTTACCTCATAAGTGTAACTATAATACAGCATTCATTGGCCACTTTATTAGGTACCTCCCATACCTAATGGAGTTACCACCGAGTATGTTTGTGGTCTTTTGCTGCTGTAGGCCATCCACTTCAAGATTCAATGAGTTGTGTGTTCAGAGATGTTCTTATGTACACCACTGTTTTAACATGTGGTTATTTGAGTTACTGGCACCTTCCTGTCAGCTTGAACCAGTCTGACCTCTAACCTCTCTCATTGACAAGGCGTTTTTACCCACAGAACTGCCACTCATTAGATGTTTTTTTTTCTTTTTTTTTCCACCATTGTCTGTAAACTCTAGAGTTTGTTGTGTGTGAAAATCCCAGGAGATCAGCAGTTTCTGAGATACTCAAACTATCTCGTCTGGCACCTCATTCCACGGTCAAAGTAACATAAATCATCTTTCTTCCCCATTCTGATATTTGGTCTGAACATCATCTGGATCTCTTTTCTATGCCTGCATGCTTCTATGCATTGAGTTGCTACAACATGATTGGCTGATTAGATATTTGCATTAAAGAACAGGTGTACAGGTGTACCTAATAAAGTGGCAACTGAGTGTATATTCAGCAGTTCACTATTGCTTTTCCCTTGTACTGATGTTTGGAACTGATCTATACGGATTGCATACAACAAGGTTTTTCACTTACATGAGACAATAATAAACCAATTGCCACTTACCAATTTGGAAACCATTCAAGGGAAAATATTAAAAGATGCAGAAAGGCATAGTTATTGCTGCTGTCTTGCCACTCTCGTGATCCAAGTATGATAGCAATCTCTGGCATTGTCTGTGTGGAATATGTATGCTCTCCCTGTTACTATATGCTTTGTCCTCACATGGTTCAATTCCTCCAACTTCCTATATGTGTGCTGGTCGGTTAGTTGGCCTCTGTAGATTTCTGTTAGTGTAGATAATTGCCAAAAAGTAACTAAAGGGCAGTTGATGGGAATGCAAGTGAGAACAGAGTACTGGTAAATAAGGGGAGGAGGAATGAGACTGGTGAGGTTACCCTGCTGTGAACCAGCATGGAGCCAGTGGGGAGAATAGTCAACTTTTGTTTGGAAGGAAGGAAGAATTGAGAATACCTCTGGACAGTTTGCACATGCAGAGCCACGATGAACTGGATAAATTATTCAGAAATACACATGACTCAGCTCAGAGCTGAGGTCCTGATGAAAGGTCTTGGCCTGAAAAGTTGGCCCTTTATTCCTCTCCATTGATTCTGCTTGACCTGCTGAGTTCTTCCAGCATTTTATGCGTGTTACTCGAGTACCTGCAGAATCTCCTGTGTTTGTGATATCGTGCTGCCAAGTCACTCTGCCGTTTGCAAGACCCAGTTACCCAGGTTCCTGTAAGTTGGACATGAGGGATCTCAATGGCATCATTTGAAAAAGAGCAGGGAATTTACTTTCTCCCTGGTCAAGCTCTCAATCCACCTAATGCAATAATATAGTAGCACCTGCTCTATCGAGTCATAGAGGTATACAGCATGGAAACAGGCCTTTGAGACCAACTCATCCATCCCAACCAAGATGTCAGCCTGAGCTAATCCCATCTGTTTGTTTTTGGCCGATAGGCTTCTAAATATTTCCTCTCTAAATTCCTTTTAGATGTTGCAATTGTTCCCACCTCTACCACTTCAACTGGCAGCTTGTTCCACATACACACCACAGTCTGAATGATAAACCTGCTTCTTGTGGACTCCTTGTATTTCTCCCCTCTCACCTTAAAACTGTGCCCTCTAGATTTGGACTCTGCCACCCTGGGAAAGAGATTGTCACCATTCACCCGATCTACGCACCTTGTGAATTTTATAAACCTCCACCCCTCATCCTCCTGCGCTCCAGGGGAAAAAGTTCCAGACTATTCATTCTCTCCTTATAAATAAAGCATTCCAGTCCCAGTAATATCCTCATGAATCTTTTCTGCAGCCTTTCCAGTTAGTCCTGTAGCTGTACGTGCAAAAAATATTCCAACTGTAGCATATCCAACGTCTTGTACAATCAGTATACTGACAGCAGCTTGTTGATTGTTAAGTGTTTAGGAACACTTTAAAGACCTGACATAGTGCTATGTGAGTTCTTTCTGATTATTGGAACTTTTGCACTATTCTACACAGCTCCTCCCTTCTAATTAAACAGTTCCATAAACCCAAGCCCAACTGAACCAATGCAGATTTTAGCTACATTTTGTGAACCACTCTATCTCAACTCAATAATCTTCTCCAGTCATCCTATAGTGTGTGTGGAAAGTATTATTCAGATCTTTCAGTCAGTTCACCCAGACAGTGTTATATAATTTTCAGACTGCAGCTTCTAAAAAATGTGTGGGTGATTTGATACAGCCCTGGGACATTCAACATCGAGCAAGAAGAGGTAGAAACCCAGTGATTAATCTTGTGAGTTCACACTTCCTATCCACTCAACCTATGTAAAGCCATCTGTTTAACCTTTTAAATACTGAAACATCTTACCAGTCCTTCCAAATGAGGCAACACTTCACTCATGAATCTGTTGGGATTCTCTATTGTATCTGATGCTCCTGGTGCAGACCCTCTACATAGGTGACACCTAATGTAAATTGGGGGACGGCTTTGTTGGGCACCTGCACTCCATCCGCCAAAAACAGAATTTCCCAGTGGCCAATCGGTTTAATTTCCATCCCCATTCCCATTTGACATGTCAGTCCATGGCTTTCTCTTCTGCCACAATGAGGCCACGCTCATGGTAGTGGAGTAACATCTCATAATCCAAAAAGTAGCCTCTAACCTGATGACCTGAACATCAATTACTCTTTCCAGTAATTAGTTTTTTTTTCCTATCCCTTCCCCTTCTGTCTTCTTTTATTCCCACTCTGGCCTCTTAGCTCTTCTCTTCATCTGCCTATAATCTCCCCTGGTGGCCCTCCTTCTTCTCCTTCTCCCAAGATCTACTGTCCTCTCCTATCATTCTTCTCCAGCCCTTTACCTTTCTGGCCCACCTGGCTTCACCTCTCACCTTCTAGCTTGTTCTCCTTCCCCTCCCTCCACCTTTTTATTCTGGCAACTTCCCCCTTTCTTTCCAGTCCTGATGAAGGGCCTTGGCCTAAAACTGCTTATTCATTTCCATAGATGCTGCCTGACTTGCTGAGTTCCTCCAGCATTTTGTTTGCATTGCTTTGGATTTCCAGCATCTGCAGATTTTCTCTTGTGTTTCCATTAATACTTTTTGATAATATTGATAATGACACGGGAGACCTTATCTTATCAATTCTATTACTCTCCTTATTTCCCTGTACCTTGCAACTTATTCTCTCTCACACAAGCCCATGAAATCCCCTTTCATTCCTTGTGGCACTAACCAATGGTGATTTACAACTGGCAATTTATACCTTTAAGATGCTGAAGGAAACTGTGGTACCCACATGGTTGCAGAGAAAACCTATAAACTACACAGCGAGCACCAGAGGTGGGGACCAAACCTAAGTTCCTGGATCTACGAGGCTGCACCAGTTGTTGTACTAGTGCACCCGGCCTGGACCACGCACCACTGTCGAGGTATCAGATTGTGTGTGTGTGTGTGTGTGTGTGTGTGTGTGTGTGTGTGTGTGTGTGTGTGTTTTTTTTGCATTGTCTGCAAAGTTAAATTGAGTTCAAAGACTGCAGATAAAAGCAAGGGGTACAGCCACTTACTGGACGTGGCCCATGTTACAAGTCTCCATGAAGCGAGTGACACAGCAGGTTGTGCTGCTGCACGCACAGCTTCACATGTGAACCTGACCCCTGGTGTTGTGTGTGTGTGTGTGTGTGTGTGTGTGTGTGTGTGTGTGTGTGTGTGTGTGTGTGTGTGTGTGTGTGTGTGTGTGTGTGTGTGTGTGTGTGTGTGTATATGTGTGTGTGTGTGTGTGTGTGTGTATCTGTGTGTGTGTGTGTGTGTGTGTGTGTGTGTATGTGTGTGTGTGTTTGTGAGCTGTGCCAGTTCTCCACATGAGCATGCGGATTTTCTTCTAACGGCTACTGCTTCTTCCAGGTATGTGCCTGTTGGTTTTACTGGCCGTTGTAAATCATGCCATATTTTAGGTAAGCAGCATCGGAATCAGTGGGTGTGCGTGAGGGACTAATTTTCAGGGCTATTGTGAAATAAACAGTGAGGGGGAGGGAGGAGGAATCTGACTGATGGGAGACAGCATGGCACTGATAGGCTGAACAGCCTCTTTATAAAATGCAAAGAAGTTACATTAAAATCCATACTATATTCTTCTTTCTACTTGTAATTAAGTTTACAGTTCAGTGCTATAAGGAGCTGTGATCATATTACATAAGCAATTTTATGATTATGATATGGTTAAGCTTTTCAAAGTAATTTGGGAAGAAGATCTTTTAAAATCCTTTGTCCAACAAACGATAATTAACAATGCACAGTGACAAATGCATAAAATTGATCCTGATGGCTCCTCAAATAATAGAAATAAGAAGCTTTTGAAAAGCAGGGTAGAGAGTGCTGATTCAAAACCTCGATATTGATCTTTAGCTTAATGTAAAATTTTACACTGCCAACTGGGGCACGTGAACTGAATCCATAAAAATCCTGAGCAACACACACAAAATGCTGGAGGGACTCTGCAGGTCTGGCAGCATCTACAGTATGGAAGGAAATAACAGTTGACATTTTGGGCCAAGACCATTCATCAGAATTGGAAATGAAGGAGTAGGAAGCCAGAACAAGGAAGGAGGAGGGTAAGGAGTACAAGTTGGCAGATGACAGATGAATTCTGATGAGGGGGAAGGTAGGTGGGTCTCCTCCCCCGCCATTCTCTTTTTTTCCATTCCCCAGCCTGGCGCCTCGCTCCCATACCCCTTCCCTTGCCTTCAATTGCCCATCTCCTCCATCTTCCTACCCTTTCTCCTCTGGTCTCCTCTCCAATCTTCCATCTTCTTCAGCCTGTTACCTTTTCCACCTACCACTTCCCAGATATTCACTTCATCCACACCCCAGCCCCAACATCTCCACTCACCACACCATCCCCTTCACCTGGCTTCACCTATCACCTTCTAGCTTGTACTTGTTCCCCTTCCCCCACCTTCTTATGCTTGCTTCTTCCCCCTTCCTTTCTAGCCCGGATGAAAAGTGTCGGCCAAATTTTTGACTATTTCTTCCCCTCCATGGATACTGCATGACCCACTGAGTTCCTCCAGCATATTGCTCTGGATTTCCAGCATTAACAGAATTTTTTGTGTTTTCTACAAAAAGCCTGTGGTTACAAGTGCCCTAAGTTCAAATCATTAAGTAAAATATTTTTGACTCAATCAAGTAGAATCTCATGATCAAAGAAATTAATGGTACGGTAGGAAGCCATTCAAGCTCTCGAGCTCATGGTGCCTCAGGAAGATCTCTTCACTACAGAACCTCATTTGATCCATACCATTGTGGGTCACAACTCTGCTTGTGCTATGTACCTGCTGAGTATAAGGAGGGGTGAAAGAACAATTTTTCAAAATTCTCGGTTCAAATCTTTCCCTCAAATCCAACACCTCTGGTAAGGGAGGAAGTGTAAGGGCATGTGTAGCACTTGTTCTGCTTACACGGATAAGTGCCAGGAGGGAGATCAGTGGGGAGGGATGGGGGGGACGAATGGACAAGGGAGTTGTGTAGGGAGCGACCCCTGCGGAATGCAGAGAGAGGGGGGGAGGGAAAGATGTGCTTAGTGGTGGGATCCCGTTGGAGGTGGCGGAAGTTACGGAGAATAATATGTTGGACCCGGAGGCTGGTGGGGTGGTAGGTGAGGACCAGGGGAACCCTATTCCTAGTGGGGTGGTGGGAGGATGGAGTGAGAGCAGATGTACGTGAAATGGGGGAGATGCATTTAAGAGCAGAGTTGATAGTGGAGGAAGGGAAGCCCCTTTCTTTAAAAAATGAAGACATCTCCCTCGTCCTAGAATGAAAAGCCTCATCCTGAGAGCAGATGCGGCGGAGACGGAGGAATTGCGAGAAGGGGATGGCGTTTTTGCAAGAGACAGGGTGAGAAGAGGAATAGGAACAAGTGCTACACATGCCCTTACACTTCCTCCCTTACCATCATTCAGGGCCCCAAACAGTCCTTCCAGGTGAGGCATCACTTCACCTGTGAGTCGACTGGGGTGATATACTGCGTCCGGTGCTCCCAATGTGGCCTTTTATATATTGGTGAGACCCGACGCAGACTGGGAGACCGCTTTGCTGAACATCTACGCTCTGTCCGCCAGAGAAAGCAGGATCTCCCAGTGGCCACACATTTTAATTCCACATCCCATTCCCATTCTGACATGTCTATCCACGGCCTCCTCTACTGTAAAGATGAAGCCACACTCAGGTTGGAGGAACAACACCTTATATTCCGTCTGGGTAGCCTCCAACCTGATGGCATGAACATTGACTTCTCTAACTTCCGCTAGGCCCCACCTCCCCCTCGTACCCCATCTGTTACTCATTTTTATGCACACATTCTTTCTCTCACTCTCCTTTTTCTCCTTCTGTCCCTCTGAATATACCTCTTGCCCATCCTCTGGGTCACCCCCCCCCTTGTCTTTCTTCCCGGACCTCCTGTCCCATGATCCTCTCGTATCCCCTTTTGCCTATCACCTGTCCAGCTCTCGGCTCTATCCCTCCCCCTCCTGTCTTCTCCTATCATTTTGCATCTCCCCCTCCCCCTCCAGCTTTCAAATCCCTTACTCACTCTTCCTTCAGTTAGTCCTGACGAAGGGTCTCGGCCTGAAATGTCAACTGCGCCTCTTCCTGGAGATGCTGCTTGGCCTGCTGCATTCACCAGCAACTTTGATGTATGTTGCTTGAATTTCCAGCATCTGCAGAGTTCCTGTTGTTTGCCAGTAAATAGTAAGACAACTTTTGGAATATTGTGAGCAATTTTGGGCCCTATATCTCAGGAAAAATGTGCTTACCCTGGAGAGGCCCAGAGGAAGTTCACAAGAATGATCCTGGTAATGAAAGGGAACATAGAAGGAGCATTTGATGTCTTTTGATGTTGATGGAGTTCAAATGATGAGTGGGAATCTCATGCAATCCTACAGAATACTGAAAGAGTAGGAGAATCTAGGACCAGAAGGCACAGCCTCAGAATAGAAGGACATCCTCTTAAAGCAGAGATGAGGAAGATTTCCTCAGGCAGATGATGGTGAATTCTGTGGAAGTCCAAATCATTGGGTATATCTAAAGCAGGGGTTGATGGTCCTTGATTAGTAAAGGCATCAAAGGTTACAGGGCAGAAGAATGGGGTTGATAAGCGTAATAAATCATCTATGATGAAACAGTGGAACAGACTTGATGGGCTGAATGTTCTAATGATGCTCCTATATCTATGGCTTTATGGAGGGGATGCAGGAGAATCTATGGTCAGTTGGCACAACCTCAGAGCTGTCTTTGGTTTGACTTCTTCATGTGCTTTCAATCATTCCCTGGTGAACACTGTACCACAGGAGACCTGTGCCAGGTTCCCAAAGTAGATTATACATAATTTTGTAGCTGACTGCTTCCTTCTGTGATTTGCAATTTAAAATTAGAATGATGTTACTGCTTCCTGTTTGCTCAAATCACGCAAATTGCATTGCAAGTACGAGGAAGCAAAATGTCTATCCCAGCCAGCATGTGGTGCTGTTTGTCATTCACACCAACCACAACGCTGATCTCATTTTCCAATTTCTTCTTTTCCCATTCTTCCACCATCTCTCAACCCACTCCTGATAGGGGACCTGTGAAACTACTTCAAGAGCAGCACCTTCCACCAACTAAAAAAAGGGCACACTGGATTTGGTAACTCAACCAAATTTCATACAATTCACCAAATCATTGCTTATGGACTTCATTATGCATTTATTAACTATTTGGTTCACCCTACTAACCACAATGACATTTCCAAATCATTAATTAACGTACAGCCACTTCATCGTAGAACACGACATACAGTATTTACATGCAAATTTATGTATACTCCACTTTTTGCAAAATGTATCTCAGTCAAATTGTGCTGGTCATTAAGTCTTTCAGATACAGATTATAGGAATACCAAACACAAGAGATTCTGTAGATGTTGGAAATCCACAACACATACAAAATGCTGGAAACACTCATCAGGTCAGGCGTATTCAAGGGAGGGAAATACACAGGTGATATATTGGGCCGAGATACTTCTTCAAGGTTGTTAAGGTTCTTCCCCTTTCTTTTTCAGTCTTGATGGAAGATCTTGGCCTGAAATGTCAACTATTTATTCCCCTCCAATTATACTGTCTGATCTGCTGAGTTCCTCTAACATTTTGTGTGTTGCACAGGAATACTGAAACTAGTGTTGTAAGCCATGTCTGACACCTCTCTTCATCTCCAAAACTTTTACTCCCAAATCACCTAATTCAATAACTGGCTCAGACAGCACTGACATTTAGCACCATATAAAAGCTTTGGGTTTTCTGCACAGTCAAATATCTTACTGTCTTCTCTTCTCGCCTCTGAATCAATAGCGGTAGAAGTGTAACCTTGGAGATGGTTAAGTCTTCCCCTGGTGTTCTTCTAGTGCTCTTGACTGAACATAACTCAATGGTGCAAGGGTAAAAAAGGGTCTGGAAGAGAAGGCCCTCATTGTTCACTTTAATTCCCCCCTCCTCTCCCGCTCTGACCTGATTCCTTGTGGCTATCCACACTCTTACTCAAAGCCCAAAGGCAACTTGAGGAGTAGACCTCATCTTTCATCAAGGCGTGGAATTAGGGTAATTTGAAAGACTCTTTGATCGGCACATGGATGGAAGCGAAAGAGACATGGGCCCTGTAGGAGGAAGGTTTAGATTGATCATCAAGTAGGCTAAAAAGTGTCACAATATCATGGGTCGAAGGGTCTGTAGTGTGCTATATTGTTTTATGTTCTGTGTTGCAGCCTTCTGGATTCAAGACTGGATTCTCTAATTTTAGAAATCCTGCAATGACTCTCACTATTTTAACAAATGCACCATTGAAATAATCTCTCTGCGGACATTACAGCTTGGTAAGATAACTGCACTGCCTAAGATCACAAAAAAGTGCAGAATTGTGAAGACACTATCACAAAAACAAATCCCCATTGACTCTGGCTACACTTCCCACTGCCTCAGCAAAGCAGCTAACATAATCAAAGATCCCTCTAAATCCAGTTATTCTCTCTTTTTCCTCCTTCCATAGACAAAGATACAAAAACTTCAGAGCATGTATCATCATGCTTAAAGAAAGTTTCTATCCTGCTGTTACAAGACTCTTGATGGACTTCTTGTACAATAAAGATATACCTTTAATCACTTAATCTGCATCTCCTTGACCCTTGGACCTTATTGCCCTGTTTTTCCTGTGACTTTACCTCTATATTCTACACTCTGCTATTGATTTTCCTCTTCTGTTACCTCGACGTACTGTCACGAACCCCGTGATGGGAATAAAGAACCAGCAGAGATGGAAAACACTTTGGAGTCCAGTATTGCTATAGACTAATAATATTTATTTATTAGTAACTCTGCAATCTGGTAATATAAATGTAGATAAATCAAACAGGTTAGCAATGATTACAGAAAGGTAAGTGTGGAATATATATGTATGAAAAACCTAGCTTCTTTAAGTCTAGGGGGTAAAAAGATACAGTCTTATGACGATGAGTAAAGTTCAGTTCAGTTCGGTTCGTGGTATTGAGTTGAGTAGTGATGGAGAGAGAGAGAGGGAGAGATTTGAGTCTTCAGGTGAGCTGACGCCATCGATCTTCTCGTTGTCCTTCGAGCTCCTTTAAAAGTCACTGACTGTGACTTTAACAAAGGGGACTGGTTTTCTGTGGTGGAGCTATCTCCCAGGCAAGGGTGAACACATGGACAATTCCCCACCAGTCAACCCTTTTCCTCTTTCCACTGCAAGAACGATGGATCGATCCGCCTGTTCGATCCTCCAAAACCCACTTTTCCTGCAGGCACAACAATGCTCATTCAGTGTCCAGAACATGTGTCTCCCCCCTCGCCTCTCTCTGTGAAAGAGATGCAAGCAGGCAAAAAGTCCTTGAAGAAGTATCAGCAACATGTCGAAAATCATAACATCAATTGTCCATTTAATAACGTCCTCGGTCACCATAGCAACTTACGAGCTGCTTGGTGCTATCTCCACTTCAGCAGAAATCCAACAGTTAACCAGTTCTTTTGCGTTCCTTAAAGTGACAGTCCCACAGTTAGTCTTCGTCTCTCTCTCTCTCTCTCTCTCTCACTCTCTCTTTTACAAACAAGTCAGTGTTAAATAACTCTCTCTCTCTCTTTTCAAAACAACAGTTCATAGGGGTAATTCAGGATCCCATCACAGTACCCATATATGGACTGTTCTCTCTGGAGGGAATGCATACAAAACCTTTCACTGTATCTCAGTACATGCAACAATAATAAACCAATTACAAATCACTCTTTATTTCTGACTGCATCACAAATGGCCAATACTTCCTGTCATCATTTTGGCTCAGTTACTCTTCTTTTATTAATTTAGGCTGACTTTGCTGGGCATGTCTCACAAACTTGCTCTTAGCAACAGATCACACAGACAATGAAATGTAACTTGATCTGAACTGCAACTTTTTGACATTTGGTCTCATTTTATTACACATATTCTCATTGTTCATCCCCCACTCCCAACTACTCTGTCACTGAAATCTTGCTTTTTTTTTTCTGATTGCCAGTTCTGCTGAAGCTTCCAGGACCTGAAAAGTTAACTCTTTTTTTCTTTTCTCAGCATGTACCACCAAGATCAAAGACAGCTTCTATCATTCTGTTATAAGGCTATTGATTGGTTCCCTACTATGATAAAATGAGCTCTTGACTGTACAATTTACATTGCACCTTATTGTCTACCTGAATTACATTTTCTCTGTAAAAAAACACTGTAGTCTGCATTCCTTTGAATGGGTATGATGCATTATTGTAATGAAATGATCTGTATAGATGATATGCAGAAAAGGTTTTGATCCAATTTATGATAAACCAATTTACTGATTTATCAATTTACGAGATGCTGCCTGATGTGCTGAGTGCTTCCAGTGCTTACTGTTGCTTTTAATTTCATATTTCTATCAGCTGCAGCTTTGTTTTGAGTCGTTCATTCTCTGCACTTCCAGCAGAAGACTAGATCTTACTTCTGGAATATCATGAATTTTGCAATTGCACAGAAGTTTGTAGTTCAATTTAAAAGTGACTTCTTAATAACACTTAGGCAGTGTAATTGCCTGGATATTGTTTTATAGAAGAGGGTTATCATTACTAAACTAAATTGGGCATTTATTGGTGCTGGGTCGTCATCAACAGCAATCATCCTGCCATGTACTTAACTTATATTTTGCATCAATTAAGTTTCATAGATTTGGCATATCATCAAAATTTTGACAAACTTCTATGGATACACAGTGGTGCGTATCCTAACTGGTTGTATCATGGCCTGGTATAGAAGCACCAATGCCCAGGAATAGAAAAGGCTACAGAAAGTGATGGACCAGCAACACACATAAAAGTTGCTGGTGAACGCAGCAGGCCAGGCAGCATCTCTAGGAAGAGGTACAGTCGACGTTACGGGCCAAGACCCTTCGTCAGGACTAACTGAAGGAAGAGCTAGTAATAGATTTGAAAGTGGGAGGGGGAGGGGGAGATCCGAAATGATAGGAGAAGACAGGAGGGGGAGGGATGGAGCCAAGAGCTGGACAGGTGATTGGCAAAGGGGATATGAGAGGATCATGGGACAGGAGGCCTAGGGAGAAAGAAAGGGGGGGGGAGCCCAGAGGATGGGCAAGGGGTATAGTGAGAGGGACAGAGGGAGAAAAAGGAGAGAGAGAAAAAAAGAATGTGTGTATATAAATAAATAACGGATGGGGTACGAGGGGGAGGTGGGGCATTAGCGGAAGTTTGAGAAGTCAATGTTCATGCCAAGTGATGGATACAGCCCAGTCCATCACAAGCAAAGCCTCCACCATCATTGAGCATATTTACAAGAACAGTTGCCACAAGAAAGCAGCATCCATCATCAAAGACACCACCACCATCCAAACCATGCCCTCTTCTCACTACCACCAACAACAGGCAAGAGGCACAGAGGCCTTAGGTCCCACACTGCCAGGCTCAGGAACAGTTACTACCCTGGGACATCACACTCCTCTACCTGATGTGGATAACATCACTGATTCTATGACGTATAGAGTCATTATCAAGGCTGCTTTACAACTCATGTTCTCATTATTATGTTTTTATTTGCACAGTTTGTCATATTTTACATATTGATTGTTTATCAGTCTTTGTTAATGTGTGTTTTTTTGTAAATTCTATAGTATTTCTCTTTTTTCCTGTAAATGCCTGTACGAAAGTGAATCTCAAGTTAGTGTATGATAACATGTATGCACATTGATAATACATTTACTTTGAACTTTGAACTTGAACTTACACTCCAAGTCTGTTTTAAAATTTGGGTCCGGTTAAAAGTCACTGGCAATATAAAATGGCTCATTGTAAAGTAATTCTATCAATGCTTTATTGCACTGGCCATAATCCCAGTTTGCACAGACAGCAGCTCACCCTCACTGAAAGAACTGAAAGAATAATGCTGCCACCCTTTCTGCATTCATTTGCCTGCAACAGCATCTGGAAGCCCAGGACTTGTTTTGTCCTGTGTAATGGGCTGGCAGGCTGTTCAGCACTGATTAAGCTCAAGAAAAGCTAAAGAAAGTGGACTGCAGTTTAACTTACATAGGAATAGCCTGTAGTGTCGAATAAATTCCTTGCTTTCTCAGTGGGATCTTGATTCAGGGCCAAACGGTGTAAGTTTTCACTCCCTACCCCACCTTAAAAAATATTCAAAATTCCAAAGGCATGCCACCTTCTGAGAGAGAGAAAAAAATACCTTCCCATCTTCGTCTGAATGAATAGGAAGCCTTCTGCTTTTAAACAGTAACCCTTGATTCCAGATTCTCCCAGAAGAGTAATTATCCTCTCCAAATCCACTCTGGTTTTACTCCTCAAGGTCCGATATGTTCAATCAAATTATCGAAGCAGCAGATACAAATCTAGTTATCTCTGAACAGCTTCCGATACATTAACAATTTGGAGACCAATACACTGTGTGTGTGTGTGTGTGTGTGTGTGTTGTCTGTGTGTGTTTTGCCATTTTTCAGATGGAATATAAAAACAGCTTCAAGTCTGCAATGGATGTAAATCACATGGCTTTAGACCACCTGGACAACACAAACACCAATGTCATGATGCTGTTCATTGACTATAGCTCAGTATTTAATAATCATTCCCACAATCCTGATTGAGAAGTTGCAGAACCTGGGCCTCTGTACCTCCTTCTGCAATTGGATCCTTGACGTCCTAATTGGAAGTCCACAATCTGTGCGGATTGGTGATAACAACTCCTCCTCGCTGACGATCAACACTGGTGCACCTCAGGGGCATGTGCTTAGCCCACTGCTCTACTCTCTATATACCCACAACTGTGTGGCTAGGCATAGCTCAAATACCATCTATAAATTTGCTGACGATACAACCATTGTTGGTAGAATCTCAGGTGGTGACGAGAGGGCATACAGAAGTGAGATATGCCAACTAGTGGAATGGTGCTGCAGCAACAACCTGGCACTCAACGTTGGTAAGACAAAAGAGCTGATTGTGGACTTCCAGAAAGGTAAGATGAAGGAACACGTACAAATCCTCATACAGGGATCAGAAGTAGAGAGAGTGAGCAGTTTCAAGTTCCTGGGTCTCAAGATCTCTGAGGATCTAACCTGGTCCCAACATATTGATGTAGTTATAAAAAAGGCAAGTTAGCAGCTATACTTCATTAGGAGTTTGAAGAGATTTGGTATGTCAACAAATACATTCAAAAACTTCTATAGATGTACCGTGGAAAGCATTCTGACAGGCTGCATTGCTGTCTGGTATGGGAGGGCTACTGTACAAGACCAAAAGAAACTGCGGAGGGTTGTAAATTTAGTCAGCTCCATCTTGGGTACTAGCTTACAAAGTACCCAGGACATCTTCAAGGAGCGGTGGCTCAGAAAGGCAGTGTCTATTATTAAGGATCTCCAGCATCCAGGGCATGCCCTTTTCTCACTGTTACCATCTGGTAGGAGGTACAGAAGCCTGAAGGCACACACTCAGCGATTCAGGAACAGCTTCTTCCCCTCTGCCATCCGATTCCTAAATGGACATTGAACCCATGAACATGACCTCACTTTTTTAATATATAGTATTTCTCCTTTTTGCACAATTTTTAATCTATTCAATATACATATACTGTAATTGATTTAGTCATTTATTTATTATTGTTTTATTTTGTGTTTTTTTTCTATATTATGTATTACATTGAACTGCTGCTGCTAAGTTAACAATTTTCACGTCACATGCCGGTGATAATAAACCTGATTCTGATTCCTCTGATTCTAAATATTAAATGCACCCCACTCGACAGAAGCAGTCATGTTGTCCCCAGTATACTGACAATATTTTTCCTCAACTGATAGACAGTATGTAATGGGATTATCTGATCATTACGCCACTGCTGTTGTCTTTAACTTCTCATGGCACAAATTGCCTAATGTATTTCCTATATTTCAGCAGTCCCTATACTTCAGAAGTGACTGGAAAGTTCTTTCAGAGAAACTTGAGACCGTGAAGGGTGCTGTCGGAACATGAACATCAGAAATTGGAGGTACATGCTCACCTAACTTCTGCACCACCTATATAACCATTACATCATCAGACTTTTAAAGGAGAGAACGTTAAAATCAGGTCTAACACAGTGACACAGTGACACTGTAGAATTCTAGCTGCAGGAAGCATAATGTATGCACCACCATCGGAAATAACAGTCCACTCAATATAAATCAGCCTTGAAACATAGTTTATTTACTAATTGATGCTGTCTAAAAATCAAAGTTAGATGTCAT
Organism: Mobula hypostoma; assembly: GCF_963921235.1. Lineage (NCBI taxonomy): Eukaryota > Metazoa > Chordata > Chondrichthyes > Myliobatiformes > Myliobatidae > Mobula > Mobula hypostoma. The sequence continues at coordinate 120,446,319 of NC_086102.1, read as the reverse complement.
CCCTCAGTCTGGAGATTGACAAGGTTTAGTGAAACAGAAGATTACGATATTAGACCATAACAGACATAAGACATAGGAACAGAATTAGGCCATTCAGCTCATTGAGTCTGCTCCACCATTTCATCATAACTGATCCCGGATCTCATTCAACCCTATACACCTGCACTCTCACCATATCCCTTGATGCCCTGACCAATCAGGAACCCATCAACTTCCACTTTAAATATACCCACGGACTTGGCCTCCACCACAGTCTGTGGCAGAGCATTCCACAGATTCACCACTCTTTGACTAAAAAAAAAACCTCCTTAGTTCTGTTCTAAAAGGACGCCCATCTGTTTAAGGCTGTGCAGTCTAGTTCTGGGTACCCCCCACCAGAGGGAACATCTTCTCTACATGCACCTTATCCAATCCTTTCAACATTCAGTAGGTTTCAACGAGATCCCTACACATTCTTCTAAATCCCAGTGAGTACAGACCCAAACACACCTCATGTGCTAACCCTTTCATTCCCGGAATCATCCTCGTGAACCTCCTCTGGACTCTACCCATGACAATACATAATTTCTTAGAAAAGGGCCCAAAACTGTTGACAATACTCCAAGTGTGGCCTAACCAGTGTCTCATAAAGCTTTAGCATTATCTCCTTGTTTTTATATTCTATTCCCCTTGAAATAAATGCCATCATTGCATTTACCTTCTTTACCACAGAATCAATCTGTAAATTAACTTTCTGGGAGTCTTGCACGAGGACTCGCAAGTTCCTTTGCACCTCTGCTTTTTGAATAATAGACTGCACTATTGCCCCTTTATTGCGCATTATCAAACATTCCCTAACACTGTATTCCATCTTCCACTTTTTTGAAAATGGAGACATCTCCTTCTCCCTTATTAGGGACAGAGTGAGCCTGTGGTATGTCGTATACTGGGTGAAATGCCAAGTCTTTGGGGTAACTGCAAGTCTGTGTCTTTGCTATTGCTTTGCTCACACTTGGGTGCTCGGTGGTGGGTGCTATTGCTTTTTTGTAATGGTGGGGGAGGGGGTATTGTTGCTTGCTGCCGCTTACATGCGGGAGTGGGGAGCTGGGGGGGACTTTGGGGTTCTAACATTTAACTGTCGTTCATCCTTTGGGGCACTTTGTTTTTGTTGATGCTTGCAAAGAAAAAGTGGAGGGGAGGAGAAGATGGCGGCGTGACGCAGTGCGTTCAGCCGCTCCGAATTGATATTGTATTTGTTAAATAGGGGCTGTGCACAATCCTGATTTGATGGAGATGGATGTGAGAAGCACGGAGGAACATCTGGAGAAAATTCTGAAATGTCCGCTTCGCTGCCGCTGCTACTGTGCGATCAAGAATCTCCGGAGGGGAAGCCCCCAGATCCTTGGTTTTGCCTATTGCCTGTTGCTGGGGCTGGGGTCGAAGCGCTCGGCAGAAGTGGTGTTCGGTGCTCGGTGTTGGAGGGCTGGTCAGAGGCTCAAAGTTTTCAGACTGACTCAGAGTCGGACTGTGGTCAGGTGCTTCCAGGATGCTGCATCGGCAAGTTTGCGGCGCTGGAAGCTCATGGCAGGGAGAGTTTCTCTCTTCAACCGTCTGCGTGAGACGATGGGACTTTCGAGAGACTTTGAGACTTTTTTTTACCATGCCCATGATCTGTTTTTTATCAAATTACAGTATTGCTTTGTACTGTTGTAACTATATGTTATAATTATGTGGTTTTTGTCAGTTTTTTTTAGTCTTGGTTTGTCTTGTGTTTCTGTGATATCATTCTGGAGGAACAAGTTGTATCATTTCTTAATGCATGCATTACTAAATGACAATAAAAGAGAACTGCATGTCCTTATAATCTAAAAGCATTTCAGGATGTATATTGTATACATTTCTCTGACATTAAATTGGACCTTTGAACCTTTGAACCTTTCATTTTTCCAATTTGTCTATGTCCTGCTGTAATTGCAGTGCTTCCTCAGCACTACCTACCGCTTCACCCATCTTCCTATCATCTGCAAACTTTTCCACAAAGCCATCAATTCCACTATCTAAATCATTGACAAACAATGTGAAAAGTAGTGGTCCCACTAATGACCCCTAAGGAACACCACTAGTATTTGGCAGCCAACCAGAAAAGACCGCCTTTATTCCCACTTACTGCCTCCCGCCTGTCAGCCATTCCTCTATCCATGCCAGTATACTTCCTGTTATACCATAGGATTTTATTTTGTTAAGCAGCCTCAAGTGAGGCCCATAATTAAATGCCTTCTGAAAATCTAAGTAAGTGACATCCACTACCTCTCCTTTGTCCACCCTCCTTGTTACTTCCTCGAAGAATTCTAACAGATTTGTCTGGCAAGATTTTCCTTCACAGAAACCATGCTGACTTTGATTTATTTTATCATTAGTCTCCAAGTACCCTGAAACTGCGTCCTTAGTAATGGACTCACAACACTTTACCTATCACTGAAGTTAGGCTAACTAGCCAATAGTATCCTCTCTTGTCTTCCTCCCCTCTTAAAGAGTAGGGTGAGATTTGCAATCTTTCAGTCCTCTGGGACCATGCCAGAATCAAGTGATTCTTGAAAGATCATGACAAATGCATCTGTTATCTCTTCAGCAACCTCTTTCAGGACTCCATCTGATCCAGGTAATTTATCCACTTTAAGACCTTTCAGTTTGCCTAGCACTTCTCCCTTTGTAATAGCAATGGCACTCACGCCTGTTCCCTGACACTCACGGACCTCTGGCATATAGCCAGTGTCTTCCACAGTAAAAAATGAAGCAAAATACTTATTAAGTTCATCTGCCATTTCTTTGTCCACCATTCCTACCTCACCAACATAATTTTCCAGTGGTCCAATATCAACTCCCACCTCCCTTTTACTCCTTATATAACTGAAAAAACTTCTAGAATTCTGCTTTATATTATCGGCTAGTTTGCCCTCATATTTCATCTTTTCCCTTCTTATAGCTTTTTTATTTGCTTTTTGTTGGATTGTAAAAGTTCCCAATCATCCGAATTCCCACTCACTTTTGCCACCTTATATGCCCTTTCCTTGGCTCTTATGCAATCTTTAACTTCCCTTGCCGGCCATGGTTGCTGAGCCCTGCGATTTGAGAACTCCTTCCTCGGTGGGACATATCTATCCTCCACCTTGTGAACTATTCCCAGAAACTTCAGCCAACTCTGCTTTGCTGTCATCCCTGTCAGTATCCTCCTCCAATCCACCTGGGCAAGCTCCTCTCTCATGCCTCTGTAATTCCATTTATTCCATTGCGATGCTGATACTTCTCACTTATGCTTCTCCCTCTCAAATTGCAGTATGAATTCAATCATATTATGATCTCTGCCTCCTTAGTGTTCCTTTACATTAAGCTCCCTAATAAGATCTGGGTTATTACACAACACTCGTAAACACAAAATACTCTGCAGATGCTGGGGTCAAAGCAACACGCACAACACGCGAGAGGAACTCAGCAGATGAGACAGCATCCATGGAAAAGAACAGTCAACGTTTCAGGCCGAGACCCTTCGTCAGGACCCTTTTGTCCTGATGAAGGGTCTCGGCCTGAAACATTGACTGTTCGTTTCCACGATTACACAACACTCAATCTAAGATCGTCTTTCGTCTAGTAGACGCGAGCAGAAGTTGCTCTAAAAAGCCATCTCATAGGCATTCAACATATTCCCTCTCTTGCGATCCAACACCACCTGATTTCCCAATCCCCTTGCATATTGAAGTCCCCCATTACAATTGTGACATTACCCTTATTACATACCCTTTTCATCTCCCTTTGCAATCTCAACCCCATACCTTGGCTACTATTTGGAGGCCTATATATGATTCCGATAATGTTTTTTTTACCCTTGCAGTTTCTTAATTCCAGTCACAAAGATTCAACATTCTCTGACTCTATGTCACCTCTTTCTAAAGATCTAGTTCCACCTCGTACCAATCCCTGCCCCCGCTCCAATTCTTCAGCCGCACATTTATCTGCTACCTCATTCTATTCCTGTCCTCACTGTCACGTGGGCACAGGCAGCAATCCTGAGATTACTACCCTTGAGTTCCTGCTTCTCTGCTTCATTCCTAACTCTCTGTATTCTGTTTTCAGGACTTCCTCCCTTTTTCTCCCTACGTATTTGGTACCAATATATACCACGACTTCTGGCTGGTTATCCACCCTTTTCAGGATATTGTGGACACGTTCTGAAACATCACGGACCCTGGTACGTGGAAGGCAAATTACCATCCAATTTTCCATTTTGTATCCACAGAATCACCTATCTGTCCCCCTAACTATAGAGTCTCCTATCACTGCTGTCATCCTCTTCTGAGCCACAGGGCCAGACTCAGAGCCATATTATGAGCCACTTGCCTATTAAAGGTATGATTTGACTACATGGGAATGAAAATTGTTGTTATGTTGAAACTATCGGAACTCAACACATACAAAAGAGCATATGTATCCTGTCCATTGATTCCACACACCATGCAAAATAGATACAGGTTCAAGTCCATTCCCATTCAAAGAAAATAAGTAAATCTCCAGAATATTTATCTTCCCCCATGTTTTCACTATTCAACATCACCTTGTTGCCCAATCCATAAACAACATTCTACAAGATAGGAATTGCTAAGAATTTTTCTTCAGAAGATTGAAAACAAACAAAAAAAAATCCACCATAGCGAGAGGAGTTCAGATACTGGGGACTGATTTAAAGATTACAGTGGCGTCCCACATCTCAAAGAATGGATTCTACCTTGTCTCATAAAAAGAGCCCAAGGAAAGGAAGGGATGTGGTTAGATCATTTGCAGTGATTTTATCCTTCATCTTCATCCTTCTCGAAAGTTTCCTCCAGCTTATTGTTCCATAACTTAAGAACAAGCAAGTGGGAGCAGAAGTCAGGTGCCTGGTTCCTCAAGCCTGTCCCATCAATCAATATGATCAGAGTGGATCTGCCTCAGATTGTAAGTCCTAATAAAACAAACATCATGTTACGCTGATACATATCTTCATAAATAAGACCTATGCACAGAGCTAAACACTTTACAAATTAACACACACAAAATACTGGAGGAGCTCAGCAGGCCAGGCTGCACCTATGGAAATGAATAAACAGTTGACTTTTTGGGCCAAGATCCTTCTTCAGACTTGGAAAGGAAGAGCAAAGATGTCAGAATAGAAAGGTAAGTTGAAAGGGAAGGAAGATAGCTAGAAGGTGATAGGTGAAGCCAGGTGAGTAGGACAGGTAAAGGGCTGGAGAGGAAGGAATCTGATAGGAGAGGAGAGTGGACCATAGGAGAAAGGGAAGGAGGAGGGGACCCAGAGGGAGCCGATCGGCAGGTGAGAAGAGGTAAGAGGCCAGAGTGGGGAATAGAAGAAGGGGGAAGAGGGAAGGATTTGTTTTTACCGGAAGAAGAAATTGATATTCATCACATCAGGTTGGAGGCAACCCAGTGAGAACATAAGGAGTTGCTCCTCCACCCTGAGGGAAGCCTCATCACAACACAAGAGGAGGCCATGGACTAATATGTTGGAAAAGGAATGGGAATTGGATTTTAAAGGTTTGGCTGATGGAGTGGAGGTGCTCAACAAAGTGGTCCCCAAATTTATGATGGGTCTCACCAATGTTGAGGAGGCTACATCGGGAGAACCAGATACAATAGCCAACCCAAGCAGATACACAGATGAAGAGTTGACCCACCTGTAAGGACTGTTTGGGGCCCTGAATGGTGGTCAGGGAGGAAGTGAATGGGCAGTTGTAGCACTTCATCCACTTGCAGGAATAAGTGCTGGGGGATGATTTGTGGGAAGGGACAAATGGACAAGGGAATCACAGAGGAAGCAATCCCTGCGGAAAGTACGGGGGAGGTGAGGTACAGATATGTGTGATGGGAGGATTCGCTTTGGAGAAGACAGAACTTGCAGAGATGATGTGTTAGATGTGGAGGCCCTTGAGGTGGTAGGTAAGGACAAGAGAAACTCTATCACTGTTAATGCAGTGGGAGGATGGGGTGAGCACAGATATTCTGGAAATGGAGGAGATGCAGGTGAGGGAAGTATCAATGCTGGAAGAAGGGAAACCTCATTCTTTGAAAAAGGAAGAGATCTCTGATATCGAGGAAAGGAAAACTACATCCTGGGGACAGATACAGGGGAGGCGAAGAAACTGAGGAAAGGAAAAGGACATGGCATTCTTAAAGGAGGCAAGGTGGGACAGGTATATTCAAGATAATCATGGGAATTGGTAGGTTTATAAAAGAAGTTGGTCAACAGTTTTTCTCCAGAGATGGAGACAGAGAAATTGAGAAAGGAGAAAGGAGGTTTCTTCTTTATGAATCTAAAAACTAATGCAAGTAAGAAAGACTAAATTATAGTCATAAGTGTCCAAGATACACCATCTGCAATATGAATAGGAACACTTTTCTCGGTAGGTGAGATGAAGGAGAGTGAGCAAATGTTCACGTGGAACAATATAGATAGGTTGTGTCTGTGCCTTCAGAACTTCTCATAGGAACATAGAAACATAGAAAATAGGTGCAGGAGTAGGCCATTCGGCCTTCGAGCCTGCACCGCCATTTATTATGATCATGGCTGATCATCCAACTCAGAACCCCACCCCAGCCTTCCCTCCATACCCCCTGACCCCCGTAGCCACAAGGGCCATATCTAACTCCCTCTTAAATATAGCTAATGAACTGGCCTCAACTGTTTCCTGTGGCAGAGAATTCCACAGATTCACCACTCTCTGTGTGAAGAAGTTTTTCCTAATATCGGTCCTAAAAGGCTTCCCCTCTATCCTCAAACTGTGGCCCCTCGTTCTGGACTTCCCCAACATCGGGAACAACCTTCCTGCATCCAGCCTGTCCAATCCCTTTAGGATTTTATACGTTTCAATCAGATCCCCCCTCAATCTTCTAAATTCCAACGAGTACAAGCCCAGTTCATCCAGTCTTTCTTCATATGAAAGTCCTGCCATCCCAGGAATCAATCTGGTGAACCTTCTTTGTACTCCCTCTAAGGCAAGGATGTCTTTCCTCAGATTAGGGGACCAAAACTGCTCACAATACTCCAGGTGTGGTCTCACCAAGACCTTGTACAACTGCAGTAGTACCTCCCTGCTCCTATACTCGAATCCTCTCGCTATAAATGCCAGCATACCATTCGCCTTTTTCACCGCCTGCTGTACCTGCATGCCCACTTTCAATGACTGGTGTATAATGACACCCAGGTCTCGTTGCACCTCCCCTTTTCCTAATCGGCCACCATTCAGATAATAATCTGTTTTCCTATTTTTGCCACCAAAGTGGATAACTTCACATTTATCCACATTAAATTGCATCTGCCATGAATTTGCCCACTCACCCAACCTATCCAAGTCACCCTGCATCCTCTTAGCATCCTCCTCACTGCTAACACTGCCACCCAGCTTCGTGTCATCCGCAAACTTGGAGATGCTGCATTTAATTCCCTCATCCAAATCATTAATATATATTGTAAACAAATGGGGTCCCAGCACTGAGCCTTGCGGTACCCCACTCGTTACCGCCTGCCATTCTGAAAAGGTCCCATTTATTCCCACTCTTTGCTTTCTGTCTGCTAACCAATTCTCCACCCACACCAATATCTTACCCCCAATACCGTGTGCCTTAAGTTTGCACACTAATCTCCTGTGTGGGACCTTGTCAAAAGCCTTTTGAAAATCCAAATATACCACATCCACTGGTTCTCCCCTATCCACTCTACTAGTTACATCCTCAAAAAATTCTATGAGATTCGTCAGACATGATTTTCCTTTCACAAATCCATGCTGACTTTGTCCGATCATTTCACCGCTTTCCAAATGTGCTGTTATCACATCCTTGATAACTGACTCCAGCAGTTTCCCCACCACTGACATTAGGCTAACTGGTCTATAATTCCCCAGTTTCTCTCTCTCTCCTTTTTTAAAAAGTGGAGTTACATTAGCCACCCTCCAATCCTCAGGAACTAGTCCAGAATCTAACGAGTTTTGAAAAATTATCACTAATGCATCCACTATTTCTTGGGCTACTTCCTTAAGCACTCTAGGATGCAGACCATCTGGCCCTGGGGATTTATCTGCCTTCAATCCCTTCAATTTACCTAACACCACTTCCCTACTAACATGTATTTCACTCAGTTCCTCCATCTCACTGGACCCTCTGTCCCCTACTATTTCTGGAAGATTATTTATGTCCTCCTTAGTGAAGACAGAACCAAAGTAATTATTCAATTGGTCAGCCATGTCCTTGCTCCCCATAATCAATTCACCTGTTTCTGTCTGTAGGGGACCTACATTTGTCTTTACCAGTCTTTTCCTTTTTACATATCTATAAAAGCTTTTACAGTCCGTTTTTATGTTCCCTGCCAGTTTTCTCTCATAATCTTTTTTCCCCTTCCTAATTAAGCCCTTTGTCCTCCTCTGCTGAACTCTGAATTTCTCCCAGTCCTCAGGTGAGCCACTTTCTCTGGCTAATTTGTATGCTTCTTCTTTGGAATTGATACTATCCCTAATTTCTCTTGTCAGCCACGGGTGCACTACCTTCCTTGATTTATTCTTTTGCCAAACTGGGATGAACAATTGTTGTAGTTCATCCATGCAACCTTTAAATGCTTGCCATTGCATATCCACCGTCAATCCCTTAAGTGTCATTTGCTAGTCTATCTTAGCTAATTCAGGTCTCATACCTTCAAAGTTACCCCTCTTTAAGTTCAGAACCTTTGTTTCTGAATTAACTATGTCACTCTCCATCTTAATGAAGAATTCCACCATATTATTCTCAATTGAACTGTGTCCTTAGAAATTTTTAAGATAACCATATTGCCTTGTGAAACCCCTTTTTACTAGGCGTCTCTAAGATGCGACTTGTTAGCCCTTGCTAACAGCCAATCAGCTTTGAGTAAACCACCTTTCTCAGACTCTGTAGTCTAGGGTCGATATGGCTTGGGTCTCGCCAAACCAGTGAGGTTGGGATGTCTCACCCACCCAAACCAGGGTTTGTGTGAATACTGTGTGATTCATTGCCCCATGAAATTGCCCGTCGGCAAGAAATAACAGATCGTTCACTTCATACAGTTACAAAGAAAGTATATTTATGAATGTTAACTTAACCAAAGAGTTATTAAAAAAGCAAAGAAAAAAACAAAAAGGCCTCATTATAATTAAACAGTCAAATGTGCACAGGGTGGAACTAAAATCATCCAAAAGACAATAGAAACATAGAAACATAGAAAACCCGCAGCTCAATACAGGCACTTCGGCCCACAAAGTTGTGCCGAACATGTCCCTACCTTAGAAATTACTAGGGTTACCCGGACCCCTCTATTTTTCTAAGCTCCATGTACCTATCCAAAAGTCTCTAGAAAGACCCTATCGTATTCGCCTTCACCACCGTTGCCGGCAGCCCATTCCACACACTCACCACTGCGTAAAAAACTTATCCCTGACATCTCCTCTGTACCTTCTCCCAAGCACCTTAAACCTGTGTCCTCTTGTGGCAACCATTTCAGCCCTGGGGAAAAGCCTCTGACTATCCACATGATCAATGCCTCTCATCATCTTATACACTTCTATCAGGTCACTTCTCATCCTCCATCGCTCCAAGGAGAAAAGGCCGAGTTCACTCAACCTATTCTCATAAGGTATGCTTCCCAATCCAGGCAACATCCTTGTAAATCTCCTCTGCACCCTTTCTATGGTTTCCACATCATTCCTGCAGTGAGGTGACCAGAACTGAGCACAGTACTCCAAGTGGGGTCTGACCAGGGTCCTATATAGCTGCAACATTACCTCTTGGCTCCTAAATTCAATTCCACGATTGATGAAGGCCAATACACTGTATGCCTTCTTAACCACAGAGTCACCCTGCGCAGCAGCCTTGAGTGTCATATGGACTCGGACCCCAAGATCCCTCTGATCCTCCACACTGCCAAGATTCTTACCATTAACACTATATTCTGCCATCATATTTGACCTACCAAAATGAACCACTTCACACCTATCTGGGTTGAACTCCATCTGCCACTTCTCAGCCTAGTTTTGCATCCTATCAATGTCCCACTGTAACCTCTGACAGCCCTCCACACTATCCACAACACCTCCAACCTTTGTGTCATCAGCAAACTTGCTTACCCATCTCTCCACTTCCTCATCCAGGTCATTTATAAAAATCACGAAGAGTAAGGGTCCCAGAACCGATCCCTGAGGCACACCACTGGTCACCGACCTCCATGCAGAATATGACCTGTCTACAACCACTCTTTGCCTTCTGTGAGCAAGCCAGTTCTGGATCCACAAAGCAATGTCCCCTTGGATTCCATGCCTCCTTACTTTCTCAATAAGCCTTGCATGGGGTACCTTATCAAATGCCTTGCTGAAATCCATATACACTACATCTACTGCTCTTCCTTCATCATTGTGTTTAGTCACATCCTCAAAAAATTCAATCAGGCTCGTAAGGCAGGACCTGCCCTTGACAAAGCCATGCTGACTATTCCTAATCATATGTACATTCAGCCGGAGACTCATTCTACCGAGATGCAACACTGAGCGTCATAGGAAGTCAATCCTGCCTGTGGCCATCGAACCTTACAACTCCTCCCTTGGAGGATCAGACACCCTGAGCCAATAGGCTGGTCCTGGACTTATTTCCTGGCATAATTTAGATATTATTATTTAACTATTTATGGTTTTATTACTATTTATTATTTATGGTGCAATTGTAATGAAAGCCAATTTCCCCCGGGATCAACAAAGTATGACTATGACTATGACTATGACTATACCTCTTCAAATGTTCATAAATCCTGCCTCTCAGGATCTTCTCCATCAACTTACCAACCACTGAGGTAAGACTCACTGGTCTATAGTTTCCTGGGCTATCTCTTCTCCCTTTCTTGAATAAAGGAACAACATCTGCAACTCTCCAATCCTCCGGAACCTCTCCCATCCCCATTGATGATACAAAGATCATTGCCAGAGGCTCAGCAATCTCCTCCCTTACCTCCCACATTTGCCTGGAGTACATCTCATCTGGTCCCGGCGACTTATCCAGCTTGATGCTTTCCAAAAGCTCCAGCACATCCTCTTTCTTAATATCTACATGCTCAGGCTTTTCAGTCTGCTGCAAGTCATCACTCCAATCACCAAGATCCTTTTCTATAGTGAATACTGAAGTAAAGTATTCATTAATTACCTCTGCTATTTCCTCCGGTTCCATACACACTTTCCCACTGTCACACTTGATAGGTCCTATTCTTTCACACCTTATCCTCTTGCTCTTCACATACTTGTAGAATGCCTTGGGGTTTTCCTTAATTCTGTCCACCAAGGCCTTTTCATGGCCCCTTCTGGCTCTCCTAATTTCATTCTTAAGCTCCTTCCTGTTAGCCTTACAATCTTCTAGATCTCTAACATTACCTAGTTCTCTGAACCTTTTGTAAGCTTGACTAGATTTACTACAGCCTTTGTACGCCACAGTTCCTGTACCCTACCATAACTTCCCTGTCTCATTGGAACATACCTATGCAGAACTCCACTCAAATATCCCCTGAACATTCGCCATATTTCTTCTGTACTTTTCCCTGAGAACATCTGTTTCCAATTTAAGCTTCCAATTTCCTGCCTGAAAGCCTCATAATTCCCCTTACTCCAATTAAACGCTTTTCTAACTTGTCTGTTCCTCTGTCTCTCCAATGCTATTGTAAGGGAGATAGAATTATGATCACTATGTCCAAAATGCTCTCCCACTGAGAGATCTGACACCTGACCAGGTTCATTTCCCAATACCAAATCAAGTACAGCCTCTTCTCTTGTAGGCTTATCTACATACAGTGTCAAGAAACCTTCCTGAACACACCTAACAAACTCCACCCCATCTAAACCCCTTGCTCTAGGGAGATGCCAATCGATATTTGGGAAATTAAAATCTCCCATCACGACAACTCTGTTATTATTACACCTTTCCAGGATCTGTTTCCTTATCCGCTCCTCAATATCCCTGTTACTATTGGGCGACCTATAAAAATCACCCAGTAAAGTTATTGACCCCTTCCTGTTCCTAACCTCTGCCCACAGAGATGCCATAGACAATCCCTCCACCTCTTTTGCCTCCTTCCCTCTCCTTTCTGAAACATGTAAAACCCAGTGCTTGAAGTAACTATTTTTGTCCCTGAGCCATCCAAGTCTCTGTAATGGCCACCACATCATATCTCCAAGTACTGATCAACACTCTAAGGTCATCCACTTTGTTCACAATGCTCCCTGCGTTAAAATAGTCACATCTCAAACCTTCGGTCTGAGCGCGTCCCTTCTCTATCACCTGCCTGTCCTCCCTCTCACACTGTCTACAAGCTTTCTCTATTTGTGAGCCAACCTCCTCTTCCCCAGTCTCTTCAGTTCAGTTTCCACCCACCAACAATTCTAGTTTAAACTCTCCCCAGTAGCCTTAGCAAACCTCCCCACCAGGATATTGGTCCCCCTGATATTCAAGTACAACCCATCCTTTTTGTACAGGTCACACCTGCCCCAAAAGAGGTCCCAGTGATTCAGAAATCTGAATCCCTGCCCCCTGCTCCAATTCCTGAACCACGCATTTAACCTTCACCTCACTCTATTCCTATACTCACTGTCGCGTGGCACGGGCTGTAATCCTGAGATTACTACCTTTGCAGTCCTGCTTCTCAACTTCCTTCCTAACTCCCTGTAGTCTTTTTTCAGGACCTCTTCCCTTTTCCTACCCATGTCATTGGTACCAATATGTATCATGACCTCTGGCTGTCCTCCCTCCCACCACAGGATATCTTGGATGTGATCTGAAACATCCCGGACCCTGGCACCTGGGAGGCAAACTACCATCCGAGTTCCTTTCCTGCGTCCACAGAATCACCTGTATGACCCCTAACTATAGAGTCTCCTATCACTACTGCCTTCCTCTTCCTTTCCCTACCCTTCTGAGCCACAGGGCCATGCTCTGTGCCAGAGGCACGGCCACTGTCGCTTCCCCCAATTAGGCTGTCCCCCTCCCAACAGTACTCAAGAAGGAGTACTTATTGTCAAGGGGTGCAGCCACAGGTGTACTCTCTAGTACCTGACTCTTCCCCTTCCCTCTCCTGACTGTGACCCATTTGTCTGTCTCCCATGGCCCCGGAGTGACTGCCTGCCTATAACTCCTTTCTATCACCTCCTCGCTCTCCCTGACCAGGCGAAGGTCATCAAGCTGCATCTCCAGTTCCCTAACTCAGTCCCTTAGGAGCTGCAGCTCGACGCAACTGGTGTAGATATGCCCGTCCGGGAGGCTGGGAGACTCCAGGACCTCCCACATCTGACACCGAGCACAGAAAACTGGCCTCACACACATTCTACTTCCTTTCCGCAATTAACACAGTTAAACCTATCTCGCCTCGTCCCATTACCACCTAAGCCCGTTGAGCCAAACCCTATCACTCTGGCACCTCTCACTCTGCTGCCCGCTGGATATGGTGGTCTTCTTTCTCATTTTTAAAATCTTTTTTATTAATTATTATTAAATATCAACAAAAAATACATTAAGATAATCAAGTCAACATATCAATATGTACAATAAAGAATTATATTAGCAAATAACTGACTAACAAAGCTAAGCAATGTATCAATAATAATAAGAAAAAATAAAATGCTAAGAATTTTTTGAAAGAAAAAAGAGAGAAAAAAAAGAACCCCTACCAACTAAGAGGAAAAAACCCTACTAACTAAAAAAAATCCGAAAAACAACCCCATTGGGATCACAACCCCGGAGCTATACGTCATACAAGCTTCCATAAAAGAAAAACATCAATCCGCCAACTCAAATCTATTTAAACAAAAATCGGAAGGAAACCATATTAATTAACTCAAATCAGATGATAATAGTGGGCAAAAGAACCCCACCTTTTCTCAAAATCAAATTAAGGATCAAAAGCTTGACTTCTAATTTTCTCCAAATTAAGACATAGCATCACCTGAGAGAACCATTGTATCAAAGTAGGAGCAGAGCATCTTTCCGTTTCAACAAAATAGCCCTTCTGGCCAATAATGTAATGAATGCAATTACATGTTGGTCTGATAGAGAAATACCATGAATATATTGAGGGATTATACCAAACAAAACTGTCAATTTATTAGGTTGTAAATTAATTTTTTTAAATTTTGAAATTGTATAAAAAATTGCTAATTTAAATTTATATCCTATGATTAAGCAGTCATTACTAATTCGGTTCCAGTTTCTCAATTTTTTTAAATCTTAGAAAATTTAAACTTGTTAGTTTAATTTATCAAAATTATTTATTTAAACCTTCATTAAGTGATCCTACCTTTCTTCTTTGGAGGAATAAAGGAGTTTATTCCTTGTTGGATCTGTTCCAAGATGGCCGATTGATGTCTTTTGAGAAATTAGTAACTAAGTACTCAGACAGAATATAAAGTGTTGTTCCTCCAACCTAAGTGTGGCTTCATCTTGACAGTAGAGGAGGCCATGGATAGACATATCAGAATGGGAATGGGATATGGAATCTCTTTCAAATCTCTTACTATCTCTTCTTTCAGTTACTAAGTACTCGGTCTTGTATTCACATTTCTTGCAATATCTTCAGGTCAGACACTTCTTACAAAAATATTTAAGTAATTTTCCATATATACAGGATTCTGACCTGTTAGATGTTATTTTAAAAATGAACCCTTTAGTGAAAGGTTTTATTGGGAAAATTTATGATTTATTGTTACAACAGCACAATTACCCTTCACTTAAGATTAAGCAAGATTGGGAGAGAGAGCTTAACGTGACCTTGATAACAGAGGTTTGGTTGCAGATTTTGAAGTTGGTTAACCCTTCTTCGATCTGTGCCAGTCACTCTTTAATTCAATTTAAAATTGTACATCGTTATTATTTGACAAAGGAGAGACTGTCTAAAATGTTTCCTAATGATGATAGTCAGTGTGATAGATGTAAAACCGAGACAGCTATATTGATACACATGCTTTGGTCGTGTTCTGTATTGAAACATTTTTGGAAATCTATTTTTTCTACAATTTCTAAGGTGGTCTTCTTTTTAAACCCTTCCTGCTCTACTGGCTGACATCATGCGCCTGCACAGTCTTGCCTCTCTTTTTCCCTGAGTAGTAAAACTGCCTTCACTCCGGAAATCTTTAGCCTTTTACCTGCAGCCTTCTTGCTTCGAATCTGATGTATTCACGGCACCAAATCATATTCACTGATTCCCAATAGGACTCCCCCTCTTGGGCTCCATTGGGTCGCATCTTCCCACCAGATTGAATCCTATGGCTGGTTCTCTCGTACTTCTTCTCTCTCCATCTCCCACTGAAAAAGACTTCGACCAGCCTCGGTGTCCCTCAACAAAACCTCTCCCCCAGTGTTCTCTAGAACCTTCTCCATTTCCACCCTCCTGATTGGACAGGTCCATTCCCGTCTTCTGGCTTCACCTGAGAAACAGGCACGTTTGGCATCTGACTCTCCACTACGTAAGGCGTAGCCGCCCTGTGGTCAGCCAACTATGCTTCTCTGGTAGTCTCAAATTCCTTATTAAAACTCTGTCTCCAGGCATCAGTTGGGAGAACCAAATCTTGTGATCTTATCTCCCCTACTTCCTTGATTCTGCTTGGTAGCAGAGACTTCTGCTAGTTCAGAAGCTCTTTGCAGTTCCTTCCTCATGTCAAACACATACTTAAGATAGATCTACTGTGTCAAGTCCCAAAACAGGTCTACAGGCAATCTCACTTCGCACCCAAACATCAAATATTATGATGAGAATCCAATAGTTTTATTCTGTATACAGTTGTAGCGGTGGACCAGATGCCCAAAAAGCTGACTCAATTTGTTCTTCTTGCTGATCTCCAGGGTCCTGAGCATGTCTGGCAAGATCCAGTTGAACCTCTTGGGCTGGGGATCACCCTGAGGGTGATAAGACGTAGTCCTCGACTTCTTGACTGCAAGCACGCTCAGTAACCCATGTATGAGTTGACTCTTAAATTCCCTTCCTTGATTGCTATGTAAACATCCAGGAAGGCCATAATGAACAAAATACTTTTCCCATAACACTTTGGCCATGCTGGATGCTCTCTAATTCTTAGTAGGAAAGGCATGAGCGTATCTGGTGTAGTGATCAGTAATAACCAAGATATTCGCCATGTTGCTGGAATCAGCTCCATGGAGAGGAAGTCCATGCATACTAGATAAAGTGGCCCCGCACTCTGCAAATGGGGTAAGAGAGTGACCCTCATAGGTAGTGTCTTCCTCCGAATACATCGAATGCACGACTTACTGTACTCTTCGACCTCAAGCTTCATTTGGGGCCTGTAGAACCGATCTCAGACCATTCCATAGGTCTTATCAAACCCCAAATTACCTGAATCATCATGAAGTGACTTCAACACAGTCCTCTGATGCTTCTCAAGCAAAACCAACTGGGAATGCTCAGGCCTATTTGGAGGAGACATGACCCAATATAGATCCTGGTTCCTCAAATCCGGTTTATTCCATTCTGTCAGCAGTAGAGCAATGGCTAGACATTTCATCTTTTCAGCTTGGGTGGTATCCCCATTTGCAACAGCTGACCAAACAGTATCTATACAAAAGTGAACTTGTGGCATCCACTTTCCCAGGACTCAACGTAAGCAACTGACTTTGTACTCAGAGCAATCAAGTTGCAGTAAGCTTGTGAGATGGAGCAGCCAGAAGCTCCCAAATAATCCACAGCTCTATCCTGCCACCGCCTTGCCTCTGATTTCCTCCTGATGGAAAACTGGCACATTGCTTTAACTCTAGATGCTGGAACGCTCTCCCACTCTCCACCCATTTCCAGCCCCTCATGCGCACATCGGCACAGTGCACCTCATCAGTATTCAGGCTGAAATCTAGGCAGACAACACTGCCAACTGACGATGACCTTTTTTGCCGAGGTCAGGATATAAGTCAGTGGATTGTCGTCAGACCTCACCTTGAACTTGGAACCATATAGATAATCACTTAACTTACCCACCACAACCCACTTCAATGCCAGAAACTCCAATTTGTGCGTGGGGTGGTATCACTCGGAGGGTGACAGACTCCGGCTGACAAAAGCAACAGGTCTCAACCCTGTGGCCTGATCCTGATATAAAACACCCCCTAAGCCCTCTCAGCTGGCGTCTGTATGCAATACATATAGCAACTGGGGGATTGCAAAAGCCGACACAGGTGCTTTCATCAGCAGCTCCTTCAGCAACAGAAAAGCCTCTTCACATTTTGCATTCCATCATGCTCCAAAAGGCCCCAAAGTGCTAAAATAAACTTTGCCTGCTTTTTCTTTTGTCCTCTTCCCTTCCTTCCCCAAGGGAGGGTGACCACAGAGAAGCTGATTCAAAGGGTGACTCACTTTACATTAGTCCTTCTCAAACCTCCGATAGTACTCAGAGAATCCAAGGAACGAGTGTAGGGTGCTCACAGTCTTGGGTCTTGGCCATATGGTCACCACCTCTATCTTGGACCAATCCGTAACTACTCCATCTGTGAGACTATGTGTCCAACATAGTTGACAGACATCTTGCAGAAACCATAGAAACCATAGAAACTACAGCACAGAAACAGGCCTTTCGGCCCTTCTTGGCTGTGCCGAACCATTTTCTGCCTAGTCCCACTGACCTGCACATGGACCATATCCCTCCATACACCTCCCATCCATGTATCTGTCCAATTTATTCTTAAATGTTAAAAAAGAACCCACATTTACCACCTCATCTGGCAGCTCATTCCATACTCCCACCACTCTCTGTGTGAAGAAGCCCCCCCTAATGTTCCCTTTAAACTTTTCCCCCCTCACCCTTAACCCATGTCCTCTGGTTTTTTTCTCCCCTTGCCTCAGTGGAAAAAGCCTGCTTGCATTCACTCTATCTATACCCATCATAATTTTATATACCTCTATCAAATCTCCCCTCATTCTTCTACGCTCCAGGGAATAAAGTCCTAACCTATTCAACCTTTCTCTGTAACTGAGTTTCTCAAGTCCTGGCAACATCCTTGTAAACCTTCTCTGCACTCTTTCAACCTTATCCTTCCTGTAATTTGGTGACCAAACCTGAACACAATACTCCAGATTCGGCCTCACCAATGCCTTATACAACCTCATCATAATATTCCAGCTCTTATACTCAATACTTTGATTAATAAAGGCCAATGTACCAAAAGCTCTCTTTACAACCCTATCTACCTGTGATGCCACTTTTAGGGAATTTTGTATCTTTATTCCCAGATCCCTCTGTTCTACTGAACTCCTCAGTGCCTTACCATTAACCCTGTATGCTCTACCTTGGTTTGTCCTTCCAACGTGCAATACCTCACACTTGTCTGTATTAAACTCCATCTGCCATTTTTCAGCCCATTTTTCCAGCTGGTCCAAGTCCCTCTGCAGGCTCTGAAGATCTTCCTCACTGTCTACTGCACCTCCCAGCTTTGTATCATCAGCAAATTTGCTGATCCAATTTACCACTTTATCATCCAGATCATTGATATAGATGACAAATAACAATGGACCCAGCACTGATCCCTGTGGCACACCACTAGTCACAGGCCTCCACTCAGAGAAGCAATTCTCTACCACCACTCTTTGGCTTCTACCATTGAGCCAATGTCTAATCCAATTTACCACCTCTCCATGTATACCTAGCGACTGAATTTTCCTAACTAACCTCCCATGCGGGACCTTGTCAAAGGCCTTACTGAAATCCATGTAGACAATATCCACTGCCTTCCCTTCATCCACTTTCCTGGTAACCTCCTCGAAAAACTCCAATAGATTGGTCAAACATGACCTACCACGCACAAAGCCATGTTGACTCTCCCTAATAAGTCCCTGTCTATCCAAATGCTTGTAGATTCGGTCTCTTAGTACTCCCTCCAATAACTTACTTACTACTAACGTTAAACTCACCGGCCTATAATTTCCCGGATTACTTTTCAATCCTGTTTTAAACAACGGAACAACATGAGCCACTCTCCAATCCTCCAGCACGTCACCCATAGACAGTGACATTTTAAATATTTCTGCCAGGGCCCCCGCAATTTCAACACTAGTCTCCTTCAAGGTCCGAGGGAACACTCTGTCAGGTCCCGGGGATTTATCCACTTTAATTTTCCTCAAGTCAGCAAGCACCTCCTCCTTTTCAATCTGTACAGTTTCCATAATCTCACTACTTGATTCCCTCAATTCCATAGACTTCATGCCAGTTTCCTTAGTAAATACAGACGCAAAAAACCTATTTAAGATCTCCCCCATTTCCTTTGGTTCCGCACATAGCCAATCACTCTGATCTTCAAGAGGACCAATTTTATCCCTTACAATCCTTTTGCTCTTAATATACCTGTAAAGGCTCTTTGGATTATCCTTCACTTTGACTGCCAAGGCAACCTCATGTCTTCTTTTAGCCCTCCTGATTACTTTCTTAAGTATTTTCTTGCACTTCTTATACTCCTCAAGCACCTGATTTACTCCCTGTTTCCTATACATTTCATACAACTCCCTCTTCTTCTTTATCAGAGTTGCAATATCCCTTGAGAACCAAGGTTCCTTATTCCTATTCAATTTGCCTTTAATCCTGACAGGAACATACAAACTCTGCACTCTCAAAATTTCCCCTTTGAAGGCTTCCCACCTACCAATCACATCTTTGCCAGAGAACAACCTGTCCCAATCCAAGCTTTTTAAATCCTTTCTCATTTCTTCAAATTTGGCCTTCTTCCAGTTCAGAACCTCAACCCTAGGACCAGATTTATCCTTGTCCATGATCAAATTGAAACTAATGGTGTTATGATCACTGGAACCAAAGTGCTCCCCTACACAGACTTCCGTCACTTGTCCTAACTCGTTTCCTAACAGGAGATCCAATATTGCATCCCCTCTAGTTGGTCCCTCTATATATTGATTTAGAAAACTTTCCTGAACACATTTTACAAACTCTAAACTGGCACTTGTCCAGTGACAGTTTAAACCCTTCAGCTTTCTGGTGGCTTAACACCTTCAGTAGCCTTGCATCATGCTCTTCCTAGTTGGAGCCAAACACCATGAGATCATCCAGGTACACCAACATGTCAAGCAAGTTCATATCCCCAACAGTTTTCTCCATGACACGCTGGAAAGTAGCTGGTGCTCTTGATATGCCCTGGGGCATCCTTTCAACCTGAAAGAATCCAAGTGGACACGAGGACATCTGCAGATGCTGGAATTTCAAGCAACACACATAAAAGTTGCTGGTGAACGCAGGAGGCCAGGCAGCATCTCTAGGAAGAGGTACAGTTGACGTTTTGGGCCGAGACCCTTCGTCAGGACTAACTGAAAGAAAAGCTAGTAAGAGGTTTGAAAGTGGGAGGGGGAGGGGGAGATCCAAAATGATAGGAGAAGACAGGAGGGGAAGGGATGGAGCCAAGAGCTGGACAGTTGATTGGCAAAAGGGATATGAGAGGATCATGGGACAGGAGGCCTAGGGAGAAAGAAAAGGGGGAGGGGGGAAGCCCAGAAGGTGGGCAAGGGGTATAGTGAGAGGGACAGAGGGAGAAAAAGGAGAGAGAGAAAAAGAATGTGTGTATATAAATAAATAACAGGTGGTGTACGGGGGGAGGTGGGGCATTAGCGGAAGTTTGAGAAGTCAATGTTCATGCCATCAGGTTGGAGGCTACCCAGAAGGAATATAAGGTGTTGTTCCTCCAACCTGAGTGTGGCTTCATCTTTATAGTAGAGGAGGCCATGGATAGACACGTCAGAATGGGAATGGGATGTGGAATTATAATGTGTGGCCACTGGGAGATCCTACTTTCTCTGGCGGACAGAGTGTAGGTGTTCAGCGGTATGACCTCCAAGTCTGCGTGGGGTCTCGCCAATATATAGATGGTCACATCAGGAGCACCGGACACAGTATATCACCCCAGCCGACTCACAGGTGAAGTGTCGCCTCACCTGGAAGGACTGTCTGGGGCCCTGAATGGTGGTGAGGGAAGAAGTGTAAGGGCATGTGTAGCACTTGTTCCGCTTACAAGGATAAGTGCCAGGAGGGAGATCGGTGGGGAGGGATGTGGGGGACGAATGGACAAGGGAGTCGTGTAGGGAGCGATCCCTACGGAAAACGGGGGGGGGGGGAGGGAAAGATGTGCTTAGTGGTGGGATCCCGTTGGAAATGGCGAAAGTTAGGGAGAATTATATGTTGGACCCGAAGGCTGGTGGGGTGATAGGTGAGGAAAAGGGGAACCCTATTCCTAGTGGGGTGGCACGAGGATGGAGAATCCAAGTGGACATATGAATGCCATCTTCTTTTTGACAGGCTCACTTATGGGTAACTGATAATACCCACTCCTGAGGTCCAGCACACTGAACCATTTTGCTCCACTCAGGCAGACCAGGGCTCCTCGATCCATGGAACAGTAAACTGTGCGCCGGTTCACAGTCCAATAGTCAGCACACATCTGTATCTTCCCGTTCTTTTTCCTGGCCACTACGATTGGAGACGTACAGGAACTCCTGGACTCAGTGATAATCCCAGCTTCCTTCACCTTCAACAGATGCTGCCAAAAGCCCTCCACCTCTGCGGGAGCCAGTCACTGAGACCTTTCTCTGAAAGGGGTGTCCTCTGTCACTCGAATGGTGTGGTGAGTACTCTTGGAACAACCCACATCAAACTCGTCAGTAGAAAGGACATCTTTGGACTTTAACATCTCTGTCAGTCTCTTTTTCCAACCTCCAGGTACCGGGGAGTCACCAAAGTTGAATGACTTGGCTGTCAACTTTCCTGTTCCAGGAGATGGTTTCTCTCCTGCTTTTCTCTCAGGAAAACTAGACATTACAGTCACCAGAAAAAGATGTGCGATCGGCATTCCCCGCCTGAGGGTGACCTCCCTCCCCAGGGTGTTGCTAACAGTCACTGTCATTTGTTTACCTGTACAACCAATAGCTTCTGCAGTTCGGGCCTCACCCATACCTCAGCAGGTAGGGGGATTCCTCTTTGTGGTCGTCCGAAGCAGCTACCAGCAGGGCCTTGGCATCAGGCATTCTGGGAAATCTGGGGTTTCCCGTCACTCTAGCTACTTCCCCAGGCCATAACTCAATGGGTTTGGACTGGGTGTACCACACAGTTCCTCATTTGTGCACATTATCCAGTTTAGGATGGGTGTGCACTTTCTCAAAAAACAGCTCTGAACACGAGGTAAATGGACAAAGTTTTGACAAAGCTGTGTCCCATTCCTTTTCTTGCAGGCTCCCACTAGTCTCCTCACAATAGGTGTATTGTTCCCATAAGAATTGAAGCTTCACCCTCTTCAGCTGGGTCCGGACAGACCAACACTAACGTATCAAGGACCTCAGCTACTCCCACATCGGCCTCCAGAAACTCCAGCTTCAATGACAAGTAACCATCATACAGGTAGTCATCAGTGCTAAGGCCCCAGAGTTTTGGGGCACCGAATAGCGTCAATGGTAAATGCGTCAAACACTGGTTGTAGGAGGATCTACACAGCAGAGTAACCTGAGAACCTGTGTCAAGTACGGCTCTAGCATAAGTACCTTCAATCTGTAGCGATACACTGGAGCTTGGCCCCAGTGAGCCTTCAGGAATAGGGTTTTGCACTTTAGTGTTTTCCTTGATATATTGATTAGAACGTGTTCCCCTCGTGACTCCAGGCCTCATTGGGTCTCTCCAAGGTCCCCTTCTCTTTAAGTAGCCGTTGGTTCATTTTCTGAAAGTCTTCTCATCCTTCGCATCTCCCACCTGAAATGTCCCTCCTCACCACAGTTGTGACAGACAGATCCGGTCGCTCCACTTTTCAACAGACCCCGTTCGGTAGCAGGTCTGGCTCTGTCGTGCTTGATTACAGCACCTACTGATATCAACCGAGATACCCCAGCTCCAAAATCTTTCACGAACTCCTGTAAACTCCCTGCCTGTGGGACATCAGGGGCTGCTTCAGCAACAGAGGATACTACCGAGGACTATGCCCTGCTGATGGAGGCCGCCTCTCCTCCATCGTGTTTTCCTCTTTCCTTACTACTCTGATCAGCTCAACAAATGAGGAGGGGGAAGCGTCTTACGAGGCATTCGGAGGCTTAAAGCAATCACATCATATGACTGTGTTCCCTTCGCCACTTGGTCTATCCTTAATTGATTCACCTCAGCCAGTTAAATAGTGCCTTTCCGCCACAAGAAAAGCAGTCTTCTCTCTAGCCAGAAAATATAGGCAGAAACTTTCTCCCCTTTCGCCTGAAACATACTCCTAAAACCTGTCATAAGCTCCACTGGGCTGCCTGTCATGCCAAAAATGCTTTCTAGTGCTTGGATGTAGCCCATGGAAATAGCAAAGGACTTCAAGGACCTCACCACCTCAGCAAGGACCTTTTAGACTGTCTACCAGACACTGTCTTTTCACATTATCAGAGCACTGCCATTCATCCAGCATCTGAGATGTCTGCTCCACCCAAGTCTCATATTTCTCCTCTCCCTCAGGGGTAGGCTTGACTCTCGAGAACATTCTCGGCCTATGATAACTTTGACTCTCCGCTGGTGCACTCTGCCATTTGTCCACCAGGGATGTAAGTGGCGATAGCAGCTCAGGATTTTCACCTTTCACTGGAGGACTCATTAGACCTTCCATATCACAGAAATGAGTGTAACTTGTCTTTAAAGTCTCTGCCCTCAGCTAGGGGAAACTTGCTTCCTAATTTGGCACCCTCGCCTGCACTCCCCTCTTCTCTGAAAGTATGGATGGCTCATGGCCCCGCCTCTCCTGGGACCAGGCAGGTCTACTGCAGTCACGTCAACGCTAGTCTAAACTAAAAGCACATCCTTGCTGGCCGTTTGGTCAAACTGCTACTCCTTGATTGCAACTTTCCCTAATACTTCAACAGCACTTAAAACCCGAACCAACAATGCATCTGGGCAGTGCTCAGAACACAAGTGCTCGTTACTTGTAATTTCTTTGAATTGCACCAATGCTTAATCCCAGTGGCATCCCTAACTACGTATCTTTATCACTTTCCCAAGCAATAGTTTAACACAGGCTTAAGCACAAATCCACCATCAATTCTTAGAGCAATCATACAGTGTTCAATGAATTCTCTCCCGGACAAGCCCACCACAAGGAAACCCCTTTTTACTGGGCGTCTCTGAGATGTGGCTCGTTAGCCCCTCGGTAACAGCCAGTGGACTCAGTGTTTAGAAAATCACCTTTCTCAGACTCTGCAGTCTAGGGTCGATATGACTTGGGTTCCACCAAACCTGTGAGTTTGAGTGAATACTGTGTGAATTACATGAAATCGCCTGTCGGCAAGAAATAACAAATCGTACACTGCTCACAATTATAAAGAAAATATATTGATGAATTTTAACTTAACCAAAGAGTTTTTAAAGAAAGAAAAAAACAAAAAGACCCCATTATAATTAAACAATCAAATGTGCACAGGTTGGATCTCAAATCTTTCAAAAGCCAATGTGTCCGAAGTATTCATGGCACCAACTCATATTCACCAATCCCTGGTAGAATTACCCCTCTTGGACTCTCCTGATCGTGTCTCCCTGCCAGATCAAACCCTACAGCCAGTTCTGTTGAGTGTCTTCTCGCTGCATCTCCTGCCTAAAAAGACCTCAACCCACCTCAGTGTCCAGCACAAAACTTCTCCTCTAGCATTCTCGAGAACCTTCCACCAGTTCCACCCTCCTGACTGGATGACACAACATTCCTAAACGTCTCTTATCTTTAACGGTGGCCCAAACACTACCAGCAGAACACACTCCTTCTACACAAAATCATTACGTGGCGTACCTTACATCATTGGCAGTAAAATCTTTACTAGGGCATTACATTTGTAATGCCCCCATTATTACTAAAGTAATTCTTCAGTCTTTTGGCTCAGCTTCTTCACTTTTACCACTCCTGTCCATATCAATTCTTCTCCTCAAGTTTCATTTTTGGTTTCAAAAATAGCAATGCTTCTTAGAAAAGAAAGGGGCTTTAAGTGTAAAGCCAATACAAGAAAAGCAAACTCTGCAAGGCTGCTGTTTTGTCACTGAGATGTTTCCACATGGAGAGCGTTCCCATCTTCAATTAAAATGCCATGTGTAGTTAACTCAGTCGGTTGTCCAATACAACTCCTGGAGATGTCCTCAGATGTCAAGTTTGATAATATACCACTAAAATTTGTGCACTTGCACTTTGTCTTCATGCTGCTCTTGATAAAACTCCAGCACCTTCCTTTGACATTCTGCCACCTCCAAGATAATTGTGCTGTTACAATTCTGTATAATTCAATGTTGGTAACATCGTACAGTCACAACAGAGCATTTAGATGATGGCCTGAACCCTGCCAGGCAGCTGAAAATTTAATGGGAATACAACAGGACTCACACTGATAACACCAGTGCCCTTCATTGGTGTAATGGAACATAGATATCTACAGCACATTACAGACCCTTCGGCCCACAATGATGTGCCGACCATGTAACCTATTCTAGAAACTGCCTAAAGTTTCCCGACCGCATAGCCCTCTATTTTTCTAAGCTTCATGTACTTACCTAAGAGTCTCTTAAAAGACCCTATTGTATCCACCTCTCCCACCGGCTAACTCAATACATTCCATTCTATTCCATTCTAACTCAGTACATATAGCTCACAATATACAACACTGAGATTCATTTACTTGTGGGCATTCACGGTAAATACGATAAACACAATAGAATCATTGAAAGACTATGGAGAAGACAGCAAACCATTCGTGTGCATGTAAATAAATAGATAAGATAGAGAGATACATAGATAGGTAAATGGGTGAATGAATGAATGAATAAATAAACAAACAAACAAATTATTTAATATTGGGAACATGAGATCAGCAGTGCTTGAAAGCACATCCATAAGTTGTGGACAGTTCACTGTTCAGTGATGGGGCGAGTGAAATTAGTGAAGTTATCCCCTCTCGTTCAAGAGCCTTATGGTTGAGGAAAATGCTCTTCACAGAATATCTGCCTTCTACACGTGTACCATGGAGAGCATTCTAACTGGTTGCATCATCATCTGGTATGGAGGGGCCACTGCACAGGATTGGAAAAAGCTGCAGAAGGTTGTAAACTCAGTCAGCTCCACCGTGAACACTAGCCTCCTCAGTATTGCGGATGTCTTCAAAAGGTGATGCTTCTAATAGCGTCCATCATTAAGGACCCCCATCCATGCAGGACATGAACCCCTCTCATTACTACCATCAGAGAGGAGGTACAGGAGCCTGAAGACATACACTTAATGTTTTAGGAACAGCTTCTATCCCTCCGCCATCAGATATCTGAACAGAAAATTAATCCACCCACAAACACAATCTCACTGTTTCTATGTATTTCCCATTACTTACTGTATTTAATATAATTATTTCCACATATCTCTTATTGTATTTTATAGTATATTTATATATTACACTGTACTGCAGCTGCAAAAAAACAAATTTTTGCAACATATGTCGGTGATACTAACCCTGATTCTGATTCTCATTCACCTTCAGGTTGACAATGATTGCTTATGTGTCATTGTTGCCCTGTGTCACTGGCACAGAGGGAGCAGGTAAAGTGTGGGTGGCCTTTGTGCCTGGGTTTCATTTATATAAGTCTTTCCCTTCATTTGCTGACCAAACAAGATTACTTTCAAATTTAATCCTCCCTGAAGAAGAGGTGGGGTGGGAATCGAATGACCTCAGGCCAAAGAGTTGATTCAGCCTAATCTTTACCTCTCCTACACACTATTCTCAGTGGGGTGGGTGGTTTACAATAAAAGCCATGATCTCTGCCTCCTTTAGTTTTCTCCTTGATGGCAATCTTGATGTGGCAAAGTGGTTTATGCAACCTCACAATCTGAATTTCATATGTAGAATGTGAAATGCTACATGGAACACAGGATGATTTCATCCAACTAAAATTAATAGTTAAGAGATTATAATAATTAGGTACAAATGTCATTGTCAAAGTGTTCTCTGCCTCCTAATAGTTTTAGAGTCACAGAATGATAGAAAAGTACAGCACAGAAACATGCTCTTTGGCCCATCTAGTATGTGCCAAACTATTTAAACTGCATGGTCACGTTAACCTGCATCCAGACCATAGAAATGAATTGAATTTGAATTGACTTTATTTCTTACATCCTTCACATATATGAGGAGTAAAAATCTTTATGTTACGTCTCTCTCTAAATGTGCAATGTGCAATCATAGTAATTTACAGTAATTTGTAATAAATAGACCAGTCAAGGTAACATAGAAATACACTCAAATCAGTGTAAGTTAATCAGTCTGATGGCTTGGTGGAAGAAGCTGACCCGGAGCCTGTTGGTCTGGGCTTTTATGCTGCGATACCGTTTCCCAGATGGTAGCAGCTGGAATAGATTGTGATTGGGGTGACTGGGGTCCCTAGTGATCCTTTGGGCCCTTTATACACACCTGTCTTTGTAAATGTCCTCAATCATGGGAAGTTCACAACTTGTCAGTATGTCCAGTTGAACATTGTCTTTCTGTGTGTTTTCCCCCTAGCCATCAGTCTGTGGTTTAGTATTGCCATGTGCTCTTATTTGTTTTCATGCCCCATGTGCTCTTGTCCCCGCTCCTGCTCTACTCCAGCCCCTGTAATCTGCCTCTCACCTGTTTCTCATTATTACCTGTATTGCTGCCACTTCTGTCTCATTGTGCTCCACCTATCATCTGCCTCTCTGTTTATTGCTCAGTGTATTTTAGTCCTGTGTTTTCACCTGTTTGTTGCCAGATTGTGCCAGTGAGCTTTCCTGAGCCTTTCCAACATTCGTATCTGTACTCCGTCTGTCCGAATATCCACTCTGCCTGTTTCCCGATTCTGGTTTTTGGATTTCTCTGGAATTTTTGATCTCTGCCTGAACTTTGACGCTGACTTTGTTGCCCCACTGGATTTGCTACTCAGTAAATATCACGGTGCACACAGTAGTTGGTCTGTGATTGGGTCCCTGCTTCAGCGTCCTGACACAACTACAGATGCGCTGAGCTGTTTGCACCACTGTCTGCAGAGTCCTGCGATTAAGGGAGGTACAGTTCCCATACCAGGCAATGATGCAGCCAGTCAGGATGCTCTCAATTGTGCACCTGCAGAAAGTTCTTAGGATTTGAGGGCCCATACCAAACTTCCTCAACCGTCTGAGGTGAAAGAGGAACTGTTGTGCCTTTTCCACCTCACAGCTGGTGTGAGGTCCTCAGTGGAACTTAAAGCTGTTCACCCTCTCGGCCTCAGATCCATTGATGTCAATAGGGGTTAGCCTGTCACCATTCCTACTGTAAACCACAACCAGCTCCTTTGTTTTTACGACATTGAGGGAGAGGTTGTTTTCCTGACACCACTGTGACTGTAAGCCACCTCGTTATTGTTTGAGATAAGGTCAATCAATATAGCGTCGTCGGCAAATTTAATTAGCAAATTAGAGCTGTGGGTGGTGACACAGTCATAGGTACACAGAAAGTAAAGAAGGGGACTTAGTACATCCTACCAATGTCCCGCTGCAACCTCTGACAGCCCCCTACACTATCCACAACACCCCCAACCTTTGCGTCATCCACAAATTTACTAACCCATCCCTCCACTTCTTCATCCAGGTCATTTATAAAAATCACAAAGAGTAGGGGTCCCAGAACAGATCCCTGAGGCACACCGCTGGTGACCGACCTCCATGCAGAATATGACCCATCTACAACCACTCTTTGCCTTCTGCAGGCAGGCGAGTTCTGGATCCACAAAGCAATTTCCCCTTGGAATCCATGCCTCCTTACTTTCTCAATAAGCCTTGCATGGGGTACTTTGTCAAATGCCTTGCTGAAATCCATATACACTACATCTACTGCTCTACCTTCATCAATGTGTTGATGTCACATCCTCAGAAAGTTCAATCAGATTCATAAGGCATAACCTGCCTTTCACAAAGCCATGCTGACTATTCCTAATCATACAAACGTATTATGCCTCTCTGAATGTTCATAAATCCTGCCTCTCAGGATCTTCTCCATCAACTTAACAACCACTGAAGTCTGACTTACTGGTCTATATCTTCCTGGGCTATCTCTACTTACTTTCTTGAATAATGGAACAACATCCGCAACCCTTCAATCCTCTGGAATCTCTCCTGTCCCCATTGATGATGCAAAGATCATCGCCAGAGGCTCAACAATCTACTTCCTCGCCTCCCACAGTATGCTGGAGTACATCTTATCCGGTCCCGGTGACTTATCCAACTTGATACTTTCCAGAAGCTCCAGCACATCCTCTTTCTTAATACCTACATGCTCAAGATTTCAGTCCACCGTAAGTCATCCCTATAATTGCCAAGATAATTTTCCATAGTGAGTACTGAAGCAAAGTATTCATTAAGTACCTCTGCTATCTCCTCCGGTTCCATACGCACTTTCCTACTGTCACACTTGATTGGTCCTATTCTGTCACGTCTTATCTTTTTGCTCTGAACATACTTGTAGAATGCCTTGGGGTTTTTCTTAATCCGGTCTGCCAAGGCCTTCTCATGGCCCCCTCTGGCTCTCCTATTTTCATTCTTAAGCTTCTTCCTGCTAGCCTTATGATCTTCTAGCTCTCTACCATTACCTAGCTTTTTGAACCTTTCGTAAACTCTTCTTTTCCTCTTGACTAAATTTACAACAGCCTTCGTACACCATGGTTTGTACCCTAGCATCCGTTCCCTTTCTGATTAGGACGTACCTATGCAGAACTCCACGCAAATATCCCCGAACATTTGCCACATTTCTTCCATACCTTTCCCTGAGAACATCAGTTTCCAATTTAAGCTTCCAAGTTCCTACCTGATAGCCTCATATTTTCCCTTACTCCAATTAAACGCTTTCCTAACTTGTCTGTTCCTAGCCCTCTCCAATGTTATGGTAAAGGAGATAGAGTTGTGATCACTATCTCCAAAATGCTCTCCCACTGAGAGATCTAACACCTGACCAGGTTCATTTCCCAATGCCAGATCAGGCTGTTCCTGAATTGCTGAGTGTGTACCTTCAGGCTTCTGTACCTCCTACCTGATGGTAACAGTGAGAAAAGGGCATGCCAGAAGAAGCCCACTCTTACCACCTGCTGGCGATCTGACAGGAAGTCCAGGATCCAGCTGCACAAGGTAGGGTCAAGGTCGAGGTCTCTGAGCTTCCTGTCGAGCTTGGATGGAATTATGGGGTTGAATACTGAGCTGTCGTCCAACAATAGCATTCTCACATAAGCATCCCTCTTCTCCAGATTTGTAAGGACAATATGTAGAGCAGAGCATAGTCATCCATACCCAACTATTCATGCACCTATCCAAACTTCACTTAAAGCAATTTTCAACAATGTAATTCTGACTACATATCACATGTGACCCATGATAAAACGTGGATCCAGAATCTGTTTTCTGGCATCAGAAGCTGATATATTGCAGGCACAAATAAACCTCTACCACATCTGCAACCATAGGGGAATTCTGTTCACAGCTTCTTTTCTGACTTGCAACCATTTTTGGGTTATGGCCAGTTCTCAAGGGTGGGACCATGCCGTATCATGGAGAGGACAGTTACAACTATCCAATGAAATGAAATATCTTTATTGTCATTGCGTAGTACAATTTGTCATGCACCGATACAGCGAAAATGAGTTTGCAACACTCACACTCAATGCTATAAAATAACAAATAAAATAAATAAACAATAAATAAAATCAATTTGCCAGCCAGTACAAGCAATGTCCAGCAATACAAAAGCACAACTCAGATGACATGGCCGAGTCTAATTCTCTTAACCAAATGTGAGCCCTTCTTGGAGGAATCATGAGAATACAATCAATAGGATTGAAAATATATTGGAAATGTTCTAAAAACTGATGTTTATAGCTCAGGAACCAGGTCCAAAGGATTATTTAAGAGTTGGGCATAAATATGTAATTGTTCTGACAAGAAAGCTGCTTGCCATTCCATCTCTAAATCGCATTTCAGGAAATCTAATCATCTGGTTGTCCTCCTTCTATTTCCTTCCAAGCAGAGATAAGGACAACAACGAGGTGGTGGCATGAGGCAGAGGAGTGTCTACTGGATTGCTTCAAGTCAGTGGACTGGACCATGTTCAAGGACTCACTGGAGTACCTAAATGAATATGCCACAGTTGTCATGGACTTTATAAAGACACTTGTGGATAAATATGTGCCCAAATAATCATTCAGAGTCTTTCCCAACCAGAAGTCATGGATGAACCAAGAGATCTGCAATCTGCTGAGGGCTAGATCGGTGGCATCCAAGCCTGGCGACCAAGGAAGGTTCAAGAGGTCCAGCTATAACCCCTGAAAAGCCATCTCACATGTGAAATGGCAATTCTGGACCAAACTTGAATCACAGAAAGAAGCTCGACAGCTGTGGCATGGCTTGAATGCTACCAAAGCAAAACCAAGTTCCTAGATGAGCAAAGCACTTTTTATGCTCAGTTTGACCAAAAGAACATGGAACCACATTCATAAACTCGCAGAACCCCCGATAACCCCATAATTTCCGTCTCTGAGGCCAACGTGAGACCATTCTTCAGGAGGGTGATATCACAGAAAGAATCTGGGCCAGGCAATGTACCTAGCCGAGTACTGAAGACTTGTGCTGATCAACGGACCGGACAGCTTACTGACATTTTTAACCTCTCACTCTGGCAATCTGATGTACCCACTTTCTTCAAGCAGACTTCAGTCATTCCGGTACCCAAGAAGAACATGGTAACCTGCTTTAATGACAACCACCTTGTAACACATCCACTGTGATGAAGTGCTTTGACAGGTTGGTTATGAAATATATCAACAACTACCCGAGGAGGGACTTGTATCCATTTCAATTTGCCTATCATCACAACAGGTCAACAGTAGATGCCATTTCATTGGCTCTTCACTCAGCTCCGGGACATCTGGACAGTGAAGATGCATACATCAGGATGCTCTTCACTGACTGCAGCTCTACATTGAATAATATCATCCCCTTGAAACTAATCAAAAAGCTCCAGTACCTGGTCCTCGATAACCCGTAGTGCAACTGGATCCTCGATTACCTCACTTGCAGACCCCAGTCAGTTTGGATTAACAACAACATCTCCTCCACAATCACCATCAGTACGGATGCACCATAGGGCTGTGAGCTTAGCCCTTCGCTTTACTCATTTTATACTTTTAAGTATGAGGCTAAGCACAGCTCTGAAGCTATATTTAAGTCTGCTGAAGACACTATGGTCAGCAAAGGCAGTGACAAATCAGCATATAGGAAGGAGACTGAACGGTGCCAGAGCAGCAACATCTCACTCAACATCAGCAAAGTGAAAGAACGGATCATTGACTACAGGAGAAGGAAGCCACTGGTCCATGATCCAGTCCTCATCAAGGGATTAGAGATAGAGAAGGTCAGTAACTTTGAATTCCCTGGTGATATCATTTCAGAGGATTGTCCTGGTATAAGCACACAAGTCCAGTTACAAAGCAGGCATGACAGCACCTCTACTTTCTTCAAAGTTTGTGTAGATTTGGCATGTCATTTAAAACTTTGACAAACTTCTATAGATGCACAGTGGAAAGAATCCTGACTGGTTGCATGACAGACTAATATGGAAACGCCAATGCCCAAGAATGGAAAAGCCTACACAAAGTATTGGATGCAGCCCTGTCCATCACAGGAAAGGCCCTCCACATCACTGAGCACGCTTACAGGGAACAATGCGACAAGAAAGCAACGTCGATCATCAAGCACCCCCCTCCATCCAGGCCATGCTTCTTCATTGCTGCTGCCATTGGGGAAGAGCTATAGGAGTCGTAGGTCCCATCCCACCAGGTTCAGGGACAGTTATAACCCCTCAACCATCAGGCTCCTGAACCAGTGTGGATAACTTCACTTGCCTCAATATTGAACTGAAACACAACCAATGGACTCACTTTCAAGGACTTTACAGCTCATGTTCTCAATATTCTTTATTTACTATTTATTAGAGAACATACAGCACAATACAGACCCTTCGGCCCACAAAGTTGTGCCGAACATGTCCCTACCTTAGAAATTACTAGGCTTACCCATAGCCCTCTATTTTTCTAGGCTCCATGTACCTATCCAAAAGTCTCTTAAAAGACCCTATCGTATCCGCCTCTGCCACTGTTGCCGGCAGCCCATTCCACGCACTCACCACTCTCTGCGTAAAAAAACTTATCCCTGACATCTCCTCTGTACCTGCTCCCAAGCACCTTAAACCTGTGTCCTCTTGTGGCAACCATTTCAGCCCTGGGGAAAAGCCTCTGCCTATCCACACGATCAATGCCTCTCATCATCTTATACACCTCTATCAGGTCACCTCTCATCCTCCGTTGCTCCAAGGAGGAAAGGTCGAGTTCACTCAACCTGTTTTCATAAGGCATGCTTCCCACTCCAGGCAACATCCTTGTAAGTCTCCTCTGCACCCTTTCTATGGTTTCCACATCCTTCCTGTAGTGAGGTGACCAGAACTGAGCACAGTACTCCAAGTGGGGTCTGACCAGAGTCCTATATATCTGCAACATTACTCTCGGCTCCTAAATTCAATTCCACGATTGATGAAGGCCAATACACCTTATGCCTTCTTAACCACAGAGTCAACCTGCACGGCTGTTTTGAGCGTCCTGTGGACTTGAACCCAAGATCCCTCTGATCCTGCACACTGCCAAGAGTCTTACCAATAATACTATATTCTGTCATCATATTTGACCGACAAAAATGAACCACTTCAGACTTATCTGGGTTGAACTTCATCTGCCACTTCTCAGCCTAGTTTTGCATCCTATCAATATCCCACCGAAATCTGTGACAGCCCTCTACACTATCCACAACACCCCCATCCTTTGTGGCATCAGTAAATTTATTAACCCATCCCTCCACTTCCTCATCCAGGTCATTTATAAAAATCACGAAGAGTAAGGGTCCCAGAACAGATCGCTGAGGCACACCACTGGTTACCGACCTCCATGCAGAATATGACCCGTCTACACCACTCTTCGCCTTCTGTGAGCAAGCCAGTTCTGGATCCACAAAGCAATGTCCCCTTGGATTCCCATGACTCCTTACTTTCTCAATAAGCTTTGCATGGGGTACCTTATCAAATGCCTTGCTGAAATCCATATACACTACATCTACTGCTCTTCCTTCATCATTGTGTTTAGTCACATCCTCAAAAAATACAATCAGGCTCCTAAGGCATGACCTGCCTTTCACAAAGCCATGCTGACTATTCCTAATCATATTATACCTCTCCAAATGTTCATAAATTCTGCCTCTCAGGATCTTCCCCATCAACTTACCAACCACTGAAGTAAGACTCACTGGTCTATAATTTCCTGGGCTATCTCTACTCCCTTTCTTGAATAAGGGAACAACATCTGCAACCCTCCAATCCTCCGGAACCTCTCCTGTCCCCATTGATGATGCAAAGATCATCACCAGAGGCTCAGCAATCTCCTCCCTCACCTGTCACAGTAGCCTGGGCTACATCTCATCCGGTCCCGGTGACTTATCCAACTTGATGCTTTCCAAAAGCTCCAGCACATCCTCTTTCTTAATATCTACATGCTCAAGCTTTTCAGTCCGCTGCAAGTCATCACTATAATCACCAAGATCCTTTTCTATAGTGAATACTGAAGTAAAGTATTCACTAAGTACCTCCGCTATTTCCTCCAGTTCCATATACACCTTTCCGCTTGATAGGTCCTATTCTTTCACGTCTTATCCTCTTGCTCTTCACATACTTGTAGAATGCCTTGGGCTTTTCCTTAATCCTGCTCTCCAAGGCTTTTTCATGGCCCCTTCTGGCTCTCCTAATTTCCTTCTTAAGCTCCTTCCTGTTAGCTTCATAAACTTGTAGATCTCTAACATTACCTAGCTCTCTGAACCTTTTGTAAGCTTTTCTCTTCTTCTTGACTAGATTTACTGCAGCCTTTGTACACCTCGGTTCCTGTATCCTACCATAACTTCCCTGTCTCATTGGAACGTAGCTATGCAGAACTCCACACAAATATCCCCTGAACATTTGCCACATTTATTAATATTTTTTGCATTAGCACAATTTACCTTATTTTAAACATTGGTTGTCAATTTTTGTTGATGTGTTTGTGTGTAGCTTTTCATTGAGCCTATTGCATTTGTTTTTTCTATAGTGAAAATAAATCTCTTGATAGTATATGGTGACCTTGATAATAAATTTACTTTGAACTTTCATTGGGGGGTACTTCATACTGACAACTCGTCGGCTGAAGATAATCGTGGTTGTTAAAGGGGTTGGTAAAAAAAAATAGGACCTGAATAGAAAGAGCCCAGGGGACAGGCGGGTTTGTCAGGAAGGGGTTTATGGTAGTCAAAGTTAAAGACAGAGACAGTCTTAAAAAAAAGTATGAGACTTTAGGGTATCAGGAGTATATGTGCTGCCACGCAGATTGGTAGGTTAATTGGCAATTGTAAATCGCCCCTAGTGTGTAGGTGAGAGGTATAATCTGTGGAAGTGGAATAGAATGAGAGAAGTGCAGGTTCAGTGTAAATGATGCTCGATGGTTGTTCGGAACTCAAGTGGCTGATGTGCCTGTTTCCACGCATTATGATCATAACCTGGTTAGGCAGATAAAGAACACAAGCAGCAGAGGTTTTGGGGAAAGCGATAGGAGATCATGAGACTGCCAAGCAGCGTACTTGAATGGTTGCATCTGGAATTGGTGAAGACATGAACATGTATTTCAAGTTCAAAGTTCGAAGTAAAGTTATTATCAAAGTGCCTATATGTCACTATATACTACTCTGGAATTCATTTTTGCAGGCGTACACAGTAGAACAAAGAAGTACAATAAAATCAATGAAAAGCTACACACAAGCAAAGACTGACAAGCAACAAATGTACATGAAAAATTGGCAAATGCAAAAAACAAACAATAATAATTAATAAACAGGTTTAAAAACTAGTACTGAGAACATGCATTTTTCATGTCCTTCAAAGTGAGTCCACAGGCTGTGATCAGAGTTGAGGTGAGTAAAGTTACCTCTGCTGATTCAGAAAGGGTAATAACATTCTGAATCCAGTGGTATGAGTCTTGAGGCTCCTATACCTCCTTCCTGATGGTAACAGTGAGACTGAGCCAGATCAAAGACAGATGATATAGTGGAACTCAATGCAGGTGGCCTTTCGTCAGGCAGACACCAAGTGATTGAAAACCCATCACAGGTCAGGCAAAGGATCCAAGCTGCAGATGACTGGATTCAGCAAGAGGAGGTAATGTAATCATCAGCAAATGCTGCAGATGCTGCTCATATTGTAACAGCTGTGACCTCCAAATTTGTTTCATTTTCAGTTGTCCAGCACTGTTACCTACATCAAACTTCTGCTTACCAATACTTGAAAGACTGTAACAGTTTCATCAAACTGAATATCCAAAGTAAGATAAAAGTCCTTCAAAGTTTGACCAACATTAGCAACGGCGTCACACACACAGGCCGAAATATCGACTGTTTATTCCCCTCCATAAATGCTGCCTAACTTGCTGAATTCCTCCAGTATTTTGTCTGTGTTGCTCTGGTTCTCCAGCACCTGCAGAACCTCTGATGTTTATGATTACCAGCTGCTATTTACCAGTTTGAACATATTTGTTGTTCCAATTGAACTTACTGGATGAGTTTTCTGTTTCCAATTTTATCGGAAGTAATTGATTGTTGTAAGCTATTTAGCCAGGACACCACTGACTACTGAGAAACGTTGGTTGCCTCTGAGAATTGTTTTGATGTGCAACACCAGTCACAACATTGCATGGGCTGACTAATTAAGACCGTCAATCTTTCACCATCTTAACTTTATTTTTTGACAAAGTCAGAGAAAAGACTTTAAAAATATCTCAAGATACCTCAAAGTGCTAGAGACAATCAACATGTCACACAGCAGCTGTGGAAAAGGACATAGAGCATTCAAGTCAAAGATCTTTCTTTAGAACTGGTAAAATTTTTTAAATCCTTCAGATTTCAGATTTCCAGCATTTACAATTAAAAATTGCCATTTACAGCAAAGCGTCTGACATGAAAAGAGCTTTTTTAAAGGCTGCTATAGGGTCTTCACAACAGATGTCTGTCAGGTTTTTCAGTCTGCCAATGATTACATCTATATGAAGGTCCTTGACATTGATATGGTGTATTAATGATTTATCATTCACATCACAGGAGCCTCCAAGACATTACTACGCACCATAGTGAATGCGATATGCATGGTTACTGAAATTTGGTGCTACAGTACTCTTCATTTCTTACTCTTAGAATCAGCTGGATTTTAGAATGCCACAAATTCCAAATTATAAAATAAACTGGTGAAGTTCTTCCAAGTGTGAGAAAAGAGGAAATTATTTGGGTAATAAATTGAGATTATTTTAATGTCACTTTCTCAGGTTGTTTTCAAGGGTATGTGTCATGTGGACAGAGAAAAGAAGAAAAGTTTGGAGTGAGGGGCAGGGAAAATCTTTTATTAGGTTTCATAGAAATAGAATGGTCTTTAGGTAACTGCCACCTTAAATAAACATCACCACCAGGGAATAAACAGCAAGAATTCAAAAGAAATGAACTATAAGGGTGTTATAGAGTCAAAGAGTCATGGAAACGAACAGCACAGAAACAGGGTGTTCGGCCCTTCTAGTCCATGCCAAACCATTTAAGCTATCTAATCCCATCGATCTGGATCAGGAATATAGCCATCCATGCCCCTACCATCCATGTATCAGTCCAAACTCTCACTCCACACTCCACACTCTCACTCCAGCTCATTCCACACTCTCATGACCTTCTGAGTGAAGAAGCTTCCCTCGCGTTCTCCTTAAACATTGCACCTTTCACCCTTAACCCATGATTTCTAGTTGCAGTTCCACCCAACCTCTGGAAAAAGCCTGCTTGCCTTTACCCTATCTATACCCTTTCATAATTTTGTATACCTCTATCAAATCTTCCCTCAATCTTGATTGAGCTGTCTACCTTTGTCAGGTTTTGGGCGAATTTTTCTAAATGTTTCCAGACTTGATTGAGACAATATAAGTAACACTATACCCTACCTGTAAAGATTATAATCTACCCATGAAGAGCAGAAAGAACATTCCTTTACATATGATTACAGTATATCATTAGATTCCAATTTAGCATCCTTCAGCTTCTAATGGAGGTCAAGGAGACTGCAGATGCTGGAATCAGGAACTAACAAACTACTGGAGGAAATTGAGAGGTCAGTCAGGAAGCCCCCACAGATGCTGCTTGACCTGCTGATTTCCTCCTCACTTTGTTTCTTTCTGTTGGCTTCAAGTTCCCTCTGGTGTAAGCACTCCAGAGAGAAGGCAAAAAATATTTCCAGAAGAGCATTCCTGTGACTGCAGAAGGGAAGGGTATATCATGGGCAAGGTTCATTTTTAGTCTTCATCCTTTCAACTGAATGGCAAGTCAGAGGGCAATTAAAGGTCAGTCACAATTGTGGTTCTGGAGTCACATTTGGTTCAGACCGGGTGAGGCTGGCAGATATCCTTTCCTGAGGACATCTGATACATGTTCTATAACTTGCCCAAGCAGAATACTGTTTATACTGAGAGGTCAGGGAAAGGGAAAGAAATCCTCAAACTGTGTATGAATTTCTAGCGCAAGGGTGATGGTGAAAGTTGTATTTACTAACTTTCTCAATAACTGAGAAAATTCTAATTGCTGAGTATATAAAATTCATTTAAATTCAATTGAAAGCAATCTTACTGCTGCACAATGTCTAAGAACTAACAGAAACCCAACAACAATGCACAGAGAGAACTACATCCTGTTGTCAGTGTGTAAGTGCTTCCTATCTCCACAGAAATGCAACGCGCTGAACAGATAAACTGCCTTGATATTTCTCATTTCGTATAACCACAAATGAAGCTGGCACGCAGTCTATGTTGTTCCTTTAAATCAGCCTCATCTGAAACAATAATACCTTGTCCAAGTGTTGACTTCCTCCAGTTATAATTAATGCAACCATTCTAATTTTATAAAAGGATTTTTCTCACAGCATTTTCTAATAATCCAGCAGAAAACAACAATGAAAATCTAAATGGTGTTGGTAACTTCTTCTGGGAAATGAATGCACTTTACAAGTTTGGGCATCCAAACTTTATGTGCTCCATATTGCCTTAGGGCTTTGCTGCCAACGTCTAGTCATTAATCTGGACACCTACATGAACTATTGGATGGTGGTGGCATTAATCTCGGAAACAGGACTCTAGAGAATGGCTGAAGGGGAAAAAAATCTCTTGGTAAATCACAAAAATGAAAATATCAGAGAATGACAGAAACACTCAATAAAAGTGTTTCATGATTATATTAAAAAAAACATTTTGGGCCAGCACAGTAACATAGCAGATAATAGCACCAGTGACCCAGATTCAGTTCTGCAGCTGTTTGTAAGGAGTCTATACCTTTTCCCCGTGACTGCGTGGGTTTCCTCCGGTTGCTCCAGCTTCCTCCCACACTCCGAAAGTGTACGGGTTAGTAGGATAATTGGTCACATGGGTGTAATTGGGCAGCATAGGTTCATTGGCTGGAAGGGCCCACTACTGTGCTGTATCTCCAACTAAACTAAACTACCTACCATGTAAAGCAGCATCTGTGAAGATAGAAATGCAGTTAATAATTCAGATTTCATCAGAACTGGGAGAAGTTAGTCATGAAAAGAAGGGGGGAGGGGAATGTCGACTCAGACCATGAGAGGCCTGCGTCGGGCATTTTCATGCCTTACAAGGTGCAGACTGGAAGTCTATGTGGGGCGCCACTCCTCGCAAAGACTAGAGCAATGTGTGATTAAGTGCCTTGCTCAAGGGCACAAACACACTGCCACAGCTGAGGCTCGAACTAGCGACCTTGAGATAACTAGATGAACGCCTTAACCACTTGGCCACGTGCCCAACACAGGGGATAAAAAAGGGGATAAAAAGAAAAGTTCTGGGAGAGTAGAGTCTAGGGGAGAGTGAGTGACAGAAGGAGCGGAGGTGCTGGCTGAAAGAGGAGGTAGAGGTGAATGAACGGCAAAAAGAATGTTGTGGAGCAGGTATAGATAGGAGGAAGCATGTGAAAATATGAAATACCAGGAGGAAAGGGAGCAAGCGTGTAAATGTTAGAAGCAAGACTGGTGATTTGAAATCATTGAATTTAGTTCTTAACCATAGAAGACTGCCGTGTGCCATGCTGAAAGACGAGAAGATGCTCCTCAAACTTAGGCTTCATTGGATTAACACAGAAGGCTAAGGACAGAGAGATAAGATTTGATATTATCTTTATTTGTCACATGTACATTGAAACACCGGAATACAGTGAAATGTGTCATTTGTATCAATGACCAACACAGTCCAAAGATGTGCTGAAGGTAGCCCACAGATATCGTCATGCTTCCAGCTCCAACATAGCATGCTCACTTTGGCTTCAATAAGTTATTCTACATGGTTAGCTTTATTAAACAAAAAGAGATTTATTTGACTCTTGGAACAGATCAGTGTGCTGCAGACAAGTCTTCTACATTAAAGATTTAATGAAAGTCATTCGCTTTGTTGTCCAGTATTGAGGTTGATGTAAAATGCACTCAGTGAAGGACAGAAAGCAAGTGTGTGTGTACAAACTCTGGGCTGGTACAAGTTTGCTCTCCGTAAGTTTAAACATTAATGCTGAAAGCACTACACAGCAGTCTATTCAACTCGTACATCAAACAGTAAACTTTTCCTACCATTTGTGTCTGCTGTATCATTGTAAACCCCAACTCTGGCAAACAGCTACTTAAAAATGTTATTTAAGTAACTTCATTTAAGTTCTTATTTGGTAAATCAGCAGCTTCAAATTAACACTTAAGTAGGTGATGGATGGAGAATTTAAGTGAGAGCCAACGAGAGGCTTAGGGTCACCCTGTCAGATTGGATGAGCCCTGTATGTGCAGGAAGCAGCATTAGTACAATGTACGTGGGAAAGAGAGATCTGAGTGGGATGGAAACAAGAAAAATGTGATGTGTCGCACGAAGAGACAAATGTGTCATGTGGGTTCCCATAGTTGCACCCTTCACTTGGAGAAGATGAGAGGAGTTGAAAAAGAAAACTGTTTTATTTCAAGCTTCTAGCATGTGAAGTGTTTTGCTTCTGGAACCTGATAAAGCCTGGTGCATTCGTTATGCCTACTTGGTGCTGTGACCATGTCCTCTCACGTAGCCACCTCACTATATTGATCTCCCTTCAGCTTTGCAGTGATGAGAGATTGCTTGTGGAGGAACAACTCAATGCAATGCAAAATGGATCGAACAGCTGAGATAATGTTATCGTTTCGAGTGTCATACACCCCTTTGCTGCCTGACTGGCAGTCACTTGCGTTTCTGGTAAATTGCCCGACGACCTGCTTCTATCCAGCTGATGCAGATAACAGAGTCATCGCTGTGCTAATTGGTTTCCAAACTGAAGTGAAATTGCTTGCTTGGTTTCATAGTCTGCCTGGTTGGAAACTGTGCAGATATGATCACAGTGCCTGTCAATTATGCAACGTGGAATGTAAATCACCTTAATATATTATCAAAGGCGGCAGCCAGAGCAGGATGTGTTAACACATCAAAGTGAAATGTCAAGCACATTGCAGCTGGGCATTTAGATCAGTGAAATCACCTATGAGACTAGCTGTCTCGGGTTTTAATGACCAGGGTTGTAATGACCACCAGAGAATCCCTTCTGTCCTCTCGTTATAGGAAGGACGTGGAAGCTATAGAGAGGGCGCAGAGGAGATTTCCCAGGATGCTGCCTGGATTAGAGAGCATGTTTTATGAGGGTAGGTTGAGTGAGCTAGGGCTTTTATTTTAGGAGTGAAGGAGGATGAGAGGTGACTTGATAGAGGTGTATAAGATGATAAGATGCATAGTTAGAGTGTACAGCCACAGACTTTTTCCCCAGCGTGGGAATGGCTAATACAAGGGGGCACAAGGTGATTGGAGGAAAGTACAGGGGGATGTCAGAGATATGGTTTTACACAGAGAGTGGTGGGTGCATGGAACACCCTGGCCAGGGGTGGTGGTACAGGCAGATACATTAGGGACATTTAAGAATCTCTTAGATAGGCAGAAAGATGATAGAAAAATGGAGAGCTATGTAGGAGGAGTTAGATTGATCCTGGAGTAGGTTAAAAGGTTGGCGCAACATTTCAGGCTGAAGAGCCTGTACTATGCTGTACTGTTCTATGTCCTAAGTTCTATGATAACCCACAGAATGGACTAAGCCCCCATTGATGGAGATTTTTAGGTGCCATTAGCAAAGCTGGTTAAGGCTTTTAACATCTGCCACTCAGTCAGAAGTACATGCAGCGACTCATGCGGCAGAGTAGACTCCAACTTCTCCACCTTATGGTAAACTGAAGCTCGTGGGTCTCCGATGCTAACTTCCACATCCTGTTGACACCTCTGAACTCTTCCCCAGCAAGCAGAGCAAAACAGCATGTATGCTTCTGTCATCTCGCATTGGTGGCTTTGAATTTTATAAGGTGGGCCAGCAGGTGCTTCCTCCATTAGCAGTGCCACATCCTGCTACACTGATCACATGTGGCTGAACTGTTACTTGTGGAAGACTGATGGATTCCATTGGAACATGAGTGGTCCAAATTCTTACAATGAAAATTACATTCTCAGTTTGATATTGCTTTCCAGAATGTGCACATTTATTTTATTTTATATAAAAGTTGCTGGTGAACGCAGCAGGCCAGGCAGCTAGAGCTCTTCTTTCAGTTAGTCCTGACGAAGGGTTCGGCCCGAAACGTCCACTGTACCTCTTCCTAGAGATGCTGCCTGGCCTGTTGCATTCACCAGCAACTTTTATGTGTGTTGCTTGAAATTCCAGCATCTGCAGAATTCCTCCTGTTTGTATTTTATTTAATATCAGTTTGTAAATTGGTATACTGGTTAGTTGTTTTCACATATACCAAGGTACAATGAGAAACAGTTTTGCAGACCATAAGACGTAGGAGCAGAATTAGGCTATTTGGCCCATCGAGTCTATTCAACCATTCAATTATAGCAGCTTTATTATCCCTCTCAACCCCATTCTCCTGCCTTCTCCCCATAACCGTAGCCATCTATACAGATCATTTCATTACTTTAGTAGATGGAGATAGGTCTACTAATAACAGAAAGCAGGGTAAAGTGTAACAGTTACAGAGAAAGTTCAGTGCTGGCAGACAAAAAGGGGCAAAACCATGCTGAGGTAAATTGTGAGGTTAAGAGTCCATCTTAGCTTTCCTGGGGTCTATTCAAAACTGTTATAACAGTGGGGTAGAAGCTGTCTTTGAGTGTGGTGGTCTATGCTTTGAGGCTTTTGTACCTTCTTCCTGATGGGAAAGGGGAGAATAAGGAATGTCTGGTTGGGTGGTGGTCTTTGGTTATGTTGGCTGATTACTGAGGCAGCAAGAATTGTAGACTTGGAAGGGAAGCTGATTTCTGTGATGTGCCGAACTGTATCCACAACTTAAATACAAGGTGCATATCACTTACAGTAGAGTACTTTGGGATTTATATTACAGTGTACATATCTTGCTGTGGACAATGTGATGTCAATCCCTGGGACTTAGATATTGAGATATTCAAATATTTTGTAAAATTGAGGCAAGACCTGAGATGGTATAATAAGCTTTACAATGCTATTCCTTATTGATAGGAGATATAGTTTTAAGCAGTGATCTGAAGAGGGATTGCAGCTACAGAAGGAGGCCATTTTGACTAAGGAGTGTATGCTTTGTTGTTTCATCAGTTGTTTTCTGACCCATTACCACAGAGGAAGTACATCATCTTTGAGCCATTTGGATTAATCTGTGTGTGGAGGCAAGATTTGCTCTGCATTTAGTAAGCACATTGTACATAGAATGCTCGTCTCCAATTGTGGTTTTCAGGATTGTTGCAGTCAGTGAAATATTGGGAGTTACTACTAGCAGCCTTGCTCTGTGATGTTCCCTGTATCCTGCCA
The DNA here is from genome assembly GCF_963921235.1 of Mobula hypostoma. Lineage (NCBI taxonomy): Eukaryota > Metazoa > Chordata > Chondrichthyes > Myliobatiformes > Myliobatidae > Mobula > Mobula hypostoma. The sequence continues at coordinate 120,402,264 of NC_086102.1, read as the reverse complement.
CATTCTCTCTCCCACATTCCCATCAACTCCCCCTTGATTCCTTCCCCTCTTTGCTACACTGAAGGGTAATGTGCAGAACGAAGTTAACTAATCTGTGTATCTCTGGGATGTTGGAGGAAACTGGAGTCTTGAGTTTTGGTGGCCAAGATGTTGGTGAAAATATCCTGTGATAGCACCATTAAGAACTTTTTCCCATCAGCTGATGGTTGTGCTCATGACATGATTCAGTCGAAACACAGAAGCTGCTGCCATGTCAAACTAGGCGAGGACAGGGCGTTCTATTTATTAGGCGTTAACTATGTGGTCTGAGGTTGCCAGATTGGGGAAAGATTAGTGCTGCATTAGGAGAATGGGTTGAAACCATTATCAAGTCCTTTTCCTTCTATATTCTTGACAAGCGTCAGAGGAAAAAACAATGGGCAGTAGCTATCCATCAAATTTTGCCTGCATTTGAATATAGGTCACAAAATGAAAAGCCAGGCACTGAGTTGCCCAGTCTCGTGAATTTGAAAGACCTAAATAAAAAGAAATAATATACACCTGATAACGTGCAGCTTTCATAAATGTAATTTATGTCTCCTTGAGTTCCTGTTGCACAGTTGATTAGTCCATTCAGTCTGAAAGCTGCCCAACTCGCTCCTTACCGATTTTTGAACTGTCTGCTTTTTTTTTTTGGCTTTCCTCCTCTAATCATTTATCTCTCAAGTTTAAACCAAACACAAGTAAAACCAACGGTGAATCCTGGGAAAGGGTGAATAATTTAGATTAGCAATGATAAATGGCCATTGACTCAAAAATTTAACTTCATCACTCACTTCACAGAGGCTGTTGGACTTGCTGAGTGTTTTCTTCCATTCTGAGTTTTTATTTTAATTTACAAACTTTGTCGGGCATATATTCGTGGGCTTGTGTGTTAGACTTCCAGCGCACCGCTTTTTTTCATCTTACATGCGGTAAATCCCCGTGAGAAATAATCAGACTGCTCACTTGTCTAATTGGTGGATTAATTTCCATCAGTCCACAGCTCTGAAACTCTCAAGGTGAATGGTAAGTAATAAAGTGGTTAGTTTTCAGCCACTTAAGTCTTATCCATATTTGACTGTGATGTTCAGTTTAATGTGCAGCACTAAATACTCCTCTCTTCACAAACTTCAGCAAGAAATACGTGGGTGGGTAACAATGACTACGAAATTGGTATGAAGTACTGAGAGTGTATTTTTGGCACTTACGTGAAAATTTCTGCCTCATTGAGAACAGGCTTGTGAAATTAGCACATTGAGGGAGTTTGCTGGACAGAGTAAAACTGACCAGCAGCTGATAGGTTTGTGCGCCACTACTAGATGCTGGCTGCAGAATGGCACAGCCTCAGACATCAACAAGTAGGGGGCTCAGACTTAATTGCTGGTCTCATCTGTCCTTAGCTGTAACCACAGACTCAATGAGGAAAGTAAGTACTGCATATTGTACCTGGTCAGATCTGCTTAGCAGTATCAGGAAAATAGAGTTAATTTGACACCTTCCCACTCAAATTTTCTCACATGTGCAGTAGAAATGAAGGTGATTCTGTGAAGTTATAAAGGCTAATAATAGCACAGCTAATGATTATCTCTCATAAAGTGAAAATGCAGCCTGGTAGGATGAGAAAATCAATTCGAATTTCAGCTCCTGAGTTGCAATCTTATTCAGAAAAGACCTGAATTGAATATTTCCTACACATTTGAATGTGTAGAACTGTGTGTAGATCTATGTATAGGTCTTTTGGATAATAGTGCAATTTTTGTGGGAATTAAATGAATTTTATTGTTCTTTGGATTTAAAAGCAAAATCACACCACTTTTTCATTCATTTTTGGAGGAAAACGCCATCAAAACAAATACTATCAAAATAAGAACTTCAGTCAAAATAATAAGGCTATAAGTTGCAATGTAGGAGAACCTTTCACCCACTCGACTTTTGTTGGATCTCTTCTAGAGCAGTTCTAATTTCACTGTTTTGCTTTAGTTATGAACTAAATATAAAGGAGAATGGAAGAATCAAATAGGGCAGCTATATCTACCCATTATTTCAGAAATATAATTAAATACTTGCTCAAGTAAAATTTCCCCTTCAGGCACTACATGAATCTTTAAATACATTTGTACATGATATTTTTTTTTAAAACATAAAACAATGTGCATTCTCTTTGAAGAATTTTTCACAAATTTGACAGATATTGTTGAAAGAAAATTAAGTAAAAAGAACTACTAATCACTACAGTAGATCATAGTATTATGAAAAAACTCTTTGGATATTAAAATAATTTAAAATTTATATCTACAATATCAAGTGATTTTCCATTTCAGATGAGCACTGTTGTGATATTTCTGAAATAAAGGGCAATATTTTTAAATGATTTGAGTTGAAATGTTTAATCACATTTAAGAGTCAATAATAATGTACTTTGTACTCAATGATGTAGGACAGGCTCCACAACTACTGTTCGCATGAAAACAAATAGTAAATTATACAAATTATCAGTTTATCTAGTATCGTAAAGTTACGTATAGGAGGAATGTTAGGCTATGCACTTTCAATACTACTGTAGACTTTATTACATCTAATTGAGTGGGCCCTGGTTTGACATTTCATGCAAAGATGGCAATAATGATAATAATCCCTCTGATGATTGCTTGAATGTTAAATACCAGGGTGTGACAACTGTCACACAAGCATTCATTAAAACATTGCAAATATTAATTCCCTGAGACCATAATGTAAAGACAAATAGAAATGTTAATAACGAAGAAAGAATAGGAATTTAAGGAGGAGGTCTGAGCAGAAGCTGAGCAAGACCAGGTAGCCTTACAAAAGAAACAATCTAAACTGATACTTTCAGTGTATGATTCAATTTTCAGTGTGACCCAAGACACTGTGGGTGTTTTAGTTGTGATGAGATACCACCAAAGCTTAGTCCAATTGTGAATTCATTTAATGTTCTCATACCTGCATTTTGCAGCTTATGTTACTGGTAACCTTCATGAGCAGAAAGCCTGACTAATTTTTCCATTTATAACTATAATACCGAGACTAGTTTGAGTATCTTCATCTTGGCCCAGCACAGACCAGGGATCAGCTCTGGAATCTTTGAAGATTGTAAAACTGCAACCCTCCCTTCATTCTTTCAATATGACAGTACTACCTGCTTCATTTTATCATGGGTTAGTGATGTTACGGAATTGCTTTGTAACAAGTCAGAGACGCTGATCTGATGGAAGAAAGTACAACTCATTGCACAATAAAAAAGGATTAATAGCTCAGGCTATGGGTTACAAAATACATTTTTAGAACTTTCATTTTGAAATCCTGAGACCATAACCAACAATAGTCATAACCTGCATTTAAATCTAATGCTTAACGTAGCAAAAGATCCCAAGAGGAGAACAAACCAAAACTAAGAACATTGAACCAAACTAAACTAAAACAGAGCACTTCTCATCTCACAATGATCCATCTACTCTAATTTGGAACAGTCCCACTGAAAACAAGGAACATAAAAGTTAAAGTTAATGGCATTGGTTTCTATAAGGATCCAGGCCAATGTTACTTACGTAGCCTGAGATATTTGTAGCAAGCATCCATGAATGTCAATCATATTTGAAGTGAATTTATTTTAATGTTGAAGGTGCTGAGAAGATTAGAATAATAAGACACAATGGTCAAAATAGTGCATGTTGTCTCATCACTTAAATATATCACAAAGGGTTTATTAAAATAGTGAATAGAGGAACCTCACACAAACGTGTTAACCAATTTACTGCTAATAATATTCCTTGAAGTTTAAAAAATATGCACCGTATATGGTGTTGGGGAGCTTCTGCTATGTATGAAAGGAAATGAACATGCAAAGCCTTTTACCATATCTACTGTTAATGCTATTTCCTTATATATCTCACAGAGAACCTTAACATGCACATTGACACCATGTCAAATTGTAGAAACTTTGTGAGTAGATGTCTTTAAATCCTATAAAAAAACAAGGAAAATGCTAATGAAAGCTAGGTGAAGTCTACTTTACCTTAAATGTGTTTCAAGAAATTTTGATGCAATAGGACATATTTTCTATCGTTAATGCTGAAAGATTTTTGCACTTTGCATTTACCACGAATAATTTGTCAATTAAAAGAGAAAACCACTATTCTTTCAGATTTTTGAAGTACACAGAATTATTAAGAAAAGTGCTTTGTGACTCATTTTCCACATTCTCAAAGTGTGCCGGTGAGATATCTGCAGGTTGGAAGAAAGCTACTTCTGTATTTCACAGTGAGTGAAGTAAGGTGCAAAAGCAAATGAGCCCAAAAATGCCCCGATCAGAAAGTTGTCTGGGAACATTTGGTGAAGGCTGTCCTGTCCTTTCTCACTGTTGCTTTTACAGGTTTCTGGATGTGCCACCTGCAGGATGGTGCTGGTTGGATGATGGTAGTTTGCACACTGTTCAAAATCCCTATCTCCAAAGCATACGGCCGCACAGTCCAAATTTCTTGTCAGCCAGGGCGGTCTCTGAACTAGAATGAGACAGAATCTAGGCCACTCAAAAAGTTCAACATATAACCTAGAGCAACATGACAAGTACAGTACAAAAGAATTCACTGTAGTGTCTCTTTTTAACCTAATCGTGGCATGTGGGCATCAATGGGAAGGGCAGTGTTTACAGCCCATTCCTAGTTGTCTATCTGATAAATGGGTGTTTAAATGGGGGGCCCTTAGTTAGAAGGGTCTGTGTGAGGAGTGGTGCCCCACACAGACTTCCAATCTGCGCCTTGTAAGGCATGAAAATGCCCGACGCAGGCCTCTCATGGTCTGAGTCGATGTTCCCTCCCCTCCCTTAGTTAGAAGAGGGCATAACCAACTCTTACTCTTCAACCAACAACAATATTTGAGCCTGTTGCATATTTACATCAGTTTGTCAGATGTATCACAGAACAACAGCAATTGCACTTCAAAAGATGGCATGGTAGGATAGCAGTTAGTGCAGTCGCTTTATAGCTCCAGCTGTGAGATCAGGGTTCGATTCCCACCACTGTCTGTATTCTCCCCATGACCATTTAGATTCCCTCCAGGCACTCCCGTTCCCTCCCACATTCCAAAAGGGGTACGGATTAGGGTTAGTAAGTTGTAGGCATGCTATGTTTGAACTAGAAGTGTAGTGAAAAAATCCTCACTAATTTGATTTGATGCAAATGAGATACCTCACTGTATGTTTCAAGGTTTCGATGTCAAAGTGGCAAATAAATCTAATCTTTAAAAAGACAATCATTAACTATGATGCATTTTTGGAGAACTGCAGATCGGGTTTTTAAGATATTTGTAAACAAATCAGAGAGCATTTCTTTCATGGGGACCTGTAAAATTCATGACTCACTCAAACGTTGGTTTATAATGGTTTAGGAATCATGAATAAATGATTAAGAGTACCGATTCAGACCACAAAAGTTAACTGCTATTAATCATTGGGAAAAAAGACACACATTTGGAACCGAAACTCTAACATTGGTAATGTGTCACAAAAGTGAGATGAATATCGATCCAATTATTAAACCACTAATTAGATAAAATTCAGCCTTTGAATTGGTCACGAATACTTTGGTGTCAAGCTGTGGAAAAATCTTCTGAAACTAGGGCACACGGTAGTGTAGTCCTGTCCAAGACCGGAAGAAGCTGCAGAAGATCGTGAACATGGCGCAGCACATCACACAAACCAATCTGCCGTCCTTGTACTCACTTTACACCGCACGCTGTCAGAGCAGTGCTGCCAAGATAATGAAGGACACGACCCACCCAGCCAACACACTTTTCATCCCTCTTCCCTCCGGGAGAAAGCTCAGGAGCTTGAAGACTCGTATGGCCAGATTTGGGAACAGCTTCTTTCCAACTGTGATAAGACTGCTGAACGGATCTGGGCCGTACCCTCCAAATACCCGGACCTGCCTCTCGGTTTTTTTGCACTACCTTACTTTCCATTTTTCTATTTTCTATTCATGATTTATAATTTAAATTTTTAATATTTACTATTGATTTGTAATCCAGGAAGCGGGAAGCGCAGAATCAAATATCGCTGTGATGATTGTACATTCTAGTATCAATTGTTTGGCGACTATAAAGTATAAAATATTAAGTAGTTGTTAGCACAATGCTTCACAATACATACAGGGGATACTGGTTTAATTGCCACCTCTACCTGTGAGGGGTTTGTATGTTCTCCCCATGGCTGCATGGGTTTCCCAAGGTGCTCCACTTTCCTCCCACAGTCCAGAGACATACCAATTGGTAGGTTAATTGGTCATTGTAAATTGCCCCATGATTATGCTGGGATTAAATCCAGGGATTGCTGGGTGGTGTGGCTCGGAAGGCCGGAAGGACTTATTCCACACTGTATCTCAATAAATAGATTAATTTTTAAAAATAAGTAAACTTTACTCTTTCTAAGTTTACCATTTATGACAAAGGATGGAGGTGAAATATGCCTCCACAGGGGCAGTCATTTTTAAAGGTAGATGGTCAGTGCAATTGCTTTACTATTCCTTGTTTATGCAACCATCAATCACAAATTTAACCATCAGTATCTCCATGTAGGAGTAATGAAGGAAATTCAGAAGTCTAGCTACTTTTAACAGCAGACAATGTGAAATCCAGAGCCACACACACAAAATGCTGAAGGAATTCAGCAGGTCAGGCAGCATTGATGGAGGGAGCACAGTCTTGTGGGGGGCATAGGATTGAATCTGAATGTGAGTTGGTGGATGGAGGAGTGGGAAGAGGATAAAGATGGGTGAAAGGGTGGGAAGGCAGATAAAAATGGAAGGACTGAAGGATCAGAAGGAGAAGAGGGTGGGGGAGAGATAAAAAGTCTGATGGATTTACCTAAAATTGGAAAACTGATCATTCATGTAATTGAGTTGCAGACTACCCATGGTGTTGCTCCCCCAGTTTACATGGAGATTCATCCTGGCAATAGAGAAGGCCAGGAATAGACAGGTCAGTGTTGGGAATGGGGTGGGGAGTTGAAATAGTCAGAAAATGGGAGCTTGGGATGGCCAATGTGGACAGAGTGTAGGTGTTCTGCGAACCAATCATCACGACTGCATTTGGTCCTACTAACATACAGGAGTCCACATTGGGAGCAAATGCAGTAGACAAGGTTGGAGGAGATGCTAGTGAACCTTTGCCTCACCTGGGAGGACTATTCAGGTCCCTTGGTGGTGGACAGGGAGAAGGCGTAAGGACAATTACTGTGAGGACAGGGAAAGTGCCAGAGATAATGGAGGAAGGGTGTGGGGAAGGATGAGGAGGCCAGGGTATCATGAAGGGAGTGGGCCTTGCAGAAGGCAGAAAGAGGTCGGGAGAAGAAAATGTGGCTGGTGATGCCATTGTTTTCCAACAGCATCCCTGATCATCACCTCCTCTAACAGGCACTACTTTCCTGTCACCTCACACGGCTCCTCGTCCACCAGTAGCAATGGAGTGCTTTCTTGCTACTCCCCTTCTCCTCGTCATGCTGGCCATCTTGCCTGACATAGGGATTCTGCCCAAAACATTGATAATTTATTTCCTCGCACTGATGCTGCGCAAGCAGCTGAATTCTACCAGCAGATTGTGTATTGCTCCAGGTTCCAGCATCTGCAGTTCTTCATGCCGCCATAGGACCATATTCATTTTTGATCACCACCAATCTCACCACCCCATGTAACCACTCCTACCATAGTTGAAAGATTTCCATGAGTGGGAATTTGATTCCTTTTGACAAACTATGGCTCAAAAGCTCCATATCTAAGAATAACACAGAAGAGAAAAAGGCCTGAGGTAAATTAGCAAATCATCCTATAAGCTAGACATAATCCTAAAAATATCAGGTTTCAGTGTAGTTTGAAGGGAAGGTGAGTTGTACATGATTATCAAACATTGGTGCTGTTTGCTACAGGGCATTTACTGAAACAAACTTTAAATCACTACCTCTTCTAGCATATATAGGGCATTGTCTGAGAGACCAGAGAGGGACATTTGAGACAAGATGGCACTGATAAGGGGCGACTCTGTGAACACAGCTCTGATGGGAATCATTAAATAGTTCCATTCAAGACTATTACAACTGAAATCCACAATCACAGCCATGGGTAGTTCTGTAAGCAACATCATTTTAAGACATTTAAACTATTTATCAATGCTCAAAATCAATGGATCCTGGAATGTAGTTCCCCCTTAAGAAAACAGAATTGTGGAAGCAAAGCCTGTCCATATGGAAGGTTGAAACGCCAAGGCTTTAGACTCCCTACTACGACAATCCTGCTGGTAAACAATACAGTATCTGGAAAATAAAACTGAAGACCTCAGAGCAAGTTTGCTGTACCAGAGGGACATCAGGGACTGCTGTGTACTTTGCTTGATCGATATCCCCTGCCATTTTGGATGTAGTGCTGCAGTTTCACCATTGTCTGTAGAAACAAAACAGCTCAGTATTTTAAAGGCAGAGGAGGTGGAGTATGCTTTATGATTAACTCATCATGGTGCACAGACATGACGGTTCTGTCTCAGTCTTGCTCAGCTGATCTAGAACATCTAGCAGTCAGATGTCATCCATTTTATCTGCTAAGGGAGTTTTCCACCATCATCCTGATACAATGTACACTTCACCTCAGGCAAATGTCAAACAGGCACTACAGAAACTGAGCAATGTAATCAGCAGATATGAAACTGAGCACCCTGATGACTTCTCTATCATTGCAGGGGCTTTTCAACTACACCAGCTTGAAGAAGTCTCTGAACAACTATTACCAACATATCAACTGCGGAACCAGAGGAGCCAACACACTTGAAGACTGTTATACTACTATCAAGAATGCTTACTGTGCCATCCCATGCCCACACTTCGGAAAGTCTGATCACCTGACTGTACTTCGACATCCAGCGTATAAGCAGAGACTAAAGACTGCAGTAATGGTGGTGAGGATCAAGAAAGTATGATCAAGAGAGGTGGAGGAGCGCTTATAGGACGGCTTTGACTCAGTAGACTGGACAATATTCAGGGATTCATCTTTGAATCTGAACAAATACACCACTGTTGTTACCAACTTCATCAAGATCTGTGTGAATGAGTGTGTGCACTCAACATACCAGACATACCCAAACCAAAAGCCATGGATGAACCAGAAGATTCATAGTCTGCTGAAGGGTAGAATTGTGGCATTCAAGATCAGAGATCCAGAACTATACAAGAAGTTCAGGGGCAGCCTCCCGAAGGCTATTTCAAGATATTAAAAAAAACAGTTCCGGTTGTGGTTAGACACAGGATCAGATGCATGCCAGCTCTGGCATGATTTGCAGGCCATAACTTCTTACAAAGTGAAACCTAACATCATGACTGGTTGTGATGCTTCACTCCCACATGAGCTCAACACCTTTTATACATGCTTTAAAAGGGAGAGTAAAACTACAACTGTGCAAATCCCTGCAGCACCTGGTAACCCTATGATCTTGTCTTGGAGGCTGATGTCAGAACATCTTTTAAGAGGAAGAACCCTCACAAAGCATCAGGCCCTGATGGTGTACCTCGTAGGGCTCTGAAAAACCTGTTCCAACCAACAGACAGGAGTGTTTAAGTGTTTAATCTCCCATTGCTGCAGTTAGAGGTTCCCACCTGCTTCAGAAGGGCATTAGTCATATCAGTGCCCAAGAAGAGTGGCATTCATTTCTGCTGTGATGAAGTGCATTGAGAGGTTGGTCATAGCTAGAATCAACTCTTGTCTACAATGCTGAATTAGATTCATAGGTCGAGCAAGTGAGATAGGAAACATCGTCTGCGATAGGTAAATTAATCATTTATTTGCAAACAATAAAATTTTGACCTAGCATTCATGTTCCCCAAATTACAGAAACTACAAAACTGAATATTCAACAAACATACTTCGTTTAAAGTGCATGCAGAGCATACCTTCCCAATGGCCATGTGCACCACTTGCCTTAAACAAAGGGAGAGAGCTAGACTCTCCCACACATGCTCTCTATATACCCAGGATATTTGAAACTGGACACCAGGCAGATATCCAAAGGGAAGAACAGCTACAGTTTCTAATCTAACCAATCACAATGGAAGTGACTTTCAACAATCAGAATAAGGCACACCCCCACAGGACACTCCACCCCTCGAAAGTTGTGAATGTGATGATCCAAACCCTCAGACTAGCATGACTCTCGTGAACTTCCAAAGTTACATATAAACATAAAAGTACAATAGCTATACAGTAAACCCAATAGTCATCTCCTAGTATATTATAGTAGTCCATCAGCCTCCCTGTGCTCCAAAAAGCCTCCAACACCGCCCCCCCCCGAGTGTAATAGCAGTGAGCTAGTTCCCCCTTCCACTTAATCTTATACACTGACTCTGAGATATGATTAACAAGGTAAGTGACGTTACCCGACAGGTCAGAGATATAGGTGCAGCATTGTTGACCAGTGAGAAGTACAAGTGCCATCTCCTTTTGTGAGCAGGTAATCTAAGGTCATCATAACCAGTTCCCAGGACGGTCTGGCAGTACCATGCTGAGAAAGGCTATCATTTAAAACCTTCCTTCCTTTGTAATAGCCCTCTTGCCGACCAGCATGGGCAAGGTGCTCATCTAGGGTATACATACGGCACCCACATATCAACCATACCACCCTGTGGGGGCCATGGATAGCCCTTGGAACCCCATATCCAGTAAGTGCAATTCCACGTCCAGCAACTGCCCAGCTTCACAACACCATTTGGCATAGATACAGCCATCCCAGGATACTTTTCCTGCTTACTCTGGCCCTTCACCTTGCACCTTGTACCAGTACCCAACATACGACCTGCACCAACACTCTGTCAGGAGGAGAAATCACTTTAAGAGTCATGATTTTCCAATTAAACAAATGGTACATAGGGAAATACCAGCCCTTAAAGGACTTACTCCACCAGGGTTATTAAGGGTCAAGTCCTTATGGCTGTTAACATACTCTTTGGCTGGAATAGATTACTCCCTCCTAACCCCCCCCAAAACAGAATGTCAAAAGCCGAGAAGCCAGATAATTTCCTGTACAGTCTTCTACAGTCAAAGGAATCGATATCAATGGCATTCCTTTTGTGATGTAGTAAGGGGTCCTCATACAAATTCAGCGATCTAACCCATTGGTCTAGTGTCTAAATTCAAACGTCATCCCCAGGAATGTATCACAGGATCTGGCACCACAAATCAGCATCCACTGCTATGCCACTCTGTAATGCAGGGAGATACAAATGCACTCGCTCCTGATTAGTCACTGGAACTAATTTAGAAAACAAAAAAAAGAAATAGAACTACCACTAGAATTGCTCCCCAATGCTTGATTCTTCTGAAATGTGGACATTTCATATCTGGACTAAAGGTTCCCAATTTCTACCAAAATTTCAATCTCATTTTGAAAAGTGACTTATCTCTAAAACCAATTGCATGAGGAAACAAGCAACAAAGGAACAGATTAAGACACAATAAACACATAACAGATTTTAAAACCAAGAAAAAACAAAGTAATTGACTAAACAAACACAAGAAACAAAGTAACAAATTAGAACACAAAACACAAAGCCCAAGCTGTATTCCTCTTCAAAACTTCATATGGTACTGCAGAAACTTCAAACAGACAGTTAATATCTCACAGAGAAACAGCACCTATCAAAGGACAACTGAGAAGGAAACAACAGAGCAAAACACATTCACAGAGTCTCTTAAAGGCATAAATCCTCACACGCTTACACACACAAAAGCAAACCGACGCGTGTGGTCACACCTAACATTTCTCCGCATTCAAATTATTCACACTCTATTTACAGGAAGAGGGATGCAGGTCGAACAACCTCCTCCCTACAACAGTGAGGCGCGAATGTGCTACCCACGCCCCGATTCCCACCGTTGGCGAACGTTAACCGATATCCTTTGCAGGGAACCCTGAATGGAATGCGAGGAATCTGGCAGAGGACTTAAAGGAATACTTATCTGCAGAGGGCTCGAAGAATGGCCCTTCCCCCTTTCTATTTTCCCTGTACAGAACTTCCTCCACACTGCATAGAGGGTGGGGGTGGGAACCCATTTACCTGCTCCTCCGGGACCCCAGCATTTCTTTACGTGTTATAGTCATAGTCATACTTTATTGATCCCGGAGGAAATTGGTTTTCGTTACAGTTGCACCATAAATAATAAATAGTAATAGAACTATAAATAGTTAAATAGTAATATGTAAATTATGCCAGTAAATTATGATATAAATCCAGGACCAGCCTATTGGCGCAGGGTGTCTGACCCTCCAAGGGAGGAGTTGTAAAGTTTTTGGCCACAGGCAGGAATGACTCACGTAAGATCCCTCACTCCCATCTGCTTATCCAACTTCCGTACCTGGCTATGCACACCCTCTTCTACATACTCTAAATATTATAATAGTTGAATTGCTGTATTTACAGGATGACCAACAGCAGGTGCTATTAAAGCCAGCACTGCCCCTTTTATTGGAAAAATTGCCAAAGTAACCACGTGTCGCGGGATCTTTCTGTGATAAGAGCCCACGGGTGTAGAACTTTAGTACCCTGCTCTACTGTGCTCCACTCCGCTTGGGGTTTTAAATTCCATTCAGTAAGAGAGAGATACCAAGTTTAACCGCAGCTGTTACTCAAACCCATAGTGATGCGTTACGCTCAGGGGAAGCAGTGTTCTCAGGGCATTATTGATCGCGTGTTGGGATGATAGGCTCCCTAAAGCCCCCATCCCTCTGTTAGATAGGCTCAATACAGTAACCCCCCCCCCCATCCCATGTCCTCAATAACCATGGGGCCAAAGATAGGGATCTGTACCTATCCCATAAACTCGCTAATTGCTTGGCGGAGAATGCTCTGCTCTCTATGGTTTTAAAGGTGTTCATTGTACCATCCCCCACATATTTCTGATCCTCTTCCCCCTCCCCTTCCTGAAAGAAAGAAGCCATGGGCTGCTGCCACCCATCCCCCACTCCCCACTCCCTTCAGCAGGTGTAGGAATGAATGATTACTGGCCTGGCCCGTACTGTTTATGGTACACAGGGGAGAGGACAATCACTTTGAGGAATAAACTGAGTGGTCCACGCTACCCTCTCTCTCTCATTTTCATCATCCAGCCAGACATCCCCATCTCCCAGCTCCAGAGTAGGATCATCGACCTTTCTCATCATGGCTGGAACATTAACAGGGTCAAGCTGCCAACCAGCTTATCGCACAGTGTCTAGGCGCTGTAGTTTCATTAGCTGACAAGCTATGACTATATTTTGTATCCTCTAACTTTGTAGCCTTGTGCTGAGCAATCAATAGTGATTCGCTCAGAATAACACAGCGTTAACTGAGGTCTTCCAATTCATTAAGACACATTATCATTTTACACTGATGTCCTACAATTGCTGCAAACAGCCAGAAAGCGTCCCGTTGGCTATGCTTTCTCCTGGAAAAAAACAACAATTTAAGTATGGAAACAATGTGATGACCCGTACCAATCCCTGCGAAGCACCTCTGCTCCATCTGCCACAACAGACAGGATCTCCTGGTTGCCACCCACTTCAACTCTGCTTCCCATTCCTATTTGGATATAGAAACATAGAAAATAGGTGCAGGAGTAGGCCATTCGGCCCTTCGAGCCTGCACCGCCATTCAGTATGATCATGGCTGATCATCCAACTCAGAACCCTGTACCAGCCTTCCCTCCATACCCCCTGATCCCTTTAGCCACAAGGGCCATATCTAACTCCCTCTTAAATATAGCCAATGAACTGGTCTCAACTGTTTCCTGTGGCAGAGAATTCCACAGATTCACCACTCTCTGTGTGAAGAAGTTTTTTCTAATCTCAGTCCTAAAAGGCTTCCCTTTTATCCTCAACCTGTGACTCCTCGTTTTGGACTTCCCCAGCATCGGGAACAATCTTCCTGCATCCAGCCTGTCCAATCCCTTTAGGATCTTATACGTTTCAATCAGATCCCCCTCAATCTTCTAAATTCCAACGAGTATATGTCCATACATACTGCCATGATGAGACTAAACTCAGGTTGGAGGAGCAACTCCTCATATACCGCCTGGGTAGTCTCCGGCCCCTTAGTATGAACATCGAATTCTCCAACTTCCGGTAATTCCCTCCCCCTCCCTTCCCCTATCCCAGTTTCACTCTGCCTCCTCCCCCAGCTGCCTACTACCTCCCTTTTGGTTCCGCCTCCTTCTACTACCCATTGTGCTTTCCCCTATTCCTTCTTCACTTTTCCTGCCTATCCCCTCCCCTACCCCTTTATCTTGCCCCTTACTGGTTTTTCACCTGGAACCTTCCAGCCTTCTCCTTCCCACCCTCCTCCCACCTTCTTTATAGGGCCTCTGCCCGTCCCCTCTTCAGTCCTGATGAAAGGTTCTGGCCTGAAACGTTTACTGATTGTTTCCACGGATGCTGCCCAACCTGCTGAGTTCCTCCAGTATCTTGTGAGTGCTGCTTTGACCCCAGCATCTGCAGAGTATTTTGTGCCTGCGAAATCTAACTGGTCAGACCAATCTACCGACATCGCGTAACCCATCAGTAGGTCAACGAGACTTCCAAAGCCTCCAAAATCTGTCCCCCTGGGACTCTGTACCTCTCAAATGGAGGGTCCACTCTCTTAAATAACCTCTTAGAGAAATGCATTTCTGATCAAAAACCCATGCTCACAGCACTAAAATGTAATGTTGAATCAGGTTTGTGGGAACAGCAATGAGACAGGAAATGCTGACTGCAATTGAGTATATTAATCATTTGTTTACAAACAGTAAATATTTGTCCCCACATTCATGTTCCCCAAATTACACACCTGGAGTATTGTGTGCAGTTTTGGTCCCCTAATCTGAGGAAGGACATCCTTGCCATAGAGGGAGCACAAAGAAGGTTCACCAGATTGATTCCTGGGATGGCAGGACTTTCATATGAAGAAAGACTGGATAAACTGGGCTTGTACTCATTGGAATTTAGAAGATTGAGGGGGGATCTGATTGAAACGTATAAAATCCTAAAGGGATTGGACAGGCTAGATGCAGGAAGATTGTTCCCGATGTTGGGGAAGTCCAGAACAAGGGGTCACAGTTTGAGGATAAAGGGGAAGCCTTTTAGGACCGAGATTAGGAAAAACTTCTTCACACAGAGAGTGGTGAATCTGTGGAATTCTCTGCCACAGGAAACAGTTGAGGCCAGTTCATTGGCTATATTTAAGAGGGAGTTAGATATGGCCCTTGTGGCTACGGGGATCAGGGGGTATGGAGGGAAGGCTGGGGCGGGGTTCTGAGTTGGATGATCAGCCATGATCATAATAAATGGCGGTGCAGGCTCGAAGGGTCGAATGGCCTACTCCTGCACCTATTTTCTATGTTTCTATGTTTCTATGTAAATTACAGCTGAATATTCTATAAACGTGTGTACGTTCAACAAACATTCTTAATTAAAAGCACAAGTAGTGCGTGCCTTCCCAAAGGCCATGTACACCGCCTGCCTTAAACAAAAGGAGGGAACTGGAACCTCCCACACGTTCTCTCTATATACCCAGGATATTTGAATCTGGACACCAGGCAACTATCCAATGGGAAAAGCAGCTGCAGTTTCTATACTAACTAGTCATGATGGAAGTGACTTCCAACCACCAGAATAAGGCACCCCCACCCCCCCCCCCCCCCAAGACATACCCTAAGCAAGGGCCTGGACCCACTGCAGTTTGCCTATCCCCATAGTTGGTCTACAGTGGACAAAATCTCACTGGCTTTCCACTTAACCTTGGATCATCTGTACAATAGTGATACCTATGTCAGGTTGCTGTGTATTGATCACAGTTCAGCATTCAACACAATCATACCTTCAGTTCTAATCAACAAGCTCTAAAACTGCGTTATTATGTGTGCATAATAAAGAGCTTTGGTTGCCAGTGGCAACGTGTGTGGTTCACCCGGAACCAGAAGCTTCATTGGTGACCTGGTCGCTCGTATTTATGTGTTAAACAGGAGTTCTCAAAATAAAAATGTTCCAGCATTTACCCACGTTAAGTTCGTCTTTACTAAAAGCAAACATAACATGGTGTCAGAGGTTGGCATGAAGTTTAAACACAAAGTGTAAATAAATATCGTGCACTACTTTGAAAAAGGAGGTGCCAATGGAGAGAAGCTGCTGAAGTTCCCGGAATTCATCAAGAAATTCAGGTGAGAAGGAGAGAGTTCCCATCATGGATAATCTAAGCCCCTCTGCTCCTAAGCAGTTTACTGGCAATTTAATGAGCAACTAGAAACACTTCAAACAGTAATTCAATATATATTTAGTGGCTAGCTGAGCAGGAGGGGCTGATGAAAATTTGAAAGCATCTATTTTTCTACACGTAGTTGGTGCAGATGTTTTGATCATCTGTAACAGCTTTCAAATACATTGGACACTCTTTGACAAAATTTGAAAACTACTTTGTCCCAAGTAAAAACATCACGTTTGAGAGATAAAAGTTATTTTTCTGTGAAGAGAAAGAAGGTGTTAGTTTGAGCAATACTGAGTAAGTCTGGAGCTCAGGTGAACCTGTTATCCATGGATGATTACAAGACCCTTGAAGTCAAGCGCAAGATTTGCCACGTGAAATTAAGTGACAGGCTATACGGGAGAGAATTTTGCAGTAAAGGGGGCCTGTATAGTGACCTTCCAGCACAAGGGACGGGGCAGCACCTAAAGGCACAGCTACTGATTGTAGGATGGCAAATGCAGCCAATATTAGGTGTGAGTGCATGTGGAAAGCTCTACCTGGTGAAAAGAGTTTTTGTAGTAGCTTCACAGACCAAAGATGACCACGCATCACTCATAGAAAAGTACGCAGATATCTTTGAGGGGCTCAGATGCATACCTGCTGTACACAAAATTCATGTACATGAGGCAGTAACTCCTGTTGTCCGTGCATGCAGGAAAGTTCCACTTGCACTTAGAGGCAAATTTAAACAAGAATTAGCGTGCATGATATAGTATACGTCATACAGAAAATTGAAGAGCCAACAGATTGGGTGAGTTCACTGGTCATTGAGCAAAAGAAAAGTAGAGTGTTGCAGATATGTCTAGACCCAAGAGATCTCAATAAAGCCATCAAGGGAGAGCATTTTAAATTGCCAATATGGGAGAAGATCCTCTATGGATGATCTACACACTGGAAGATATATGTTTGCTGCTGACGCATTGTCTCGAGCAGTCGACAAGAAAGAAAAGAGTGACCAAGAGTTTAATGCAGATATACAGGCCTATGCTGACGTGATTGCCCACTCCATTCCAGTACTGCCTGATAGAATAGAGAAGATTAGGAAAGCAGCAGAGACGGATGAAACAATGAAAATACTTAAAGAGATAATACAGAAAAGGTAGCCAGCAGTTAAGAACGACTGTCCAATGTGTATTCAGGATTATTGGGTATGCTGAGCTGAACTGTCAATAGTGGAAGATATAGTCTTCAAAGGTAACTGGTTTGTGGTTCCAGTGTCACTATGCAAAGAAATTCTACAGAAGATACAAAAGGGGCATCTTGTTGAGGAAAAATGTAAACGTAGACTTCAAAAGGTGATGTACTGGCCAAGATTGAACCAAAACATCAGCCAGACTACTGTTTCATGTGAAATATGCATTACCTACAGACCAAAGCAGCAAGCAGAACTGTTTACACCACACCCTGTACAAGATAGGCCGTACCTCAAAGTTGGAGTGGCTTTGTTTTATTGTAATAGGAAGAGTCATATTGTTGTAACAGACTACTTTTTTCAATTACCCAGACGTTGCAACATTGCAATCAACATTCAGCAAAGCAGTCATCGCCTTCCTGAAAGCTGAGTTTGCAAGGCATGGAGTTCCATGTGAAGAGGTATCAGGCAATGGTCCATAGTTTTTGTGCTGTGAATTTGAGTCCTTTGCCAATGTTTGGTGGGTTTCAACATACAATTTCCAGCCCACATCACCCAGAATCTAATGGCCTAGCAGAGAGTTTGGTCAAGGTAGTGAAAGTTCTCATGAAGGAAGTGCCAGATGGACGAGAAGATTTTCACAGAAGTCTGAATGATTTACTGAAGTACACCACTGCAGAATTTACTTTCACCAGCCCAACTGCTGATGGGTCAACACACATGCACTAACCTTCCAGTGCATGAAAACTTGTTGACACCTGAAGGAACACACAAGGTCAAATTGGCTGAAGTGAAAAGTAAAGAAAAACAGAAACAGTACCACGACAAAACTGTGAAAACCCTACTAATCCTGAAGCTTGGGAGATCAAGTGCGAATCCAAGGTTACGATCTGGCACATGGTCCGTGTAAGGATTAGTGCAACAGGAAGTTGCTTCACATTCCTACCAAATCCAGGCAGAGTGAGGAGCACCTCTGAGAAGAAACCATGTGGATCTTTGTCCATAAGTTCCAACCCATAGCGGCTGTCAATACACTAAAGAGGCCAGCTGATATAAAAAAAAATGAACACGTTGATCAGAGCTGTCAGAAAGACACAAATATTAACATGGCAAATAGCAGGCCACAAAGGATCATTAAACCACCTCGGAGACTGTTTGAAAGTTGCTGAGTAAAAAGGGGACTGGCTATGGAATGTAGAATATAGGTATCTTTGTTAGAAAGGATTATTGTTCCTTACAGGTTTCTGAGGACATAGCACTGTGTTTGTTTTTCTTTAAAGAGGGAAGATATTTTATTATGTATGCATAATAAAGAACTTCACTTCTCAGTGGGCAATGCAGATGGAAACGAAAGCTTCATTCAAAACCTGGTTGTGCATACTCAATGTTGAGCTGGACTGCTCAGAATAAAAATGCTTAAGTGTTTATCCATGCTAAGTTAATCTTTACTAAGAGCAAATATAACAAAAACCTGGGCTTCTGTACCTCCCTCTGCAAACGGATCCTTGACTTCCTCACCAGGAGATGCCACGGTCTCTGTGGATCAGAAATAACACCTCCTCTTTGCTGATGATCAACACTGATGCAACTCAAGACTGCATGCTTAGTCCATCGCATTACTCTCTCTACACCCACGACTGAGTGACTAACCACAGTTTAAACACTATCTAAAAATTTGCCACAGACACAACCATTGTTGGCAGAATTTCAAAGTTCAAAGTTCAAAGTAAATTTATTATCAAAGTACATATATATCCAATGTGCAAAAGACAACAAACTGTACAAATACAAAAGATAAATTAATAATAATAATCAATAAATATGGAGAACATGAGATGAAAAATCTTTGAAAGTGAGTCCATAGTTTATGGAAACATTTCAGTGATGGGGCAAGTGAAGTGAATGAAGTTATCCCTTATGGTTCAAGAATCTGAAGGATGAGGGATAATAAATGTTTCTCAACCTGGTGGGTCCCGAAACTCCTATACCTTCTTCCTAATGGAAACAATGAGAAGAAAGCATGGGCTGGATGTTTATGGTCCTTGATGATGGATGCTGCTCTCCTGTCATACACTCTGCATAGATGTACTCAATGGAGGGAGAGGCTTTACCCGTAATTGACTAGGCTGCATTCATAAATTTTTGTAGGATTTTCTGTTCAAGGGTATTAATGTTTTCATTGCAGGCCATGAACAATCTGGTGGAGAGTCGATATACTCTCCACCACACATCGGTAGAAGTTTGTCAAAGTTTTAAATGTCATGCTGAATCTTCGCAAACTTCTAAAGAGGTAGAGGTGCTGCTGTGCTTTCTTCGTACTGGCATTGTTGTGCCGGTCCCGGGACAGATCGGCTGAAATAATCAGCAAACTTAAATATGGCTTTGGAGTTGTGCATTGCCTCACAGACGTAAGTATAAAGTGAGTAGAGCAGGAGGCTAAGCACAAGCCTTGTGGTGCACCTGTGCTGATGGTGATTATGGAAGAGATTTTGTTGCAATCTGAACTGACTGTGGTCTGCACTTGAAAAAGTCGAGGATTCAATTGCGTGACAAATTATAGAGGCCAATGTTCTGAAGCTTATAGATTAGTTTTGAGGGGATGATAACATTGATTGCCAAGTTGCAGTCATTAAAGAACATCTTGATACTTGCACCTTTGCTTTCCTGATGTTCTAGTGTTGAGTGAAGAGCCAAAGAAATTGCATCTGCTGTGGAGCTGTTGTGACAGTAGGCAAATTGGAGTGGATCCAAGTCACTTCCCAGGCAGGAGTTGATATAGTTTATCATCAACCTCTCAACACACTTCCTTACAGTGGATGTAAGTGCCAGTGAATGATAGTAATTGAGGCAGGTTACCATGTTCTTCTTTGGCACGATACAATTGAACCCTGCTTGAAGCAGTCAGTACCTCAGACTACCGAAGAGAAAGATGAAAGATATTGGTGAAGACTGCAGCCAGTTGATCAACACAGGTCTTTAGTACTCAGCCAGGTATCCCATCTGGGCTGGTTGCTTTCCATGGGTTCACCCTCCTGAAGGATGCTGTCTCGTCAGCTTCAGGGATTGGAATCACAGGGTCTTTGGGGGTTGTGGGAGTTTGTGGAAAGTTCTCCATGTTTTGATGGCCAAAGTGAGCACAGAAGGCATGAGCTCATCTGAATGCAAAGCCTTATTGTCAGCTATGTAGCTTGGTTTCCACTTTGTAAGAGGTAACAGCATTCTAGTCCTGCCACAGTTGTCGAGCATGCTTCAATGATTCAAGCTGGCCTGAAATTGCCACCTCACACATGAGGTGGTTTTCCAAGAATGGTACCTGGACCTCTTGTATGTCACTTGGTTGCCAGACTTGAACGTCACTGATCTGGCCCTTTGCAATCTGTGCATTTCATGGATCATTCAGGGCCTCTGGTTGGGGAAGACTCTGAATGATTTTGTGGGGACACACTGGTCCACAACTGTTTTTATAAAGTCCATGACAATCATAGTGAACTCAGTCAGGTCTTCAGATGAGTCCCAGTCCACTGACTCGAAGCTCCTCTGCCTCCCGCGACCATCTCTTTGTTGTCCTTATCTCTGGAGCCTTGTTCTTCAGTTTCAGCCTGCATGCAGGTAGGAGAAGCACAGCTAGTGATCATATTTCCTGAAATGTGGTCTAGGCATAGAATAATAAGCATTCCTAATCGTGGTTAGCAGTGGTTGATTTTGTTGCGACCCCTGGAGCTGCAGGTTATATGCTAGTGATAATTGGGCAGAGATTTTTTCAAGCGAGTCTGATTGAAGTTCTGACTATGACTTGAAATGTGTTGTGGTGGGCTGTTTTTTGTTTGGTGATGGTATTATTCAATATCTCGAGTGCCTGATTAATGTCAGCTTTTGGCAATATGTAAACTGCAGTCAGGATCACAGAGGAAAACTTTCTTGGTAAGTAGAATGATCGTCACTTAATCATTAGACATTTTAGATTGGGGGAACAAGAGTGCAACAAGACCACTGCTTCCAAGCACCACAAAAAGTTTATCATGAAACGCAAACCCCCACCTTTTGCCTTCTCTGAATCAGCAAAATGCAGTCCATCCTGGGTGTTAAGATGCCTTTGGGTCTTACTGTGAAACAGAGAACACACAATTCCTCATTTCCCTCCGACACCTCAGTCTTGCTCTAAGGTACTCAATATTGGTTTCTATCGAATGTACTTTTTCTGGCAAGATGCTGGATAGAGGAATTTTCATTCATTGGTGTTCCAGTTTGTGCTTTGCCATTGCTTTCTTCTGGGCATTGCGGCCAAAAAGTTCTATTCAAAAGGTGCAAAGGAACATCGAAACAAGCCTGATGCATTTTGGAAACAAGTCCTGGGACTGATGAAGTTAAAATAGAACTTTTTGGCCGCAATGAGCAAACGTACGTTTGGAGAAAAAAGGGTGCAGAATTTCATGAAAAGGACCCCTCTCCAACTGTTAAGCACAGGGGTGGCTCGATCATGCTTTGGGCTTGTGTTGCAGCCAGTGGCATGGGGTCATTTAATGGTAGAGGCAAGAATGAATTCAATTAAATACCAGCAAATTCTGGACACAAACATCACACCGTCTGTAAAAAAGCTGAAGATGAAAAGAGGATGGCTCCTACAACAGGTTAATGATCCTAAACACACCTCAGAATCCACAATGGACTACCTCAAGAGGCGCAAGCTGAAGGTTTTGCCATGGCCCTCACAGTCTCCCGACTTAAACATCATCGAGAATCTGTGGATAGACCTCAAAAGAGCAGTGCATGCAAGACAGCCCAAGAATCTCACAGAACTAGAAGCCTTTTGCAAGGAAGAATGGGCAAAAATCCCCAAACAAGAATTGAAAGACTCTTAGCTGGCTACAAAAAGCGTTTACAAGATGTGATACTTGCCAAAGGGGGTGTTACGAAGTACTGCCATACAGGGTGCCCAAACTTTCGCTTCAGGCCCTTCTCCTTTTTTGTTACTTTGAAACTGTAAAAGATGGAAATAAAAAAGTTTCCTTGCTTAAAATATTAAAGAAATGTGTCATCTTTAACTTTATGCCTTTCGGAAATCAGGTCATCTTTTACTCGCTGAGCTATTCACAGCAACAGATATTTTGACTAGAGGTGCCTAAACTTTTGCATGCTACTGTATATATATTTTGTTTTTTATTATTATGTATTGCAGTGTCTTGCTGCCACAAAAACAAAAATTTCATGACATACACCGGTGATATTAAACCTGATTCTGATTTAGTTAATCAAGATATAGCCCCCAAGCTGCTATTTTCTATGCAATGCTACTTTTCACGATTTGTCTAAATGTCAAGTGGCAATTTCTGTTAACGCTATCTGCAAAGCACTTGTACTGTGGTTTACTTCAATCATTACCATCTTGAGATGCTTCATTATTGCATCAGCATTAATGTCACCATTTTAATTAATCCCCCTCAACGAACATCAATTAAATTGCATAGTGCCTTTTCTTATGGGCTATGTGATCGATTGCCACAAGGAATAAACTTTTGAGTGGAAATAATGTTTTTTTTATGCCAGGTTTCACTGTGCATCTATCTATAATAAATAATTGATGCAGACATATTCAGGGCAACACTCAATGTCTTTCTTCACTTCTGGGATTCCCTTTCCAACATGGTAGCTTCCTCTGCCCATTCTTTCCATGCAGATCCTCTACTCTGAAACTATTCTTTCTAGCTCGGGATGTAAACTACATCAGCAGGCAATCAACTGGTCCCTAACAACCACTTCTATGTGACTTACAGGGGATTTCTCTCACCGGCCCAGCACTGGGAACCCGATGGGCAGCTCTCCTGGGTTATTTACTTACAGGTTGACTTCTCCCCTCACTCCTATCCAACCAGCCTAGAAAGGGATACAATGGGAGGAAGGAATAAGTGCCACATGGTCCGTGATAGATATTGAGGAAACAGGACAGCTGGAGTGACAGAGATGAACATTCAGCATTCCGAACATTCCAGATCAAATGGACGTTGAATGAAATGAACTGGTTGGCAAGGTTGGTTGAAAATTTAAGGGAATTGCTGCATGTTTTGCTTTAAAAATCTCTAAATCAGGCTAAGTTCTTTGAAAAGAAAATTAGGGCCAAACACACTTTTGGAATCATCCCTTCTGATTGCCTCATCCGTACTACAAGGCAGTCAGAGGAGCAATATTAATTACTAATATTCTATATGTGCTTGTCTATGCAAGGTCTGGGCCTTAAAGCCACGGATTCGTCTAGCGGGAGTTAGGTCTCAGGGTGAGGACTGGACCTCAAGCCATGGTGTTGCTGTCATCTAGTGGGCTTTGGGATCCAGTCGATTTGGGAGTTTGGCGACTTGTCTGCATCAAACTGTGTCGTCATGGTGGGCGTGGGAGGAGGTGGGCCTCGGGTCTCTTATTACGTGATTGTGATCTTGTGTGTGCTTGCTGTGTGTGACTGTCGGCAATGCGTCCTTGCACCTTGACCCTGTAGTAATGCTGTCTCATTTGGCTGTATTCATGAGTATTCATGTATGGTTAAATGACAATTAAACTTGAATTGGATTGAAGTACTGAGAAAATCTTGGGAAAACATGTAAACAATAAGGGTGTAATATAGTGGATTTCAAATCCTCTATGACAGTAGGTAGGGTACAAACAGTGTCTTTAGTACAAAGTTCAAAGTTAATTTATTATCAATGTATGTACACATACAAGGGGTGATTGATAAGTTCTTGGCCTAAGGTAGAAGGAGTCAATTTTAGAAAACCTAACACATTTATTTTTCAACATAGCCCCCTCCTACATGTACACACTTAGTCCAGCATTCTTTGTAGAAGTGGTCCACAACAGGGGTGATTGACAACTTCGTGGCCTAAGGTAGAAGGAGATGAGTTATTAACGTCAAACTTTCTGCATTATCAGTCAAAGTGTTGAACTGCACATGCATGTAATGAGAGCGTCTTGGACCTCCAGGTGGTCCACAGCAGGGGTGATTGATAAGTTTGTGGCCTAAGGTAGAAGGAGATGAGTTATACAGCTCTCGTTACATGCACGTGCAGGTCAACTCTTTGAGTGATTATGCAGGAAGTTTGAAGTTAATAACTCATCTCCTTCCACCTTTGTCCACGAACTTATCAATCACCCCTTGTACTACCCTGAGCTTCATTTTCTTGTCAGCATTTGCAGTAGAGCAAACTACAATAGAATCAGTGAAAAACTACAAAGACTGACAAACTGTATAAATACAAAAAGAAGCAAGAAATAAAAACCATAAATAAGTAATACTGAGAACATGAGTTGTAGAGCCCTTGAAAGTGAGTCCCTTGGTTGTGTTGAGTGATCAGTTCAGTGTTGTGATGAGAAAAGTTGTTCAGGAACCTGATGTTTGAGGGGTAATAACTGTTCCTGAACCTGGTGGGGTGGGACATAAAGCTCCTGTACCTCCTTCCTGATGGTGGCAATGAGAAGAGAGCATGGCCTGGATGGTGGGGACCTTGATGATGGATGCTACTTTCCTGTGGCAGTGGGCTTTGTAGAAGGTGGAGAGGGTTTTTCCTGCGATGAACTGAGCTTTTGTGTAGGCTTTTCTGTTCTTGGGCACTGGTGTTTTCATACCAGTCAGGATGTATCAAACCTGACACAACCTGTCAGGATTGTTATAGAGAATGCAGACTCGTAACAGGAATTCTATAGTTGTATCGTGGAGACCATTCTGACAGGCTGCATCACTGCCTGGTATGGAGGGGTGCCTGCACAGGACCGTAAGAAGCTGCAGAAGATTGTATATCTAGTCAGCTCCATCTTGGACACTAGCCCACGAAGTACCCAGGACATCATTAGGGAACGGTGCCTCAGAAAGGCAGTGTCCGTTATTAAAGATCTCCAGCACCCAGGGCATGCCCTTTTCTCACTGTTACCATCAGGTAAGAGATACAGAAGCCTGAAGGCAC
Source organism: Mobula hypostoma (assembly GCF_963921235.1). NCBI lineage: Eukaryota > Metazoa > Chordata > Chondrichthyes > Myliobatiformes > Myliobatidae > Mobula > Mobula hypostoma. The sequence goes on along the minus strand of NC_086102.1, from coordinate 120,376,871 downwards.
ACACACAGTGACTCAGGAACAGCTTTTTCCCCTCTGCCAACCAATTCCTAAATGGACATTGAATCTTTGGACACTACCTCACTTTTTATTTAATGTACAGTATTTCTGTTTTTGCACATTTAAAAAAGATCTATTCAATATACATAATTGATTTACTTGTTTATTTATTTTTATTATTTTTTATGTTATTCATTATTTTTTTCTCTGCTAATTTATGTATTACATTGAACTGCTGCTGCCGAGTTAACCAATTTCACGTCATAAGCCGATGATAATAAACCTGATTCTGAATTTAATGGAATAACATTGATTCCTACATAACAAATTGTGTTGGGCAAGGAAGCAAGATACTGAAGAGGCACTAATGAGAGAGCAATTTTGTGGTAGTGGTATTAATTTACTGAAAGCTTGGATAGCTGATACTTACAAGACGCAACTGATATCAAATTTAGAGAGTAGAACTCAGAGCCACAGTCCCAGAATAAGGTGAAGACCATTTTGGACAAAGGTGAGAAGAAATTTCATCATTCCAATGATGAAGCATCTTTAGAATTCAATGCCAAAGAAAGCTCTGAAGGGTAAGTTATTGATTTCATTCTTTATAGATATTGAAGTATTTCCACATCTTAGAAGACTTAAGAAATATAAGGACAGTATAGGAAAATGGGGTATATGGAGTGTCAAGGGGTATATGGGGTGAAGGTGAAGGGGCTTGTTGTGTCCAATCTGAGGCAGCTCACTCAACCTTGGTTCCCAGTGGGCACTCAGTTCTCAGCTGTGGCTCCATGTAGCTGTTTGCATGTGACATCAGCCACAACCTGGTACACCACTTTGACAGGTGGGGTAAGCCAGCTGAGGGTAGCCGGCAGGCCTCATGCCCCAGTGAGATAGGGTCATTCCTGCCCTAGCATGTGAAATCAGCTCTGGTGGATTGAGCAGATGAGGTCTACAGTGAGATCCAACGAACCAAGAAGACGGTTCTGCAATTCTCCATGGACAGCGAAGGGCATGGTGAGGCAAAGAAGAAATCACAGTCATTCCCTATAACCAAGGAACACCCCAGCTGTGATGACTATTCATGCCACTGGACACGGACTTCTGAGCTGAAGAGAGTGGAACTGCCCCAGGGCTTCTCTACTTTAAAAATTCTCCTGCACAGGTTTCCTGTCATCATCAGGTACAACAGACAACCACGCAGATTGGGAGACCTCTTTGCCGAGCACCTACGCTCCATCCACCAGAAAAAATGGGATCTCCCAGTGGCCACCCATTTTAATTCCACTTCCCATTCGCATTCCAACATGTCAGTCCATGGCCTCCTCTACTGTCACGATGAGGCCACACTCAGGTTAGAGGAGCAACACTTTATATTCAGTCTGGGTAGCCTCCAAACTGATGGCATGAACATTGATTTCTCTAATTTTTGGCTTTGCCATTCCCTATTCCCGTTTCCTTCTCTCACCTTATCTTCTTACCTGCCTATCACCTCCCACTGGAGCTCCTCCTCCTTCTCCAGCCCTGTATCTCTTTCACCAATCAACTTCTCAGTTCTTTACTTCATTCCTCCCTTTTCCCTGTTTCACCTATCACCTTGTGTTTCTTCCTCCCCTCTCCCACTTTATTACTCTGATTCCTCTTGTTTTTTCTCTAGTCCTGATGAAGGCTGCTGGTCTGAAATGTTGACTGTACTCTTTTCCATAGATGCTGCCTGGCCTGCTGAGTTCCTCCAACACTTTGTGCATAGTTTCTTAACTTTCAGGACAGCTATAGATAAGATAGGTAAGGGTCTTGCTGAAGAGCTTTAAATTGGACGAGGCCAATTACAAGGGCATTAGACAGGGACTAAGAAGAGTTAATCGGGAACACTTTATTTTCTGGCAAGTCCACATCAGGCATGTGGAGGGTGTTTAAGGACCAACTGCACAGTGTACAGGAAAGGTATGTACCTGTTAGAAGAAAGGACACGGATGGAAAGATGAGAGAGCCTTGAGTGTCCAGAAAAGTGATGAATTTAGTCAAGAAGAAAAAGGAAAAGTATGTAAAGCTTTGAAAGTTAGGATCCAATGGAGCACCTGAGGGATATAAAGAAGCCAGAAAAGAACTGAAAAAAAGGATTTAGGAAAGCCAAGAGAGGCCATGAAAAGTTCTTGCCATGTAGGATTAAGAAGAATCCCAAAACATACTTGTACATCAATAGCAAGAGGATAACTGAAGAGGTTTGTAATTAGTAGAGTTCTGCAGCGATCTGTACTGGGACCTCTGCTATTTGTGATGTATATAAATGACCTGGATGAAAAGGTAGATGGGTGGGTTAGTAAGTTTGCAGGTGATACCAAGAGTTGTGGAGTTGTGGATAGTGTAGAAGACTGGTAAAGAATACAGCACAATATAGATCAGTTGCATGGGCAGAGAAATGGCAGATGGAGTTTAACCCAGATAAATATAAGGAGTTGCACCTTGGTAGGGCAAATGAAAATGAGACAGTACACTAATAAGGGCAAGATCCTTAGCAGTGTTGCTGAGCAGAGAGACCTTGGGGTTCGTTTTCATAGCTCCTTGAAAGTGGCTACACAGGTGGATAGGGTGGTTAAGAAAGGTTATGCAATGCTTGCTTTATTTGTTGAGGTAGTGAGTCAAAAGTCAAGAGGTTATATTCCAACTTTATAAAACTCTGGTTAGGCCACATCTGGAATGTAGAATACAGTTCCGATCACCCACTATAGGAAGGACATTGCGGCTTTGGAGAGGGTGCAGAAGAGGTTTACCAGGATGCTGCCTGATCTAGAGGACATATGCTATCATGAGAGGCTGGACAAACTTGCGCTGTTTTCTTTGGAGCAGCCGAGGCTGAGAGGAGATCTGATAGAGGTTTATAAGATTATGAGAGGCATAGATACGCGTGTCAAATAGTTGTTGTGATGCACCTAGTGTGGTAGTGTAGTGGGTAGTGCTTGTTGCTCTCGCTTTCAGCTTCCACTGCTGGCTAACAGTTTCACAAAAAGGAGAGCTGAATGTATAAGTCTCTCCCTGCCAGTACACTGCTTTTACAACAGCAAGTGTCCTGTAGTGCCTCCTCACTGGCGACACATGGAAACTGAACACTTTTCGGACTCAGGCTGAACTACAGAGGATGGGGAGGAGGTCTGGCCCCTGCACACGTAGCACGCAGGGCCTCCGGCATGTGGACACACCCTGGTGCTTATGAACCAGCTCCCCAGCAATGGGTAAATATTCCGACCGCCTTGTGGGCAGCCTCAGGAGAGACGAAGACTGCGGGTGTAGACCCAGACAAAGAATTGGCAGTGGAGCCCTCTAAGGTGGCTAGACGTCACTGAACATCCCTCTGGCAGCTCCTGCAGCAAAGCTGGTGCCAAACATATGGCTTCCTATTCCTTTGAACTACACCAGTGAGGCTGAGAGGGGGATATTGATGACTGGGCAATACAGGATCTCCATACCTTTTGCCCAGGCTTGTGTCCTGGAGAGGTCACTCCAGTGCCACACTCTATTGTCCTTCAAGACACACAGATACTGTATCATCATCATCAAATATAGTAAACAGGGAGTATCTTTTTCCTAGGGTAGAAATGTCTAGTACATTGAAAGTGAGAGGGGGTAGGTTCAAAGCGGACGTGAGGGGTAAGTTTTCCACTCATACTGGAGGAATATTGTATCATTTCTCAATGCATGCATTACTAAATGACAATAAAGGAGGACTGCGTGTCCTTATAATCTAATCTAATCTAATTACAGCAGATGAGAATGCATTGAGGCAGCTCACCCTGCTCTTATCGGTATGATTGCGACCCTTTTGAAGTAGATGGAAACCTCAGAGCACAGCAGTGAGAGGTTGAAGATGAACTTAAGCACTCCAGACTGCTGGTGGGCACACAGAATTGCCTTTTCACACTCATCATGCTCTTCTGTAATTCATAGTTGGACCTCTTGCAGGATTCCGGATCGCTCATCTTGAATGCCGCAAGATCCAGATCTCAGCGGACTGTGAACCTCCTGGTTCATCCAGAGCATCTGGTGTGAGAAACCTAATTATGTTCTTGAAGACACATGCTCATCCATGCAGATCTCGATGAAGTAAATGATCGTTGAGGCACTTAGCGTTCGGCAGCACTTCTTTTTTTAACTTCTCTTTTTTCCAACAACTTTAAAACAGTGTTATGGTTGCAAATGTCCAGAGACTCTGCTACAGTATATCCCTTTCCTGTTTTGGTTCAGTTCTCATTGCTGAGTCCAATAGAGAGAGGCTGACTGAATCTTGGAGTGTTAGGAAAGAAGTCTTAGAAATTCCATTCCCTTTTCTGCTTTACCAGACATCCCACCACTCCCGGAAGTTCTGGGAGTCTCCTGCATATTAATAGTGAATCCCTGATGCCCACAAATTACATACAATATCCTGGAAATCAACTTTTTTGAGAGCGAGCGAGCGAGAGAGAGAGAGCAAGAGAGAGCGTGAGAGAGAGCGAGAGGGAGTGAGCGCAAGAGCGAGAGAGAGCAAGCGAGAGAGAGAGCATGAGAGTGACCACGAGAGAGAGAGAGCGCCATGGGAGAGTGTTCCAAAAAAGAAAGTATAAAACGTACGTCACCCTAGAGTACCCTAAAGTGTACCCCTGCCTAATAGGGGTCAAAAATAATGACAGTGTTGCTCGCTGCACTGTTTGCAACAGTGACTTTTCTATTGCCCATGGTGGGTTAAGGCTGTAAAAGACACGTTGAGGTGAGTTTAACAGATGTCATTTATTCATTGGCATAGCTAACGTTATTTAAACTAGCTGGCTAGCTGCTAAGGAGCTACTCTGTTGCAGACATTCCACCTCTCCCAGACGTTCCGGGAGTCTCCCACAAATTGATGGTGCTACCTCCCTGAAATGAGTTTTTGCAGGGTGGGATGTCTGGCTTTACTTGCTGATTTGTTCAAGAATATTTGAAATCTTCTATGACTACTATTCTGTATCAATGTCAGATTAAAGGTAGATGAATGACAGATATTGGTATATGATGAGCATAATATAAATGATGAGTTAAAAAATTTGAATGATTGGAGGATAATGGATAGATAAAGTAATGACGCATAAGACATGAATACATGAATAATACATAGATCAATGCTACAAAATGGAGCAAGAAAATTGTAGTGAAATGGCAGGTTAATACAGGCAGGCACACAGTAGGCGGACTAAGGATCAGGGGCATTTACGCGGAATGACAGATCCAAAACAAAAAACCGATTGGCAAAATGATGAACTGAAGCAGGATGAATAAATAATGAGCAAGTCACAGATAGATAAACATCAGGTAAATGAGGCAGAAAATTAATAAATCAGTGACATTGACAAACAACAGCTTATGGAAAGAGATAAATAAATGATAAACTATGATAGATGGGCAATTCAGAGTGATGAAGCAGATAAAAGACAGATTAATAATGGACAAATAAAAAAGGAAGAGCTTGCCTTTTGTGACTTTTGGGTGTCCCAAAACACAGCATAATTCATGTGTTTCTCAAGTGCAGCGATTGTTTCAATGAATGCAAATGTGTCATGTTTAAAACTTGCACATAGCAATAGAACATAGAGCATAGAACAGTACTGTGCTAGATAGACCATTCTTGATGCCAATTTATTTTAATTTGTCCTCTTTCTGTGTATCATCCATGTACTTCCATTCTCTTCATAGTCATGCTTTTATCTAAAACCTCTTAAAATCCACCACACTAACTGCTTTCATCACTGCCAATAGTAACCCATTTCAGGCACCTAATACTCTCCCTGCTAAAAAAACACCCGCCCTTCACCTCGCCTTTATAGTTCACCCCTAATCTTACAAATTGTCCTCCCATTAGATTATTAGATTAGATTAGATTAGATCGTGTTTGACATTTCTAAAATTAACTGGAAACCACTAAATATATTTTCTTTACTATTTATATGTCAAAATTTCTATATAAAAGATCTCAAAATGCCCCAGCAAATTAGCATGCCCCATTCTGTTTTCACTATCCTCCAATTCCTTCTCCTTGGCATTTGCTCTGACTCCAAGCACAGACTCCCTCCTTTATGCTTAAGTGGACCTGCTTTCTCCTTAGTTAATCTTCTTTGTTCTTAATGCAAGTAGAAAATGTACTTGAGTTATTTATTTTATTTGTTTGTTTATTTAAAGATATGCTACAGAACAGGCCCTTCCAGCTAAATGAGCCACACTGCCCAGCATCCCACCTACTTAACACTAGTCTAGTCACAAGACAGTTTACAATGGCCAACCTACCGACTAACCAGTATGTCTTTGGACTGAGGGAGGAAACCAGAGCACCCTGGGGAAACCCATGCAGGTTTTGCTCCCAGGTGCAGTCCTGACTACGCTCACAAGGGACATCTCATGGCCTACTTTGGTCTTCCTAATCAACCACTTGAGAACCTTGATGCTCTCTTTATATTCCACAAGGCTCCAGTCTAATTTAACTTCTTAAAGTTTGCATAAGCTTCCTTTTGCATCCTGAATAAATTTAGGACCTCCCATCCAAGGTTCCTTTACCTTGTCATTACTCATCATTGTCCGTAATCCTTATTGGAAATACCAATGAATCAGAATCAATGAAATTTGTTAACATAGTAGCAGCAGTTCAATGCAATACGTAATATGGAAGAAAAATAATAAAATAATGATAATAATAAAATAAATCAATTACAGTATATGTATATTGAATAGATTAAAAATTGTGCAAAAAACAGAAATAATATATATCAAAAAAGTGAGGTAGTGTTCAAAGGTTCAATGTCCATTTAGGAATCGGATGGCAGACGGGAAGAAGCTGTTCCTGAATTACTGAGTGTGTGCCTTCAGGCATCTGTACCTCCTACCTGATGGCAACAGTGAGAAAAGGGCATGCCCTGGGTGCTGGAGGTCCTTAATAAAGGACTTGTCTTTCTGAGACACCGCTCCTTGAAGGTGTCCTGGGTACTTTGTAGGCTAGTACCCAAGATGGAGCTGACTAGATTTACAACCCTCTACAGTTTCTTTTAGTCCGGTGCAGTAGCCCCCCCATACCAGACACTGATGCAATCTGTCAGAATGTTCTCCACGGTACATCTATGGAAGTTTAAAGTGTATTTGTTGAAATACCAAATCTCTTCAAACTCCTATTGAAGTATAGTCGCTGTCTTGCCCTCTTTCTAACTGCATCGATATGTTGGGACCAGGTTAGATCCTCAGAGATCTTGTCACCCAGGAACTTGAAACTGCAAACTCTCTCCACTTCTGATCCCTCTATGAGGATTGGTATGTGTTCCTTCATCTTATCTTTCCTGAAGTCTACATTCAGCTATTTCATCTTACTGACGTTGAGTGCAAGATTGTTGCTGCGGCACCACTCCACTAGTTGGCATATCTCACTCCTGTACACCCTCTGATCACCATCTGAGATTCTACCAACAATAGTTGTATCATTGGCAAATTTATAGATGGTATTTGAGCTGTGCCTAGCCACACAGTCATGGGTATATAGAGATTAGATCAGTGGGCTAAGTACACACCCCTGAGGTGCACCAGTGTTGATCGTCAGCGAGGAGGACATTATCACCAATCTGCACAGATTGTGGTCTTCTGGTTAGGAAGTCGAGGATCCATTTGCAGAGGGAGGTACAGAGGCCCAGGTTCTGCAACTTCTCAATCAGGATTATGGGAATGATGCAATTGAATGCTAAGCTATAGTCGATGAACAGCATCCTGATATAGGTGTTTGTGTTGTCCAGGTGGTCTAAAGCCATGTGAAGAGCCATTGAGATTGCATCTGTCATTGACCTATTGTGGCTATAGGCCAATTGCAGTGGGTACAGGTCCTTGCTGAGGCAGAAGTTCAGTCTAGTCATGACCAACCTCTCAAAGCACTTCATCACTGTAGATGTGAGTGCTACCAGGCTATTGTCATTAAAGCAACTCACATTATTCTTCTTAGGCACTGATATAATTGTTGCCTTTTTGAAGCAAATGGGAACTTCTGCCCGTAGCAGTGAGAAGTTGAAAACATCCTTGAATACTCCTGCCAGTTGGATGGCACAGGTTTTCAGAGCCTTACCAGGTACTCCATTGGGACCTTCTGCCTTGCGAGGGTTCATTCTCTTTAAAGACAGCCTAACATCGGCCTCTGAGACGGAGATCATGGGGTCATCAAGTGCAGCAGGGAACTTCACAGCTGTAGTTATATTCTCCCTTTCAAAGTGGGCATAGAAGGCATTGAGTTCATCTGGTAAGGAAGCATTGCTGCCATTCATGCTATTGGGTTTCGCTTTGTAGGAGATAATACCTTGCAAACCCTGCCAGAGTTGTTGTATATCCGATGTCACCTCCAACCTAACTCGAAATTGTCTCTTTGCCCTTGAGATAGCCCTCCGCAAATCATATCTGGTTTTCTGGTACAGGCCTGGGTCACCAGATTTGAATGCCACAGATCTAGCCTTCAGCAGATGATGTACCTCCTGGTTCATTCACAGCTTTTGGTTTGGGAATGTACAGTAGGCATACACTCATCCACACAGGTTTTAATGAAGTTGGTAACGACTGCAGCACACTCATCCAGGTTCGAAGATGAATCCCTGAATACAGTCCAGTACACCAATTCAAAGTCCTGTAGGCGCTCCTGTGCTTCCCTTGTCTATACCTCCTTGGTCCTCACTACTGGTGCTGCAGTCTTCAGTCTCTGCCTATACTCAGGGAGTAGAAGTACAGCCAGGTGATCAGACTTCCTGAAGTGAGGGCGTGGAATAGCACAGTAGGCATTCTTAATGGTGGTGTAACAATGCTGAGCTTCCATATGTCTTTGAATAACTTTCACATGTCAGATGTTGAGTAGTCCAACAGCAACTGCTCCCATTCAACACCTCTTAGCTCATGTCTTATTCTGTTGTAATTTGTGCTCCCCTAAGTTAGTGTCTTCGCACAAGATCCAATCTTACTCTTACTCATAACTACCTTAACACTATGGTCTGTGGTCACTTTTCCCAATGAGTTCACCCTCCAACAGGTTTGTCTGCTCTCTGACTCATTACCCAAAACTAGTTCTAATATGTTCTCAGCTCACTGGACTCTCAACATACTGTTTAGCAAACTCCTACTGGATGCACTGAAGTAATCCCACCACATTTAAGCTTCTTATAGTAAGGAAGTTCCAGTCAATAGTATGGAATTTACTTTTCGTTTTTACTATTTCTCTGCCTTTTTTCATTCAGTGAAATCCGAGAAGCAAGTTCCAATTTTTCATTATCATGAGACCATCTGAATATCTTCTGTTCATATGCTTGTGTCTTCTGATCCATTACTCATTAATTACTTATCTGTGTCTTATCTCTTACAATTGATAGAAAGTAAAGCTTGCACTTAAATAATGTTTTTCGTCACCTCTGGATCAGTCCCATGTGGATGGCAACCAATGCAGCGTACTTGCAGTATAGTCGCTCAAACCAGGCTGGCGGTTAAGAGCAGCAGTGAAAAAGTACTGTGCTGTTGTTCAGCGGACTTGATATGCTCTGTCTACCTTCTAAGATCCCATGCCATCACTCAACAGAGAAATAGGACAATTCTCCCAGTGCCTGAGCAACACAGGCCTATAGCTGAGATGACGCTCTGGTTATTTTATGGGAAACTTGGCAGCAAAGCAAAGGTGGTAGGGTTGCAGCCAAGAAGGATGGTATGACAAGAAAGACTGAAAGGAAGGGCAGCAAGCTGGAGCTGATGGATTGAGATGTGAGGATGAATTTAGAGCTTGAATCAGTACATGGAATAACGATGTGGTTGCTGTTACAGACTTCTGGTTGCATGAGGGACAAGAATGACTGTTGAATGTCCCTGGGCTTTGTTGTTTTAGGGGAAGGGGTTGTACTGCTGATAAACTTCATTCAAGTTGCCTCTGTGGATAAGCCCTCCCTCTATGAGTGTTACAGGGAGAATGTCACAGCAGTACTGATAGAGAAAAGCCTTATCCACAGAGGCAGTTTGAGTGGAGCTCGGAAATAGATTAGATGCAATTAAGCTAATGGGATCAGACTAGAAACCCTCCTCCCCCAATAGCCACTAAGAGGTGGAGGAACAGATATTTAGACAGATTATGGAAAGGTGCAGAAACAAGATTCTTCGTGAATAAGAAGAAACCACAGTACAGGAATGGTAGGTCACTGTGTCCCTTCAACGTATACACCAAGTAACACGATCACAGTTGATCTAGCTCTAACCTCATCTGTAGATAAATACTTTGTCTATAAATGAGAAAAAATGAATGACAGATAAAGGAACCTTACATACATTGCAATCGATGAGCAGGTAATGGAATAAAGATAGTAAAAATACGACAGCTAGTCATCAAGGAGATGAATAAATAGTAGTGGATTAAGATGAAAAGTTGAGAGGCAAACAGTTCAAAAACCAAGGAGGATGAAAGAACACCTGATAATATGTTCACAACAAACAATCCAATGATAAATGAAGAGGATACAAGACTATTACCTTATATTTGATCAATTAATCTGGGCTAAATGGCAGACACCCTAGTGAAAGGTAAATAACAAGTACTGCAGAGTGATGAACAAATGTATGGTAGCCAATATACACAACGTAGTATGATCAATAGCCGATAATACCCTAGTTTTAAAATGATTAACATTATGTTGGAATCCATCCATGTCTTTGTGGCCTACATTCTTGGATCCCTTCTAGTTGTTTAATTGCTGTTACCTAGATATTGAACTCACATGTGCCAATCACAAAAACAAAATATGTCATAGGTCACACAGCAGAAGTCTCCTCCAATGTGGGCAGAAATTGGTGCTGCTGGGGATTATTTTCATAAGCATATTATCTCTGCATCCCTGAATTCTGTTAACAAACTCTTGATCTTTGTCCTGAAAACTCTCAGCACCTTTGAACCTCCACAGCCCTCTTGGGTAGAGAATCCCACAGAAATGAAATTTCCCATTTGGGGAAATACTAACTTTTCTTCAAGGTACCCCAGCTGGGGGAAAACATCATCCCTACATCAAATCCATCAATGTTTCAGTGAGAAGAGAAAATCCCGAACTCTCGATAACATAGCGCCGATCAGATTAATCTCTCCTCGCAGAACAAACCCAATCACCAGAAACAATTTCACTGTACTCCCTCTATTATAACTATATCCATAAGGCCATAAGACCATTAGACATAGGAGCAGAATTAGGCCATTCAGCCCATTGTGTCTGCTTGGCCATTCCAGCATGGCTGATTTATTATACCTCTCAATCCCATTCTCCTCCTTCTCCCTATGACCTTTGACACCCTTACTAATCTAGAACCTATCAGCCTCTCCTTTAAATGTACCCAATGACTTGGCTTCCATAGCTGTCTGTGACAATGAATGCCAGAATTTTACTACTCTCTGACTAAAGAAATTCCTCCTAATCTCTGTTCTAAAGGAATGTCGTTCTATTCTGAGTCTGCACACTCTGGTCCTAGACTTCCTATGATAGGAAACATCCTCTCCACATCCATTCTATCTAGGCCTTTCAATATTCAATAGGTTTCAATGAGATCACCCCTCATTTTTCTAAACTTTATTGATTACAAGCCCAGAGCTGTCAAATGCTCCTCATACACTAACCCTTTCATTCCCAGAATCATTCTTGTGAACCTCTTCTGGACTCTCTCCAATGCTAGCACATCCTTTTTCAGATAAGGGGCTCAAAACTGCTCACAGTACTTCAAGTGTGGTCTGGTCAATGCTGAATAAAGCCTTTGCATTACATCCTTGCTTTCATATTCTAGTCCTCTTGAAATGAATGCTAACATTGCAGTTGCCTTCCTTACCACCTATTCAGCCTGCAAGTTAACTTGGAGGGAATGTTGCATGAGAACAACTAAATCCCTTTGCACCTCAGATTTTTGAATTTTTTCCCTGTTTAGAAAACAGTCTATTCCTTTACTCCTTCTACAAAAGCACATGACCATACACTTATATGTTCCACCTATCACTTAATTGCCCATTCTCCCAATCTGTCTGGGACCCTCCACAGACTCCTTACTTCCTCTACACTACCTGCCTGTCCACCTATCTTCATATCAACCACAAACTTGGCCACAAAGCCATCAACTCTGTCATCCAAATAAACATATAATGTGAAAAGATGCTGTCCCAACACCAACCCCTGTGGAACACCATTCATCACTGGCAGCCAACCAGAAAAGGAATCCTTTATTCCCAGTTTTTGTCTCCTGCTAATCAGCCAATCTTTTATCCAAGCCAGAATCTTTTCGGTAATAACAAGGGCTTTTATCTTGTTAAGCAGCCTCATGTGCGGCACCTTGTCAAAGAACTTCAGAAGTCCAAGTAAACAACATCCACTGTCTCTCCTTTGTCTATCCTGATTGCTATTTCCTCAAAGAATTCCAACAGATTTGTCAGGCAAGATTTTCCCTTAAGGAGTTCTTGCTGGCTATGGCCTATTTTATCATGTGCCTCCAAGTACCCCTAACCTCATCCTTAATAATGGATTCCAACATCTTCCCAGCCACTGAACTCAGGCTAACTGGCCTATAGTTTCCTTTCTTCTGTCTTCTTAAAGAGTGAAGTGGCATTTGCAAATGTCCAGTCCTCCAGAACCACCCCAGAATCTAGTGATTCTTGAAAGATCATTACTAATGCCTCCATAATCTCTTCAGCTACCTATTTCAGAACCCTGGAATGTAGTTCATCTTGACTAGGTGACTTATTTATCTTCGGATCATTCAGTTTCCCAAACACTTTCTCCTTAGTAATAGCAACTACCCTCACTTCTGCCCCCGACACGCTCGAATTTCTGGGCTACTTCTAGTGTCTTCTACAGTGAAGACTGATGCAAAATACTTATTAAGTTTGTCTGCCATTTCTTTGTTCCTCATTACTATCTCTCCAGCGTCATTTTTCAATGGTTTAATATCCACTCTTTCCTCTCTTTTACTCTTTATATACCTGAGTAAAACTTTTGGTATCCTGTTGTATTATTAGCTAGCTTACCATCATATTTCATCTTTTCTCTACTTATGGCTTTTGAAAGCTTCCCATTTCTCTAACTTCCCACTAATTCTTGCTATGTTATATGCCCTCTCTTTTCCTTTTATGCTGTTTTCACTTCCATAGTCAGTCGCTGTTGCATCATCTTCCCTTTCTTCATCTTTGGAATGTACCTATCCTGTGCCACCCAAAATACTCCCAGAAGCTCCAGTCATTGTTATTCTGTAATCGGGTGTGCTTGTGTCCAATTCCAACTAACTTTGGCCAACTCCTCTTTCATGCCTTTGTAATTTCCTTTACTGCACTGAATCATCTGACCTTAGTTTCTTTCTCTCAAATTCAGGGTGAATTTTATCATATTAATGTCCATTGTCTCCTAAGGGGTCCTTTACCTCAAGCTCCCTGGTACATTATACAGCACCTAATCCAGAATTACCTTCCCCCTAGTGGGTTCAGCCACAAGCTGCTATAAAAAGCCATCATGTAAACATTCTACAAATTCCATCTCCTGGGATCTACTTGCTCTTCTACTTTTTTCGCCACCAAAATAGATTTCTTCATATTTTTCCATTTAACATTCCCATTGCCCCATTCAAGATTCAAAAAAAAGATTCAAAAAACTTTACTGTCATTCTAACCGTACATCAGCTCTGCAGGGCAGAATGAGACAGCGTTTCTCAGGAGCAGTGCAATCATAACATAACACTTAGCCTGTCTTAAGATTTATTGAATCTTTGTCAGAATTCACACAGCCACCCAGCTTTGTATTATCAGCAGGTCTGGACACAGAACAAAAAACATGCTGTAGAACTGTACTGCACAGAAAAAGGCCCTAAGACCCAAAATGTTATGCCAAACCAATTAAATTAGCAATCAAATAACTAATTAACCTAATCCTATCTGCCTGCACATTGCCCATATCTCTCCATTTTCCTCACATTCATGTGCCCATCTGAATGCCTTGTAGAAGTCTCTAATGTTTCTCCCTCTACCTCCACCTTAGGCAGCACATTACTCTATGTAAAAAAACTTGCCCTTCACATCTCCTTTGAAATTACCTCCTCTCATCTTAAATACATGCCCTCTGGTATTAGACGTTTCAACCCTTGGGAAAAAAAAACTACTGTCCGTCTATTCTATCCATGCCTCTCATAATCTTATAAACCTATACCAGGTCTCTCCTCAACCTCCACTGCACTAGAGAAAACAACCCAAGTTTGTTCATCTTTTCATTATAGTCCATGCCCTCTAATCCAGGCAATATAATGGTAAACCTCTTCTGCACCCTCTCCAAAGCCTCCATATCCTTCCTATAATAGGGTGACCTAAAGTGTATGCAATACTCCAGATGGTCTATGCCAATGCAGACAAATTACACTTAGATTTTCTCATCCTTAGTATAGATATGCTGTGAAGAGCTGGAGCCCTAACACAGACCCTTAACACCACGCCAACTAATTATAACCTTCAACATGAAAATGCTCCATCATTTCCTTCTCTAAAATACCCGAAAGTTTGCAGTGCTGTTTGGTACATAGTTTTTTGCGCTAATTTACTTCTTCAGAGGCTCATGAGATTGTGATTAACTTTGTAATTAACTCACTAATAAAGCGGACATGCACCATTCAGGGTTAAAAAACAAGTAGGAAATTAAAAAGTCCACACCGTCACAGTATGTCTTCCTCAATTCACCTCAACCCAATATACTAGAGAAAATAGAAACACAGAAAACTTACAGCACAACACAGGCCCTTCAGCCCACACAGCTGTACTGAACACGTCCTTACCTTAGAACTAACTAGGCTTACCTACAGCTCCTATTTTTCTAAGCTCCATGTACCTATCCAGGAGTCTCTTAAAAGACCCTATCGTTTCTGCCACCACCACCACCGCCGCCGGCAACCCATTCCACACACTCACCACTTTCTGTGTAAAAAAACTTAGCCCTCACATCTCCTCTGTACTTACTTCCAAGCACCTTAAAACTATGCCCTCTCGTGCCAGCCATTTCAGCCCTGGGAAAAAGCCTCTGACTATCCACACGATCAATGCCTCTCATTATTTTGTATACCTCTATCAGGTCACCTCTTATCCTCCGTAGCATTATGGAGAAAAGGGTGGGTTCACTCAGTCTATTCTCATAAAGCATGCTCCCCAATCCAGGCAACATCCTTGTAAATCTCCTCTGCACCCTTTCTATGGTTTCCACAGCCATCCTGTAGTGAGGTGACCAGAACTGAGCACAGTACTCCAAGTGGGGTCTGACTAGAGTTCTATATAGCTGCAACATTACCTCTCGGCTCTTAAGTTCAATCCCATGGTTGATAAAGGCCAATGCACCATATGCCTTCTTAACCACAGAGTCAACCTGCGTAGCAGCTTTGAGTGTCCTATGGACTCAGACCCCAAGATCCCTCTGATCCTCCACACTGCCAAGAGTCTTACCATTAATGCTATATTCTGCCACCATATTTGACCTACCAAAATGAACCACCTCACACTTATCTGGGTTGAACTCCATCTGCCACTTCTCAGCCCAGTTTTGCATTCTGTCAATGTCCTGCTGTAACTTCTGACAGCCCTCCACACTATCCACAACACCCCCAACCTTTGTGTCATCATCAAATTTACTAACCCATCCCTCCATTTCCTCATCCAGGTCATTTATAAAAATCACGAAGAGTAGGGGTCCCTGAACAGATGCGTGAGGCACTCCAGGAATCTCTTCAGGGACCCCTTACACTTTGTGATTTTTATAAATGACCTGGATGAGGAAGTGGATGAATGAGTTAGTAATTTTGGTTTACCATCTCTTTATTTAAAGTCTTTTGGAAGTCCAAATATACCATATCCACTAGTTTCCATTTATACTCTGCACATTTTGAAGAACAGCTTGAAGAAACACCAACAGATTTGCCAAGAACAGCATCACTCAATAAATCCTTGTTGATTATGCCCAACCCTATTATTATTTTCCTCTGAGCCCTGTTCACACCTCCAGTAAAACTGGGTCACAAAGATCTTCGGTGTTGTCAGACTAGCAGCGTTCCAGGACTACTGGATGTTGCACATATTATTCTCACTGCATTAATGTTTTGCACTTTTTTCACTTGTTACAAAGTCATGAGCTAAATTTTCCAGAGATAAAAGAGACTGGGGAATTGACCCCTGGTGAGTCAATGAGTGAAAAAAAGATATAATTCAAGATAACATTGGCAATACCCTTTCCACTTGGCAGCACAGTACAGTAAATAGTGGACCAGACTGGAACAGATCTATGGGTTACCAAAGCTGATGAATAAGCCTAGAACTTTACTGTAATAGATCCCAGCAGTTTTCCCCACCACTGACGTCTGTGGTTTCTTGTTTTCTCTCTCCCTCCTTCTTTAAATAATGGGTTTAAATTTGCCTCGAGTTTCATGTTCATACTTTGTTACTCCAAAAACTCTGCTACCCACTGATCTCACTGAAATATTTGTATATTTTGGCAAAAATACTGCAAGTTTGCAGTGCTGTTTAGTACATATCTTCGTGTGTTGATTCAGTTTTCAGTGGTTCATGAGATTGTGGTTGACTTTGTAATTAACTCACTAACAAAGTTGACATACACCACTCAGGGTTAAAAAAACAAGGTGGAAATTAAAGAGTCCACACTGTCACAGGGTGTCTCTTTGCTCCCAGCTTTCAATAGCCAGGACTATATGAAATGATGCATTGAACATGGCCAATTTGTTCATACCACCATTGAAGGCTGGTACCTTGATTAGTCCACACCTCACCATGTCTTGGTGGGTGCTTATCACTGGAGTCGGTCAGAACAGGCCATTTGCTGGTTGGGTAGTGATCCATTGGCAACTGCTCTGCTCTGGACTGATGGAGCCTACAGAGAGTACAGGCCCATTACAAGCTCGTCACTTCCTTCCATCCAGTCCATCGTCACCATGCCTTGCTCCACAAAGGCTAACACTATCACTGAAGATGCCTGATGCCTTTTCTCTCTTCCACCTGCTGGGAGAAGATATAGGAGCTTGAAAGTCCGAAGGAACAGACTCAAGAACAGCTTTTTCTGCACTGCTATTAGACTCCTGAACCAATCATCTACATTTACACCTCCTTCCTGGTGGTGCTGCCACACTCTTAGACTTTTGATTCTACTCTACCTATGTATATACATTCAAAGTTTAAAGTAAATTTTATGATCAAAGTGCATATATGCCATCATATACAACCCTGAGATTCATTTTCCTGTGGGCATACTCAACAAATGTATGGAGTAATAACTATAACAGGATCAATGAAAGATTGACTAGTGTGCAGAAGACAACAAACTGTGTAAATGCAAATATAAATAAATAACAATAAATAATGAGAACATGAGATAACAAGATAAAGAAAGTGAGATCATTGGCTGTGGGAACATCTCAATGGATGGGCGAGTGAATATAGTTAACCCCTTTGTTCAAGAGTCTGATGGGGTAGTAATTGTTCTTGAACCTGTGGTGCAAGTCCTCAGGATCTTGTAGAGGATACATGATGACAGCAGCGAGAAAAGAGCATGGTTTGGGTGGTGAGGAGCTCTGATGATGGATGCTGCTTTCCTATGATGGCGTTTCATGTAGAAGTGCTCAATGTTTGGGAGGGCCTTACCCATAATATACCGGACCAAATCCATTACCCCTTGTAGGATTTTCCATGCAAAGGCATTGGTGTTTCCATACCAAGCCATGATGCAGCCTATCAATACACTGTCCACGGCACGTCTATAGAAGTTTGTCAAAGTTTCAGATGTCATGTTGAATCTCCACAGACTCCTAAGGAAGCAGAGGTGCTGCCAGGCTTTCTTCATAATTGCACTTAAGTGTCAGATCTGGGACAGGTCCTCTGAAATAATAATACCCAGGAAATTAAAGTTGCTAACCCTCTCCACCTCTGATTGTCCGATGAGGATTGGCTCATGGATCTCTGGGTTTCCTTGTCCTGAAGTCTATAATTAGGTCCTTAGTCTTGCTGACACTGAGTGAGAGGTTATTGTTATGACACCACTCAACCAAATTTTCAGTCTCCCTTCTGTGTGCTGATACATTACCACCTTTGATTCGGCCCACAACAGCGGTGTCATCAGCAAACTTGAATGTGGTATTGAAACTGTGCTTAGGCACACAGTCATAGGTGTAAAACAAGTAGAGCAGGGGGCTAAGCACACAGCCTTGTGGTGTACCTCTGCTGATGGAGATCATGGAGGAGGTGTTGTTGCCAGTCGAAACTGACTGGGGTCTGCAAGTGATGAAATCAAGGATCCAATTGCACAAAGAGGTTTTGAGGCCAAGGTCTTGGAGTTTATTGACATATATGCATTTGTATTTATTGTGTTTTTTTATTATTGTGTACTTTTTCTTATTGTGTTTTATCTTGTTCTGCATCGGAGCCAAAGTAACAATTTTTCTTTATCCTTTACAATAGTGTACTGGGAATGATGTTAAACAACTGTGAGGGATCTCCAATATTTTGCACGTGAACTCATGTGGAATTATTGCAACTTCCTATTAAATAAAACATAAGCATTTCTGGAACCGACGTCTACCAAGTGCGCAAGAGGTTAGTGAGGCTATGCCTGGAATATTGTGTCCAATTTTGATTACCCCTTATAGGAAAGTTGTGATTAAGCTGGAAAGAGTGCAAAGATTCACAAAAAATGTTGCCAGGACACCAAGGCCTGAGTTAGAGAGAGAGGCTGGCAGGCTAGGATTAAATTCCTTGGAATATAGGAGACTGAGGAGAAACCTTACTGTGGTGTATAAAATCATATGGGGCATTGGCAAGGTAAATGCACACAGTCTTTTTTCTGGGGAAAGAGAACCAAAAACTAAAGGGCAGAGGTTTAAGGTGAGAGGGAAATAGTTACAAGGGACCTGAAGGATAAATTCTTCTGAAGAGCTTAAAAAGAATAGTTGAGGCATGTACAAAACTTTAAAAGTCATTGGGATAAGTACATGGATAGGAAAAGTTTGGAGGGCAAATGGGACTTGCTGAGGTGAGCATCTTGATCGGCTTGGACAAACTGGTCTGAAAGATTTGTTTCTGCACTGTATTACTTTATATGTGGCCCTCCAATGGTTGAGGTCAGATATGTATGTTGTGTCCTAGCTTTCTATTGTTGGGGTACAGCGCCGACCATGGCTGACAAGACCAATGTGAGATTGGTAGAGTCTGGTGCAACGGTCGCATCTATAAGTGGTTCTTGGCTGCAATTTCCTCCTGGGACTCAGTGTTGATGTCCAGCACCTTCATGGCCTGTTTGCAGAGATCCTTGTAGTGCAGTTGCGGGCAACCAGCAGTTCCCTTGTCTGAAGCCAGTTCACCGTATAGGATATTTTTTGAGATGTGCCCATCTTGCACGTGTCAGTCATGGCCCAGTCGGCACAGCCTACGGGGTCTGAGAAGGATGTATATGCTAGGGAGGCCGGCACGAGAGAGAACTTGACAAAGGCACCTTAAACAAAAGGTACTGAGCCTTCTCTCCTGCTTAGTTATGTTGTCCAGGTCTTGCTGCTGTATAGAATTGTGCTGGTGACACAAGTGTTGTATACTACCATCTTCGTTTTGCCTGAGAGTTTGGAGTTCTCCCAGACTCATGTGGCGAGGCAGGCAAGAGTTGTTGCAGCTTTCCCAATGAGCTTGTTGATTTCTGTGTCCAAGGAGAGGTTGTCACTGATGATGGACCCCCCCAAGGATGTGAATTGAGGAACAACTTCCAGTCTGTAGATATCAATGGTAAGGACTTGTGGTCCCTCCACATCTTGTGGCAAGGCTTTGATCTATTTCAGGCTGATAGTCAGACCTAATTCCTTGCAGGCATAGGAGAAACAATCCAACAAGTTCTGGAGGGGCAGCGGAGTGTGTACTGCATCATCAGCAAGCAACATGTCTCTGATCATAGATTCATGTACTTTGGCTTTGGCCCTAAGGCGGGTGAGGTTAAAAAGCCTGCCAACTGATCTAGTGTGGATGTAGATTCCCTCTGTTGCAGTGGCAAATGCATGCCTCTGGAGAAGGGCGAAGAAAACCCAAAGAGTGTTGGGGCGAGAACACAGCCTTGCTTAATGCCACTGCTTATGTCAAACGGCTCTGAAGAGCTGCTGTTGTGCTACACAGACCTTTCATGTTGTTGTGGACAGATTTGATCACACTCTGCAGTCTTGGCAGATAGCCTACCTTGGAGGATCTAGAAGAGCCTACCTCTGTTGACCATGTTAAATGTCTTGGTGAGATCAATAAATGCAAAGTGGATATTATGTATATTTATTCATAAATAATGCATAATGTATTACATTATGACCATGATTCTTAGTGTTTTGCACTGTGCAAGTGGATTCTGGAGTATTGTAATAATATATTCTACTACTGGTTTTTCCATACAGAGACTATTTTCACCAAACTAAACCTGCTGAAGAGAACATCCTTTTCGCAAAAACAAGTCTCTCTGAGTATCAGCTGGGAAAGTACCTGTCCAAGGACGGACAACATGAGAAGATTCAAAATGTATGAAAGTAAGAAACGTGCTACTTCTATAGCTGCTGCGGTTCATGAAGGATGAGTCAAAAACAGGAACATTAAAGAACATGAAACCGCACCAGGAACACTGTGTTTTTTTTTTGTGTGTTTTTCTTCCACACGTCCATGAAGCCAACGTTGACTCTCACTCGGTCAAAAAGAAACACAGCAGAAAATGCTTTTGCTTAACAGTTTATTAGTTGCTCTTCTCTCTGCAGTTAATGAAACTTCAGGAATGGTCAGAATACAAAGAGCTGGCTTGCCTCGTCTGTGCCACCTTACATCATGAGCAACGGTGTTGGCACGACACACTAGCAATCCTGAGAAGAGAGTTCAAATCTCACCACACCATTTGAGGAAGATAATGCATTTGATGGTTCCAGGCCTCTATTCACTAAAATTCAGAAGAATGAGGGGTGACTTGTTTGAAACCTATCGAATGGTGAAAGGCCTTTTTAGATTGATTGTAGAAACAATGTTTACTTTGTTGGGAGAGTCTAAGACCAGAGGACAGAGCCTCAGAATAGAGGGGTATCCTTTTAGAACAGAGATGAGGAGGAATTTCTTTAGCCTGAGTTTGGTGAATCTGTGGAATTTTTGTCGCAGGCAGCTGTGGAAGCCAAGCCTTTATGAAATAAATAAGCCTTAAGGCAGAGGTTGATAGATTCTTGACTGGTCAGGGCATGAAGAGATACGGGGAGAATACAGGAGATTGGGGTTGAAAGGAAAATTGGATCAGCCATGATGAAGTGGCAGAGCAGACTCGATGGGTTAAATGGCCTAATTCTGCTCCTATATCTTATGGTCTTATAATTAATATAATTTAAAATTTGGAGGGAGGTTGAAAATCTGGTTGAGTGATGCCACAAAAAGAACCTCTCACTCAATGTCAGCAAGACCAAAGAGCTGATAATTGACTTCAGGAGGAAGAAACTGGAGGTCCGTGAGCCAGAGGAGATCAGAGGTGGACAGGGTCAGCAACTTTAAATTCCTCAGTATTATCATTTCAGAGGATCTGTCCTGCTTCCAGCATGTAAGTGTAATTATGAAGAAACCACAACAGCACCTCTACTACCTTAGAAGTTTGCCAAGTTTCAGCATGACATCTAAAACTTCGACAACTTCTATAGATGTGTGGTGGAGGGTATATTGACTGGTTGCATCACAGCCTGGTATGGAAACACCAATGCCCTTGAATGGAAAATCCTACAAAAACTAGTGGCTACAGTGCAGCTTCCCACTGTTGAGCACATCTACACAGAACACTGTCGCAGGAAAGCAGCATCCGTCATTAAGGACCCCTACTATCCAGGCCATGATCTTTACTCACTTCTGCCATTAGGATGGAGGTACAGGAGCCTCAGGACCCACACCACCACGTTCAGGAACAGTTATTACCCCTCAACCATCAGGCTCTTGAACCAGAGGAGGTAACTTCATTCATCTTCACTCACCCGTCACTGAGCTGTTCCTACAGAACTGGACTCACTTTCAAGGATCATGTTTTCAATATTTATCACTTATTTATTATTATTATTATTATTTCTTGTCTTTCTTTCATATTTGCACAGTTTGTTGTCTTTTGCACATAAGCTGTTTGTTCATCCTGTTGGGTGCAGTCTTTTATTATTGTGTTTCTTGTATTTGCCTGCAAGAAAATGAATCTCAGGTTTGTATACGGTGACATATATGCACTTTGATAATAGATTTACTTAGAACTTTGAACTTTGCAAAAAGGAAGCTGATGTGGTCTATCATCCCAGCCCTGGATCATCACCACAGGAGCTCCTCAGTTAGACTGCCAGTCCCCACCACCTTCAGCTGCTACTTTTCTAAACTCTTCTCCATTCTTAGGTCAGATATGAGTAACTCTATCCCATTTTGACATTTTCAGTCAATGAAACAGTCCCTACCGAGACATGGCAAGGCCCTGAAAAACTTAGACAAAAAAAAACCAGACATGGGCTGATAGACAGCAGGTGACATTAGCATATCTTCAACAAGAGCATTTAACATCAGCCTTGGAGTTTCCATCTCCAAGATCTTACCGTTAACATCCTGTGGGGGGGGGGAGGGGGTTGCCAATGAAACTTAATTGGTCTGGTTATATAAATACTGTGGGTACAAGCATATGTCAGAAGCTGGGCATCTTGTGGTGAGTGACTTAACTCCTGACTCCTTCAGACCTTTCCACCATCTACATTATGCAGGTCAGGTGTGAGACAGAGTACTGTCCATTTTCCTGAATGGGTGCCATCCCAACAACACTTAGGAAGCTCAACACAATCCACAATAAAACAGTCCACTTGATCTTCACCCCATAACCACCGTAAAGATAGACAGATAGATACTTTATTGAAACCAAATGAAATTACGGTGTCATAGTGGCATTACAAATGCACAGATATAAATATTAGCAGAGAAGTAGAAAGAATAAAAAATAAGTTAGCACAAACAGCCTAATAGAAGGGGGTCATCACTTCCCCGGCTATTGGTTGACTCATTACAGAGTCTAATGGTCGAGGGTAAGAATGACCTCATATACGCTCTTTGAGCAGTGCACTTCTCTTAGTCTAGTACTGAAAGTGCTCCCCTGTTCATCCAAGGTGGCATGCAGAGGGTGAGAAGCATTGTTCAGAATTGCCAGGATTTTCCATAGGGTCCTTTGTTTTACCACAGCCTCCAGTGTGTCCAGTTTGATTCCTGTAATGTAGCCAGCCTTTCTAATCAGTTTATTGAACCTGCTGGCATCACTCTTGTTGATGCCATTGCGTCAGCTCTCCACCGCATAGAAGATTGCACTGGAAACAACAGACTGGTAGAACATGTGAAGGAGAGGCCTGCATACTCCAAAGGACCTCAGTCTCCTCAGGAAGTAGAGGTGACTCTGGCCCTTCCTGTACACAGCCATTGTGTTGGGAAACATTCATTCTCTCTACCCCTGGCCCATAGTAACACATGCACCATCTAGAAAATGTGCTGCTGTTACTTATCTAGAGTTTTCCAAACACTGTATCCTTCACCATCAAGTCAGACAAAGTTAGCAGCACATGGGAACACCATCACTTGGAAATCATCAGCCCGTCATTGCTGGGTTTACATCCTGGAACCTCCTACCTATCAAAACCTTCAACAAAAAGGTCGCAGAGGTTTAAGAGGGCAGTTCACTATCAACTTTTCAAGAGCAATAAGGAATGGGTAATAAACACTAGTCTTGCCAGTCACACCTACAACTTATGTTCCTTGAAAGATAATTATTTCTTTTATTTTTAGATTGATAGTTTGATAGATATGCAGAGTGCTAGACATAATTTTTGCAGAACTGTAACTGTATTGTGGACAGTGCATTCATCTCAGAATGGAAACCTTTTGTGTTCGCAACTTCCTCTGACAAACCTTGCAAGTTTCTAACCAGTAGCAAATTTGCTGCAAGTTCCCAGACTCATGGAAAGAATGTGATCAGTTCACCAAAATGCTTTCTTAACACAATGATGATATTACCTTGTAACTCAGGTAGTGTCTTTCAGATTGCTACACTTTTTCTTTATAAAGCAGAAAGTTGTAGGTGCTGGAAACACGAAATAAAAACAGAAAATGCTGGAAATATTGAGCAGGTTGGGCAGCATCTTTGGAAAGTGAAAAAGTTAATACTTTCAGTTGGTAACTTTTATTTGTTGTGTCCTAATAACTCAAAGTGTCGCCAATTCATTTCCTTACCACAGCTGCTCTTTGACCTGCAGGATTTCTCCAGCAGATTGTTACTTGTGATTCCAACATCTCCATTTTGTTTTTCTGAGCCTTGTCCGCAGACTGGTTTTTGCAATTATTTTTCCACCTAGTCCCAGATCAGATTTTGCTGTAGTGCTGAAAAGCCTCACACACTACAATTAGTAGTATTGCGAGAGCTATTTAACGTCACCATTATGTTGTGAGATCTATCCATCCCTTGTGTGCTTGTTGAGTCATACTGTTTATATGGTATATATAATGTAAGTGTTGCATACATAAAGCAAAATATTGCAGTTGCTGGAAATCTGAAAAAAAAACCCAGAAAACAATGGAAATTCACAGAAAGTCAATTTAAAAAAGGTCAATACCTGGAAACTCTTGTACCATTAACAGATGACAGACTCACAGCTCCAGTGACTAAGTACATTCCTGACCTCTGGTGCTAGGTGTGGGCCATTCTTCTAGTGCATGTAAGGTTAAGGTACACCAAAATATCACCCACTTGGAAGTACATTGCCAGGTGGAAGTAAAAATGTTGGAGGTGGAATCTTGTCAGTCAGGAATGAAGGCAGAAAATATTCTCACAGGAGATCATTGACCAGAAAACTAAGTTCTGTTTCCTTCTCTTCATAGCTGCTGCTTGACCTGCTGAGCGTTCCCAGCATTTTCCGCTTTTACTTTATATTTCCAGCATCTGCATTTCTTTATTTTTTGTTTACTGTGAGTCAGATTATTTGCAGATGGCAATACCTTGAAAAGCACTTTGTGAAGGTGGTAACCAGGGCATATATGGTTGAATGAGAGACCACAATATAAGTGGATACTTCCTCATCCCATGAAACATTTTAAAAACAAAACCTGCTGTTCTCTACTTGTCTGCACATTTGATTCAATCTCCCATTATTCCATAACTTGGCTCTTGGCTTAAAATTCCAGGCCAGGTCACAATGGCACCTCTAACCCTGCAGTGTTAAAGAAATCCGCCCCGCCCCCCAAAATCTGGTGAGCATTTATGCATTTCTTTGAAATCAGCGAAGCAGGTCTAAGAAAGGTGCGCGTTAGCCACCTACCATAATAGCCTCTTATCCTTTTTTTATTTCTATCCTGTATATACGAGTTCAATTCTTCACATGCTACACCCTGTCATTCATAAACTTTATCAATATTGTCTGCTATTAAGTGTATCATTCACCACTCATTATCTGATCTCTGACATCAGCCAGGATAAAGCAGCACCCTTGTTCATCACCTATTACCATCCTAAACATTCATTCCCTCCACTGCTGTATTATAGTGACTGTAGTGTGCACCTGCTACAAATTCTCCTGAAACATCAACTGCTTCTCTTTCCACAGAAATGCTGCCTGATCTGTTGAGTGTTTCCAGCATTTCCCTTTTCTTTTAATTTCACACTTCCATCACTTTCATTTTTCCATATTTTCAGTCCAGTAGCTAGTAAGCTATTCCAGACTACAGAACCAAACTGCATGTAGAAGTTCTTAACAGAACTAAACCACCAATTGACAACTGACAATTGTGGGTTTCCAATGAAAAATGGTTGTTTATAGTATTCAGTTACGTAAATGATTAAATCTCATGAGCCAAGCTAATTTGCATGTGCTGTAATATTAATTGGTGCAAACCAAACTCACCAATATTTTTGCTGGGAGGTTGAAATAAACCTAAAATTTAAATTAAGTCATCAAAAATGCTATGATCGAGACATCTTTCCTTCCAAATAACCTTTGTGACTGGCAACCAACACTTCACAGAATCGGGTTTAATATCACTGCAAATTGTTGTGAGATTATGTTGTTTTGCATCAGCAGTGCAATACAAAATGAAACTATAAATTAAAGTAAGAAATATATAGATATACATTAAATAAGTAGTGCCGAAAGTGTGCATAAATAGTGAGGTGATGTTCATGGGTTGTTCATTGCCCATTCAGAAATTAACATCTTGTAGTCAAATTGGGTATTCAAAATACTGTGGGCGGTGTGACCTTCTCATAACTTTCACGGTGCTATCATGGTGACTGTTGTCTATGGAAGTAGCAAGAGTAGTGGAAAGAAAACAGGGAAACCAAGTCCAGACATGGATGATTAACATAATGAGATCAGTGCCCTCCAAAATCAAAAGTGAATGTGATTCACTTGGTTCTTAACAAATTCTGAGATGTCCTGATGAAGGGTCTCAGCTGAAAAATTAACTGTCCATTTCCATTCTTGGATGCTGAGTTCCTCCAACATTTTTATTTGTTGGGGTGTTCATTGTGTTTCCTCATACGTTTTATGGAACGTAGGCTTTTTGTTGATAAGCCAAGCTCCTAGTAAGCTCCTGAAGTTGGAACTACATTTTTCAAGGTGCTGCGAATTCCATTATCATAACACAATCACTGATACTGATGAAAATACAAATTTCAGAACACTCATGAAGGTGGCAACCAGGACCTCCCCCATGGGTCATATGCCAGCATAAAACACAGCGGCACAAAAACGAGTTTGGCAACCATTTAGTTATGGCACTCAGCAACAAGCAATCTAGGGAAAGTGAATGCCTATTTGAAATTGGGAACTTTGAATCTGCTTTCAATAAACAACCAGGAGTTACTCCAGGGTCACCTTCTTTCTCCCAAGGAGATGTGATGGATATTCACCTCATGGGCCAGGGGCCTCTTGTTTTTTTGCAGAGTTCAGCTTTCTAAATACAGCAGCTGCCACTTGTAAAGATCAAATAGCTGTAAGTTAAATTTCCAATCTATATTCTTTGTTTAGCTTCTGGTCATAAACGGGAGCCAGACTCCAGTTATTGAAAACACTAATCAGCTTGAAGTTGAAAACATATTACTGCAAACAAGCACTGTTTATAGCACAGGATGCTGACCATATACCTGTCTTATGGTAACCAGGTGCAGTGCAAAACAATAGATTGTTTAATTTGGTTTGTTTCAAAACAGACAGGCTGGTTAAGTTGTTTCATTCAAGGAAGCTTGCAGACCAGAGGCAGATAATCATTTAGAACTTAAATAATTAAACTATTAAGAAGTTGGAAGATTTTCAACATTAATTGCTGGTCCTTGGGATTCGTGTTTCCAAAAAGTTTTTAGACCACTTGTGTTAAAAGGTATCTGAAAGAATATCGTATGTGTGTGAAGTCACACATGGCAAAGAAACTATGTAAATGTAGACAGCAGTTCAGTTTTATTGGGAATGGGGTAAGGAACATCAAGAAGTATGAAAGAAACACTGGGTGAACCAGGGTCCATTAATTTCTGCCTTCAATTTCTGTGACAGATGACTGGTCCATCAGCATCTCAGAGGGATATGTCTTTTTAGCAAATGTGAATTGTACCTATGATTTGGAAATCCTTTGTGCTTTAGAAATGGTTTATAATTTGTAAGTCTTTTATAAGATAGGAATCCTCTGTGAGTTTTAAATGTGTTTTGAGAATGTTGTTTGGATTTAAATGAACTGTGTTTTGAACTACTCTGTTAGGTGGAAGTATCTCTTCCTCGGGAGGGAAAGCGAACCCACTACTCAGAAAGTGGGTATTTGCAGCTAAACTCACTTGGAGAATAAACAGGGTGTGAACTAATCTTTGAAGATTGTGTAGTTATAGCATAACCTCCCTTTAGTGTGGGTACCGATGGCCATCTACATTGGATCGAACTCAAGGTCTTCGGCTAAGTTTAGAATTTCACAGTCGGGAAACCCAGTATCGTCACAGTCAGCACCCGCAGTGGTAACACTATATTGAAAGTATTATTTTTGAAAGGGTTATTATTTAACAGTATTCTAACTCAGTGTGCTTTACAAGGGCTATGGCACTACATCTAGTACAATAAAATGGTCAATATCCTAGTTTCCAGTAGTTGCACAGGTCAGTATTATGAATGTTAATGTATAGCAGAAATATGGGCTAATATCCCGACTGCTCCTCAACATGATGTTTTTTTTTTAAGTTGGGGACTACAATGATGAATGGATGGAACAGAGTAAAATGCAGATTAGACAGACCAAACCCACTGTACGACCCTGCCATTTTGACACTACTGCAGACATTTCCATGCATAATTCTGATATTATTCAAACTGATAAACTAGGGGAGCCGCAGGAAAATTAAAAATGTAGGCATACATGGAAATGAAATAGACTGCCCAATTTATAAAGTTCCCATATAGATAAAATGGGATTAAACAAGTAATAGAAGTAGTCATAAAGTTTAACCATAGCATGCTCTGGACTGTAATAAACTAGCTCTTCTAACAGGAACACCAGAAGCTTCCTATTGGATTTGTACTGTAATAAAACCAACAACCATTGCAACTGCACTGGATGAATGAGTCATATATATTCAGAGACTGCCAGACTATTATCAGGATAAAGCAGAGTGAAATTGAAACACACTTTGTTCAAATATTGTGACTACAAACATCAACTAAATTAGGTTGCATTCCTTGCCCACATCAGAAACAGTAGCATATTCCTAACCATAGATGAAAGCAATCCCCGCAGGAAACTGTAGATTGCCTCTATAAACATTGTGTTTTGATAGAAGAACCTTCTCGATTTAACTTGCCCGTGTTCGGTGCAGCAAAACCTGAAGGACGATGGCAATTAGTTATCAATTACTTCGTCCTGACTAAACACATAGAGCCTAACTGGGTCTAGCGACAATCATTACAACAAATGATGCAAGTACTGATGAGCAACAGTATAATTCTTGCATTGACTTGGCCATTGGCTTCTAAGAGAAGTGTAAGAAATCCCTTATCTCGGAGTGGACGCATCGGGACACCTTGATGACGACGTTTTTTTAGCAGGCTTTCTTATTTTTACAATGCTCAGTTGCTAGCTCGATGCTCAGCCCAGCACGGATGGAAAGCGTGCAAGGGAGCCGGATGGATTCGAACTCGGAGCCTTCGCTCCGAAGTCCGGCGCTGATACCACTACACCATCAGCCAGTTAGGCCATACCTAATTCTTGAAAGTGACAGGCATTACACAGCCTTCACAGCAACCACTAGCTCACAATATTAGTGGATTAGACTCTTCCAACGTTTTTGGAATATTGCACAAATATTTTTTGCAGGAGTCATTCAGAATCTACAAGGAGTACTAGGTGTTTGTGCGTACGTTGATGAAGTGTACTACACAGTGGACACTCTGGACGAGCATTTAGCATAGATTGAGACTGTCCTTAAAAGGTTCATAGACCCAGGCTACGTAATTAACACGAAAAAATTACAACTCTGTCATGCCGAAGTAAATTTCTTAGGCAGGACAACTTCCAAACGAGGCACATGGTTTAACTCCTGAATTTAGACAAAAGTTGCTCGAATAGGATATCTAAACCCACTAAAAGCCTCTCAGTAATAAGAATTCTGCTTTGGATACTGTTGTGGAGGATAACCTCCCAAGGGAATTTCATGGACGTTGGTTACTGGCAACGAGCATAGGTCTGTGGTGCAGAAGGGAAAGGGGGAGAAGAGGGGAGTGATAGTGATAGGGGACTCACTATGTGACAGGAGATTCGGTGGATGTGAACGGGACACCTGAGTGGTATGTTGCCTCCCTGGTACCAGGGTCAGGGATGTCTCGGATTGCATCCACATCATTTTGGAGAGGGAGGTAGAGTAGCCAGATATCTTGGCCTCAATGACTTAGGAAGGAAAAGCAAAGAGGTCCTGAAAAGAGAATGTAGAGAGTTAGGTAGAAAGCTGAGAAGCAGGAACTCAAGGGTAGTAATTTCTGGATTGCTGCCTGTGTCATGAATGACTGAGGGTAGAAACAGGATGATCTGCCATATTAATGCGTGGCTGAGGAGCTGGTACAGGGGGCAGGGCTTCAGGTTCTTGGATAATTGGGATCTCTTCTGGGGGAGTTATGACTAATTCAAAAGTGATGGGTTGCTCCTGGACCCAATATTCTTGCAGGCAGGTTTGTTAGAGCTGTTGGGGAGGGTTTAAACTAATTTGGCAGGGGGTGGGAACCAGAGTGAAAACACTCAGGATAGGATGGATGGTAAAAAAGCAAAGATAGCACGCAGTTAGTCTGTCAGGAATGGCAGGCAAATAATAGGACAAAATTTCAGCCAGTACAGTGAGTATCAGTGCATTAGGGATGCAGAATCAAAAAGGGTAGCAAATACATTATTCAAAGTGTCATATTTCCATGCACAAAGTATAAAAAATAAGGTGGATAATCTTGTTGCATTATTACAGATGGTCAGTTATGATGTTATGGCCAACACTGAATCCTGGCTGAAGGTGGTTGTAGTTGGGAGCTGAATATCCAAGGTTATATGTTGTATTGGAGGGATGGGAAGGTAGGCAGAGGGGGTGACATGGCTCCGCTGGTAAAGAATGGTACCAAATCAGTAGAAAGATGTGACATAGGATCGAAGGATGTTGAATCCTTGCGGGTTGAATTAAGGAACTGCAAGGGTAAGAGGACCCTGATGGCATTTATATACAGACCTTCCAACAGTAGCTGGGATGTAGACCACAGATTACAACAGGAAATAGAAAAGACGTGTCAAAAGGGCAATGTTATGATAGCCATGGAAGATTTTAACATGCACGTCAATTGGAAAAATTAGGCTGGTAATGGATCTCAAGAGAGTGAGTTTGCTGAATACCTACAAGATGGCTTTTTAGAGCAGTTTGTCGTTGAGTTTTCTAGGGAATCAGCTCTATTGGTTTGGAAGTTATGTAATGAACCAGAGGTGATTTGGGAGCTTAAGGTAAAAGAACCCTTAGGAGGCAGTGATCACAATATGAGTGAGTTCAACTTGAAATTTGATTGGGGGAAAGTAAAGTCTGACATAGCAGTATTTCAGTGGAGTAAAGGAAATTACAGTGGTATGAAAGAGGAGTTGGCCAAAGTAAATTGGAAGGAGATGCTGGCAGTAATGACAGCAGAGTAGCAATGATGTGAGTTTCTAGGAAAAATGAGGAAGGTACAGGATAGATTAATTCCAACAATGAAGTAATACTCAAATGGGAAAGTAGTACAACTGTGGCTGACAAGAGAAGTCAAAGCTAATGTAAATGCAAAAGAGAAGGCATACAACAAAATAGTGGGAAGACAGAGGACTGGGAAGCTTTTAAAAACTTACTAAGAGCAACTAAATAAATCATTAGGATAAAAAGGATGAAATATGAAAGCAAGCTAGCAAATAATATCAAAGTGGATAGTGGAAGCTTTTTCAAATATGTAAAAATTAAGAGATGAGAGTGGATTTAGAACCACTAGAAAATGAGGACAGAGAAATAATAACAGGGGAGAAGGACAGGGATGATGAACTAATTGAGTATTTTGCATCAGTCTTCACTGTGGAAGACTCTAGCAGTGTGCCAGATGCATAAGGGTGTGAGGGAAGAGAAGTGAATGCAGTTACTATTACAAGGGAGAAGGTGCTCAAAAAGCTGAAAGACCTGAGGGTACATAAGTAACTGGGTCCAGGTGAACTACACCTTAGTGTTCTGAAAGAGGTAGCAGTAGAGATTGTGGAGGCATTATAATAGTTCTTTAAAAAACCTTTGGACTCGGACATGGTGCTAGAGGACTGGAAAATTACAAATGTCTCTCCACTCTTTAAGGAAGGAGGAAGGCAGCAGAAAGGAAATTATAGACCAGTTAGCCTGACCTCAGTGGTTGGGAAGATGTTGGAGTCAATTGTTAAGGATGAAGTTATGGGTACTTGGTGACACAGGGCAAGATAGGACAAAGTCAGCATGGTTTCCTTAAGGCAAACTCTTGCTAGATGTACCTGTTGGAATTCTTTGAGGAGATTACAAGTAGGATCGATAAAGGGGATGCAGTGGATTTTGTATATCTGGACTTTCAGAAGGCTTTGACAAGGTGTCACACTTCAGGCTGCTTACCAAGTTCAGAGCCCATGGTATTACAGGAAAGTTACTAGCATGGTTAGAGCATTGACTGATTGGTAGGAGGCAGTGAGTAGGAATGAATAGATTCTTTTCTGGTCGGGCTGCCAGTGACTAGTGGTGTTCCGCGTGGGTTGGTGTCGGGACCACTTCTTTTTATGCAGATGATTTCGATGGTGGAATAGATGGGTTTGTTGCCAAGTTTGCTGATGATTGGTGGAGGGGCAGGTAGTGTTGAGGAAACAGGTAGGCTAGAGACACACTTAGACAGGTTAGGAGAATGAACAAGAGAGTGGCAAATGAAATGCAATGTTGGAAAATGCATGGTCATGCACTTTGGTAGTAGAAATAAATGTATAGACTATTTTATAAATGGGAAGAAAATCCAGAATATGAGGTGCAAAGGGACTTAGAACTCTTTGTGCAGGACACCCTAAAGGTTAATTTGCAAATAGTGTTGGTGGCATGGAAGGCAAATGCAATGTTAGCATTCATTTCAAGAGGTCGAGAATACAGGAGCAGGGATGTGATGCTGAGGCTTTATAAGGCACTAGAGAGGCTTCACCTTGAGTATTGTGAACAGTTTTGGGCTAGATGTGCTAGCCCAAAGATGTGCTAGCATTGGAGAGCGTTCATACGAAGTTCAAAAGGATGATTCCAGGAATGTAAGGGTTATCATATGAGGATCGTTTGATGGCTATGGGTCTGTACTCGCTGGAATTCGGAAGGATGAGGGTGGGATCTCAATGAAACCTTTTGAATGTTGAAAGGCCTAGACATGGTAGTTGTGGAAAGGATGTTTCCCATGGTGGGGGAGTCTAGGACAAGAGGGCACAGTCTCAGGATACAGGGGCGTCCATTTAAAACAGAGTTGTGGAGAAATTTCTTTAGCCAGAGAGTGGTGAATTTGTGGAAATTATTACCACAGTCAGCTGTGGAGGCCAGGTCGCTGGTTGTATTTAAGGCAGTGCTTGATAGGTTCTTGATTGGACACGGTATCACTGGTTACAGGGAGAAGACCAGGGAGTGGGGCTGAGGAGGGGGAAAAACAGATCAGCCATGATTGAGTGATGGAGAAGACTTGATGGGCCAAATGGCCTAATTCTGTTCCTATGTCTTATGATCTTACAATCAACACCAAAACGTATTCAGTTATGCTGGAGCTTTCACGCCTGACTATGCTCAATTGTCAAAAACATTATATGACAGATGTACACTGAAAAATGAAGAACCTTTTGTATTTACCCCAGAAGATTATGAGGCACAAGAAAAATTGATGAATGCAGATCAGCAAGCGATAGACCTTCAGACATGAGACTTAATAACATCTCTTGTTCTGTGAATTAGTGGTTCTCCAAAAATTACTGTAACCATCTGCTATAATGAGTGAGAAGAAACACAAGCCCCCACGTAATGTAACCATGAAACTATGCCTCATATAAATTCATCCCAACAGAACAGAAATTTACTGCCTTAGAATGATGTCTTACTATGGAAGTCTATATACTCATTGCAGTAAGCCAACCGCAAGGAACAAACCAATTACTATATAAACAGAGTTTGTGGTTTTGAAAAATGATAGCAAATTAGCAACAAATGAACAGAGATCTTCCGTGACTAGATATGGGAAATGGCAAATACTTTTACAAGATGATCTCTTAAAGTGGGAATTCATTCCTGAGAGCTCTGATTCATAATTCTTACCTGTCATGGAAGATTCAGAACCTTCTTCTCCACAACCCAGTGTAGCAAGACATTATTTAGGGCACTATTCTCAAATATGGTACTGTTATGGATCAGCAATGAAAATCCAGACAGATGGATGCACTCAGTTATAATTCCTGCTTCTGATCATGAAAGGTATGTCTTTCTCGGAAGCTGAATTCGAATCCCATGAGTTGCATGTGCATCTTTCATGGAATCATATAGCTCAATTTTCAGAGGCTAAACTCTGGAATTACAACAGAACCAGTCTTGATATGTACTGACTCTAGTTGTGTTTGGAATTCAGTAGAAAGGGATCTTCCCACCAACCACTGGATAGAGAGCACACAGGGTAAACTACTTCCACATTTGTCCATCTGGAAGAATGTTTATGAATTGTTATTGACTGGACCATTATTACAGGTGTTACACGCTGCAGGCTACTTATGCAGCTGTGGTATCATTCTCGTGAACTTTCTCTGGACCCTCTCCAATGCTAGCACACCTTTTCTTAAATAAGAGGTTCAAAACTGCTCACAATACTCCAAATGCTCTCTAACCAATGCCTTATAAAGCCTCAGCATTACGTGCTTGCTTTATATTCTAGTCCTCTTGAAATGAATGCTAACATTGCATTTGCCTTCCTTTACACTGACTCAACCTGCAAGCTAACCTATAGGGAATCCTGCACAAGGACTACCAAGGCTCTGCACCTCTGATTTTTGAATTTTCTCCATTTTTAGAATATTCCATGCCTTTATTCCTTCTACTAATGTACATGATCATACACTTCCCTACTCTATACTCCACCTGCCGTATCTGCCCATTCTCCCAATCTGTCTAAATCGTTCTGCAGCCTCAGCACTACCTGCTCCTCCATCTATCTTCATTTCATCCACAAACTTGGCAACAAAACCATCAATTCCATCATCCAAATTATATATGTACAATGAAAAGAAGCGGTCCCAACACCAACCCCTGCAGAGCACTGCTAGTCACCGGCACCCATACAGAAAAGGCCTCCTTTATTCCCATTTGCCTTCTGTCAGTCAACCAATCTATCCATGCTTGTGTGTTTCCTGTAATACCACGGGCTCTTATCTTGTTGAGCAGCCTCAGTGTGGCATCTTGTCAAAGGCCTTCTGAAAATCCAAGTATACAACATCTACTGACTCTCCTTTGTCTATCCTATTTGTTATTTCCTCAAAGAACTCCAACAGATTTGGCAGGCAAGATTTCCCCTGAAGGAAACCATACTGATTTTGGCCTATTTTATCTCGTGCCTCCAAAAACCTTGGACTTTATCCTTAATAATGGAATCAAACTTGTTCCAAACCTCTGAAGTCAGGTTAATTGGCCTATAGTTTCCTTTCTTCTGCCTTCCTAAATTCTTAAAGAGTGGAGTGACATTTGCAAGTTTCTAGTCTTCTGGGACCATTCCAGGATCTAGTGATTCTTGAAAGATCAGTACCAATGCTCCACCATCTCTTCTGCTACTAATTTCAGAACCCTGGTCCATCTGGTCCAGGTGACTGATCTACCTTCAGACCTTTTAGCCTCTCAAGCACCTTTGCATTAGTACTAACAACTACACTCACTTCTGTCTCGCCACCCCGCCACCCCCACCACCACCCCGACAACACAATTCAATTTCTGGCATTCTGCTGGTATTTCCTACAGTGAAGATTGACACAAGATACTTATGAAGTTCGTCTGCCATTTTTTGTCCCCCATTACTATTTCTCCAGCATCATTTCCTAATGGTCTGATATTCACTCTTGCCCTTCCTTTACTCTTTATATATCCGAAAAATCTTTTGGTATCCTCCTTTATGGGCTTGCTTACCTTCATACTTACCTTTCCTCTCCTTATCCTTTTTTAGTTGCCTCCTGTTGATTTTTAAAAGCTTCCCGCTATTTTTTTCTGTATTAAATGCCATATATTTTTGTTTTATGCTATTTTGACTTCCCTTGTAAGCCATGGTTGCCTCTGTAATTCCCTTTACTCCAATGAAATACTAATACATCTGACTTTAGCTTCTTTCTTTCAAACAGCAGGGCGAATTCTTTAATATTATGATCACTACCTCCTAAAGGTTCTTTTACCTTTAGCTCCCTAATCAAACCTGGTTCATTACATGACAGCCACTACAGAACAGCCTTTTTCCTGGTGGGCTCAATTACATGCTGCTCTAAAAAGCCATCTACAAATACCACCTCTTGGGATCTATCATCAACTTGATTTTCTCAATCTATTTGAAATCCCCCATGACTATTGTAACATTTCCCTTTTTACATGCCTTTTTATCTCTACATCTTAACTACGGTTTGGAGGCATGTATATAACTCCCACCAGTGTCTTTTTACCCTTGCAGTTTCTTAACTCTATCCACAAGGATTCCACATCTTCCGATCCTATGTTACCTCTTTCTAAGGATTTGATTTAATTTTTTACCAACAAATACACCGCATCTCTTCTGCCTACCCCCTGTCCTTTTAATACATTGTGGATCCTTGGATGTTAAGCTCCCAATGATGATCTTAGAGTCATAGAGTCCTAGAAACCTACAGCACAGAAACAGGCACTTCAGCCCATCTTGTCATGGTTATCCATTTAAACTGCCTAGTTCATTGAACTGCTCTCCATACCCCTCCCATCCATGTACCTATTGAAACATCACTTAAACATTGAAAACGAAATTACATCCACTCGTGTTAACAGCTCATTCCACACTCTCATCACCCTGAGTAAGAAGTTTCCCCTCATGCCCCACTTAAACATTTCATCTTTCATCCTTAACCCAAGATCTCTAGTTGTAGTACCACCCAACCTCAGTGGAAAAGGCCCGCTTGTATTTAACATATCTATACCCCTCATGGTTTTGCATACCTCTATGAAATCTCCCCTCAATCTCCTATGTTCTAGGGAGTATTTCCTTATAACTCAGGTCCTCTAGTATTGCAACATCCTTGTAAATTTTCCCTGTACTCTTTCAATCTTGTTGCCATCTTTCCTGTAGGTAGGTGACTAAATCTGCACACAATACTCCAAATTAAACCTCACTAACATCTTATACAACTTCAATATAACATCCCAACTTCTGTACTCAGAACTTTGCTCACTGAAGGCCAATGTGCTAAATGCTTTCTTTACAACTCTATTTACCTGTGACGCTACTTTCAATGAATTCTGGACCTGTATTCCTAGATCCCTTTGTTCTATCGTACTCCTCAGTGCCCTATCACTCACCGTGTAAGACCTACCTGTACCCTGATTGGCCCTCCCAAAGTACAACATTTCTCATTTGTCTGCATTAAATTCCATTTGCCATTTTCAGCCCATTTTCCCAGCTGGATCCAGATCCCACTGCAAACTTTGATAGTCTTTCTCGTTGTCCACTACACCCCCCAACCTTGGTGTCTTCCACAAATTTGCTGATCCAGTTAACCACATTATCATCCAGATCATTGTTATAGAAGACAAACAACAGACGCGGCACCAATCCCTGCATCACTCCACTAGTCACATCCCTCCATCAGAGAGGAAATGATTTATTACCATTCTCTTACTTCTCCCACAAATCCAATTTACTTTTGTTTTCCTTTTTTTTTTATTTTTATATCTTTTTATTAATTATTATTGAAAATCAACAACAAAAAAATAGATTAAAATAATCAAGTCAATATATCAATATGTATAATAAAAGTCAAGCTATTAACCAAGCTAAACAGCATATCAATAATAATAATTTTTTAAAAAACAAAATGTTAAAGCTATTTTTTTGAAAAAAGAAAGAAGGGAAAAAGAACTACTGCTAACTAAAACAAAACATAACCCAGCTAACAAAAAAAAAGAGAAAAAAAAACCATTTGGAGCACAAACCTGGAGATATACGCCATACAAGCTTCTATTAAAAAAAAGACATCAATCCGCCAACCAAATCCATTTACCCAAGAATCAGAATGGGACCATCTTAATTAACTCAAATCAAATGACAGTAGCAGGCAAAAGAGCCCCACCTTTTCTCAAAGTCAAATCAAGGATCAAAAGTTCGACTTCCTCAATTTACTACCTCATCTTCAATGCCAAGCATCTGAACCTTCTTGACCAACTTCCCATGCAGGACCTTTGTCAAATACCTTTTTGAAGTCCACGTAGACAACATCCACTGCCTTGCCTTCATCAACTTTCCTGGTAACATCCTCAAAAAACTCTATAATATTGGTCAGAAACAACCTACCATGCACAAAACCATGCTGACTATCCCCAATCATCCCCTGTGTATCCAAATACTCAAATATCTGGACTCTTAGAACACCTTCCAATAACTTTCCCACTACTGATGTCAGGCTCACCAGCCTATAATTTCCTGGTTTATTCCTACAGCCTTTCTTAAAGAGTGGAACAACATTAGCTAGCCTCCAATCCTTCAGTACCTCACTTGTTACTAAAAATGATTTAAATATTTCTGCTAGGGCCCTGGTAATTTCTGTACCTGCCTCACACTGGGTCCAAGGGAACATCTTATCAGGCCCTGAGGATATCTCAACCCTGATTTGCCTCGAGATGTAAACACCTCCTCATCTGTAATCTGTATAGTATTCATGACCTCACTGTTGCTTTGCCACAATTCTATAGACTCTACAGCTGTCTTCCAAGTAAATACAGATGCATGAAATCTATTTAAGATTTCTCCATTTCATTTGGCTCCACAAATAAATTGCTATTCTGATCTAGCAGAGGACCTATTTTGTCCCTTGCAATTCTTTTGTTCTTAACATAGTCTGTAGAAGCCTTATATACTCCTTCACCTTTTCTGCTAGAGCAACTTCATACTCCTCTTAGTCCCACCGAACTCGTTTCTGCATACCTCGACATGGATTTATCCCCTCTTGTCCAATCCCTTCCTACCTATGCTCGTGACACTTCTAGCCTGGCCTGCTGCATTCACCAGCAACTTTGATGTGTGTTGGTCCTCTTAGTCCTCCTGCTTTCTTTCTTGTGTCCTTTTGCACTTCTTCTACTCAAGTACCTCATTTGTTCCTACCTGCCTATATCTGCTATACACCTCCTGTTTTTTTCCTAACCAGGGCCTCAAAATCTCTCAAAAACCAAGGCTCCCTAAACCTGTTATAGTTACATTTAATTTTGATAGGAACATACAAACTCTGTACTCTCAAAATTTCACATTTGAAGGTCTCCCACTTTCCAGATACACCTTTGCCAAAAAAAAATAGCCTGCCCAATCCACACTTGTCAGGTCCTTTCAGAGACCATCAAAATTTGTTTTTCTCCAATTTAGAATCTCAACTGGAGGACCAGACCTACTTTTTTCCATAATCACCTTGAAGATAATGGTGTTATAATCACTAGATCCAACGTTCCCTACAGAAATTTCTGTCACCTCTCCTTTCTCATTCCCTAATAGCAGATCAAGGACTGCACACTCTCTCATTGAGGCTTCTATGTACTGATTAAGAGAACTTTCCTGAGAACACTTGACAAACTGTAATCCATCTAGTCCTTTTACAGGAGTCTCGGTCAATAATTGGAAAGTTAAAATCACCTACTATCACAATCTTACGTTTCTTGCAACTGTCTGCAGAGCCTCTACAAATTTGTTCCTCTAAATCCTGCAGACTATTGGGTGATCTATAATATAATCTGAAAAATCATCCTATTCTTACCCTCACTGATGCACGGTGTATGCAGCAATCCAGAGATTACTAACCTTGAGTTCTTGTTTTTCTGTTTTCTACCTAACTCTCTGTATTACCTCTTCAGGACTTCCTCCCTTTTCCTACCTATGTTGTTGGTACCAATATGCCCCGATAGGGCTTAAGGTCTTTCTCTGAGTTTAGAACTTTGTGATCAGTCATCACAGAGAATTGAAAGAAATGAGGAAATATATTTAATCTTTTGATTGTAGTAAACCAGGTGGGGCTAGAAAATCTAAATAAGCTTCACGAGGATGTACTGTAGACAAGATTGGCAAGTGATTGAGAATGGAAGATGTAACATAATGTGGAATATAGTCAGGTCATCCATTTTTAGCAAAAAAAGAAGAGCAGAGTATTTTTAAATGGTGTGACATTGAATAGTGTTCATGTTCAGAAAGACCCAGCTGTGCCTGTACCCAGTAACTGAAGGTCAAGATGCAAATGCAACAGGAGACATGGAAGGCAAATGTTATAGCAGTCTCCATGTTATGAAAGGGTTTGAAAACAGGAGTAAGGAAGTTCTACTGTAATTGCAGAGAGCCTCAGTGAGCCACATCTTTAAGCTTGTGGAGATACAATGGACTGCAAATGTTGGAATCTGGAACATTTTGATCCAAAACATAACATTTCCTTTCCCTGCCACAGATGCTGCTTGACCCATAGTGTTCCTTCAGCAGTTTGTCTGTTTCTCTTTAAAATTTGTGTACAGATTTGGTTGCTTTACAGGCATAGTTTGCATTTTGTTGTTTGATTGTTTGTGGTTCTTGTATTGCTATATTTATGCTCTATTCTTGGTTGGTGCGGCTGCAATGAAACCCAATTTCCCTCGGGATCAATAAAGTATATCTATCTATCTATCTAGTCAAAAAAGTATTTGCTTGCCCTAAAGGGAGTGCAATGAAGATTCATTAGAGTAGTTCCAGAATGGCAGGTTTGTCAAATGAAGAATTATTGAGTGGAAACAGGGAATGTTTTTTTTAATAACTTAGAACAGGGGTTCCCAACCTTTTTTATGCCATGGACCAATGTCATGAAGGAAGTGGTCTGTGGACCCCAAGATGGGAACCCCTGGTTTAGAATAATGAAAGAAAATCTCATTAAAACTTTAAGTAAAATCTTATATGGCTTAATAAGCATGATGTTGAGAGAATGCTCCCCTGATTTGGTCATCCAGTACTAGGGTCATAGTCTCTGAATACTAATCCTCACTCAGGAGCCAGGGAACCCTTTGTTACTCTGGCCCAGGGGGCTGTGGTGGTTCAGTCTGTGTGTTCATTCAAAATAGGAATTTCTGGATATTAGAGCCATTAAGGGATGTGAGGATGGTGCTGGAGAATGGCACTGAGGGGAGAAGATCAGCCATGACTTGATGAATGCCAGGGCAAGCTGGAAGGGCTGAATGACCTTCTCCTGCTCTTATTTCTTATGCTCTTTGTCTTCCACTAATTTTGCCAATCATGCTTTTCAGCCAATGCTGATTTCTTTCAGTTCCTCATTTTCTCTACGTGTCCTTTTCTGTTTCTGATAGATATTCTCTGTCTTCCTAAAGACAAACACGAATTATTTATAAATTTTCACTGCCATTTCTTTACTCCTTAATGTAATTTGTCCTGCCTCTGTCTGCAAGTGAACCACCATGAATTTTATACTTCTGTTCATTTGTACATACCCGTTGAAACTTTCACAGTCTATGCTTCTCACTAAATATTCTACTTTGATTTTTTTAAATCAAAGTCTTAATCTTCATTTCCTGATATCCTCCCCAGTCTCTAGACTTACTAACTTTTTCTTTTGGCTTTTTCCTTGACCCAACACCTATAGAGCCCCTTGTTTGCCATGGTTAAACTGCTGTGGGAATTCTGTGTCAAAAGCAATATACTTGTAACAAGAAATCTGTCTGAGAAACTCAATGGGTTGAGCAGCATCTGTAGGAGGAAAGGAATTGTCAAAATTTCAATTCGAAACCCTACATCCGCTTGTTGTTTCAGATTTTACTATAAGCAGCCTCGTGTCTCCATTTGTTGTAATCTATGTACTGTCTTGAAGTGCTTGCTGTCAGTATTATTTCTGTTTGTGCTGCAATTCAGTACCCTGCACATTTTATGTATTTAAGGTTAATTTTCTGGGGAGAACCAACATCTGTAATAGAAAATAAAATAAAGTGTTGAAAATACTCAGCTGGACAGGCAGCATCTGAGGAATGAGAACCAGAGTTAAAGTTTCAGGTCGAAGCCTCTTCAGAAGAGGAGTACTGGAAATTGGAAGTAAAAATAGAAAATGATGTAAACACTTGGATCAGGCAGTCAGTATCAGTAAAAACTTTCCTTCTGTTGAAAACACCGATAAGAACTTAAGTAGGAACAGGTTTAGGCAGAAATGTTCTAAGTCAAAGGGCACAGAATTCTTTTACAGGATAAGAGCTTTACAGGAGAGCTGAGGGAGATTTTTTCACTTGGAGTATAGCGTCTGAAGCTCATACCTAAGGCAGTGGTGGAGTTAGAGACATAAGACTTAAGTATCAAGGTGAGCACTTGAATCATTAAGTTATTAAAGGCTACAGAGCAAATTCTAGTAAATGGGATGAGCAAAGTGGCTGCTTATTGATCAGCATGGACATAGTAGGACAAAGGGGCTTGTTTTCTGAGCTGTATGACATGGTTCTCAGCATAGCCCAAGCAAGCCCAACAATTTCATAACATGTCAGTCTGCAGACCCTTATGTCAGGTAAGCAGATCCTTATGTTTCGATCATCTCTCTAGAATTGTAGTTAAATAGTTTTTTTCCCAATTTGATGGGACTGCTTTAGGATCCAGAGAACTTTGAAATATGTTCACCATCCATACCTCTTTTGGAACCTCAGTGGGAAGGCTGGAAGGTATGGGTGATTTGATTGGATTTTAGATTCATAGTTTCCTGTCCTTTCTCATTGATTAGTTGCTCAATCCCTCTGCTTCTGCATCATATATGGAGAGGTCAGTGATGAAGACAGAGGGCAAATAATGGTCCCATGGCTATTATCTTATCCTCTGCCTTAATAATTTGTCTTAACGACTATGCAATACCTTACTTACTTCCTGCCCGTTACGCCTACTGGCGTTCAGAGCAGCAATGAATGTCCTCTATCTCTGTCTGTCTGAAACCAACTTTGTTCATCTACTCCTTCATTGCGTCAGCAGTCTCCTCTCAGTTTTCACTATTGTCAGTCATGCAAGTTCCAGGTGAAAATTCAGGAACACTCTCACACACAGATGTAGAAGGATTCTTCATTGCTGTTTCCATTGTGGTTTTGTGTGATCATTCAGGTTTGTTAGCCCTGAGCTGAACCCTGAAACCTGGAAACACTGAGCACTCTTAGTCTGGCCTCTGCTCTTTGACCTGTTTGGCATGAGTGATCCTACAAGGGCCAAAGCATAAAGTTCTGATTCCAGCCAGCATAGCTCTCCAGGTCACTGAGGCACACAAGCCTCCAAACCAGAGCAAGGTTATAATCCTCTTGGAGGAATGCAATGCCTACTATATATTTGTAACACGCTGTAAGGTTTCACTGCTAATGTAATGGTTTCTCTGTAGCAGCAATGTTTGGGTTATGACTGGAGATAACAGGACATGTTAGCCAATGAGCAGGATGTTGTTCTTTCTTGTGTGTCTGGGAGCAGGGATTTCGCCGTCTTTTGTCGGGGAATGATGAAGAGAGAGGACACGAATGGAGAGAGTTGGTAGACCACCGGATGGAGTGGACTGAGAAGCACAGGTCCGAGGGTTGGCTACACTCGGAGGGGGTTGATGGGAACAAATGGATGACAC
This sequence comes from Mobula hypostoma, assembly GCF_963921235.1. Classification (NCBI taxonomy): domain Eukaryota; kingdom Metazoa; phylum Chordata; class Chondrichthyes; order Myliobatiformes; family Myliobatidae; genus Mobula; species Mobula hypostoma. The sequence continues at coordinate 120,333,445 of NC_086102.1, read as the reverse complement.
TGTGAGCTCCAACATTTGCGCATTAGACTGTTTCATGAGAATGGGCCATTTTTCTTTTTTTTGTTTCTTTACTAACTATATAGTCAAATTAAGAATTATTAATTGTTTAATTGTTTAATTGCTCAATTGTTTAATCGCATATGTATACTGCTCGTTATTTCGTGGTATTGATTTGTAACAGGGGACACATCGCACAGCATCCACCCAAATGAAATTTCTTGAATCTGGCTGGGCCGGGGGCTGTCATCCCTAGATTAAGCTGCTCGAGCTGAACCGAGGGTTACATATTTATTTTCATTTTCATTATTCGAGGTTCATCACTCCTAACCTCACACCATCCATAACCCAAATATAAATGCAAACTATGTGCTAATGTCCAATTTAAATTTCCTACTATGTGACTTTTCTTAGATAATACTGGCTTTTCACTTTTCTTTCAACACTGCAGTTTTATTTATTTTTATTACCCTTTTCTCTTAGTGTTGCTGTTCTTCACCTCTTCTATAGTCAATGGCTGTTCCTTTAGTAAGCAAATGAAACTTCCCTGTTAAGTCAACTGGGAATGTGGGCAGAGGCGTGGTAGATGAAAGTTAACTCAGAGAAGTGTGAAGGTGTGCATTTTGTGAAGTAAAGCAATAACAGTAAATGACAAGGTGATGGGAAATGTTGTTGAACATTGTTGGCAGAAAGCAACGACATGAATAGACGAGGTGGCAAAGAAGGCATGTAGCATGCTTGACTTCATTAGTCAGGGCACTAAGTACAAGAGTTGAGGTGTCATGCTACAGTTGTACAATATGGTTAGACTTCACTTAATGTATCACAAGTAGTTCTGGGAAACCAAAAGTAGCAATAATGAGATTAAGCTAGAGAGGGCACAGAAGAGATCCACAATGATGTTGCCTGTACTTGAGAACTTGACTTATGAGGATAAACTGGATAGGCTGAAACTGTTTTCCATTGAAGCAAAGAAGGCTGTTTGGTGACCTTATAGAGACTTCTAAAATGTTAAGCAATATATACAGGATATATAAATATTGCCTTCTTTCCCCGAGGGTAGTGGAGTCTAAAACGAGGAGACATTTGTTTAGGGTGGGAGGGGAAATAATTAAAAGGGATTTGAAGGTTCAAGTTTTTCCACAGATGGATATGGAACAAGTTGCCATTGAAGTAGTAGAGGTAGGTAAAATTGTAATATCAAAAACATAACATTTAAACAGATACGTGGATATAATGGTTTGGAAAAATATGGACCAAGTGCAAACCAATTAGGTAGACTTCTTGACTGGCGTTGAGGATTTGGGTGGATAGGCCTGTTTGCATGCTGTATAACTCTATGAACCTGTCAATCTAAGTGTATAAATAGATTTGCATTACACTGAACTCTTCTGGTAATGTTACAAGCCACTTCAACCATCAACAAACTGGCTTAGAGTTCCATGGACACTCAATATCTCACCATGATAAAGTCAGCCTTCCCTGTATCTAGAATTCAAGTTGTGGTTATACGTTTCTCATATAAGAAAACATTCTTATGTTTTTCATGAAAGTATGTTTTCACACAACGCAAGATTGGAAAAATACACCCTTATTTGCATAACTGTACTGATCTCCCCACTCTGTCAGCCCACTCTTCAGTCACAAATCAGCTTATTGTTCCCAGGTCTAACACGCAAAGTTAATTAAAAGATAAAATCCCTACCGCTGGTTGCTCAGGACAGCTTTGATAGGATTATTGGTATAATTCTCCTTTAAATTCCTCATGACATTGCACCCCTGTTTGACTGGAAGCTGCAAATATTCTAGATTTTCTGAAAGTGCTTTGTACAATGCTTCATGGGCAGCCCAGGAAGCCATTCATCCATGTGGGAAACTTTATGGTGGTGTGGGTTAAGTAAAGAATGGTGAAGAGCAGGAAGAGCACATTTGCAACTTTTTTCTTTTGATGAAACTGTGAAGCACTGTGCTGATGACCTCAATTAACATTGAATTCAGACAACAACCCAGAAAGGAAGGTGCTTCCACTTACTTGCACTTCCTAATACAATTATAAACAGAATCAGAATCAGGTTTGATATCACCAGCAAAAGTTGTGAAGTTTGTTAACTTTACAGCAGCAGTACAATGAAATACATGATAAATAAACATAGAAGAAGAAGACTGTTACATTAAGCATGCATGTGCCCAGTAAATAGTTAAAATAAGTAGTGCAAAAAAAAAGCAAAATAAAAAAGTAGCGAGGTTGTGTTCACGGATTCAACAATTGTCAATTTTTAAATAAGGCTATAGCCATGTCAGTTAATATTTTTACTTAAGTGAAGTATTGTTTCTCCATTCCCTTAATTATGAGAAGTGTTTAAAATCTGAACACATCTATTACTAAGCTTTTAAGATCAGAACCCTGTAAATTCTTAATAAAGACATGAACTCAATAATCAAAGGATTTACATTGTTTCTCGAAAAGACAATCGTAAATGCATTACATTTCCAAACAAAACACACACTGACCTATCTTTAGGTCATGTTGAGTTTATTTTCAATGTGCCCAATATAGTGAATTAGAGGTAGAAGAAACAATCAGTTTATTGCAGCATCACATAGGTAGACACAACACACAGAAAATATATTATACAAAGACAGTGAAGGACGAGAGAGGAAAAAAAAGCAGACAGCAAAAACAAGACTTAATTTAAAAAAAGACTTGTCAGAGACAAGTCCATGATCGCACAAAAGGTGGTCCATACTTTTCCATTGCTGAGGAAGGGTTAGGGTTGTGCAGCTCGGTTCAAACCCTGAGTGCTGGTTGTAGGAAAGTAGCTCTTTCCTAAACTTGGTGTGGTATTCCAGGAAAGATTTTAGAAAACTGCCTGTTCTACTGAAATTTTGCTTCATAAAGCAAAAAAACCTTGAAGGAAGGCACCTTTGCAGGCAAAGTGGAACCTTATTGTTCCATGGGATACACTGCCCCAGCAATATAACCCTGCTCCTCATCTCCAGCAAGCCTGCTGCTGGAGTGGAGCTAATCTACAAGGCAGAAACTGTGCAAGCCTCTTCACCTTCAGTTGAGGGCCATGATAGGCCCAACTTGTCATCAGACTTCAAGTAATTCCAAATTCAGTCGTCAAGCTACAAAAGCAGATCACACTTGCAAATGTTGAGAGGCAAAACTACAAGTTATCATTAACTCATTCATTGATGCACACAAGAGGATGGGCCTTACACTTGGAATTGTGCGCAGAAAAGTCCTCTATCAATAAAAACGTGCTCTATAATCCTCCTTTCCATCATCCCAAAACAACCTCCTGCAAACCACTTCCCATTTCCTGGTAAAGGCAGTCATCAAAGCTGAAGTTCACCATCACCCTTTCTGAGCCAGCAAAGTCCTTGGATGGCTAAGGAAAAGATCAAGACATCATACCCAGTACAAAGCTCCTGGTTTACTGGCCATCAGTGGCATCCAAGCCCCTGAATGCTACTGAGATATGGATACAAGGGACACCTCAAAGTACTACAGAGGGCATACCAACATATCTCTGCAAAGTCCTCTAAACCCACTCGGAGGATAGGTGAACCATTGGCAGTGTCTTGTCTCAGCCCCAGAGTTGAGGCAGGTCACATCATATAGATACCTGGCACCACATTCCCAACATAGGCTTTGTTCTGAATTCTGTCATTACAGGACATTACCAAGTGGGCAAAGGAGGCTGTGCTTGTGGAACTGATGGCAGTACAGCAAAGTTTGCAGAGGTTCCCAAGGCAAGAGAAGGGACAGGTAGTGCTGCGGAGACAGGAGGTCTTTAGAAGGTGTTAGGGAGATTGGGAGAGTGGGCAAAAAATCATTTAGATGTCAATAAATTTCATGATATGCCAGTGATATTAAACCATATTCTGATTCTAATTCTGATCTAAAGCAAACCACTACCTTGTGGTGCCACAGTACCTCCTATCAGATTCCTTCTTCTATAGCCCTGCCCTCTTCCACCTATCACCTCCCAGCTTTTCACTTCATCCCCCGCCCCCCACCCCCCACACTCACCTACATTCCCCCTCATCTGGCTTCACCTATCACCTTCTAGTTGGTACTCCTTACACTCCCCTCCCCTTCTTATTCTGCCTTCTTCCACCTTGCTTTTCAGTTCAGATGAAGTGTCTTGGCCCCATACATAGATCCTTTATTCCTTTCCACAGATGCTGCCTGACCTGCTGAGCTCCTCCAGCATTTAGTATGTGTTGCTCTGGATTTCCAGCATCCACAGAATCTATTGTATCTTAACTAAAGCAATCCACCACCTGACGGTACCATGTTATGACTAATGCATTCTTCATATTTTTGCATGAATTTATAACATTCAGGATGGATTTTGCAAGAATGCAGAAATAATGGAAAAGAACGTGTTTCACTCTGTCTTGCTTACTTCCTCTGCCGACAGAGAAAGAAACATTACCATGGATTCTAACCAACCACAGGGGCCCCACTGAGTAAGTTTAAAATGTGCATTTTGGGTTTCCATCTGTTTCAGGGTGTGAGCTGTTCCTCTGGGCCTAACAAGCAGACTGTGGGCCTCCCTTGAGTTGCATTGTGAATCCCTCCCCATTCATTTCCCTCATCAAAAAAAGACTTTTTCTTACAAAAATCTAACCTTACAAACAATGTTACTTGTCAAACTTTTCACCTGCTTTTGCAACACTTTCTCTTACCTCTGGGTTGCAGCCTCAAGCTTTGAAATCTCGCCATCCCAGCGATCATCTTCTGGCCAGGCTTTCTGTTTATCTGGCTGTCAGCCGGGAAACTGCAGTGTTCTATTTAAATGAGGCACTGCTAGGTTCTCATAACATTTATATATTTTTTTATCACCTCCTAAGGCACTTCCCTTTCTGTAGAGGTATGGTGAGACAAGCAATAAATGAGACAACTCATTAAAAAAAAATCTTCAAAGTGCTGATGCTGGAAAATTGAAATAATAAAAAAAACAATGCTGGAGGTACTCAGCAGGAATATTTCAAGCTGATAACTTCTTATCAAAAGTCAGAGAAGATAAATATTAAAGATATTTTAAGTTGCAGAGAAGGGAAAAGGTTAGAGAGGACACGATAGGGTGGGAACCAAAAGAAACACAAATGGTGGTGATGCTGGCTGAGAGAGTGGCAAGGCCTTGTTGACCTTGGCTGAACTATCTGCAGAAGGTGTAAATAGAAGGTCGCATAAAGATAAATCTTTGTGTGACAAAGGCAGAAGGACTCCTCCCAACCCCACCCGCTCTTTCACCTTCTGTCCTTCATTTGCAAAGCCTTCCTGTCAACCTTCACCATGAACCCTGCCACAGATCTTACCAAATGACTGACTGCTTCTTCAGATAAGGGATTTGAGTTATTCCACTCTTAGCCATGTGATGTTACACCTAGACTGTGGTAGAAAGTTAATGGTGATAAAACCAGGAATTCAGATATCCTAGATCACGTGCTCTGTTGAGTTCATCTCTGCCCCACTTCACAGCTCCTACTGCTAGGCCTTGATATCTCATAAGCAGCACACTGTTTATCTAGATCTTCAGCTTTCTATTTTCAGTGGAGATGGAAGGGGACCCCAGGCCTCAGCAATGCTCCCAATGTATGCTAAGTCAACACGAATGCAGGGAAGATACAGAATTCAATCATGAACAGTAGAATGACTGAGGGATTTTTCTGGACAATCAAAAAATATGGAGAATCTGAGGAATCTTTTTGTGTATCTACAGATCCTTGATGCTAGAGACAGAGATAAAGAAGGTGCTTGTAATGGTTGAGACAACGCATTCTCCTCACAGCCATTCTTCTCAGGATTGAAGACCACTCCTGCTCTGTGGGTACTCATCCTTAGAGAGGTATACAGCAGAAAAATGGACTCTTCAACTCATCAGTCCACGCTGACAATTAAACACCCATTATGCTTATACCATTTTATCCCCCTCACATTTTCCTTCAATCCTCCAGTTCTATCACCCACCTGTACACTGGGGACAATTTACAATGGTCATTTTACTTACCAACTTGAATGCCTTTGGGTTGTAGAGCAAAACTGAAACATCTAGAGGAAATCCATATGGACACGAGAAAAATGTGTAAATTCCACACAGACAAGACCTGAGGTGTGGGTTGAACTTGGATCTCTAAAGTCACTCAATATGACCTCTATATGGTCACTCCTCAGCCTCTTACACAGCAGGGATAAAAGCCTCAGCCTGACCATTCTCTTCTAACAACTAAAGCTCTCCAGTCTTGGTAACATCCTCATGAATTTTTTCTGCATCCTTTCCAGCTTAACGACATCCTTCCTATAGTTAGATGACCATGATATAGACACTGATTCACTTATCTGTCCTGTGAATTGGAAGGATATGTGGAGAGGATTCCTGTTGGTGTTACTGTTTCCAGAACTTGGAATGCTTGCTGTAGGTAGCCCAGGTCTCAGAAGTATATAGGTCAGGAATCATTGTTGTCCTATAGACCATAAGTCTTGCACCATGTCTTTGATCTTCAAACACTCTTCTCCTAAATTGACCAAAGCCAGCAATATTTGCCTTCATCAGATTAAGATTCAGATTCGTTTATTTATCACATGTACATCAAAATATACAGTGAAATGTGTCGTTTGCGTTCACCACCAACGAAGACTAACGATGTGCTGGGGCAGCCAATGCAGCACGCCTACATTTTTCAGCAGAACAATACAAGCCACCGCAAGAAGAACAACAACATAACAACAGCAACAAAACAAAGCAAAACCAGCTAAAAAGCCCTTTTCCACCCTCAAACCTCAAACCCACCCATTCACAAACAGAGACAGACCTCCAGCCCTCTGGAGCCCTTGGCCTTGGACTCACAGACATTGAACCCTAACTCGCAGTCATAGACTCACAGGCGTTTAGATCTCTGACCTCTAGACACACTGACCCAGGGGCTTCAACCATCAGGCCTCAACTTCCAGACTTGCCAACTTCGGTCTCAGAAGATCATCAAAAAGTGATGACCTTCATCAGAAGGTGGATCCTGAGATATGGGGAATGGTCTCACCAGGAACCTTATGGTCAAAGGGTAGTGCGATGCAGAGTTCCAGCTTTTAAGCCCATCTCCTCATCTGCTTCAGTGAAAATGTCATCAATGTTTTGCAGCTCAGCCCATGCAAATGCAAAAAACTGACTGCATGGCCACGGAGATCACAATCACACTGTATGAATGGTTAATTGGGCCACAGTTAAAGAACTGTGATCAGTTGTGGTTACATTGCAGGATAGCAATGGAGAGGCTGCACAGACCAACAAGGATGTTAGTTATGAGGAGAGATTGGTGAGGCTAACTTTGTTTTTGTTTAAAAAAATGTAAGTTAAAGGGCAATTTAATCTCTGAGATCCTTAGAACAGATAAACCATTTGATGCCAATAACTAAGAGGCATAGACTTCAGATTGTTTGTAGAATGGTTAGAACATAGATCATAGAACAGGACAGGCAACATCCTACTAAACTGCTTCTGCAGCCTCTCCAAATCCACCACACCTTTCCTGTAGTGGGCAACCAGAATCAAATGCAATGCACCCAATGCAACCTAGCTAGCTTTTTATAATGGAGAACATTCAAGAGAAATAGCCACTCAATGAGTGATGGCTATCAGGAACTCACTGGCTAAAAGGCAATGAAGACAAGATCTCTGGGGGTATGAACTGTTGCCAGGCAGTTGAATGTGGTGATTTGTAAGGCAATGGATTGAGAGCTGGGAAGTAGGACCTCGTTGGCTGATATGGATATGATAAGCGAAATGACCACCTCTGACAGTAAGAGGCCTAACACTTTGGGGTGGTACAGTAGAATAGTGGTTATTGGAATGCCACTAATGTACCAGCAACCTGGATTTCAATGACTGTCATTGCAAGGAGTTTGTATGTTCTCTGCGTGGGTTTCTTCCGGGTGCTCCAATTTCCTCCCACATTCTAAAGACCTACAGGTTAGAAGGTTAGTTGGTCACATGGGTGTAATTGGGTGGCTCAGGCTTTTAGGCCAGTAGGAAATGTTACTGTGCTGTATCTCTAAATCAAGTTTGCCCATTAATTTTCTCCTCACTCATCCAGACTCTCCCTCCCCAGCTTCTATCGGACCCCAACCCTCACCCCCACACCTCTACCGACACTCCTAGATTCTGACGGCTCACCTGCACACTTTATGCTCAACAGTTAACCTAGCAACATGACGTGGGGGGAAATCCGATCACTATTCAGTCTCAGGGAAAACTTGCCTGTACAGAGGTCAAGGTGAGAGCACGGGCTGCTCGAGCTGAGGCAGCAGCTCTGCTCCAGGAATGTAGGGATGACTTGACTGGGCAAATTATACACTCTGATGGCTGCATGGTAACAACAAGGAGCTGTGGACTAATTATATCTATCTACTAAAATCTTGAACTGATCTGGGTGTGAGGTGAGGAAAGCAGAAAATGGTGGAAAGTTCCAGAAACTGGTTCCTCTCACATTCTATATGTATGATATACTGTGGTGCGAATGACGGGTTCAATATGTTTACTATTTCTGGAAGAAAGATTGCCATTTCAATGAAACCACCATCTCTTTAGTGACCTGTTAACATACTTCTGAAATACAGTCAGTGTTGTAATGCAGACATTCACGATCAGAGACTCCTACAGAGCAAAGCCATATGAAAGTCAGTAAGTAATGCTAACTCTGCCATGGATGGTCCCAAGCCTGGCTGCGAAAGGAGGAGGATAAAATACCCCAGAAACACCAACAGAACCTCATCACTAGGAGAGGAAGGATCTTCACCTAGCAGACGTATGAAGTCATGTGGTGAAAGCAGATCACCATTCGGTCCCAGACTGAGGGCTCAAGAGAGCTGCTGTCAGTGGTCTATGCCCCAGTAGGGCTGATGGGATTAAGAATAAGAAGAATGCTGGTTGGTTGGCTGAGATCTCTGGGATCATTTGAACCTACCAGAGAAAGCTAGCAGTTTAGCATCCCTAATGCAAGGCAGCATCTTTGCTTTAACATCTATAAAAATTGTATTATCACATGTGCAACTTGACTCTTAAATGTGCAGTATACAGTACATGAGCATGTCTGTTTTAAAATATCCCAATTCACAGATACACCAAGTACTCCCATACCTTTGTAAGCATGAAATGGGATCACATATACAGTGCCTATAAAAAGTATTCACCCTTCTTGGAAGTTTTCAAGTTTTATTGTTTACAATATTGAATCACAGTGGATTTAATTTGGCTTTTTTGACACTAATCAACAGAAAAAGGCTCTTCTGTGTAAAAGTGAAAATAAATCTCTACAAAGTGATCTAAATTAATTACAAAGATAAAACACAAAATAATTGATTGCCTAAGTATTCACTCCCTCCCCTTTAATAAGACACACCAAATCATCACCGGTGCAGCTAATTGGTTTTAGAAGTCACATAATTAGTTAAATGGAGTTCTGTTTTTGGAGACCTGTGTGCAGTCAAGGTGTTTCAAATGATTGCAGTAAAAGTACACCTGTATCTGGAAGGTCCAACTGCTGGTGAGTCAGTATCCTAGCAAAAACTACACAAATAAAACAAAAGAGCACTACACAAAAAGGATATTGAAAAGCACAAGTCAGGAGATGGATACAAGAACATTTCCTTCCAATCGATGTATATCCCTTGGAGTACAGTTGAGTCAATCATCAAGAAATGGAAAGAATATGGCACTGCTGTAAATCTGCCTAGAGCAGGCTGTCCTCAAAAACTGAGTGACCTTGCAAGAAAGGGACTAGTGAGGGTGGCCACCAAGGCACCTACAAGAACTCTGAAGCACCAGTGACTGAGATGAGAAGACTGTGCATACAACTGTTGCCCAGGTGCTTCACCAGTTGCTGCTTTATGGGAGACTGGCAAAGAGAAAGTCACTGTTGAAAAAAACTCACATGAAATATAGACGAGAGTATGACAGTCAGCTGGAAGGTAGTTTTATGGTCTGATTAAACCAAAATTGAGCTTTTTGGCTATCAGACTATGTTTGGCGTAAACCAAACACCACACATCACCCAAAACACACCATCCCTACCGTAAAGCATGGTGGTGGCTGCATCATGCTATGGGGATGCTTCACTGTAGCAAGACCTGGAAGGTTTGTGAAGGTAGAGGGTAAAATGAATGCAGCAAAATACAGGGAAAACCTGGAGGAAAACCTGATGCGGTCTGCAAGAGACCTGCGATTTGGGGGAAGATTTTTTTCCCAGCAAGACAATAACCCCAAGCATAAAGCCAGAGCTACACAGGAATGGCTTAAAAATGACAAAGTTAATGTCCAGGAGTGACCAAGTTAGAGTCTAGACCTCAATCCCATTGAGAATTTGTGGCTGGACTTAAAAAGGGCTGTTCACTCATGATCCTATGCAGTCTGACAGAGCCTGAGTAGTTCTGTAAAAAGAATGGGGAAAAATAGCTGTGTCCAGATGTGCAAAGCTGATAGAGACCTATCCACACAGACTCAAGGCTGTAATTGCTGCCAAAGTTGTATCTACTAAATACTGACTTGAAGTGAGTGAGTAATTATGCAATCAATAACTCAGTGTTTAATAATTGCAATAAATTTAGACTATTTGTAAAAATTTGTTTTATCGTTGACATGAAAGAGTCTTTTCTGTTGATCAGTGTGAAAAAAGCAGAATTAAATCCATTGTGATTCAATGTTGTAAAACAATCAAACATGAAAACTTCCAAGGAGAGTGAATGCTTTTTATGGGCTGTGTACATTGAATCATTGCAATTCTATTCCTATTTCACCAGGTACTACTTTCATCTGGCAAACTTTGCAATGCACGAGGATGTGGCCGGCCACACTCTCTCACACACACACACATCACACAAAGAAAGAGAGAAGCCATATCTAATGGTCAACTGATTTAGCCAATCTCAGCTGGAACTTCAAGTCATTCCAGTGTCCTGCTCTCGACAGGCAGATACTCTGCCAACACAGGATCTCTCTGAGGGAGTGCAGAGGCTGAGCAATAGTCTGTCACCCAGAGATGGCCTGCGACCTTTGTCGAGCACTTCAAGCTTGGATCTTCCACTTAGCTTGAAAAGAAGAGACTCATGAAAAGCCTGTTTGTCGGTGTTTCTCCTTCCAGCCAAATGCAAGTGGTTGAGCAAGCACTGACCCAAGCCATAATATTTGCGGTCACTGTAAGTGGCATAGCCTGGAACAGAAGAGGAGCTAAAATTGAATCGGCTATGAATCAAACAGCCAACTTGATCTTAATCAGGGTTAGGTTGTGATGGGTAAACTTAAGGCAAGGGTACAGTGGTTCTCGTTTCAAAATCACTGCACCTTCTGGAAGCACGCTGTCTCCAGCCTCAGATACTCAATCCCCCCGTGAGTGACCGACGGCATGGAGAGCCCTCGCTGTGCCAGTAGAGCTTTTCTGTCTGTCGAGGAATTTATGTGGTCGATGGGATTCCAAATTAAATTTAAGGTGACGGTAGTTTCATTAAAACCATCTGTGGCTTCTGACTCAACCAGTGTTGGTTAATTGGAGTTTAACATGACTTCTCCCTTCAGGCTTCTGTCTCAGTCACAACGTATTAACCACAGCTATGCCTAGTTCTCCATTCTGACTGTTCAAGGAGGTTTTGCATTCTTGTCAACTTGTTACGGTAAAAAATCTCAATGTCGGAGTGACACTGCCCCATCTCAAGGACCTATAGTCAGCACCTAACATTCCCAATCACATTTCCCATCTTTAACATCAGAATCAAGCTCCTTTGGAGGGAGGGAGGGAGGGAGTGTTGTGTGTTCCGTGTTATTCTACCGAGCAGTGTGACCATGCGATGTTGGCACTGGAATAGTTGGTAACACTTGTGGGTTGCCCCCAGCAAATCTTTAGGTGTGTTGGTTGTTAACTCAAATAGCAAATTTCACTGTGTGATTTGATGTACATGTGACAAATAAATCTTAATCTGTCTCGCTGAGACCTGTTTCAGGTATCACATAGCTTCCAGGACCTACCATGTTAGGGTTGCTCTGACAATTGTACTTGGTGAACCGCACTTGGTTCACAGCGGTATTCCACTGGCCAGTGCTGTTGCCGACAATATGTGGATGACAAGCACACATGCTGTTTGATATCAAGCAGCATTCATTGTGTATCTAATGCCACTTACCTGAATCCTCATGACAACCAGGCCTATGAGAATGCTGAAAAGAATCTTAGTTAAATGATTAAGATGTTCTTAAGCAAAGGTTACAAAACTACACCCAGCTTCGGTTCCAGTTTGATGAGTTTGACAGCTCCAGCTTCCTTCAGGTAGGTCACATCGCATCATTGTTAACTATGAGACCCACCTAAACTCCCTTATAACGACTTCACGTGTTTTCCTGATTAACTTGCTGACCACCAACCACCTGTCATCACCTTATCTGATCTTCCTTCCGATTTACTCATTAATTCTTCTCCTGCAAAATCTTCCCCCACTTCTGATTCCTGCAAAGCCCTCCTCTGACCTCACTTCTAATTTCTCCAAAATCTTCCTGCAACCTCACTTCTGATTCCTGCAAAGTCGACCTCTGATCCCACTTCTGACATAATATTTCATCCAGACATCTCTCTCAGTTCCCCCATGCAGTGTATTCTCTGACCCCATGTCCCATATCCGTTTTTTTCCAGTCCCTTTTTGCAATCTCTTCACTGCAATAATTTCTCTGGTTCTCTCCTCTCTCTGTAAACCATTTCCTCCCTGATCTTCTCGTCCTACAGTTCTGCAAGGTTGCATCAGCAGGATCTGTTCCACATGCTGGAAGTGCTCCACAAATGCCCCAGGCCATCTTTGGATGACAGACTATTTTCTAGCCTCCACATCTTCTCAACAGGCCATCCCAGTTCAGATGCACCCTGCGCAGACTAAATGGTAAATGTCCTGTGTGTCATAGTTTCAACCACACTGAAACACCCCAACTAAATCACTGTGATATTTTCCAGTAAGTCTTTCAAAGTGAAATTGCCAATTAGCTTACAGTTCGACACTCATGTGGTAGGAACCAGTTAAGGTCCAATTCCTATAGACCTAAAACACTTTCAAAACTGCAGGGTGAACAAATGTACTGAAAAAAAATGGGCAATTGCTCCCCACTTTCATCCTTGATGAAGTAATTACCATTTCTTGTGGGAAAAAAATACAAAAAAAAATCTAAATAGGTTTCTTGTTAATCATGATGCATGGTGGATTGTGTTGTGTAGTTAATTTTTCAGTAGTATTTGACTAATATTGTAAATATATTAATCATAAACTCAAGAAAGTCTGGAAATCTAAAGCAACACACACAAAATGCTGGAGGAACTAAGCAGGTCAGTCTCCCTTCGGTCCGAAACGTGGACTATCTATTCATTCCATTGATGCTGCCTGACCTGCTGAGTTCCTACAGCATTTTGTATGTGTTAATTTGTAAATATATTGTTCGATTAAGCATTCGTGTTGTTTAAATAATTCATTACAGGTTATATCTAAAATTATTGAACTGCATACGTCATGATGCTACCACGTGATAAGGGCACACCTCGCTTAAGGCAAACACGAAGTTAGACTCACATTTCAGATTTCCAAAGTTTAATGTTTTGGAATTACAAAACATGACAGTGGTGACAAGGTATTTTTAAAACAAACCCGAGATGACTACCTATCTGTTGAAGTGCAACAAGATATTAAGAGTTTTCAGAAAAACACAGCGATAAACAATCGAGTTAAAAAAAAAATCACAGCACCTTTTTTTTCTTTGGAGCATATGTTTTCTTTGCAAAAGGAAAGATGATCGAGTTAAAGAAGCCAGAAAATGGAAGTATTCACAGGTTCATAAACAGTGAGTACCAGTTGATAATAATAATAAATTTTAAGAAAGCAGTCATGGCTGGCTACATCAGAAAGATAAAGGCATTTCATTGCACAATGGATAACTGGCTCGTGTACACTGAGTGGATTAAGTGGTATTTTGAAGCAAGCAGATGTAGCTAATAGCATGTACCAATTTTACTGAGTGCATTGGATTTAAAGGCATTTAGTTTGCTTAAAAGTTTAGCTGATCCAACCATACCAGCCAAAATGTGCTTTTCTGATATTGTGATAGTAATGCTAGTAATGCAGGAACATTTAAAACCAAAACCATTATCGATTGCAGTACGCTTTAGATTCCGTAAGTGGAATCAAAAGGAAGAGGAGTCCATTTCAGCGTTTGTGGCTGATTTGAAGAAATTGTCTGAGCACTGTCAGTTCAGTGATGGGCTTAATGATACACTGAGAGATTATTCAGTTTGTGGAATCTTACAAGTAACCATTCAAAATTGGCTCCTAACTGAAGAACAACTTATATTTAAGAGAGCAGTCAAAATAGCTGTATCGATGGAAACTGCAGATAGAGACACAATTGAGTTCCAGTCAGGGATGAAAGTGAGGGTGAACAAAATTGCAACGTCTAAACAGAAATCGGCTTGACCAAACAAATTGTGTCACATACTCTTGACCAATACAGATTTAAAGGAGAATCTTGCAGTAAATACAACAAAATAGGAGACATACTCAGAGCATGTCAGGCAGACAAAAATAAATGGACTGCACAGAGAAGAGAAAAAGATAAAAAGTCAGGTTGCAGTTTCAAAGAGAGCACTAATCAACATGTTATTGATGAAAAATCTAATAATAATGAGAGTGACACAGGACTGAGTAGCATTAAGATTTATAATGTGAAGACTAACAATAGACAAGCAATACGGCTTACACCAGCAGTGAATGGCAAATTAATTTAAATGGAATTGGATGTTAGCTCAGCTGTTTCAGTCATTCCACAAAATAATTTTGAATGACATTTCAAATATACCAAACTGAAGCCTGTGGATATTCAACTAAGAACTTACATGGAGAAAACATCATTCCTGTGGGAATAACACTCGTATCAGTGAAATGCAACAACCAACAAGCCACACTGGGCTTGTTTGCCATAAGACAATAGTGCCAGCATTGTGGGGCCATGAGTGGCTGAGACAACCACAACTTGATTGGAGATCCATCCACAATTTTCATGCCACATCCTGTTTAATATAGTCAACTGAAAGGTGCTGGATGATGCCATAACTGTCTCCATGCTGTACACCATGAAATGTTGCCCATCAGAGGGGAAACATACATTGGTGCCAACCTCTGTGACTCTGGTTGGAAAGCATATTGGACCAAGGAAGGACCATGCTGCTCAGAGGAAGCATGGGAGAGATCCGACTACAACAGTTTTTGTAGGCAACATATCTGACAAAGCTTTTGATATGTTATTCGGGCAGCTACTCACACAATGTGGCTTGCCTTTAAACTGGAAGAGAGTTCAAGGAGCTTCAGGAAAGTTGCAAGCACTTGGAGCTCTTGGGAGTATGAAGAACCCTGACTGCATTTGGGTTATTGCATGAACTTCAAGTGGGACAATAACAGCTGCTTGTAAAAGTAGATGTAAAGACCAAAGCCCAGCTGGATGAATAGAAGGCCAAAAGAAAAGGAGTCAATGGAGATACGAAAGCAGAGGATTTGTCAGATGATGTTGTGGATGAGGAAACCAAGAGGAGAGATCAGACTGTGGAGGGAGCAATTGAAGGATTAATAGGGAGAATACTCCAGTGAACTAAATGTACCTTCCCAAGGCCAAGGTGCAGAAACTAGAGAAGAAAAAGGAAGATCAAGAAAGGTGTCCAAAGCTGTCAGAACCACTTCCTGCAGTCTCAGAGTCAACTTCTACAACCACCGTGGAGAAGGCCCCGGAACCTAAGATTATTTCACAAGCACAAGTCTCTCCTTCAAAACAGAGTCACCTCCTTTGTAAGGGAAGACATTATCCCCCAAGAGTAAGAAAGCCTCCACAGCAATTAAACCTTTAGGCCTGAATGGGACAATTTTAAAATTTACTATGCTGTGGATGACTGGATAGTGGTTGTATTATATAATATACTGTGATTACTGCTGAGATGCATTCTTTATTAAGTTTCAGTTTACAGCTATGCAGGGAGGACTGTTGCGTATTTAATATTTCAGTAGTATTTGAGTAATGTTGTTAATATATTGTTCGATTAAGCATTCTTGTTCATTTAAATAAATCATTATGGGTTATATGTAAAAATAAGTGAATTGCATACGTCATGACATGCGCACCTCACTTAAATAAATATGAAGTTAAACTCACATTTCAGACTCCCGTGACTTTCTTTTAATTAGTTTAATGTTTTGGATTTACAAAACATAACAGCTTGCATTACATCTTCTAAACATCATGTCCTGCAAATTCTTGAACTGCAGGCTTTTTGTTCCAGTTGAGGAGCATTGAGAAAGTTGCTTAATAGCACCATCTCCTGGCACACCATGCCATTACAGCTGCACAATCACAGAGGATTTTGTAACCTGGAATGTGGCTTTTCTATCCCATTGCAGCCTTTCGAGAGACTTCCACCTTTTTCACCCCAAAACTCACACCTACACCAGCATCTTTCTTTTTAAGAAATATAGTTTTCTTTTCTGAATATTTGGCCATTTCACATTTAAAGTGATTGTGACCCCAGTATCTATTTCGGACACTGTAATAGCCATCAAAAGGAAAGTAAATCTCCTAAATTCTCTCTTTAAAATAATGAGCTTAAGTATGGTTACTGACCCTTCGGACCTTGGAAAAAAGAATGGCAATTTTCTCTTTTCAGAGTTCCTTTCACCTGCCCTTGGTTGAATGAACAAAGGCGCTAGGTGTAATGAAAAATCAAACTCTTACAGATGATTTATTTATTGACTTGCTTACTTAGGGATACAGCATGTTTACAGGCTCTCTGGTCCACTGGACCCACACTGCCCTATTGCTTCCATGTGACCTGTTAACCTACTAACCTGTACGTCTTCAGAACGTGTTAGGAAACCGGAGCACACAGAGGAGACCCATGCCGTCACAGGGAGAGCGTACAAGTTCCTTACAGACAGCAGTGGGAATTCAGCCCGGGTCATTGGCACTGTAACAGCGATACGCTAACTGCGGCGCTACTGTGCAACCCCTTGCTGGGAGTTTTGAACAAAACCAGAACATGTTGGAAACACTCAGCAGGTCAGGCAACATCTGTGGGGTGAAAAAAAGGCAAAACTGATGTTTTTGGTCAAATACCCCTCATCAGAAAGATCTGTTCTGAAACACGTCTTTGATCTAAAACATTAACAATTCTTTACTCAACTGCTGTGATTAGTTAAAGAGGAGGAAGTTCCTGATAAAAGGTTAAAGTGCAACAAATCACATTGGGATCAGCGGGGCTGGGAGAAAGGAGGAAGCGAACATTCCCAAAGTATTATTGACCCACATGGAAATGACAGAATGGCCACAGAGGTGCTTGAAAACAAGGGCAAGGATTTTAAATGAAGCCTTTCCTGAATTGGAAGGGAAGCAGAGGAATAATAAACTTATGCTACCCCTTGCATTAGCTCTTCAGGATCTTGAAGAGAGACTGGCCCGACCAGGACTAACCCTATATGTTTTCAGCTGAAGGGGTAAATGAATCAAGATGACAAAGAGCCTTCCAGCGAATATGTTGATAAGTCCTGCACCTAGCATTTTGCAATTAGTACTTGGACTGGTTTTCCATTTCATATTTTAACTTTGGAATTATACGTCAGTACTTAATTTCAGCTTGGACTTCTGAAGCAGGCGCTAGAGCATTACTCTGATGAGACAGCTACTGGCATACTACTGATGAATTTCACAGCTATTCTTTTAGAATTGGTGCCAAATTAGCAGTATTATCTGTAATTATAGTTGAAGTGATAATTAAATGTAGTGCACACTTTTTGAAAACTGGTGGATGTTGGGTACATCATCATCAATCTACTGTTCTGCTCATGCTTTAGCAGGGAACTACAAACAGCACTCGGATTCATCTGACATTGAGTAGCTGGTGTTAAAATAATCTCCAAACTGAGAAATAACTCTTAGTTTGAGGAAGATGTGCTGGCACAACCGAATAAAACCATAATCACGGCTCAGTCACTCCACAGTGCAACTAAAATGCTTTGCAACATTCACAGTTCAATGACTGCTTCTCTCGCCCCACGCATGCACTGTCTTATTCAACTACTTTCTGCAGTATGCAAGTGTCAACAGTTCAATCTAAACAGTGATTACTGGGTAGCTATTACTTGTTAATTTCTGCAGAATAATTTTTCTCAAACCCTTTCAGATGAGAGCAGATGGGATTAGTTGGGACACTGCTTTTGGACTCAGTGCCACGTTATTAGGTACAAGAGCTCCTGTATCTAATAAAGTGGCCACCAAGTTTTAGTTTGTTTTCTGCTGCTGTAGCCCATCCACTTCAAGACCCAAGGTGCTGTGCATTTACCAAGATAGCCTTCTACACACCACTGTTGTAATATGTGGTTATTTGAGTTACTGTCGCCTTCCTGTCCGCTTGAACCAATCTGGCCATTCTCCTCTGACCTCTCTCATTAACAAGGCATTTTTGCCCTCAGAACTGCTGCTCACTGGATTTTTTTTTTTGTGTTTCTTTTTGCACCATTCTCTGTAAACTCTAGACACTGTTGTGAGTGAAAATCCCAAAGTCACCTATAGTAGATCACAGTTTTTCCCCATTCTGCTGTTTGGTCTGAACAACAACTGAACCTCTTGACCATGTCTGCATGTTTCTATGCATTGAGTTGCTGCCATGTGTGGCTGATTAGATATCTGTATTAACAAGCTGGTAATAAAGTAACCAATGAGTATATTCCTGGTCTGATTTGCTTTCCATTAAGGTTAATGAAAAGAATAGATGAAAGAGACATAGAGCACTACATCATAGAAACAAGTCCTTCGACCCATCTAGTCTGAGCCGAACTGTTATTCGACTTATTTGCATTGACATGTATGTGGGCATACTACGACATACTGCTCCCAATCATGTACTTATTCAAACTTCTCTTAAATATTGCATTCAAACCTACATTCATCATCTCAGCTGGCAGCACATTCCACATTTGTACTGCCCATTGAGTGAAATAGTTCCCCCATCAGGATCCCTTTAAATATTTCACTTTTCACTCTTAACCTACGACCTCTAGTTCTAGTCTCACCAAACCTCTATGGAAAAGAAACATGCTTGCATTAACTGTTTCTATATTAATTTAGTAAACCTATGCTCCAGGGAATAAAGTCCTAACCTATTAACCCTAAATTATGTGTGTTGATTTCTTACATCCTTCACACACACACAAGGAGTAAAAATCTTTACATTACGTCTCCGTCCAAATATGCAATGTGCAATCATAGTAATTTATAATAATTTATAATATATAGAACAGTCAAGATAACATAGAAATACACTCAGATCAGTGTGAGTTAATCAGTCTGATGCTCGGATTTCCAGCATCTGCAGATTTTCTCGTTTGTGGTTTGAACCCTTCCCTCTAACTCAGGTCTGCAAGTCCTGGAAACATCCTTGTAAATTTGCTCTGTACGCATTCCATCTTGTTGATATCTTTCCTGTAGATAAGTGACCAGAATGGCATACAATACTCCAAATTTGGCCCTGCCAACATCTTATACAACTTTAGTGTAAAATCCCAACTCCTGCACTCAATACTGTGATTTATGAAGGCCAATCTTGAATCTTGAATATCCCAAAAGCTCTTTATATGACCCTATCTACCTGTGACACCACTTTCAAGGAATGATGGATCTGTATTCCCAGATCTCTCTGTTCTTCTCAGTGTTCGGCAGTGCACCATGCAAGTCCTACCATGGTTGGTCCTCCCAAAATCCAACACCTCATACTTGTCTGCATTAAATTCCCTCTGCTATTTTTCAGTCCGTTTTTCCAGCTGGCCCAGATCCCACTGTTAAGGAAGGACAAGTCAACAGAGAACATATCAGTCCCTCATGGAGGAGCCAATGGTGGAAGGTATGAGCAGCTTCAAGCTCCAGAGTGTCAACATCTCAGAGGATCTACCCTGGGCCCAACATATTGACGTTACTGCAAAAAAAGGTGCTCGTCAGGAGTTTGAGGAGATTTGGTAAGTCAACAAATACTCGTAAATTTCTATAGATATAAATTGGACAGCATTCTGACTGGTTGCATCACAGCCTGGTATAGATGTTCCGATGCAGAGAATCACAAGACGCTGCAGAAGGTTGTCAACTTAGCCAGCTCCATCATAGGCTGATATTGGGGACATCTTCAAAAGGTGATGGCTCAAGAAAGCAGGATCCATCACTAATAACCCTCACCATTAGGACAGAAACATAGAAAACCTACAGCACAATACAGGCCCTTCAGCCCACAAAGCTGTGCCGAACATGTCCTTACCTTGGAAATTACCAAAGGGTTACCCACAGCCCTCTGATTTTCTAAGCTCCATGTACCTGTCCAGAAGTCTCTTAAAAGACCCTATAGTATCCGCCTCCACCACCGTTGCTGACAGCCCATTCAACGCACTCATCACTCCCTGCGTAAAAAACTTATCCCTGACATCTCCTCTGTACCTACTTCCAAGCACCTTAACACTGTGCTCTCTCATGCTAGCCATTTCAGCCCTGGGAAAAAGCCTCTGATTATCCACACGATCAATGACTCTCATCATCTTATACACCTCTGTCAGGTCATCTCTCATCCTCCGTCACTCCAAGGAAGAAAGGCCAAGTTCACACAACCTATTCTCATAAGGAATGCTCCCCAATCCAGGCAACATCCTTGTAAATCTCCTCTGCACCCTTTCCATGGTTTCCACGTCCTTCCTGCAGTGAGGCGACCAGAACTGAGCACAGTACTCCAGTGGGGTCTGACCAGGGTCCTACATAGCTGCAACATTACCTCTCGGCTCCTGAACTCAATCCCACAATTGATGAAGGCCAATGCAGCATATGCCTTCTTAACCACAGTCAACCTGTGTAGCAGCTTTGAGTGTCCTATGGACTCAGACCCCAAGATCTCTCTGATCTTCCACACTGCCAGGATATATTCTCATCTTGTTACTGTCATCAAGGATGAGGTACAAGAGCTTGAAGACACACTCAGTGATTCAGAAACAACTTTTTCCCACTGCCATCAAATTTTTTGAATGGTCTGTAAATGGTACTTCATTATCCTTTATTTTTGCACTATTTTTTTAATAATTTATAGTAAATTTGTGTCTTTGCACTGTACTGCTGCTGCAAAACAACATTTTTCCCCCAAAATATACTTTATTCAGAAATATTGCAAAATAAAGTTATTTACAAACAACAAATGTTATGTCAAATAAATCACTGTTAACAAACCTAATTCTGATTCAGAATGTAGCAGGGATAATGGAACAGTCATATAACCATATAACCATATAACAATTACAGCACGGAAACAGGCCATCTCGGCCCTTCTAGTCCATGTGGAACGCTTACTCTCACCTAGTCCCACCGACCTGCACTCAGCCCATAACCCTCCATTCCTTTCCTGTCCATATATCTATCCAATTTAACTTTAAATGACAATATCAAACCTGCCTCAACCACTTCTGCTGGAAGCTCGTTCCACACAACTACCACTCTCTGAGTAAAGAAGTTCCCCCTCATGTTACCCCTAAACTTTTGCCTTTTAACTCTCAACTCATGTCCTCTTGTTTGAATCTATCCCACTCTCAATGGAAAAAGCCTATCCACATCAACTCTATCTATCCCCCTCATAATTTGAAATACCTCCATCAAGTCCCCCCTCAACCTTCTACATTCCAAAGAATAAAGACCCAACTTGTTCAACCTTTCTCTATAACTTAGGTGGTGAAACCCAGCTAACATTGTAGTAAATCTTCTCTGTACTCTCTCTATTTTGTTGACATCTTTCCTATAATTCAGTGACCAAAACTGCACACAATACTCCAAATTTGGCATGACCAATGCCTTGTACAATTTCAATATTACATCCCAACTCCTATACTCAATACTCTGATTTATAAAGGGCAGCATACCAAAAGCTTTCTTCACCACCACATGAGATTCCACCTACAGGGAACTATGCACCATTATTCCTAGATCCCTCTGTTCTATTGCATTCTTCAATGCCCTACCATTTACCATGTATATCCTATTTTGATTAGTCCTACCAAAATGTAGCACCTCACATTTATCAGCATTAAACTCCATCTGCCATCTTTCAGCCACTCTTCTAACTGGCCTAAATCTCTCTGCAAGCTTTGAAAACCTGCTTCATTATCCACAACTCCACCTATCTTAATATCATCTGCATACTTACTAATCCAATTTACCACCCCATCATCCAGATCATTAGTGTATATGACAAACAACATTGGACCCAGTACAGATCCCTGAGGCTCAACACTAGTCACCGGCCTCCAATCTGACAAACAGTTATTCACCACTACTCTCTGACATCTCCCATCCAGCCACTGCTGAATCCATTTTTCTACATCAATATTAATACCTAACGATTGAACCTTCTTAACTAACCTTCCGTGTGGAATCTTGTCAAGGGCCTTATTGAAGTCCATATAGACAACATCCACCACTTTACCCTTGTCAACTTTCCTAGTAACCTCTTCAAAAAATTCAATAAGATTTGTCAAACATGACCTTCCACGCACAAATCCATGTTGACTGTTCCTAATCAGACCCTGTCTATCCAGATAATTATATACACCATCTCTAAGAATATTTTCCATCAACTTACCCACCCTTGACGTCAAACTCACAGGCCGATAATTGCTAGGTTTACTAGCAATATTATTGTAGTTAACAAAGGAATACTTTCTCTTTGCTTTCTATGACACAGAAGGGGATTGTTCAGCCCATCAGTTCTATTTCTGCTCTGAACAGAGCAATGCATCAGTTCAATTTCCCCTTTTCTTGTAGCCGTCTAATATATTCTTCCACAGGGATTGCACCAGGGGCAAATTGCAACGGTCCATTCACCTGCCAATGTGTCAGTTGTTGGGGTGTGGGTGGGACAATGTGGCAAACTCCAGGTAGGCAACTCCCAAGGTCAGGACTGAACGCTGATCGCTGGAACTGTGAGGTATCTGCGTTACGTTCTGCTCTGTGCACCATGGAGAAACACACCCAGAGAAAGTTACATATAGATGCTTCGCATCAAGAGAACCAGGGATAAGAAATCTAATCTAGTTCCTTGGGCTTGTGTACTTTGTAATTCATTTCCGCAAATTTTCCATTGCCCCACATATTCTTGCTTCCATTACTCCATCTGGTAAAGTTTCTAATTACTTAAAACCCAATTAAATTGCTTTGATACAAGTGATACAAATTTTGAAAAATAAATTTCATTAATACACATTCTCAAATTGCCCATCTGTTGTTTTTACAGTTATTTCCCTACAACCATCAGTGCTGTTGGATTTGAAACCCTTGATCTCATTAGCTAGGAGCTGTTATTTACAGAACTAAATCCAATTCACTTGGAGTTTACCATCATTCAATTCCACTGTTAGGAAGAAGGATATACTGACTTAAAAGTCAGGAATTGCCTCAAAGATCTCATTTTCCCAAAATTCAAATTAACACACAACTCAATACAAAAGCAACCTCTCCAGTTTGGACCTGATGCAGAATCTCGACCTGAAATGTGGACTATCCATTTACCTCCACAAATGCCAAAGAGTGATTAGCTTTCCTTGTCAAATGTACACGAATAAATGCAGCGAAATCAGTGAAGATTGTGATGGGCAGCTGGCAAGAATCACCAAGCTTCCAGCACACTGAGTTCTCGTAGTGGTTTCTTTCCTATAGGCCACAGTATCTGTAGACTAGTGTCCTCAGTTACTTTTGTTGAAGTGGACCCTGACCAAATCACATAAACCTGTTTTCACTTTGAGTAAAAGGGGAAAATTTAATTCAGCATCAAATTAATCTCTTGGTTCTGGGAAATGTGTGCTGGAGTGAAATGGTACATAGTTCATACCTCAGAGGCAAACAGCCCAAACTTTTATTTCCATTATCAGATGCAATGAAAATAAGTTCAAAATTCAATAATCTGTTCCTGCTCCTACAGCACAAGAGCAAAAAAAAATTGAAGCAGGAAGTGGCCGATATTTTACCTCAGAAGCACTTTACAGCCTATAACCCTCAACTCCTTTCGTATCTAAAAATACTATCAAGTTCCTTCTTGAACACAGGCAGTGGCTGGGCCTTCAGAGCTCTCCAGGTAGAAAATTCCTAAGATTCACCTCTCCCAATTGAAGAAGCTTCTTATCTCTGCCCCGATTGGTCATACTCTTATTTGGAGATAGTGACCCCCTAATTCTAGATACCCCATCCAGATGACACCCCTTGCATCTAATTTTCCTGGCCCTGTAAGAATTCTACTTCAATGAGATAGCACCTTACTCTTCAAACTGGAGATCAGCATGGCTGAGCCATCTCAGTCTAAAATGTCGACTGTTTATTCCTCTCCATAGATGCTGCCTAGCCTGCTGAGTTCCAACACACATTTTGTGTATGTATCTCTAGATTTCCAGCATCTTCAGAATCTCATGTGTTTACGAATTGGCCTGTTCTTACTCTTGTCTGGTAGGTCAAACCACCTTCGTACCCTACTTTCGTGCACCACCCACACTACCACCTCCTGCCCTCACAGGATCAGTCTAGTGAACTTTTGTTATGCTTCCTCATTCAACGGTATATCCTTCTTTAGGCTGGGAGACTAGACACATACATAATATTTCACATGCAATCTCACCAGAGCTCTGCATTTTTGGAGTAACACACCTCCCATTGTTGAGACTGCCTTCAGAATGTTCTGTTCAGTATTGGCTAATTAATTGATGAAAATTTAAATAAACTAGAAAATCTGAAAATAAGAACAGAAAAATGTTCAAATTTTTCACATGGCCAGGCAGCATCTGCTGAGGGAGGAACAATTAAAGTCTGATTTCAAGTTTGGGACTCATCATTGGATTTCGGAAAAAGAAAACTGATCCATAGCTTATTTTCTCACCTCCTTGGTGATATGGATTGTCCTAGACCTAAAACAGAATCTGTGTTCCTTGTTCCATAACTGCTACCTGTCCCCAGTTGTTCCTGTATTTTTATTTTAATTCCAGGATAACTGGTCTACAATTCCCCACTTTTCCCTAGCATGCTATTCTTAAATAATAGTGCTAACTTTCTACCTTCTAATTTTTGAGAACCACACTAGAATTATAGAATTTTGGAAAAGAAATTCATCTGGTGCCTCCACCACCTCCAGAGCCGTGTCTTAAAACTTTGGGTTGTGTTCAACCACACAGGCTGTTAGAATTGCCTGCCCATTCAATGGGCACAGTTCTGGCTCATCCAATGCTACCATCCACTTTCATTGTAGTCATAGTCCTGTCCCATTCACTGACCCGTTCTACACTACTCATTTTACAGGGTGTAACTGCTTCCTGGAATAACTAGTTCAGCTAACTTTCCACTTCCCCAATACATTACATGGTGTATTTCTCAAACTCCAACTTAACAGTTCTATATAAAAATTCCCTGGATGTGTAACATTGTTTGCTGCTTTAATGCCATTCAAGTAAACTATTAAGTTATTAGAAACTTCAATGGAAATGACTGGGACTTCCATCACCAAGACTCGAACCACTTCACAAACTTCTTTGAAAGCCTGTGCTTTGGACCATTCTTGTAGCAGATTGCCCAACTCGGAACTTCTTTTCTATGGCAATCTCGAAGGAGTACCAGCATTTTTTTAAACTTGAGATATAGGACTCCAGTTGGTTAAATCCCATTCAGTCTCTCAGTTCCATGGCGACTGATACACTGCCCTGTAAAATATATTCAGTATTAAAGGCACACAGGTCAAGATGTGCCTGGAGGTGCAGGACTTGCTAATATGACTGGTATATGGCAAGCTCCCAACAGATTTGTCTGATGAGTGGGAATTGAGCTTTGGGCTATTGGGAGAGCAAACAAAGCAGAACAAACTGTTCATTTGAAAAGGGGTTTTAATACAGTAAGAGTGAAGGAAGTGCCTACTCTTCCAGCTAGGGATGGATCCATGAAGACTCCAACCAAAATAGAATAATTGTGTTCTATATATATATTAAGCAAAGTTTTATTTTTAGAAAAATCGCTATCATTTCATAGTTCTGTGTGACAGAGAAGGCCATTCAGCCCACCAAGTCTATACTGACTCCCATGCTATTCTATTCTCCTATTTATTTGCCGATAGCCTATATTCCCTCACGTGCCTGTCACCCATTCGTTTTGCAGAAGAGTTCTCTTCCATATGTCCCTTAATTCTGTACAGCACAAATAAAGGTACTAAGTCAGTAATCACGTAAAACCAAACGACAGGGGTTAGAATTAATATACAAGCCATAGTTGCTGAAAATTGCAGGAAAAAAAACAGGAAATACTGGCTGAAATTTGATGCGCTTAATGTATTAAACCAACTTTTTCTGCAGATCTGGCAGGATTGTTGAGCACATCCAATTTTTCACAGGCTTCTCTCCTGCTCAGTAAGGAGCACAAAAATCACCTGTAGCTTGATTTCTTCTGCTCACACTTCAGGCAGTGTGAATGAGCCACCTGCCTACACAACCAGCCTGAAGTGATTCAAGTCTTAGCACCCACAGCCAAGCACCGACCAACCACAAAGTCAGACGGTTGACATTCAGCTGGGTGCACACGCTTGTTCCACTGGAAAATATCAGCATCACATTACCGTACAGATGTCTGAAAATTTTGTGGTGCAGTCATTTAACATTGACACATTGTCCTCAGACAAAGTGTCTTTTACCACAAACCGACTGAAACTTAGAGTAATTAGGAAGAGGAGAGAAGGATTCGGTAAAGGTGCCTCAGAACCTTTCTTTGAATTTATCTACTACTTCTCCAGTCTGTGAGGCAGGACAATCTTCTGTCATAGAAAACAACTCATGTTCTCAGTATTATTTATTTTTATTGGCACAAGTTGTCTTCCATTGCACATTGCACATTGGTTGTCTGTCAGTTTTTATGAATTTTTTTTCATAAATTATATTGTATTTCTTTATTTTCCTGTAAATGTCTGCAAGAAAATAAATCTCAGGGTGGTATGTGATGACATATATGTACTTTGATAATAAAGTTACTTTGAACTTTGAAAAGGTTTTAACAGGAAAAGAAGAATTCACTTCAAAGGAGGGGGTACGGAGGCATTAAAAAGCCTCTGTTTCTTTTTTCGAGATCTTCCTAAAATTGCTTTCCCAATTTGCTCACACTGAACACAACTCTATCGACTACTTTGCTGTTCCTCAGAGGCAACTTCTCAGTTAGCTTTTCGGAGAACAGCCTCTGCCCAACCTCCCAACCTAATGTTGCCTCTATTTCTTCGCTGAACAAGTCTTTCAGGATTATTTTCCCCCGAGAATCCAGCTTCTGAACAACAGATTGTTTCTTCGGCTGAAATAAGTAGACGAGTAGCATTTAGCAATTTCATCTGGGAGTGTTCATCGACAGACTAGGGGATCTACTAAACCAAATGCGTAAGTCAGCTCAACCTACAAGACTATCACAGACAACAACACACATAAAAGTTGCTGGTGAACGCAGCAGGCCAGGCAGCATCTCTAGGAAGAGGTACAGTCGACGTTCTGGGCAGAGACCCTTCGTCAGGACTAACTGTAAGAACAGCTAGTAAGAGATTTGAAAGTGGGAGGGGGAGGGGGAGATCCAAAATGATAGGAGAAGATAGGAGGGGGAGGGATGGAGCCAAGAGCTGGACAGTTGATTGGCAAAAGGGATATGAGAGGATCATGAGACGGGTGGCCTAGGGAGAAAGAAAGGGGGTGAGGAGAAGCCCAGAGGATGGGCAAGGAGTATAGTGAGAGGGACCCCATCCGTTACTTATTCATTATTTTACATATATATATATATTCTTTTTCTCTCTCTCCTTTTTCTCCCTCTGTCCCTCTCACTATACTTCTTGCCTATCCTCTGGGCTTCCCCCTTCCCCCTTTCTTTCTCCCTAGACCTCCCATCCCATGATCCTCTCATATCCCTTTTGCCAATCACCTGTCCAGATCTTGTCTCAATCACTCCCCCTCCTGTCTTCTCCTATCATTTTGGATCTCCCCTCCCCCTCCCACTTTCAAATCTCTTACTAGCTGTTCTTTCAGTTAGTCCTGTCGAAGGGTCTCGGCCCAAAACATCGACTGTACCTCTTCCTAGAGATGCTGCCTGGCCTGCTGCGTTCACCAGCAACTTTTATGTGTGTTGCTTGAAATTCCAGCATCCGCAGATTTCCTCGTGTTTGCACAGACAACAAAGTTATTCTGAATACAATGGCTAATGGGAGCAGTTCTCATTAGCCTCAAGATTTAAATCGACCTTGCCCATTATGAGAACTACTCCAAGAGACCTTGGTTTCAACCTTAACACCTTTTGACATTAAGTCTGAAACTAGCATACCTTAAGCATTAATAGAATAAAAATTTTAATTATTTTAAACAAGCATGACAGTTTTAAATCACAGGGAATGTATTCATAATTTAGAGCCAGGGCTTGGCGGTCAGTAATTACAATATACTTGTAGAATTCTCCTCCGCCTCCTGGAATGTGCATAATCCTTCACAGCAAAACTACTTCCAAATGCCCGGAGATCGTATCAGTTCACTGAAACTCTGTAACTTTCTTTGCAGAAGAAGGTGGCAACACTGCAACAGGTCAGGAACTTACCGACAGCAATCTCATTTAATACCACATCTGCCCACTCCAGGAAGGCAGGTTCTCCCATTGTTTCACTGTCACTACTCACTGGGGCTGACGTTCATCAGCATTTTAATCAGGGAAGATGAAAGCGATGATTTTCCATTCTGCAGAAATAGTCTGAAGGAAATATTGGGAATTCATGTGTGCGCAGAGTTAATTCTAATGAGTGGCAATTCAGATACACACGTTGAACGAACCCAACAGGCTCCCCTCTTTGGTAGCTTTATGTCATCTCTAAAGTGGCTTTTTTTTAAACTAATGTAATCGGTAGAATTTTCTATTTTAAAGCAGCTTTTCACATCAGCTGTGGTTGTTCATTTCTCCAGCAAAGCAGTTAACATGTTGGTTAAAGATGAATGCTAGAGGCACCTGTGGTAAGACAAATAACACCTCTCATTCAACAACAGACAGTTCTTGCAAGTCTGCAGGGTATTCAGCCAAAACACACTGACCTGTGGAAAACCCAGCTAGTACACCTCTCAGAGGACTCCTATCAGTGGTGAAGAGTTTGCATTGATGTGTAGTCTACATACAGTGCACCCTATCAGAAAATAGAAAAAGCAAGATATTTTTCTAGTTTTTGGAAATGAGCCAATGTAAATATCTCATCATGACAAGAACAAAATACGTGTGGTTGTCAGCCAACGTGATGAAAATTGCCCTAGAGAGGTGCAGTTATTCACACTGCATTGTCACAGCCCCAAGGGCCCAGTTCCATCCTGTGCTGAAATGCTGTCTGTGTGGAGTTTGCAGGCTCTCCTTATCCTCCATTACCTTCCCACATCCCAAAGGCATATTAATAGGTTAATTGGCTGCTGTAAATTATCTCTCTTGAATGGAAGCAGCAAAGAAATCAGAAGGGAGTCAGTGAGCATGTGTGACATAGAACAGGGCTACTTTGGGAGAAGAAGTACACGGTTAGTGACAGGCCTCTTAGCTGGATTGATGTACATTGGGATCTCAAGATCCACAACTCAGCTGCTTAAAAATGGCCATCAAAGTTGGTAGGATGGTAAAGGTGGCATCTAGCATGCTTGCCTTCATTAGCCAGGGTACTGAGGTCAAGGGCCAGAAATTTATATTGCAGTATTATAAAACTTTACTGAAACCTCATCTGCAATATTGCATTCAGTTCTGGTTGCTCTGTTATGGGAAGGAATGTGGAAGCTTCGGGGAGGATGTAGAAGGGGTTTGCTAGGGTGCTGGCGAAATCTACAATACAGAGAGGGCTGCACGAATTGAATAAAATGTATATAAATACATAAATACCAGCATGTAATTGCAATGTGAACAGCGTTATAAAAAGTGGTTTAAAGTGTTTACCGTGAAGTGCAATGTCGGAGTTAATCGCCGGGGGAGTTGGGGTAGAGTCATAGAGAAGTACAGCACAGAAACTGGCCCTTCAGCCCATCTAGTCTATACCGAAAACATTTAGACTGCCTACTCCCATCAACCTACATTGGGACCATAGCCCTCCATACTCCTACTATCCATGTACCTTATCTTAAGCATTGAAATCAAGCTCGCATGCACCACTTGTGCTGGCAGCTCACTCCACACTCTCATAGCCCTCTGAATGAAGACTTTTCCTCTCATGTTCCCCTTAATTTTCTCACCTTTCACCCTTAACCTTTGACCTCTGGTTGTAGACCCATTCAACCTCAGTGGAAAAACCCGCTTGCATGAACCTTATCTATACCCCTCATAATTTTGTACAGTTTTATCAAATCTCCTCTTAATCTTCTATGTTATAAAGAAAACATTCCTAACCTATTCAATCTTCCTTGTAACTCAGGTCCTCCAGACCCAGTAACATCTTTGCAAATTGTTTCTGTACTCTTTCAACCTTGTTTACATACTTTCTGTAGGTAGCTGATCAAAACTGCACACAATACTCCAGATTAGGCCTTACCAACGTCTTATACAACTTCAACATAACATCCCATCTCCATCCCATTACCTATCACCTTGTGTTTCTCTCTCCGCTCCTCCCCCAGTCTTCTTTTAAATCTACTCCTCAGCTTTTTTTCTCCAGTCTTTCCAAAGCGTCAACAATACTCTTTTCCTAGATGCTGCCTGGCCTGCTGAGTTCCTCCAGCATTGTGTGTGTGTTGCTCAGATTCCCAGCTTCTGCAGATTTCTCTTATTTATGATTCCATCTCCTATACTCAGTACATTGATTTATGAACACCAATGTGCAAAAAGCTTTCATTACAACCTTATCTACCTGTGATGCCACTTTCAATAAATTATGTACCTGTATTCCCAGATCACTTGTTCTACCACACTCCTCTGTGTCCGACCGTTCACTGTGTAAGACCTAACCTGGTTGGTCCTACCAAAGTGCCAAAACCTTGCACTGGTTTGGATTAAATCCCATCTGTCATTTTTCAGCCCATTTTTCCAGCTGATGCAGATCTTTCTGCAAGCTATGATAGCTTTCCTCACTGTCCACTACACCCCCAATCTTGGAGTTATCCACAAATTTGCTGATGAAGTTAACCACATTATCATCCAGATCATTGATATAGATGACAAACAACAATGGACCCAGCACTGATCCCTGCAGCACACCACTAGTCACAGGCCTCCAGTCAGAAAGGCAACTCTCTACTACCACTCTCTGGCTTCTCCCACAAAGCCAATGTCTAATCCAATTTACTACCTCATCCTGAATGCCAAGCGACTGAACCTTCTTGACCAGCCTCCCATGTGAGACCTTGTCAAATGCCTTACTAAAGTCCATGTACACAACAGCCACTGCCTTCATCCACTTTGAGAGGGGATCTTATTGAAACGTATAAAATCCTAAAGGGATTGGACAGGCTAGATGCAGGAAGATTGTTCCCGATGTTGGGGAAGTCCAGAATGAGCGGTCACAGTTTGAAGATAAAGGGGAAGCCTTTTAGGATCGAGATTAGGAAATACTTCTTCACACAGAGAGTGGTGAATCTGTGGAATTCTCTGCGACAGGAAACAGTTGAGGCCAGTTCATTGGCTATATTTAAGAGGGAGTTAGATACGGCCCTTGTGGCTAAAGGGATCGGGGGTATGGAGGGAAGGCTGGTACAGGGTTCTGAGTTGGATGATCAGCCATGATCATACTGAATGGTGGTGCAGGCTCGAAAGTCCGAATGGCCTACTCCGGCACCTATTTTCTATGTTTTCTATGTTTCTATGTTTCCTGGTAACTTCCTCAAAAAACTCTATAAGGTTGTTTAAACATGACCTACCATGCACAAAGCTATGTTGGCTATCCTTGATTGTGCACATGTCCATCCAAATACTCATATATCTGGTCCCCTAGAATACCTTGCAATAACTTTCCCACAACTGATGTCAGACTCACTGGCCTATAATTTACTGGTTTATGTTTAGAGCCTTTCTTAAACAGAGGAACATTGGCCATCCTTCAATCCTGTGGTACTTCTCCTGCTGCTAAGGATGATTTTAATATCTCTGTTAGGGCCCTGGCAACTTCTGCACTTGCCTCCCGTAGGGTCCGAGGGAACACCTTGTCAGGCCTTGGGGATTTATCCACACCGATTTGCCTCAGGGTAACGAACCTCCTTCTCTGTAATCTATAAAGGTCCATGAAGTTGATGCTGCTTTGCCTCACTTCTATAGACTCCATGTCTGTCTCCTGAGTAAATACAGATGCAAAGAATTCATTTAAGATCTCCCCCATCTGTTTTGGCTTCACACATGCATTACTATTCTGGTCTTCCAGAGGAACAATAATATCCCTTTCAATCCTTTTGTTCTTAACGTATCTGCAGAATCTGTTAAGATTCTCCTTCACCTTGTCTGCTAGAGCAAGTTCATGCCTTCATTTAGCCTTCTTGATTTCTTTCTTAAGTGTTTCCTTGCCTTTTGTATACTCATAAGCACCTCACTTGTTCCTACTTGCCTATACCTGCTATGCACCTCTTTTTTTCTCTTAACCAGGGCCTCAATATCTGTTGAAAACCAAGTTTCCCTACACCTGTTAGCTTTACCTTTTATTCTGGCAGGCACATACAAGCTTCGTACTCTCAAAACTTCATTCTCCCATTTACCAAGTACACCTTTGCCAGTAAACAGTCTGTCCTAATCCTCACTTGCCAGATCATTTCTGATACCATCAAAATTGGCCTTCCTCCAACTTAGAATCTCAACCCACGGACCAGTCCTATCTTTTTGCATTTTTACTTTGAAACTAATGGCATTGTGGTCACTGGATGTAAAGTGTTCCCCTGCACAATCTTCTGTCACCTGCCCGGTTTCATTCCCCAATAGCAGGTCCAGTATCTCCTGGCCTTTCGTTGGAATTTCTATACACTGATGAAGGAAACTTTCCTGAAAAACATTTGACAAACTCTATCCTATCTAGTCCTTTTACAATATGGGAGTCCCAGTCAATATGTAGAATGATTGATCAAATTAACTGCCTGGGGGAAGAAACCTTTAAGATGGTGTGTTTTACTTTTGGAAAACTTGATGGGGTAAGTATAGTAGATGAGGCTGGATTGTCAGACAGTCAACTGGAGCGCTAGCTAGCTGGACTGACAGGTAATACTCAATTGAACCATAGGAGAGGTTTAAGGTTCACTTACTTGTCAGCCTGTGCTTAGCTTTCCTGTGTGCACGAAGTGCCAAGCCACAGTTGATAACAAGAGGATGAGAAAACAGTTTAGCCCAGATTATGGTCTGGTATAATGCAAGAGAAAAGTAGGTGTCACAAATAATGAACTACAGTTTTAAGTCATGCAATTAAACCACATGATATTCAGATAAAAAAAATTAAGGGTAAACAAGACAGATTATTCTACAAATGCTGTAGCATTCAATCAAACCAAACTAGATAAATGAGGATTGCAGGGAATGTGAAAGGATAAACTTTCACCTCTGAGTGTGAGAGACAAAGGATAGTAGAGACACACCCAAGTTCAAGTTTGTACCACATTTCTTTATATTCAATTACAAAAATCCCACCGCCACCCCCATCTAAAAGCATACCAGAACTACCTTACACTTCCTAGCAACTCCTAGGTTATACCTGAGATCACTACAATTCATTGCATTCAGTACATGATTCAACCTGGAGCAACCTGTTAAGTAAAGTCTGATCAGGGCGTGACTACTTGTGTTACCCAAGGTTAAAATGAAGTTTGAAATATTTTCTTTCCTAAGAGGATGGAGATTTTCTAAATCTTTCATTACAGCCTTACACACTTAACTCTGGGACCAGGTTAGCTTCTCCCCTTAGCCTTTGTCCTGACTTCACCTCCACTGTGTTAGAATAATACAAGTAAAAGCAAAGAAGGTTTCTTCGGTGTGTAATTCTGTCCAGGTGGAACTGGGCAGTCAGAATTTTAAGATGAAAGTCAATTTTTTAACCTGTGCTAACGTACAACATGAAAAATTAATCTTTTCTCTTCCCTGCTGAGATTGGAAGGATTGCTGTTAACTAATTGGATTTGGGTGGGTGGTGGACATGTTGGAATGAATCGGAGAAGGATGCTGAAAAATAAAAGCAGGAGTAAGTCCTTAGGGCTGGCTCTCTGACTCAATGTGCTGTTGGCTGACTCCCTAAT
This sequence comes from Mobula hypostoma, assembly GCF_963921235.1. NCBI lineage: Eukaryota > Metazoa > Chordata > Chondrichthyes > Myliobatiformes > Myliobatidae > Mobula > Mobula hypostoma. The sequence continues at coordinate 120,299,136 of NC_086102.1, read as the reverse complement.
GCTATATGACAGTATATGAATACTCTTGCAGCACTTCTTCATACTTTTAGTATTCACAAACACTTATAACCTTCATAAATAACTATTAGTCCAACCTGTGCTAGATTGGACAAACCTGGGTTGTTTTCTCTGGAGTAGTAGACACTGAGGGCGAGACCTGAAGTTTATAGGATTAGGAGAGGCATATTCATGGCTCCAAAGGTAGTCATATCTGAAGGGTGGTACTGGGGACGAGCTCCCACTGCTAAACAAATGCTCTTCATGGCATGTGTCTCAAACAGCCTTTGACAACCAAGTCCAACTCCTGGCCTTCATGCGTGGCATAGTTCTCATGCTCAGCAGAGCTGTTCTCACTGACAGGAGAAGGGGTAAAGGCAGGCCACTGGCGCCTTATACCATTTGCTCCTGGCAGATGGGGCTCGTTAACCACAGGTGGTAGCTCATCTAGGAGAGGGAAAACTCCGATTTCAAACCTCCGCTTCCTTGCGGCTATACCCGCTCACGGGAAAGGCTTTGGGAGTAAACCCCGAGGAAAAATCCGGAGTTGGAGTTGGAGTCCTGAAGCCGGCTGATTGCTGTACCCAGCACCGGCACGGCAACTCCTGCCATGCTGCTGGCACCAAACTGTATCAACTTTCATCATTCCTTTGGACCTGTCATCAGCATGGAGAGGGGGGGTCCCACTGCATGGGCAACAGTCGGATCTCCATATCAACTCTGCCCTGGCTTGCACCCTGGAGAGGCCACTCCCAGTGACTACCAGAGGCGCAGTACCCATGGTTGACCACAACTGACGGAGGCCACACACACATTCAAAGTAGACAGCCAATATCGTTTTTCTGTGGTTAAAATGTCTAGTACTAGAGGGCATGCATTTAAGGTGAGAAAGGGTAAGGTCAAAGCAGATGAATAATGCAATTTTACTTTATGCAGAGGGTAGCAAGTGCCCAGAATGCATTGCTAGGGGAGGTAGTGGTGGCAAATGTGATAGAGGTATTTATGAGGCTCTTAGAAAAACACATGAATATTCAGAGACGGAGGGATACAGACACTGTGTAGACAGAAGAGATTTGTTTAGTTACATATTTAAATAGTTATGGGTCTGATGACCTGTTTCTGTGCTATACTGTTCTCGAGTGAATGAAATTCTCCTAATCTCAACCCCAACTCTCTTGCATTATAAACTGAGACAGTGACCCCTGGTTAGAGGCACCACAGACAGTGAAATACCTTTCCTACATTCGCCTTGTCCAGACCTGTCAGGATTTTTTCAATGAGATCTCCTCTCCCTTCTTCTAAATTCAACTGAACACAGTCTTGATTGACATAATCTCTCCTCACAGAACTATTCCACTATTGCCCGATCGCTTAATTGTACTCCCTCAAAGGCAAAAAAAAATTCCTTTCACAATTAACAAGATGAAAACCAAATACGGTGTTTTCTCGCTTGAAACCTCTTGCGGTGGGGTTTGCCCTCTCATCTGCCTACTGAACGTGCATGTCTGCTTTCAGTGACTGGTCTACAATATCTCTTTGTGCATTTGGCTGGCACAGCAGTTAGCATAAAGCTACTGTATTACCATGCTAGCAACCTGGACTCAACTTCCACCACTGTCTGGAAGGAATTTGCACGTTCTCCTTGTGAAAGGATGGTTTCCTTTGTGTGCTCCAGATCCTCCCGCATTCCAAAGATGTACAGGTTAGTGGGGGTAATTGGTCACATGGATGTAATTGAGTGACATGGGCCCGTTCGGCCAGAAGGGCCTGACACCATCCTGTATCACTCACTCCTTCTTTCCACTTTTTTTTCCCTAGCAAAGCTGATAACTACCTATTTCTCCAGTTACCATCTATTTGCCTACACAATTTATCGAAATCACCTTGAGGCATTTTCACATAATCCCCTCAGAACTCAAATCCTGTGTAGTTTAGGAAACAGCCATATTTTACGTTTGGGTTCCTCACCCAAGTCCATAAGATCATAAGACATGGGAGCAGAGCCGGGCCATTCAGCCCATCAAGTCTGCTCCACCATTCCACCATGGCTGATCTATTATTTCTCTCAACCCCATTCTCCTGCCTTCTTCCTGTAACCTTTGAGGTCCTAACTAATTTAGCCACAATATTGGTCATGAATACTTGGAGCCTAAGCACTGAGATCTGCCAACCCCCGCCCCTACCCGCCCCCCCCATTTACCAGCTGCACCCGAAAAATGACCCATTTATTCCTGATCTCTTTTTGCCAGTCGATCAATTCTGTATTCATGCCAACATATTATCCCCAAGCTCACATACTTTAATTTTACACAAGGGTTGTAAAGGAAGCTTCTGGCACATTGCCCTTCATAGGTCAAAGTACTGAGTACAGGAGTTGGGATGTGATGTTGAAATTTTATAAGGTGTTAGCAAAGCTAAATTTGGAGCAGTGTGTGCAATTCTGGTTACCTAACTACAGGAAAGATATGAGTAAGATTGACTTGAGTTCTGTAAAATTTACAAGGACATTGCCGGGACTCAAGGACCTGAGTCATAGGGAAAGGTTGAATCGGTTCAGACTTTATTCCTTGGAGCAAAGGCAAATGAGGGGTGAGGTGACAGAGGTACACAAAATATGGGTTATAGACAGAGCAAATGCAAGCAGGTTTTTTCCGCTGCGGTTGGGTGAGACTAGAACTAGGTTAAAGGTGACAAGTGGAATATTGAAAGGAGAATCTGAAAGAGAACTCCTTTATTCGGAGGGTGCTGTGAGTGCAGTACGAGCTGCCAGTGGAAGTGGTGGATACGGAGTTGATTTTAACATTCAAGAGAAATTTGAATAAGTACATGGATGAGTGGTGCATCGAGGGCTATGGTCTGGGGAAGTCTACGTTCAGCACAGTTTAGATAGACCAAAAGGCCTGTTTCTGTGCTGTAATGTTGTATGACTCTAAATTCTGACACTGCAACCTAATACAAGGCCCTCTGAAAATTCACATACATCACGTCTGCTGGTTCTGCCTTTTCTATATTACCAAGTCACATGCTGAAAAAACTCAAGTACGTTGTTCAAACATGATTTTCTTATCAGAAATCAGCTAACTTCATTCTACTCCCATTGATGTCTTCTTGGTGTTCTGTTATCAGGTCCTTTATAATAAACATATTTTCCTTGACACTGGTATTCAGTTTACCGATCACTCTCCCTCCTGTGGAGTTAAATTTATCACCTGCCAATCTCCAGGAGCTGTTACATTATATGGAGGACTTTGGAAGATGACAACCAATGCATTTATTATTTCCTTGACTGCTTGAGATGGAGACTATCAGGGCTGGAGGGATTTATTTGATATTAATGTCAACAATTTTCTAATACTAATTTCAGTTAATTCTTTCTTTTCATTAGATAAGTAGCTTCCCAGCTTTTCTGGGAAGTCGTCACAGAGTCATAGTGAGACTCAGCATAGACTCCCTATCAAAAAAAACCTTTACCCTAAACCAAATTTAATCCATTTTAACTTCCCTGCCAACCTCCCAACCAGGATGTACCACAGTAGGGAAAATTACAGCAGCTAATCATGCTTATGGATTGTGTGAGGAAACCGGAGTACCCAGTGAGATCCTTTGCAGTGACATGGAGAACATGCAAACTCCACGTGGACAGCACCTGAGGTTAGAGTTGAACCCAGATCATTGGAGGAGATGTGAGGCAGCAAATCTACTGGCTGCACCATTGTGTCAATCATTGTGTCTTATTTCACAAAGATGAAAGTTTTTTTATTTACAGTAATTGCACTGCCATATTTTTATGTTCCATTATTAAGTTCTCCTGTTTCTGAACAAAAGGGACCTACTTTCGTCTTCTCTGATCGTTTCCTTTTTATGTACTCATGGAAGATTTTACACTTTGTCTTAATGTTCCTTACAGGTTTATTCTCATAATAAATATTTCCTCCTTTAATCTATTGGTCTATTTTTGCTGAAAATACTTGTTTGCTCCCAATCATCAGAGAAACAAAGGAGACCTCAGATGCTGGCTTTCTGCTTTCATTAGGCTAGGTACTTTTTCTGGTAATCTAACTTATAGCACCTTTTTTCTGATTCTTCCTGTGTGCAACCTCAATGCATTGATATAATGAAATGATCTGTATGGATGTCATGCAAAACAAAGTTTTCCTCTGTATTTTCCTACATGTGACAGTAACAAATCAATTTACAAATGTTGTGTTTCTTGGTAGCTGAGTATGTGTCCCTCATCCGTGTATGTAAGTATCTGAAAGAAATGTATAGCTGTTAAAGTTCCCACATTCATACCTTGAATATTAGTCATTACTTAATCACCGTCACTCCAGTCAGCATAGCTTCCCAGACTGTCAAAGCTAACTCATTCTTCATACTTTCATAGTTTTATTGTTTAGAAACCAGGTTTCAGATTGAACTACCTCACTTTCTATTTTAATGAAGAATACCATCATGTGAACCAAAAGTCTATAAATTGTTATTGTCTCAAACCAACCCGAGTGAGATTTGTTCTGAGTTGAGTTGTTGGTTTCAGAGTTTCAATTTTATATGTTCAAGATAATGATCGCCATCAACAAAGAAGAACTCCATCTCAGCAAGTCAGTCAGCAACTCTATCTCAGCAAAATGTGATAAAGGGTCTCGTCCCAAAACATTGACAGTTTATTCCCTTCCATAGACACTAGCTGACTTGCTGAGTTCCTCCAGTGTGTTGCTCAAGATTTCCAGCATCTGCAGAATCTCTTGGGTTTATAGAACTCGAACTAAAATGCAATCTTAAGATAAAGTAACTGTCTTAAAGAAGCTCTCTTAGTGCGTTTCTCAACTGAATTGTGTGACAGCTTATTCTTTCTCAGGCTTAATCCACAAGCATTTTTTTTGGGCTCCAAAAATGGTTCTCTTGATTGAACTGTTTATCCTGTAGATGTATGTACACAGCTTACACCCTGAGTTCATCAGAGACAACCAGGAAAGACTGAGTGACAACCACGAAAAGAGTGGTGACGACTAGAGAGTCAGTGACAGCCCGGAGAGACGGCAATTGGGGCAGAACAGGCTGGCAACCCAAAATGTGTCCTCTGAGAGGAGGACCCCCACAAAAGCTATGATGAATCTAAGGGAAAGATACCCCCAGGGGTGCCCGAGAGGGGGGGAGGAAGAGCACCCAAGTCGGACGGACATAATGGCATCAGACCCAGGCAATGAACAAATGACGATGAGGAAACAGTGTGCATGTGGCAAAATCTGCAAGTACGATCGTGGCTTGAAGATCCACCAAGCGAGGATGAAGTGTTTAGCGGGAGCAGGAGCAGCACAATGCGCAGGTGTCCAACCTGGTGAGACAAAGGAGGTGCCAGGCCCGAAACCTCCAAGTGTTGCAAACTAATCCCTCTAACATGAAGTCTAACAGGAGGCGGATCAAATGGCCTGCAGCTAACATGACTTCACTGTGGAAGCAGTTTGATGAAGATGTTAGCCATATTCTGGAGGCAACGGCGAAGGGAGGGGTCGATAGGAAGCTGCAATCCATGACAACAACTATTGTCAGTATCGCAGCTGAACGGTTCGGAGAAGAGGAGAAGGAAGGCTCCAAAACATCTTACTCGAAGAACCAAAGAGCGTTGAGGATCCACAACATCAGGCAGGAGATGAAAGCGCTGAAGTCCCAATACAAGGAGGCAGGAGAAGAGGAGCGCATTGGCTTGGCCCAGCTGATGTGCATACTACGAAAGAAGATCAGGGTCCTCCGCCGGGCAGAGTGGCATCGGAGGCGACGTCGTGAAAGGGCCTGAAAACGTGCTGCCTTTATCGCCAACCCCTTCAAGTTCACCAAGGAGTTGCTGGGGGAGAAGCGCAGTGGGAAACTGGCCTGTTCGCAGGAAGACATAGACCAACATCTGAAGAAGATATATAATGATCCTGAAAGAGAGCAGGAGTTGGGAGAGTGCGATATCCTAATAGACCCACCTGAACCGGATGTGCAGTTCGACATGTCAGAGCAGCAACTAAAGGAAGTCAGAGAGGTCGTCCGCAAAACAAGGGCAAGCTCGGCTCCAGGACCAAACAACACCTTGTACAAAGTGTACAAGAACTGCCCCAAACTCCTGCTGCGTCTGTGGAAGATCCTGAGAATCTTCTGGAGAAGGGGGAAGATTCCAGAACAGTGGAGAGTGGCTGAAGGGGTGTGGATCCCGAAGGAGGAAAATGCCACGCAGATAGATCAGTTTCACATCATCTCCCTGTGTGTGTCGAGGCGAAGATCTTCTTCAGTGCAGTTTCCAACCGGTTGTGCACCTACCTAGCAAAGAACACCTATATTGATACATCAGTCCAGAAGGGTGGCATTTCAGGGATGCCAGGCTGTCTGGAGCACATCGGTGTGGTGACACAGCTCATCAGGGAGGCCAGAGAGAACAAGGGCAACCTGTCAGTGTTGTGGCTGGACCTGGCAAATGCACATGGCTCCATTCTGCACAAGCTGGTGCAGCTCACACTGACCAAATATCACGTCCCCAGCAGAATCAGAGACCTTATCGCTGATTATTACAGCAACTTCAGGATGAGGGTCTCTTCAGGAGCAATTACATCAGCCTGGCACAAGGTGGAGATCGGCATCATCACAGGGTGCACTATCTCAGTGACACTGTCCTCCCTAGCCATGAACATGCTCACTAAGTCTGCTGAACCAGAGTCCAGAGGGCCCAGAATGAATTCCGCTCAATGGCAACCACCTATCAGGGCATTCATGGATGACCTCACAGTCACCACAGAATCAGCCCCAGGCTGCCGGAGGATTCTTCAAGGGCTCAAAAAGCTGGTGGAGTGGGCCTGGATGCGTTTCAAACCAGCCAAATCAAGATCGATGGTGCTGAGGAAAGGGAAGGTGGAGAACAAGTTCCGGTTCAGCATCACAGGCACAGCCATCCCAACCATCACAGAAAAGCTGGTCAAGAGCTTAGGCAAAGTTTTTGACAGCTCTTTAAGGGACACAACATCCATTCAGGCGACCTGCACCGCGTTGGATGGCTGGCTGAAATCTGTGGACAAGTCTGGCCTACCTGGGAAGTTTAAAGCCTCGGTGTATCAGCATGGCATTCTTCCCAGAATCCTGTGGCCCCTCCTCGTCTATGCAGTTCCGATCTCGACAGTCGAAACCTTAGAGAGGAGGGTTAGCAACCACCTCAGGAGATGGCTGGGGCTGCCAAAGAGCCTGAGCAGCATCGCACTCTATGGACACCACAACAAACTGCAACTGCCCTTCAAATCCTTGGAGGAAGAATTCAAGGTAACAAGAGCCAGAGAAGTGTTACAGTATAGGGACTCAAGTGACCCAAAGGTGGCTAGAGCAGGGATCCAAGTAAGTACTGGCAGGAAGTGGAGGGCAGAGGAAGCTGTTCAGGAGGCAGAGGCGAGGCTGCGTCACAGGAGGCTGGTGGGAGTGGTCACACAAGGCCGAGCTGGGCTGGGACCCTCTCCAACTCCCCAAATGGACACCAGAGGGAAGGAAAGGCATCGTCTAGTTCAGGAGGAGGTGAGAGCAGTAGTGGAGGAGATGAGAGCCTGCAAGGCGTTGGGAATGAAGCAACAGGGAGCTTGGACAAGATAGGAGAATGCGGTTGAGAGGAAAGTGACCTGGGCTGATCTTTGGAAAGCCAAACCACACCACATCCAATTTCTCATCCAGGCAGTGTACGATGTGCTTCCAAGCCCATCAAACCTGCACACATGGGGCAAGGCAGAGTCATCTGAGTGCCCACTGTGCTCCAAGCGAGGAACCCTGGAGCACATCCTCAGCAGCTGTGCAAGGGCACTTGGTGAGGGACGGTACAGGTGGAGGCATGATCAGGTCCTGAAGACCATCGCTGAAGCCGTCAGCACAGGAGTTGAGTGGGTGAAGCAGTCCCGACCCTCCAAGCAGACCATTGCCTTTGTCAGAGCTGGGGAGCAGCCAATACCTGCCAAAAGAACATCTGCAGGCATTCTGACCGCTGCAAGGGACTGGCAGCTGTTGGTGGACCTCAAAGGGCAGCTGAAGTTCCCCAACCATGTCGCAGCCACCACCCTGCCACCAGACATTGTCCTAGTGTCTGAGTCTACTAAGCAAGTGGTGCTGCTGGAGCTGACAGTCCCATGGGATGATAGCTTGGAGGAGGCCTTTGAAAGGAAGCTCTCCAAGTACACAGGACTGGTCAGCAACTGTCAGCAGGCTGGATGGAGATCGAGGTGTCTCCCAGTGGAGGTTGGTTGTAGGGGATTCGCAGCCCGTTCCTTAGTTAGAGCCTTCAGCAATTTGGGCATCGAGGAAGAGAGGAAGAGGAGAGCCATCCGCAGTACCACCGATGCGGCAGAGAGGGCCTCAAGATGGCTGTGGCTCAAAAGAGGGGAGCCATGGAGTCATAAGTAGCTAGCCATCTGGACACAAGCTGGGGTCTGATCAGCCCCGGCTGGGTCACCTGGAGGAGGTTGTTTGATGTTGAAAGACCCGAAACACCCGATGATACCAGGAACATCACTGAAGATGTGTCCAGAAGCATCAGTAGATGTATGTACACAGCAGTCCTGAGCATTCTTTTCATTGTGGTTGAAGATACAAAGTAATTTAGAGAATTAGTCTGGAATGATACACTAGATGGGATACTGTCCAATGCTTGACTTACACCAGGCCCTATTGTGCTTCTTACAGAAAGGTGCCATTCTGCCCATCAAGTCTATGCTGTCACCAAGGTCACTCAGAATCAGGTTTATTATCACCAGCATGTGTCGTGAAATTTGTTAACTTAGCAGCAGCAGTACAATGCAATACATACCAAAGGAAAAAAAAAGTAAAAAATAAATGACTAAGTAAATCAATTACAGTGTATATACTGTTACGTACCCCGTAACTGGGTTGCCAAACCAGCAGAAATGGATCACTCAGTTGGAGTCTGGATTACTACAACTAAGAAAGTTTTATTAAAGAAACAAGCAACACAGTACTCTAATCAAAAGGATAATGAATGCAACAGTTCAGCAATGATAAACATACATGTACACAGAATTTAGGATCAAACAAGCTCTATCGTTGTCTAAGGGCAAATGACCAGTTTCAAAGTGACACAAAGTTCAGTTCAATTTAGTTCAGTTCGCAGCAATCGTTGCCATGGCGATGGACAGTGGGGGGAGGAGGAGAGAGAGCAAAACGAATGAATATTCAAAACAGCTTCCACACACAGACCTTCGCAGTCAGCTTTCGGGCGAGTCCTTTGTGATGTCATCTGAGGTCACCGACCGTGACCCCTCCGTTTTCAGATACGACCGTTTCTCTGCGCTGAACCTGGCACCCAGGCAAGGGTGGACACACACCAGGTTCCCACCGATCGTGCCTTTCCACCCTGTGCGTCTAAGGCTTGATCCCGCGACCAGCCTTCTAAAAGCTTCCCACCGACTTGTGAGAGGCGCACCGCTTCCAGGGTCTCGTTACCTCGGGTGTCGTGTGTCCTGCCTTAGCGAACCTGTCCCTTTTTATCCCCCTGCCGGGGTATCGGCTGTCCATCACTTCAAACAGTTCAGGGTTCAAAGGGGGAGCCGCTCTAGACAGCTCTCCTTCCCCTTCATTACACATCTCCAAATGCTGCTATATTGTTTTCCTTATCTCTCTCTCTCTCCTGAAGACAGGTGGCAGACCAACTGCTGATCACACAGGACAGCTAACATCTTATCTATGTGTATTCTTGTCACACTTCCCCCCTTTAAGGATTTTTACCGGGGGAGGGGTAAAAATTACAAACATGAATACATTATTTGATACACACACAAATATACATCTTTATCAGTTATTTGGCTAATACAACGAGTTTGAAGTTGTCAACGCCTGACAGACAGTCAGCCATCACATTTTCTGTTCCTTTTATATGTGTTATTAATAATCCCTTAGACCAGGCTCCAACTTAGCAAACTTCATAGTGGCCAAAAATACTGATGAATTGCGATCAATGTAACTTCTCACTTGGTTTTGTCCCAGACCACAATAACAAGGGTCGTCCCATTCCGACTTAGTTTTCTCTCGCAAGGGCTTAGTAGGAGGGGGAAGGGTAGTGACCGCAGAGTTATTGCAAAACTTCCTACAGTACCCCACCATCTCCAAGAGCCTTCTGAGGGCCCTCTTGTCTGTCAGAGTTGGGAGGTCAGCAATAGCCTGCACTGTAGCTTGCATCACTGCCAGCTGCCCCTGTGTCACCACAATTCCCAGGTAAGTGACCTTCGTGTGGCCGAACTCATTTTTTTTCAAGGTTCACTATCAAGCTGGCTTCAGACAGCCGTATTAGATTGCCAATACACACCTCTGTGTTCGTCAGCCCTTTAGTCACTGAATTACTCATTCTATATGAATGTTGCTTACTAGGCTGACCTATTGTAACAGACACCACCCAACATCCCAGTTCTTTGCATCGCCTCAGGACAATCAAACACATGGGTGCAAGTCATTTAATTACTTCTCCTAAAGAGTCGCTTTGTTTGGGGATTAAGGGAGAGACCTTATCAGCAGACCTGGCCAAAACAATAGCTTTCTCCCATCTGGTCGATACCATACTCATCTTTTCAAAATGTTTTTTTTCTCTTATCAGGGGGCCCCTAGCTTCATTGATTTCCGTGCTAACACCGACTAGGTTTGTTAGCATATCAAAAGCCTGTGACCGTCTCAGTTCGCGTCGGTCATAATCAATAACATCCTTCCCCCTGGGCAGCTGGTAAACCTCTTTCATGGTTCCACCAACTGTTCCCTCCAGTACCGCAAAATGTCCACCGGGGGGTACCTTGTGGGCCAGGTTAAAAACCTCATTCCCATAACTCTTTTGCACCACCCCCCATTCCTCATCTGCGGGCACGGCACTTGGTCTCCCTTGCTTCCTTAGCACTTCCGCCTCCACACAATAGCCTACTAGTTCCCTTGTCAAGTCTGTGTCAGAGAGAGCTGTCTCCGCCAAAACCATCAGCCCCTCGTCTCGCTCCTGCGCCTGCACAAATTCTTTCCTGGCTAATGCTACGTCTGTCCCAGCTCCCTCACTACCTCTTGTCTCACTACACTCCTTTTTTTCACTTTCTACCCCCTTCTCGTACAAGGCTGGCAGAAACGTCTCAGCTAAATTTACTACCGCAGTCCCGTGATGAACCTGTGAGTCCATGGGCGGGGCCTCAATGCTGGCAGGCTGACCTGTCAATCTCACGACTGGGAACACGATTCCCCCGGCGAGGTCATTACCGAGCAAGACTTCCACGCCTTTCATCGGTAATTCGGACCTCACCCCGATCGTGACTAGTCCAGAGACCAGGTTGCTTTGTAAGTGTATCTGGTGCAAAGGGACTGACTTTGTTCCTTCCCCAACACCTTTGACCTCTACCTCCCCAGTCTGGGTCTCTGAGCTAAACTCTAATACACTCTTCAGTATTAGTGACTGACACGCTCCCATGTCACTTAAAGGATTGACGGTGGATATGCAATGGCAAGCATTTAAAGGTTGCATGGATGAACTACAACAATTGTTCATCCCAGTTTGGCAAAAGAATAAATCAAGGAAGGTAGTGCACCCGTGGCTGACAAGAGAAATTAGGGATAGTATCAATTCCAAAGAAGAAGCATACAAATTAGCCAGAGAAAGTGGCTCACCTGAGGACTGGGAGAAATTCAGAGTTCAGCAGAGGAGGACAAAGGGCTTAATTAGGAAGGGGAAAAAAGATTATGAGAGAAAACTGGCAGGGAACATAAAAACGGACTGTAAAAGCTTTTATAGATATGTAAAAAGGAAAAGACTGGTAAAGACAAATGTAGGTCCCCTGCAGACAGAAACAGGTGAATTGATTATGGGGAGCAAGGACATGGCTGACCAATTGAATAATTACTTTGGTTCTGTCTTCACTAAGGAGGACATAAATAATCTTCCAGAAATAGTAGGGGACAGAGGGTCCAGTGAGATGGAGGAACTGAGCGAAATACATGTTAGTAGGGAAGTGGTGTTAGGTAAATTGAAGGGATTGAAGGCAGATAAATCCCCAGGGCCAGATGGTCTGCATCCTAGAGTGCTTAAGGTAGTAGCCCAAGAAATAGTGGATGCATTAGTGATAATTTTTCAAAACTCGTTAGATTCTGGACTAGTTCCTGAGGATTGGAGGGTGGCTAATGTAACCCCACTTTTTAAAAAAGGAGGGAGAGAGAAACCGGGGAATTATAGACCGGTTAGCCTAACGTCGGTGGTGGGGAAACTGCTGGAGTCAGTTATCAAAGATGTGATAACAGCACGTTTGGAAAGTGGTGAAATGATCGGACAAAGTCAGCATGGATTTGTGAAAGGAAAATCATGTCTGACGAATCTCATAGAATTTTTTGAGGATGTAACTAGTAGAGTGGATAGGGGAGAACCAGTGGATGTGGTATATTTGGATTTTCAAAAGGCTTTTGACAAGGTCCCACACAGGAGATTAGTGTGCAAACTTAAAGCACACGGTATTGGGGGTAAGGTATTGGTGTGGGTGGAGAATTGTTTAGCAGACAGGAAGCAAAGAGTGGGAATAAACGGGACCTTTTCAGAATGGCAGGCGGTGACTAGTGGGGTACCGCAAGGCTCAGTGCTTGCTGGGACCCCAGTTGTTTACAATATATATTAATGACTTGGATGAGGGAATTAAATGCAGCATCTCCAAGTTTGTGGATGACACGAAGCTGGGCGGCAGTGTTAGCTGTGAGGAGGATGCTAAGAGGATGCAGGGTGACTTGGATAGGTTGGCAAATTCATGGCAGATGCAATTTAATGTGGATAAATGTGAAGTTATCCACTTTGGTGGCAAAAATAGGAAAACAGATTCTTATCTGAATGGTGGCCGATTAGGAAAAGGGGAGGTGCAACGAGACCTGGGTGTCATTATACACCAGTCATTGAAAGTGGGCATGCAGGTACAGCAGGCGGTGAAAAAGGCGAATGGTATGCTGGCATTTATAGCGAGAGGATTCGAGTACAGGAGCAGGGAGGTACTACTGCAGTTGTACAAGGCCTTGGTGAGACCACACCTGGAGTATTGTGTGCAGTTTTGGTCCCCTAATCTGAGGAAAGACATCCTTGCCTTAGAGGGAGTACAAAGAAGGTTCACCAGATTGATTCCTGGGATGGCAGGACTTTCATATGAAGAAAGACTGGATGAACTGGGCTTGTACTCGTTGGAATTTAGAAGATTGAGGGGGGATCTGATTGAAACGTATAAGATCCTAAAGGGATTGGACAGGCTCGATGCAGGAAGATTGTTCCCGATGTTGGGGAAGTCCAGAACGAGGGGCCACAGTTTGAGGATAGAGGGGAAGCCTTTTAGGACCGAGATTAGGAAAAACTTCTTCACACAGAGAGTGGTGAATCTGTGGAATTCTCTGCCACAGGAAACAGTTGAGGCCAGTTCATTGGCTATATTTAAGGGGGAGTTAGATATGGCCCTTGTGGCTACGGGGGTCAGGGGGTATGGAGGGAAGGCTGGGGCGGGGTTCTGAGTTGGATGATCAGCCATGATCATAATAAATGGCGGTGCAGGCTCGAAGGGCCGAATGGCCTACTCCTGCACCTATTTTTTTTTCTATGTCTCTCCAGATCCGCACTGGAACTGGTTTTAACCCCTCCTTCACTGACACCAATCCGGCCGAGATAAACTTCTCGCGGCCTTCCTGAACTTTGGCAGATCTGTCCTTCCCTAGCGGTTCGTGTACCAGCTCGATACAGCCAGTCAAAATTGCCGTTTTTCCTTTTCCCGTCTCCTTCTTTGGGGCAAAGCACCTGTACGCAAAGTGTCCGACTTTCCCGCAATTATAGCAGACGATCCCAGGAGACTTCCTACTAGACTGCTCCCGGTCTACCTTATCCTTCTCACTAGTCCCCGGCTTACTTTCTGACTTTTCCGGCGGACTCTCCCCGCCGTCCTGACTACCCTTCTGGTAGCCTTTACTCGGTGCGAACTTCATTTTATGCGTCAACGCATACTCATCCGCTAACTTAGCAGTTGCGGCTAACATGGCTGCCTCTTTCTCATCTAGGTAGGGTCTCATACCCTCAGGGACACAAACTTTAAACTGTTCAATCAGGAGCAGCTGTAGCAGTCTGTCATAATCCCCCTCTACCCCCTTCGAGGCGCACCAATGCTCACAATATGTCTGCATCTCACGGGCAAACGCTAAATACGTGCGGTCCCACTGCTTCCTCGCATTCCGGAACCTCTGTCGGTATACCTCCGGGACCAACTCATAAATCCTGAGGATGGCCTCTTTCATCACCTCATACCTCTGGGCATCTTCCGCGGACAAAGCTAAGTAAGCTTCTTGGGCTTTCCCTTTCAGTACACTTTGAAGCAAAACAACCCACTTATCCCTCGGCCATTCCTGACTTATAGCCACTTTTTTGAAATGGAGAAAGCACCGATCCACGTCAGTATCGTCAAATGGGGGAACCAGCCTAACCTCCTGGGTCGCCCGGAACCCACCACCTTGGTTCGGCACGAGCCCCTGCTTGGCCCTTATCTTTAACTTCTCCAGCTCGAATTCCCTTTCCCTCTGCCTCTCTCTCTCTTCTCGCTCCCATTGTCTCTCTTTCTCTTCTCTCTCCAACTGTCTCTCTCTCTCTCTCTCTCTCTTGCCTTTCTAACTTTCTCTTTCTCCAGCCTTTCTAACTCTCTCTCTTTCTCCCGTCTTTCTAACTCTCTCTCTTTCTCCCACCTTTCTAACTCTCTCTCTTTCTCCCGCCTTTCTAACTGCTTCTCTTTGTGTTCTAACTGTCGTACCTGGAACTCGTGCTCGAGTCTCAGTTTTTCAAGCTGTACCTGTACCGCGTCTCCGGCAGGTTTTTCAATAGACACCATCCCCAGCTCACCTTGGGGAAACACCCCTTTAGATGCATAGTGCTCTACGATAGCTCTGTGTATCTCCTCTCTCCTCATTGTCGACTTCCCCTTAGCAAGATTCAACCGTTTGGCCACAGCTATCAATTCCGATTTCCTGGCATCCTCTAATGCCTCCAAGGTCGGCGCCTTTATAAATTCCTCAGCCTCCATTTCTGCTGTTTGTCTTTTCTTTCTTTCGGGAATTTTAACCCAATCAATTTACTCCGTCCCAAATTTAGCGTTCAAAATCCCGGACGAGCCCCCACTTATGGTACGTACCCCGTAACTGGGTTGCCAAACCAGCAGAAATGGATCACTCAGTTGGAGTCTGGATTACTACAACTAAGGAAGTTTTATTAAAGAAACAAGCAAAGCAGTACTCTAATCAAAAGGATAATGAATGCAACAGTTCAGCAATGATAAACATACATGTACACAGAATTTAGGATCAAACAAGTTCTATCGTTGTCTAGGGGCAAATGACCAGTTTCAAAGTGACACAAACTTCAGTTCAATTTAGTTCAGTTCGCAGCAATCGTTGCCATGGCGATGGACAGTGCGGGGGGGGGAGGAGAGAGAGCAAAACGAATGAATATTCAAAACAGCTTCCACACACAGACCTTCGCAGTCAGCTTTCGGGCGAGCCCTTTGTGATGTCATCTGAGGTCACCGACCGTGACCCCTCCGTTTTCAGATACGACCGTTTCTCTGCGCTGAACCTGGCACCCAGGCAAGGGTGGACACACACCAGGTTCCCGCCGATCGTGCCTTTCCACCCTGTGCGTCTAAGGCTTGATCCCGCGACCAGCCTTCTAAAAGCTTCCCACCGACTTGTGAGAGGCGCACCGCTTCCAGGATCTCGTTACCTCAGGTGTCGTGTGTCCTGCCTTAGCGAACCTGTCCCTTTTTATCCCCCTGCTGGGGTATCGCCTGTCCATCACTTCAAACAGTTCAGGGTTCAAAGGGGGAGCCGCTCTAGACAGCTCTCCTTCCCCTTCATTACACATCTCCAAATGTTACTCCATTGTTTTCCTTATCTCTCTCTCTCTCCTGAAGACAGGTGGCAGACCAACTGCTGATCACACAGGACAGCTAACATCTTATCTATGTGTATTCTTGTCACAATACCTTTGAATAGATTAAAATTTGTGCAAAAACAGAAATAATATATTGAAAAAGTGAGGTAGTGTCCAAGGGTTCAATATCCATTTAGGAATCAGATGGCAGAGGGGAAGAAGCTGTTCGTGAATCGCTGAGTGTGTGCCTTCAGGCTTCTGTACCTCCTACCTCATGGTAACTGTGAGAAAAGGGCATGCCCTGGGTGCTGGAGGTCTTTAATAATGGACGCAGCCTTTCTGAGACACCGCTCCCTGAAGATGTCCTGGGTACTTTGTAGGCTAGTACCCAGGATGGAGCTGACTAGATTTACAACCCTCTGCAGCTTCTTTCAGTCCTGTGCAGTAGCGCCACCCCTCCCCCATACCAGACGGTGATGCAGCCTGTCAGAATGGTCTCCGTGGTGCACCTATAGAGGTTCTATCATCAGTTCTGATTCCCATTGTTCCCTTTTGCAACCTCTTCATATTGCTATCATTTGCCACCCCCTTCCCCCCCGACTACCGCCACTCCCACTAATTCTCCTCACTACCACCTAGAGTGGGAGATAATTTATCGTCTCTGCCAGGAACTATACAGTGGTACAGCTAGCGGAGTTGATGCCTCACAGCTCCAAGGCTCTGAGTTTGACCCTGACCTTGGGTACTGCCTGTTGGGTCTGCACGTTCTCCATGTGACCGCATAGCTCTCCTCCAGATGCTCCGGTTTCCTCGCACTTCCCAAAGATGTTGGTTAGTGCTGCATGCAAAGTTACTCCCCTGTCCCCACGTGGGATTCTCTGACCACTTATCTGTTATGCTAATTCCTGTATACCCACCACTGATTAAATGTATCAAGCCAGTTGAAAACGAGATAAAGACCTGGCTAGAAGGAGCAACTTCAGCATTGGAGGACCGTTCTGAAAACACGAATGAGAACGTGTTCAGGGAGGCAGCTACCTTTGACAATTACATTAACATTGATGAATATGAGCCATCTGGGGCTTGCTACATAAAGAAGTGCATGGTGGACGTCACCGTGAGTGCATATCACAAGCCATGGCTGACAGCAGAGGTCCAGGCACAGCTGGGAGATCAGGATGCTGCCTTCAGATTGGGGGATAGGACCGATCTCAGGCCAGCAACAGCTGCACTTTCCTGCGCCATCAGGAATGCAAAGCAGGATTATTCACAGAGAATATACAGCCAGAGACTTGAGGTGCACGTGGCAGGTTAGTCAGACCATAACGGACTACAGGTCCACCCTGCGCATCAACGACAGTGACACTCCTCTTCCTGATAGGCTGAATGTCTTTTGTGCTCGGTTCGATGCACAGGGCGATATGCCAGTGAAGGTGGACCCCTTCTTCCCCCCACCCCCACAACCCCTCCCCCGAGGAGCACGCACTTTGTCTGGCTGCAAACGATGTGAGGAAAACCCTAGGCAGTGTTTACTCGCGTAAAGCTTTGGGGCCTGATAAGGTACCTGGCCCAGTGCTGAGGGACTGTGCAGCCCAGGTAACTGAGGTTCTAGTAGACATCCTCAGTATCTCTCTAGAACAGTCCACAGTCGCCTCAGGCTTCTAGGCAGCCACCACCATCCCAGTTCCCAACAGGGCAACAGTAACCTGCCTCAACAACTACCATACAGAGGCACTGACCTCAACAATAATGAAGTGTTTTGAGTGGCTGGTTACGTTTCACATTATAGTCCATCGTCCTGCTGTAATGGAGCCGTTCCAGTTCGCTAATCACTCAAATCAGTCCACAGATGATAGCATATCATCTGCACTCCACTCCGTCCTGTCCCGGCTGGAATATGTTTCCTCATATGCCAGGATGATGTTCATTGACTTCAGCTCAGCATTTAATACGCTAGTGGGTAAACTGTCCTCACTGGGCTTCAACACCTCTCTCTGGAACTGGATCTTGGACTTTTTGACAGAAAGGCCACAGACAGTCCACTTTGGCAGAAAGGTCTTTAGCTCCATCACGCTGAGCACTGGCGCTCCCCAAGGTTGCGTGCTCAGCCCACTGCTGTTCATGCTGCTGGCATTTGACTGCACTGCCAGATCCAATTCAAACCAAATCATCATGTTCGCTGATGCCACAACAGTGACAAGAATGACAAGATATCATTGAGAGAGAAGGTTGAGCGACCGGTAGGCTGGTGAGAGCATAATAACTTGAATCTCAACACAGACAACACCAAAGAGATCATTGTACAGGCTGACCACTCCTCACTGCACATACATGGCTCCTCCGAGGAAAGAGTTAGGAGTGCTAATTAGCTGGGAGTGCATGAAATGGAGGATCTCACCTGGTCCCTCAGCACCACAAAAAAAGTACAGCAGCATCCCAGCTTCCTGAAGACATTGAGGCAAGTGAGGTTTCCTTCCCCCCCTCACCACCCCCATTCTAACTAACGCTTACAGGAGCACCCTCAGGAGTGTCCTGTCAATCTGCATCGCCGTCTGGTACAGGAACTGCAAGGCATCTGACTGTAAGGACAGCTGAGAGGATCACTGGGGTCTCTCTTCTACCCCTTAGAGATATTTATCAGAAGGGTCCTTAGCGTTGTCAGTGATCCCACCCGTCCATCCAACAATCTCTCTGACCCCCTACTATCAGGCAGGAGGTACCATAGCATTAGGACAAGATGGGAAAAAGCTTCTTCTCCCTCAGGCCGTAAAACTACTGAGCTCCCTGCCACCACCTAGGTCTCATCATGCATGAAGTGTCATACTGTTTATCTGAAACTTGTATTGTATATACACACCTTATCATTTGTTAACTCATTTGTGATAATACCTGCATCACCTTTTGTGCTATGTGTTGTGCGCCTTGGTCCAGAGAAATGTTGTTTCGTTTGGCAGTATATATGTGCATGGTTGAATGACAATAAACTGAACTTTGAAGATGTACAGGTTGGTAGGTCGACCGGCCACTGCAAATCACTCCAACATGTGGCAAAGTGGTAGATTCCAGGTGCACCTGATAGTCATAGTCATAGTCATACTTTATTGATCCCGGGGGAAATTGGTTTTCATTACAGTTGCACCATAAATAATAAATAGTAATAGAACCATAAATAGTTAAATAGTAATATGTAAATTATGCCAGTAAATTATGAAATAAATCCAGGACCAGCCTATCGGCTCAGGGTGTCTGACCCTTCAAGGGAGGAGTTGCAAAGTTTGATGGCCACAGGCAGGAATGACTTCCTGTGATGCTCTGTGCTGTATCTCGGAGGAATGAGTCTCTGGCTGAATGTACTCCTGTGCCCACCCAGTACATTATGTAGTGGATGGGAGACATTGACCAAGATGGCATGCAACTTAGACAGCATCCTCTTTTCAGACACTACCGTGAGAGAGTCCAGTTCCATCCCCACAACATCACTGGCCTTACGAATGAGTTTGTTGATTCTGTTGGTGTCTGCCTGATGCCCCAGCACACAACAGCAAACATGATAGAGGTACAGGGAGAGTGAAATGAGATTAGTGTGAGTGGGCTCCTTATGGCCAGACCAGGCACAGTGGGCCAGACAACCTGCTTCTGTGATATATGGCTCTATGTAAGAGCGAGCACATAGTCACAAGACGAAGACTCCACACAGACAACACCTGAAGTCAGGATCGAACCCCTGTCCTTGGAATTGTGAGGCAGCCGCTCTGCTAGATGTGCCACTCTAACGCCCTACAGTATGCAACTACAAAAACAGTTTACACTTTATTTCCACACTTGGGCTGATGGTCCACATTTACCATGCATTATTAATCACAGAAGCCAGTGGTGGTCACCAACACCACAAAAATGGCAACGGTAAAATTACAGTTACAAAAGTAATAGCCAATAGTGAAAGGAAAATAACAGTTAATGTATTGATCTTAAAAGCAATCATTAAATCATTTATTTGGGGTAGATTAAAAACTTGCTCTGAAATGAAAGATTTGCAATCATATATCGGTTTTCATTGATTCTACAGTTTTCTGAAATGGAGCAACTTCACGTTAGTTAATATGAACATTGTTTTGCATATAGAAATGAATCCATGACTCTCATCGGCTCACCTGCTTCCAGGTGTCACAGATTTTAAATCTGTTTCCAGGTGCCAATGATAGTAGCTGTTTATTTTTTAGTCTGTTGCTTGGAAAGTGGAGTTGAGGTTACATTTAATTGTGATCTTACTGGAACAACGGACAGGCTTGAGGGGCTGAGATCTCCTTCAGTGCCTATTATTTGGATGTTAGATGAAGAACAAGTATTGGTAGGCAGTATATTTTGAGTCAGCATGCAAACCAGTTCGTCGGCCCATCTTGTCCATGCCAACCAAGATGCCTGTCTAAACTTATCCCTTTTGCCTGGGATTGGCAATACCCTGCTAACCTTTCCTATCTGTGGATCTGTTGGAATGTCTTTAAAATGTTGTAATCGTACCCACCTATACCACTTTCTCTGGTAGCTCATTCTGTACATACACAACATTCTGTGTGAAAATCTTTCCCTTCAGGACTCTTAAAGCCCTTGAGGTGCTATAGTAGCAAAGCAGCTAGCGTGACACTATTATAGCTCAGGGTGTCGGAGGTCAGAGTTCGATTCCAGAGCTTGTACGTGCTCCCTGTGACCAGGGGTTCCTCTAGATGCTTCACTTTCCACCCATAGTCCAAAGACATACCCCTTAGTAGGTTAATTGGTCATTGCAAATTGTTCTGTGATTAGGCTAACATTAAGTAGAAGGATAACTGGGCTTGAGGGCATGTTGCATGCTATATCTCTAAATAAAGCTTTCCCCTCTCATTTTGAACTGCTGCCTTTAGTTTTATCCTAGGAAAAAGTTTATCTCTATTGACCCTTTCTGTGCCCGTCATGATTTATCCACCTCATATAAGCTGTCCCTCAGCCTCTTTCACTCCAGAAAAAAACACTCCATCTATCTAATCTTCCCTTAAAGCTCAAGCCCTCCAGTCCAGGCAACATACCTGTGTATCATTTCTGTACCCTCTTCAGCTTCGTCTCATCTTGCTTATAGGTCTCCTTTGACATGATATTGGAATGTTAGCCTTGAATTTGTGGTTGACCTAGAAGCCTGTCATGAACCCCAAGTTTACTGCATCCGAAATAGAAAGTATCAATCGAATTATGCTTCTATTCTTAATAATCATCAACACCGATTTTGAGTAAATTTTGCTTTGGAAAGAAGAAAATAAAACTTTTCACTGTCGCTCTGACCCACCAATATTTAACTACTTTTCCCTCCTGGAAGTTGTTCATTTACAAATGTGAGCATTTGCACACAGATACTATCAATCTGTGTGCAACCTCACAGCTGTCCCAGGGTGTCCAGGTTTGGACAAGGTTCAACAATAATATAAAAATGCTTGATTCGCTTAAGAGAACATCTCTCCTAAATAAGATCACCGTAAAAGCAATATGAAAAAATACAGATCCGTAAGTAAACAATAAATCAGAGGGCAAGTTTTGAAGTTCCCTTATAGTTAATGGATTGTATAAAGTTTCATTTCATTAATCATTCAATCAGTTTCTTTCTTCATTTCAGCTTTAACATTTCGGTTAACATTCCATTAAAATCTACTGTTGATTTAAATAGCGGAGTTCATGAAGGTCAAAAATCCAAATTATACACCAACTAAAATAATAAAGTCAAAAATTTCCTGCAGCTTCTCTCAAAAATACATCCAGTTCTTTGAGTGAGAACAAGTATTTTATGAAGCAGTCATGAGGCACATCAAGAGAGAGAATGATTAAGACACACAAGTGCATGTTTTGTTGAAGGGATAGGTTTTAGACAAAGCCTGAAAGGAGGACAACTGAATCGGTGCCAGGTGATCATGGGAATTTCGGAATTAAAGGTCTCAGTATCTGGAGGTGTGGCTGCAAGTTGTAAAGCAGGAAGGAAATTGAGAGTACGGAGATTACAGTGATCAGGACAGGAGGAACAGAGAGCTCCCAAAAATTTGCAGATTGAAAGAAGTGATAGCGATAAGGTAATGGATGTTGCTGGCAATGCCAGCATTAATTGTCTGCACCTGATTGCTCCTTGGCTGTTGAGGTAGTTATAAGACAATCGTATTGGTGAGATTAGAGTCACATATAGACCAGACTAGGTAGGGATGGCAAATTTAATTTTCTGAATTCAATGCAATGATCCCGTAATTTCGTGATTAGGGTACTATGAATTGCAGGGCACTAGAGAGCGTAATGGAACAGAGGAATCCAAGACGACAGATGCATAGTTTGTTGGAAGTGGCACCTCAGGTAGACAGGATGGTGAAAAAGGTGTTTAGCATGGTGATCTTTGTCGTTGAGGCATTGAAAAGGAGCTGCGACATTATATTGCAGTTATACAAGTTGTTGGTGAAACTGCACTTTGAGTACTGTGTACAGTTTTGGTCACCATGTTATGGGAAAGGCATTGTTAAACTGGAAAGATTGCAGAAGAAGATTTATGAGGATGTTGTGAGGACTAGAGGGCCTGAGTTATAGAGAAGATTCGCCAGGCAAGGCCCTTATTCCTTGGAACGTTGGAGAATGATGGAAACCTCATAGAAGTGTCTAAAATGACAAGGGACATAGATAAGGCGGACAGCAAACCTTTTCCCCAGGGTAGGGTAATCTAAAACTAGGGGACATAGATTTAGCGAGAGAGGGGAAAGGTTTGAAAGGGACCTGAGGAGCAACACTTTCATGCAGTAGTGAGCATATGGAATGGGCTGCCAGAGGAATTGTTTGAGGAAGATATAATACTTAAGAAGCACTGAGGTAGGTACATGGAGGGGAAGGGATAAAGGGACAGGGAATTGAAACAAGCTGTGGAGGCACCATGGCGGGCATGGATGTGCCAAAGGGCCCGTGTCCATGCTGTATGACTCCATAACTCTATTATTATGACTGAAGTTAGGACATCTTTGCTGCCAGAAGGTGTGTATGCATGTTCACAGGATCTATGAAGGTATTTGGGTGGATAGTTAATGTGTTCAATACTGACATGCACTGTTGTAAATGGCGATATTTGGTTCCCTCAGAAACTACCGTCCATCCTCTGGTGATTCTGTGTTACAGGCCCAACCTCGGTCTTCCTTTCAGTCTCCTTGTGGGTTTGATCAATACTGAGCTGAGGGTTGTCCTCGGAATGCTGGGTGTGGATGTGGAGAAGGGTTGGCTTTACTGAATTTCATGGAAATTTAGTGACTCCAGCACTCAGTCCCACCCTTAAACCTTGGGGGCTTTTGTAGCCAGTAGGAGGAGGGATAGTAGATTAACAAATGCTGCCCTTCTCTCACTGAACTACAGCAGGTGCTACAAAGTCCCAGTTCCTTCATTTCCAATCTGCTGCAGAATCAGATTTTACACCATAACAATAGGCAAAAAAAATAACTTCAAAACAGACGGGAGGTAGTGGGATTATCTACATACCATACACAACAGCACTTAACTAATATGCTGAAACATTTCCCATGTTTCTGAAGTCAAGGCAAAAGTATAGAGGAATGACAGGCAGGTCCATCCAGTCTTTCCTCAGAATTTGAACACAATGGAATACACTCAGAGCTAAACGGTGGATTGAGAACCTAAATCTAGTTCCATAGTCCTGAAAATATTTGCATTCTAGGAGTGCCCAAGGAGTCATGATGCTTTTTCAAAGGTGCACTGTGAAATATCAAAGTCAAAGTACATTTATTCTTGATGTACATATATGTCACCATATACGACCCTGAGATTCAAGAAACAAAATAGAATCAGTGACGAACTGCACACAGCAAAGACAGACAAACAAACAACGTGCAAAAGATAACAAATTTTGCAAATACAAAAAAGAGAAAACAAGTATATGTTTTAGAGTCCTTGAAAGTGAGTCCACAAGTTGTGGAATCAATTCAGTGATGGGTGGGTGAAGTTATCCACTCTGGTTCAAGAGCTTGATAGTTGAGGGTCAATAACTGTTCTGAACCTGGTGGTGGTGTGGGACCCGAGGCTTCTGTACCTCCTTCCTGATAGCAGCAGTGAGAAGGGAGCATGGCCTGGATGGTGTGGGTCTCTGATGATGGATGCTTTTCTGCGACAGCATTCCTTATAGATGTGCTTAATAGTGGAGTGGAGCTTTACTACTGATGGACCGTGCTGTATCCACTACTTTTTGGAGGTTTTTCAATTCAAGAGCATTGGTATTTCCATACCAGACCATGATGCAACCAATAAGTATACTCTCCACTGTGCATCTATTGTCGTAAAGTGGCAGACCCAAATGCAAGACACAGACACTGAAGTACTAGGAACAGGACAGGACTAGAGTTAGGGACGTGACTGGATGCCAACTAGGAGCTGGGACAAGAACACAGACTTGGGCTAGGGTCATTGGCTAGTCAAGCGGAACCAGGACAAGGAATTGGGAAGAAGGAGCCAGGGCTTGGACTCCGAGCTGGAGACTGGACAAAGACCCAGAACCTGGGTCTTGACTCGGGCTCAGACCCCGGAACTAGGCAAGAACATGACATGGCTACAGGACTGGACATGGCTTAGGTTTTTCATGCCTTGGGTTCGGACTCTGAGCCAGAGACTGGACAATGACCCAAAACGTGGCTCTTGACTCAGACTCGGACTTCGGAACTAGGCGAAGACATGACGTAGTCTTGGGAGACAGGACTAAGCGGGGTTACAGGACAGAACGAGAGACTCCTGGGCAAGATGAGGGAACTCCAGGACAGGACGAGGCACATGGACAGGATGAGGGAACTCTAGGACAGGACGAGGCACATGGACAGGACGAGGGAACTCCAGGATGGGACGAGGGGACTCCAGGACAGGAGGAGGCACATGGACAGGATGAGGGAACTCCAGGACAGGACGAGGCAAATGGACAGGATGAGGGAACTCCAGGACAGGACGAGGCACATGGACAGGATGAGGGAACTCCAGGACAGGACGAGGCAGGACGACGGCACTCCAGGACAGGACGAAACACACGGACAGGACGAGGGCACTCCAGGACAGAACGAGGTACATGGACAGGATGAGGCACACGGACAGGATGAGGGAACTCCAGGACAGGACGAGGGAACTCCAGGACAGGATGATGGCACACGGACAAGATGAGGCAGGACGAGGGCACTCCAGGACATGACGAGGCACATGGACAGTACGTGGGGTCTCCACGACAGGACGAGGCACACGGACAGGACGAGGGGACTCCAGGACAGGATGAGGCACACGGACAGGATGAGGGGTCTCCAGGACAGGACGAGGCACACAGACAGGACGAGGCACACAGACAGGACGAGGAGACTCCAGGACAGGACGAGGGACACGGACAGGACGAGGCAGGATGAGGGGACTCCAGGACAGGACGAGGCAGGACGAGGGGACTCCAGGACAGGACGAGGGAAATCCAGTAGAGGACAAGGGAACTCCAGGACAGGACGAGGCACATAGACAGGATGACGGAACTCCAGGACAGGACGAGGCACATGGACAGGAAGAGGGAACTCCAGGACAGGATGAGGGACACGGACAGGACGAGGCAGGACGAGGGCACTCCAGGACAGGACGAGGCACACTGTCAGGACGAGGGGACTCCAGGACAGGACGAGGCACACGGACGGGATGAGGGGACTCCAGGACAGGAGGAGGCACATGGACAGGACGAGGGGACTCCAGGACAGGACGAGGCACATGGACAGGATGAGGCACACGGACAGGACGAGGGCACTCCAGGACAGGACGAGGCACATGGACAGGACGAGGCACACGGACAGGATGAGGGAACTCCAGGACAGGACAAGGGAATTCCAGTACAGGACAAAGGAACTCCAGGACAGGATGAGGCACATGGACAGGACGAGGGAACTCCAGGACAGGACGAGGGAACTCCAGGACAGGACGAGGCACACGGACATGATGAGGGAACTCCAGGACAGGACGAGGGACACGGACAGGACGAGGCACACGGACAGGACGAGGCAGGACATGGGCACTCCAGGACAGGACGAGGCACACTGTCAGGACAAGGGGACTCCAGGGCAGGACGAGCACGGGCAGGACGAGGTGACTCCAGGACAGGACGAGGCACACGGACAGGACGAGGGGCTCCAGGACAGGATGGGGCACATGGACAGGACGAGGCACATGGACAGGACGAGGCACACGGACAGGACGAGGGAACTCCAGGACAGGACGGGGCACATGGACAGGACGAGGCACATGGACAGGACGAGGAAACTCCAGGACAGGACGAAGGAATTCCAGTACAGGACAGGATGAGGTATGTGAACAGAACAAGACACATGGACAGGACGAGGGAACTCCAGGACAGGACGGGGCACATGGACAGGACGAGGCACATGGACAGGACGAGGGAACTCCAGGACAGGACGAGGGAATTCCAGTACAGGACAGGATGAGGTATGTGAACAGGACAAGACACATGGACAGGACGAGGGGACTCCAGGACAGGACGAGGCACATGGACAGGACGAGGGAACTCCAGGACAGGACGAGGGAATTCCAGTACAGGACAGGATGAGGTATGTGAACAGGACAAGACACATAGACAGGACGAGGGGACTCCAGGACAGGACGAGGCACATGGACAGGACCAGGGAACTCCAGGACAGGACGAGGGAACTCCAGGACAGGACGAGGCACACGGACAGGATGAAGGAACTCCAGGACAGGACAAGGGACACGGACAGGACGAGGCAGGACGAGGGGACTTCAGGACAGGACGAGGCACATGGACAGGACAAGGCACACAGACAGGACGAGGCACACAGACAGGACGAGGCACACGGACAGGACGAGGGGACTCCAGGACAGGACGAGGGAATTCCAGTACAGGACAGGATGAGGTATGTGAACAGGACAAGACACATGGACAGG
The DNA here is from genome assembly GCF_963921235.1 of Mobula hypostoma. NCBI lineage: Eukaryota > Metazoa > Chordata > Chondrichthyes > Myliobatiformes > Myliobatidae > Mobula > Mobula hypostoma. Next base: position 120,272,267 of record NC_086102.1, on the reverse strand, counting down.
ACGAGGGGGCTCCAGGACAGGACGAGGCACATGGACAGGACGAGGCACACGGAGAGGACGAGGGGACTCCAGGACAGGACGAGGGAATTCCAGTACAGGACAGGATGAGGTATGTGAACAGGACAAGACACATGGACAGGACGAGGGAACTCCAGGACAGGACGGGGCACATGGACAGGACGAGGGAACTCCAGGACAGGACGAGGGAATTCCAGTACAGGACAGGATGAGGTATGTGAACAGGACAAGACACATAGACAGGACGAGGGGACTCCAGGACAGGACGAGGCACATGGACAGGACGAGGGAACTCCAGGACAGGACGAGGGAACTCCAGGACAGGACGAGGCACACGGACAGGATGAAGGAACTCCAGGACAGGACAAGGGACACGGACAGGACGAGGCAGGACGAGGGGACTTCAGGACAGGACGAGGCACATGGACAGGACAAGGCACACAGACAGGACGAGGCACACAGACAGGACGAGGCACACGGACAGGACGAGGGGACTCCAGGACAGGACAAGGCACACGGACAGGACGAGGGGACTCCAGGACAGGACGAGGGAATTCCAGTACAGGACAGGATGAGGTATGTGAACAGGACAAGACACATGGACAGGACGAGGGAACTCCAGGACAGGACTGGGCACATGGACAGGACAAGGCACATGGACAGGACGAGGGAACTCCAGGACAGGACGAGGGAATTCCAGTACAGGACAGGATGAGGTATGTGAACAGGACAAGACACATGGACAGGATGAGGGGACTCCAGGACAGGACGAGGCACATGGACAGGACGAGGGAACTCCAGGACAGGACGAGGGAATTCCAGTACAGGACAGGATGAGGTATGTGAACAGGACAAGACACATAGACAGGACGAGGGGACTCCAGGACAGGACGAGGCACATGGACAGGACGAGGGAACTCCAGGACAGGACGAGGCACACGGACAGGATGAAGGAACTCCAGGACAGGACAAGGGACACGGACAGGACGAGGCAGGACGAGGGGACTTCAGGACAGGACGAGGCACATGGACAGGACAAGGCACACAGACAGGACGAGGCACACAGACAGGACGAGGCACACGGACAGGACGAGGGGACTCCAGGACAGGACGAGGGAATTCCAGTACAGGACAGGATGAGGTATGTGAACAGGACAAGACACATGGACAGGACGAGGGGACTCCAGTACAGGACGAGGCACATGGACAGGACGAGGCACACGGAGAGGACGAGGGAACTCCAGGACAGGATGAGGGAATTCCAGGACAGGACGGGGCACATGGACAGGACGAGGCACATGGACAGGACGAGGGAACTCCAGGACAGGACGAGGGAATTCCAGTACAGGACAGGATGAGGTATGTGAACAGGACAAGACACATGGACAGGACGAGGGGACTCCAGGACAGGACGAGGCACATGGACAGGACAAGGGAACTCCAGGACAGGACGAGGGAGTTCCAGTACAGGACAGGATGAGGTATGTGAACAGGACAAGACACATAGACAGGACGAGGGGACTCCAGGACAGGACGAGGCACATGGACAGGACAAGGGAACTCCAGGACAGGACGAGGGAACTCCAGGACAGGACGAGGCACACGGACAGGATGAAGGAACTCCAGGACAGGACGAGGGACACGGACAGGACGAGGCAGGACGAGGGGACTTCAGGACAGGACGAGGCACATGGACAGGACAAGGCACACAGACAGGACAAGGCACACAGACAGGACGAGGGGACTCCAGGACAGGACAAGGCACACGGACAGGACGAGGGGACTCCAGGACAGGACGAGGGACACAGACAGGATGAGGGGACTCCAGGACAGGACGAGGCACATGGACAGGACAGGACGAGGCACATGGACAGGACGAGCAGACTCCAGGACAGGACGAGGGAATTCCAGTACAGGACAAGGGAAATCCAGGACAGGACGAGGCACATAGACAGGATGAGGGATCTCCAGGACAGGACGAGGGACATGGACAGGGCGAGGCAGGACGAGGGCACTCCAGGACAGGACGAGGCACATGGACAGGACGAGGGGACTTCAGGACAGGACGAGGCACATGGACAGGACGAGGGGACTCCAGGACAGGACGAGGCACACGGACAGGATGAGGCAGGACGACGGCACTCCAGGACAGGATGAGGAACACGGACAGGATGAGGGCACTCCAGGACAGGACGAGGCACATGGACAGGATGAGGGAACTCCAGGACAGGACAGGACGAGGGAACTCCAGCACAGGACGAGGGATACGGACAGGACGAGGCAGGATGAGGGGACTCCAGGACAGGACGAGGCACATGGACAGGACAAGGGAACTCCAGTACAGGACGAGGCACATGGACAGTACGAGGGAACTCCAGGACAGGACGAGGAACAGGGACAGGACAAGAGGACTCCAGTACAGGAGGAAGCACATGGACAGGATGAGGGGACTCCAGGACAGGACGAGGCACACGGACAGGACGAGGGAACACCAGGACAGGACGAGGCACACGGACAAGATGAGGCAGGATGAGGGAACTCCAGGACAGGACGAGGGACACGGACAGGACGAGGCAGGACGAGGGGACTCCAGGACAGGACAGGGGGACTCCAGGTCAGGACGCGGCACACGGACAGGACGAGGGGTCTCCAGGACAGGACGAGGCACACGGACAGGACGAGTGGACTCCAGGACAGGACAAGGGCACTCCAGGACAGGATGAGGCACATGGACAGGACGAGGGAACTCCAGGACAGGATGAGGGCACTCCAGGACAGTATGAGGCACATGGACAGGACGAGGGAACTCCAGGACAGGATGAGGGAACTCCAGGACAGGACGAGGCACACGGACAGGATGAGGGAACTCCAGGACAGGACGAGGGACACGGACAGGACGAGGCAGGACGTGGGCACTCCAGGACAGGACGAGGCACACTGTCAGGACAAGGGGACTCCAGGACAGGACGAGCACGGGCAGGACGAGGTGACTCCGGGACAGGATGAGGCACACGGACAGGACGAGGGGACTCCAGGACAGGATGGGGCACATGGACAGGACGAGGCACATGGACAGGACGAGGCACACGGATAGGACGAGGGAACTCCAGGACAGGATGAGGGAACTCCAGGACAGGACGGGGCACATGGACAGGACGAGGCACATGGACAGGACGAGGGAACTCCAGGACAGGACGCGGGAGTTCCAGTACAGGACAGGATGAGATATGTGAACAGGACAAGACACATGGACAGGACGAGGGGACTCCAGGACAGGACGAGGCACATGGACAGGACAAGGGAACTCCAGGACAGGACGAGGCACATGGACAGGACAAGGGAACTCCAGGACAGGACGCGGGAGTTCCAGTACAGGACAGGATGAGATATGTGAACAGGACAAGACACATGGACAGGACGAGGGGACTCCAGGACAGGACGAGGCACATGGACAGGACGAGGGAACTCCAGGACAGGACGAGGCACACGGACAGGATGAAGGAACTCCAGGACAGGACGAGGGACACGGACAGGACGAGGCAGGACGAGGGGACTTCAGGACAGGACGAGGCACATGGACAGGACGAGGCACACAGACAGGACGAGGCACGCAGACAGGACGAGGCACACGGACAGGACGAGGGGACTCCAGGACAGGACGAGGCACACGGACAGGACGAGGGGACTCCAGGACAGGACGAGGGACACTGACAGGACGAGGGGACTCCAGGACAGGACGAGGCACAGGACAGGACAGGACGAGGCACATGGACAGGACGAGCAGACTCCAGGACAGGACGAGGGAATTCCAGTACAGGACAAGGGAACTCCAGGACAGGACGAAGCACATAGACAGGATGAGGGAACTCCAGGACAGGACAAGGGGACTCCAGGACAGGACGAGGCACATGGACAGGAAGAGGGAACTCCAGGACAGGACAAGGCACACGGACAAGATGAGGCAGGATGAGGGAACTCCAGGACAGGACGAGGGACACGGACAGGGCGAGGCAGGACGAGGGCACTCCAGGACTGGACGAGGCACAGGGACAGGACGAGGGGACTCCAGGACAGGACGAGGCACATAGACAGGATGAGGGAACTCCAGGACAGGACAAGGGGACTCCAGGACAGGACGAGGCACATGGACAGGAAGAGGGAACTCCAGGACAGGACAAGGCACACGGACAAGATGAGGCAGGATGAGGGAACTCCAGGACAGGACGAGGGACACGGACAGGGCGAGGCAGGACGAGGGCACTCCAGGACTGGACGAGGCACAGGGACAGGACGAGGGGACTCCAGGACAGGACGAGGCACATGAAAAGGACGAGGGGACTCCAGGACAGGATGAGGCACACGGACAGGATTAGGCAGGACGACGGCACTCCAGGACAGGATGAGGAACACGGACAGGACGAGGGCACTCCAGGACAGGACGAGGCACATGGACAGGACGAGGCACATGGACAGGATGAGGGAACTCCAGGACAGGACAGGACGAGAGAACTCCTGGACAGGACAGGACAGGACGAGGGAACTCCCGGACAGGACGAGGGAACTCCAGGACAGGATGAGGCACACGGACAAGATGAGGCAGGATGAGGGAACTCCAGCACAGGACGAGGGACACAGACAGGACGAGGCAGGATGAGGGGACTCCAGGACAGGACGAGGCACATGGACAGGACAAGGCACATGGACAGGATGAGGGAACTCCAGGACAGGACAAGGAACAGGGACAGGACAAGAGGACTCCAGGACAGGAGGAGGCACATGGACAGGATGAGGGGACTCCAGGACAGGACGAGGCACACGGACAGGATGAGGGAACTCCAGGACAGGACAAGGGAACTCCAGGACAGGATGAGGCACACGGACAAGATGAGGCAGGATGAGGGAACTCCAGGACAGGACGAGGGACACGGACAGGACGAGGCAGGACGAGGGGACTCCAGGACAGGACGGGGGGACTCCTGGTCAGGACGAGGCACACGGACAGGACGAGGGGTCTCCAGGACAGGACGAGGCACACGGACAGGACGAGCGGACTCCAGGGCAGGACGAGGGAATTCCAGTACAGTGCAAGGGAACTCCAGGACAGGATGAGGCACATAGACAGGATGAGGGAACTCCAGGACAGGACAAGGGCACTCCAGGACAGGACGAGGCACACGGACAGGATGAGGGAACTCCAGGACAGGACGAGGGACACGGACAGGACGAGGCAGGACGAGGGGACTTCAGGACAGGACGAGGCACATGGACAGGGCAAGGCACACAGACAGGACGAGGCACACAGACAGGACGAGGCACACGGACAGGACGAGGGGACTCCAGGACAGGACAAGGCACACGGACAGGACGAGGGGACTCCAGGACAGGACGAGGGACACGGACAGGATGAGGGGACTCCAGGACAGGACGAGGCACATGGACAGGACAGGACGAGGCACATGGACAGGACGAGCAGACTCCAGGACAGGACGAGGGAATTCCAGTACAGGACAAGGGAACTCCAGGACAGGACGAGGCACATAGACAGGATGAGGGAACTCCAGGACAGGACGAGGGACATGGACAGGGCGAGGCAGGACGAGGGCACTCCAGGACAGGACGAGGCACATGGACAGGACGAGGCACATGGACAGGATGAGGGAACTCCAGGACAGGACAGGACAAGAGAACTCCTGGACAGGACAGGACAGGACGAGGGAACTCCTGGACAGGACGAGGGAACTCCAGGACAGGATGAGGCACACGGACAGGACGAGGGGACTCCAGGACAGGACGGGGCACATGGACAGGACGAGGCACATGGACAGGACGAGGGAACTCCAGGACAGGACGAGGGAATTCCAGTACAGGACAGGATGAGGTATGTGAACAGGACAAGACACATGGACAGGACGAGGGGACTCCAGGACAGGACGAGGCACATGGACAGGACAGGATGAGGCACATGGACAGAACAGGATGAGGCACGTGGACAGGACAGGATGAGGGAACTCCTGGACAGGACAGGACGAGAGAACTCCTGGACAGGACAGGACAGGACGAGGGAGCTCCTGGACACGATGTGGGACATGAATCCTTGACTTGGTACTTAGGAACAGCCAAGCCTTGAACTTGGGACAACAGGAACCTCGGAACCTTGGATTTGGGACGACAGGAACACAGAACACAGAGCCTTGGTCTTGGGGTGGACAGGAACACAGAGCCTTGGTCTAGAGCACGGGAATACAGAGGCTTGGACTTGAGAGACAGGAACACAGAGCCGGGACCCCTCCTTGGGAACACGACCTGGAGCTGGGGCGCAACACAGAATGCTGAACACGATGAGACGGTTCCAAACACTAGGTAGCGGCAAACGGCCAGACCTACCTAGCGAAGGCATGGACACAGAGACAGTTCCAACCCAACGATAGACAGTTCCTCATCTTGACACAACAAGTCTCCAGTCTCACTCCTCTGGTTAAACTTGACAAGGTTGTGGGCACGGCTCCAGACACAGGTTGTGGGCAAGGCTCCAGACTCAGGTTGCAGGGCAAGGCTCGAGGCACAGGTTGCGGGGCAAGGCTCCAGGCACAGGTTGTGGTCAAGGCTCCAGAAGGAAGGGGAAAGGAAGGGAACAGTCCAGCCTCAGGGCAACGGCAAAGACGGCCTGGCTTACCCAACGGAGGCAAGGACCAGGAAGGGACAGATCCAACTGCAGGTTAACGGCAAAGACAGGCTGATTTACCCACAGAGGCAAGGACAGGATGTTGATGAGACAAACCAGCCCTCACACTTGAACCCAGGGCCACTTATATTCCCAGCCCCAAGACAAGCATCAGGTACCTATGATTAAGCCCAACTGAAGCAAGGGACAGCCGAAAGACCTGGAGTCCGGAGTCCACTGACTGGACCGTGAACCAGAACGTGAACTTCACGGACCGGACCATGACACCTGTAGAGTTTGTCAAAATTTTAGACAACATGCTGCATCTTCTCAAACTTCTAAGAAAGCAGAGGCACTGCCTTTGTAATGGCACTGTATGTATTGGACCCAGGACAGGTCCTCTGAAATGATAATAGTGAGGAATTTAAAATTTTTTGAAGCCCCTTATGAAACTCATTTGGGTAAATTAGCTTGGGAAATACTGAAATCATTTCCCAAAATTGAACAGTACCTTATGGATATAGTCTCATACCAGGTGATGTGTTGGTTTTCTCCAAATTCTCTACTTTCTTCCCACACTCCATGGATGTACTGGTCAATTCTCTAGTTAGCCGCTGTAAATTGTACCTTGTGTGTTAGCAAGTGGCAGAATTTGTGGGGAGTTGATGGGAAAGTGGAGAAAATAGAATGGGACTAGTGTCAGATTGGTGTAAATGGATGCTGATGCTGACTAGCTAACAGACCTGTTGCCAGCCATATGGTGGAATCTGGATTATTCTTATGCAGTGGAATGACTGCATTTCCTTGATGTAGAATGGAAAGGTGGAAAATAAACTCCCCATCTGAAGGGAGGAATAGTTCGCCATGGTGTATGTTCTGCAAGCATCATTATGCTGCAGTATGTAGTCAGTGAGGCACTCTCAGATTGATGAGCCACATTTATAGCGGGAGACTTTTTGCATGTGGCTTTCCAGGTCATTAGGTAGGAACACCCTGTTCCTGGTGAATAAATAATACATTATCCATTCGGAGCACTGAGCTATTTTGTGCATCCTAAATGGAATCTGTATCTCCGTAGGGACACTGAGAGCTTTAACTTTCTCTACATGTTTTGTTTCAGTGTGCCAGATAGTGTACGTGTTAAATTTATGCACCGGATCAAATGCTCTATTCAAACAGAGGGACAAATTCCACCTGAACCAATATGCTCAGGGAAGCTCCATTCACTTATACATAGAGAAACCTTAATTGAATTCAATTTTCAGAATTCCCACATGCATTCATCTCATTAACTTCAACTAGAGAAAAAAAATCAAGTGGTCTCTCCCAATATCCAACCAGTCAATTATGAACATTTTTTCTCAGGAAAGCTTGAGTGAATTTGATGGGTCAAGATCATATCCAGTGTCCACATAAAATATTTTCATTAGCTAACCTAAAAATTTTTCTTAGTTCTATCACCAGCTTCCATTCTTGAGTAATCACATTGAGTAATACATGCAAGTAATCACATTCAACACACACAAAATGCTGGAGGACCTCAGAAGGCCAGGCAGCATTTACGGAAAAGAGTGAAGAGTCAGTATTTCGGACCGAGGCCCTTCATCAGGACTGGTGAAGGGTTTCGGCCCAAAACGTTGACAGTTGCAAATTCTTACAGTTTTGGGAAGAGCAGTTGCTATGCCAAGCTGTGATGCATTTGGTTAGGATACTTTCCATGGTGGGTCTATAAAAATTGGTGAGGATCACTGGGGCCATTGAGTCTACATGACTGGGCAAATTACTGATAACATTAACATCGCAGAAAGGATGGATTTACCATAGTGGGAATGCAGCAAAGATTCACCAGATCGATTTCAGGGAAGGAGGGTATTTTTTTAAAAGGGAAGATGAATAGGCCAGAACTGGATTCCCTACAGTTTAGGAAAATAAGAAGAGACTGTCATTGGATCTTATGTAGAAAAAACAGTCGGAGTCTTTTTTCCTAGGCGGTGGAGCTTAGAACTAGAGAGCACAGGTATAAAGTGAGGGAGGAGAAGTTTAAAGGAGATCTGAGGGGCAATTTTGTCACACAGAGGGTGGTGGTTATCTGGAAAGGGCTGCCAGAGGAATTACTGGAGCCACACATAATTACAATGTTTGTACGGTGCTTGGAGAGATCCCTAGACAGGAAAGGCAGAGAGATACAGACCAAATGCGGGTAAATGATATTAGTGTATATAGGCATGAACAACTTATGTTGAGGGGTCTATTTCTGTGCTGTACAATTCTATGATTCTATGAAACCCATTGGCCAGAGGTAGGGCTGACACAGTGGTGAAGTTTCTAGAAAAGTTATCTCAGCTCCAGCAGCCTGGGTTCACTCCTGACCTCCAGTGTTCTCTGTGTGGAGTTTGCATGTGTTCCCTCTGACCAGATGCTTCAGTTTTCCTCCCCCATCTCAAAGATGTGTGCCTGTTCAACAAACCAGCTACTTTGTTGGCCACGGTCCTAATGAATAGTAGATCAGGTTCAATTGGCCAAATTGCCCACTCCTATATTTTATCCTTATGTTCTTATAGCAGAGTCCCAGCACTAATTCCTGTAGTAGTCTGTTATTTTGACTTGCCAGCTGTACATTGCTTGTGTACATTAACCAGTCCTTATCCATATGAGTGTGTTAATCCAATCCAACTCGTCTGAACTTGTATAAATCATTGATGTGGCATCTTACCAAATGCTTTTGAAAATATAATTGTTTCTCCTAGCATTCCATCGTTTCTCCGAGTTTCATCCTGCACCCTTAAACGTAATTACCTTTTCAAACATTGTTGCTTTACATTAATGCCTGCAAACTCTCATTTCCCCCTATAAATGTTCTATTGCACATTCTCTATAATAGGTTTTTCAACTACAGGCGACAGACAAATGGTCTTACAAGCCCCTCTTTCTACCCTACCCCCCGAATTTTCTTTCCTCTTCCATAAATGGGGGCAATTTTAAATTCTCAGGATTTCAGGAAGATAATACTGTACCTAATAGATCATTAGCAGCTTGTTAGACAACTGTTTCAAAAGTCTCAATCAGGTTCCAAGCAACATGCCAGATTTTAAATCCCATTTGATCTCTTATGTAATTTTTTTTCGCTGTTAAATTTTAATAACTTGATGTTCCTTATTCTAATGGAATTCTTGAATCTCCCCCACCCCCAGTTTTCAAGAGTTTTTGAAGTCCTCTATTTTAAAATCAGATACTATTTTATCCTACCCACTATGACTTTGCCTGCCTTTGCCTGTGATTGAATCACATTTACATTCTTAGCATAAATGATAGGCTCAATTGCTTGTCAAAAGACAACATCTTAGCTCCTGCAGAATCAGGAAATACAACCCTCATCTTTTATGCTTGTGGGTTATTTCAGGAAGGCACCTGTAACATGTAACACAAGACTCCTGGTTCCACATGGCATCTGGCCTTGATGATCCTTGGTGCATGTCTAGTGTCAAAGAAATCACTCAGCAGCCCTTCTCGGCATTGAGCCTCAAGATGCAGAAGGCAGTTAAATGGATTCCATCTACCACTGGAGGCTTGTTGTGCAAATCAACAGTACTCATCAAACATACAGTTTCTTCACATTGACCAGTCTGAAACAAGAAGAAGGACAAGTTCAGAAAGAAAAGTAGGAATTAGCCCAGAACTGCCTTGCGCACCCATTCAAAAAGATCTTGGCTGATCCTGTATCCCATGGCTTCCACTCTGCCCCAGGACTTCTATCAAGTTCAGTAATTTATCAAATTCAGTCAAATAATTACAGCAACTGAGGTAGATAATTTACAATCAAACCTCAGAGTGCGCAGGTCTGTGGGCTCTCTAAAACCTGACATTTGATCTTTCTTTGAATTCACAAACCCTCTCCCAGTCTGACCTTCTCCCCCAAAGTAGCTATGATCTCAATACCCAACTCTGTTTCACCCTGATTGCTCATAAATGCTGATCATAACCTTCTACCCCATGATAATCTGACAACGTCCTTGAAGTCTTGACAGCTCTAGACCATACCCATCCTCCAGTTGATCTATCTCTGTTTTTACCTACAGTATCTCTATTGCTTTACACTATGTTAACCATGCAAGTTGATGAAGGGCTATGTTAACGTTAACTCCTTTTCTCTCTCCGTAGGTGCTGCCTAGCCTGTTGAATAATTCCAGCCTTTTGTTTTGCTAGAACTATTGAAGGATTTGAGCCTTGTGCACAATGAAACTTTGAGGCAGTAGGACAGTGAAGATAATACTTGTCAGTGAGCCAGAGGAAGTACATTTAAAATACTTTGTCAGGTAATAGAATATTTCAGGCTGAAGGTCAAGTACTAAATGTTAATCACAAGAGGACATGCATTTAAGGTGAAGGGGGAAATTTTAAAGGAGATGTGGGGTCAAGTTTTTTTTCTCTCTCTCACAGACACACACACACACACACACACGCACAACAAAGTGATAGGTGTCTGGAACAGGCTGCCGGCGGTAGTGGTGGAAATTGTTTTTCAGAGGCTGTTAGATTGACACATATACTGTAAAAGGAAGGATAGGTCATGTACAGGTGAAAAGGATTAGTTTAAGTCGGCAAACTGTTCAGCACAGACATCAGGGACCAAATGCTCTGTTTCTGTGTAGTACTTTTCTATGTTCTATGTTGAATGTAAAAAATACCCACTTTTTGATCCCCAAATAGCGTTCAACAGTATCTGTGACCGTTTATGCAAAATAACTATCAATACCTAAAGATAATGTAATTCCCAATATCAAACTAAAATAACTATTTGCAATATTTTCATCTTTAACACAAAATAATCTGCAGATGCTGGGGTCAAAGCAACACTCAGAACACGCTGGAGGAACTCAGCAGGTCAGGCAGCATCCGTGGAAAAGATCGGTCGACATTTCGGGCCGGAACCCTTCGTCAGGACTGTAGGGGGAAGGGGCAGAGACCCAATAAAGCAGGTGTGGGGAGGGTGGGAAGGAGAAGGCTGGTCAGTTCCAGGTGAAAAATCAGTAAGGAGAAAGTTAAAGGGGTGGGGGAAGGGAGGCAGGGAGGTGATAGGCAGGAAAGGTGAAGAAGGAATAGGGGAAAACACAATGGGTAGTAGAAGGAGGCGGACCATGAGGGAGGTGGTAGGCAGCTGGGGGAGGGGGCAGAGTGACATAGAGATAGGGGAAGAGAGGGGGAGGGAATTACCGGAAGTTGGAGATTTCTATGTTCATACCAAGGGGCTGGAGACTACCTAGACGGTATATGAGGTGTTGCTCCTCCAACCTGAGTTTAGCCTCATCATGGCAGTAGAGGAGGCCATGTTTGGACATATCTGAATGGGAGTGAGAAGCAGAGTAGAAGTGGGTGGCTACCGGGAGATCCTGTCTGTTTTGGCGGACGGAGCGGAGGTGCTCGATGAAGCGGTCCCCCAATCTGCGTTGGGTTTCACCGATGTAGAGGAGGCCACACCGGGAGCACCGGATGCAATAGATGACCCCAACAGACTCACAAGTGAAGTGTTGCCTCACTTGGAAGTACTGTTTGGGGCCCTGAATGGTGGCAAGAGAGGAGGTGTAGAGACAGGTGTAGCACTTGCGCTTACAGGGATAAGTGCCGGGTGGGAGTTCCGTGGGGAGGGACGTGTGATCCAGGGAGTCACGGAGGGACTGATCCCTGTGGAAGGTGGAGAGGGATGGAGAGGGAAAGATGTGCTTAGTTGCAGAGGATAATGTGTTGGATCCGGAGGCTAGTGGGGTGGTAGGTGAGTACAAGGGGAACTCTGTCTCTGTTGTGGTGGCGGGAGGATGGGGTGAGAGCCGAAGTGCGGGAAATGGAGGAGATGCGGGTGAGGCCATCATTGATGAAAACAGAAGGGAAACCACGATCCTTAAAGAAAGAGGACATTTGGGATGTCCTGGAACGGAAAGCCTCATCCTTGGAGCAGATGCGGCGGAGACGGAGGAACTGGGAATAGGGAATGGCATTTTTGCACGTGGCAGGGTGGGAAGAGGTATAGTTGAGGTAGTTATGAGAGTCAGTGGGCTTGTAGAAGATGTCAGTGGACAGTCTGTCTCCAGAGATGGAGACCGAGACATCGAGAAAGGGGAGAGAAGTATCCAAGATAGACAAAGTGAATTTGAGGGCTGGGTGGAAGTTTGAAGTAAAGTCGATGAAATTGACGAGCTCAGCATGGGTGCAGGAAGCAGCACCAATGTAGTCATCAATGTACCGAAGGAAAAGTTGGGGAGCAGTACCAGAATAGGCTTGGAGCACAGACTGTTCCACATAACCAATGAAGAGGCAGGCATAGCTAGGGCCCATGTGAGTTCCCATAGCTACACCCTTGGTCTGAAGAAAGTGGGAAGAGCCAAAAGAGAAGTTATTGAGTGTGAGAACCAGTTCCGCCAACCGGAGGAGGGTAGTGGTGGTGGGGAACTGGTGAGGTCTATTATCCAGAAAGTAGCGGAGGGCTTTGAGGCCTTCTTCATGGGGAATAGAGGTGTATAGGGATTGGACATCCATAGTGAAAATGAAATGGCTGGGACCGGGGATCTGGAAGTTATTGAAGAGGTGGAGGGCATGGGATGTATCCCGGATGTAGGTGGGGAGAGACTGAACTATGAGTGACAAAATGGAGTCCAGGTAGGCAGATACAAGTTCGGTGGGACAGGAGCAGGCAGAAGCTATGGGTCTACTGGGACAGTCAGGCTTGCAGATCTTGGGGAGGAGGTAAAACCGAGCGGTATGTGGTGTGAGAATTATGAGTTTAAGGTTGGAGGAGCAATACCTCATATATTGTTTAGGTAGTCTCCAGCCCCTTGGTATGAACATAGAAATCGCCAGCTTCCAGTAATTCCCTCCCCCTCCCTTCCCCTATCCCTATGTCCCTCTGCCCCCTCCCCCAGCTGCCTACCACCTCCCTCATGGTTCCACCTCCTTCTACTACCTATTGTATTTTCCCCTATTCTTTCTTCACCTTTCCTGCCTATCACCTCCCTGCCTCCCTTCCCCCACCCCTTTATCTTTCCCCTTACTGGTTTTTCACCTGGAACCTACCGGCATTCTCCTTCCCACTCTCCCCCCACCTTCTTTATAGGGCCTCTGCCCCTTCCCCCTACAGTCCTGATGAAGGATTCCGGCCCGAAATGTCAACTCATCGTTTCCACGGATGCTGCGCAACCTGCTGAGTTCCTCCAGTGTGTTGTGAGCATTTTCATCTTTAAAGAGCAGTCCATCATGCTTGTCCAGTAGGAGAAAGCTATTAGGTGTTCTCCTTTTTTGCCCTTCTGCACAAATGAAGCTGGTTGTGTCCAGGACGCTGTCTCTATATCCAATCCTTCAGTCATAGAGTTATACTTATGGAAATGGACCCTTTGGCCCAATTAGGTTCAAGCTGACCAAGGTGATTTCCTCAGCTATTCCCACTAGTGTGCATTTGGCCCATTTTCTTATAGCCAGAAAGCAAGTTAATTTGTGTAGACTTTTCCAACACAAGGCAGTTCAAAGTGCTTTACATGGAACAAGATATAAAAATCAAACATCAAATTTCAGGCAATGCATAAAAGAATAAAATCACACCAAAATTAGATATGATAAATAAAAGTTATGGTGCAGGAGATTCTAATTAAAAGCTACAATGAAAAGAAAAATGTAAAGCCTCTACTTAAAAGTGTTTAAATTGGGACAGACTTTAGATCCTTTGGAAGGTTACTCCAGATACAGTTTGTGGAGCATAGTGACTAAAAGCTGCTTTACTGTGTTTAGTTGTGATCCTGGGGCAGTAAGCAGACCCACCTCAGATGACCTGAGAGCTCAGAAAGGTTCATAACGCAGCAAGAGATCGGAGATGAATTTTGACCCCAGACCATTCAGTGCTTTATAAACCAATAGTAATATTTTAAAATCAATCCTCTGACGGACAGGAAGCCAATGTGGCGACCTGAGAACTGGAGTGATATGTTCTATTCTCTTGATCTTAGTAAGGACTCTAGCAGCAGTGTTCTGAATGAGCTGTAGCTGTCTGAGGGATTTTATTTTTACAGAGACCTGTGAAAAGACTATTACAGTAGTCAAGCCTACTAAAAATAAGTGCATGGATGAGTTTTTCTAGATCTTGCATTAACCATCCATGTACCTGTTCAAATATCTTTTAATCATTGTAATTGTATCTGCTTCAACCACTTCCTCTGGTGGCTCTTTCCTTATACCCACCACATTCTATTGTGAACAACTTGCCTCTGAGTTCCCCTTTAGATATTTCTCTTCTCACCTTAAACCATGTGCCCTTTAGTTTTAGACGGTCGTACTCTGGGGGAAAAGACTATGATCATCCATGCTATCAATGCTCCTAAATAATTTATCAACATCTATAAGGTCATCCCTCAGGCTCCTTTGGTCCAGTGAAAGCAGTTCCAACCCAATCATCCCCTATCAGGAGCCAGGGAGATTGGTTCATCGTGCTGCTATGAAGGTTATAGAAGGAGTCTCCACCACTCTAGACATCTTGGAAACAGTGGGCTTTCAGTCAAGTGGCCCAGGCATATTTTATGAGTTGCCCTCATCTCAAACCATCGGCCCAATTCTACTTGGCCTGGACTGATGAAGTTCCTGTGTGATCTGGGCTCAATTCACATTTCATGCATTTGAGAAATCCTTCAGTCCTACCAAAGGCAGCCCAAGTTGACACCAAGTAAGATAAAACTTGATCTGAAAATCTACATTATCTTTCCCCCATTGTTGCTGATTTGTTATAATACAGCAAGAGAGTTGCACAATTCCTCCAGTATGAATACCAGAAACGTAACTATCAAACCAAAATAGCAGGTCATTTTATTCAACTTAAAAACACAGTCTTATCTTTTTTTTACAACCACATTCTGGGCAGAGGTTTGCTTCCCACCTACCCTTTTTGCAGATTAAATTTGGGGTTGCTTTGTTCTACATTTTAAAAAGCTGCCTGAAAGTTTCCAGCAGGCAAGGTGAATAAAATACACACTGCTCTAACTTCTCTGAGAACGTCCTGTGGCAGTGCAACCACACATATTCACCTTTCTGATTTTTCCCTTGGTCCATCAGGGTCATATTTTGAGAAGTGGGGGATGACGGGGAATGATTTAGATTTAGATTTGGAGATAAAGTGTGGTAACGGGTCCTTCTGGCCCAAGGGGCCTGCGCTGCCCAGTTTCACCCATGTGACCAAAAAACCTACAACCCATACGCCTTTAGAACGTGGGAGGAAACCGGGGCACGCAGAGGAAATCCACACAGTCATGGGGAGAAAGTACAAACTCCATACAGACAGCAGTGGAATTGAACCCGAGTTGCTGGCACTGTAATAGTGTTATGCTAACCTTCACACTACCGTGTAGAAATTTGCTATATACTTTGGTGATGTACCAAACTGCAAAGTCAAAATCAAAGTAAATTTATTATCAAAGTACGTACATTGTGTCACCATGTACTCTTCTGAGGTTCATTTTCTTGAGGGAGTTCACGGTCGGTACAAAGGAGCAGAACCAATGAAAAACTACACAGAAACAGACTAACAGCCATTGTTCATTAGAATACAGACTGTGTAACTACAAAAATAAATAAATATTATTGAGTACATTAGTAGTAGACTCCTTGAAAGTGAGTCCATTGGTTATGGAACAGTTCAGTGTCGAGGTGACTGACGTTATCCATGCTGGTTCAGGAGCCTGATGCTCGAAGGGTAATAATTGTTCCAGAATCTGGTGGTGTGGGACCTAAGGCTCCTATACTTCCTCGGCAATGGCAGCAGCAAGAAGAGACCATGGCCTGGACGGTGGGGTTCCTTGATCATGGATGCTACCTCCTTGTGGCAGCGCTCCTTGTAGGTGTGCTTAGTGTTGGGGAGGGCTTTTCTTACTATCATGAACTGGGCTGTATTCATTACATTTTGTAGGCTTTTCCATTCTTGGGCATTGGTGATTCCACACCAAGCCATGATGCAGCCAGTCAGGATACTGTTCACTGTGCATCTACAGAAGTTTATGAAAGTTTTAGATGACATGCCGAATTCTGTGCAAACTCCTAAGATAGTAGAGGTGCTGCTGTGCCTTCTTTGTGATGTACTCAGTGTGCTGGTCACAGGACAAATCCTCTGAAACGATGCCACCAGGGAATTTTAAATTACTGACCCTCTCCACCTCCGATCCCCTGTTGAGGGCTGATCCACGGACCCTTGGTTTCCTCCTTCTGTAGTCAATAATCAGTTCTTTGGCTTTGCTGACAATGAGTGGCATCATTCAACCAGATTTTCAGACTCCCTCTTATATGCCAGTTCATCGCCATCTTTGGCCAGCAGCAGTGGTGTGTCATCAACAAACTTGAATATGAAATTGGAGCTGTACTTAGCCTCACAGTCATAAGTACAAAGCAAGATGAGCAGAGGGGTTAAGCACACAGCTTTGCACTGTACTTGTTCTGCTGTTCATTGTGGTGCAGCTGTTGTTTCTAATCCGAACTGACTGGGGTCTGGAGAAGTTGAGGATTCAGTTGCACAAAGAGATATCGAGATCTCGGTCTTGGAGCTTATTGATTAGTTTTGAGCGTATAATAGTGTTAAATTCTTCTGAAACTCCTAATGAAGTAAAGCCACTGGCTTGCTTTCTTCACAATTGCATCTGTTTGGCCCAGGAGTGATCCTCTGAGACGTTGACAACCAGGAATCTTAAGCTTCTTACCTTCCCACTGCTGATCTCTCAGTGAGGACTGTTGCGTGGTCCCAAGACTTTCCCTTTCTGAAGTCCCCCACCAATTCCTTGGTCTTGCTGATACTGGGTGCAAGGTTGTTCTTGTGGCACCAATCAACCAACAGAAATATCTTGCTCCTGTTTGCCTCCTCGTTGTTCATCTGAGATTCTGCCAACAACAGTGGTGTCATCGGTGAATTTATGGATGGTGTTTGAACTCTGCCTAACCACACAGTCATGAGGGTAGAGAAAGTAGAGCATTGGGCTCAGCGTGCATCCTTGAGGTGCACCAGTGCTGATTGTCAATAAGGAGATGTTATTACTGATCTGCACTGAGTGGTCTCCTGATAAAGAAGTCAAGGAACCACGTGCAGAGGGAGGTACAGAGGCCAGGGTTTTGAAGCCTGTTGATCAGTACCGAGGGATAATGGTGTTAAATGCCAAGCTGTCATCAATTAACAGCAGCCTGACATGTCCATGACGTGTTATCCAGGTGGTCCAAAGACGGGTAAGATTGTGTCCATTATAGACCTGCAATAGCAGTTTGCAAGTTGGAGTGGGTCCAGGTCTTTGTCCAGGCAGCTGTTAATTCTGGCCATAACCAATCTCTCAAAGCACTTCATCACACAGTAGATGTAAGCATTTCTGGGTGATAATCACTGAGGAAGCTCACCTAGCTCTTCTTGGGCACTGACATGATTGATGCCCTTCTGAAGCAGGTGTGAATCTCCGTCTGCAGCAGTGAGAGGTTGAAGGTGTCCTTGAACCGCCCAGAGAGATGATTGGCACAGTCTTTCAGTGCCCTTCCAGGAACGTCATCAGGGTGTGTTGCCTTGATGCAAGAGGTCACCCCCTTGAAAGATGTTCCAATGTTGGCTTCTGAGGCAGCAATTGCTAGGTCACCTGTTGTTGTGGGGATTTGCACAGGAATAATTTTACTCTCACTTTCAAAGTGTGCATTTTCTATTTTAATGGTATTGTTGACTTATAAAATCTTCCTGCCTTCATGGCAATAGCCTTACTTGGTTTATGTGTCTATCTTGAGGATGTGAAAGATGTCATACAAGATTATTATTTTAAAAAAAGACTCAGGAAAACCTATCTCTGTTCATACCTTCGGTCATAGAGTTATGGAGTCCAGAAATGGAGCCTTTGACCCAACTAGTCCTTGTTAACCGAGACTCACTTTTAAGCTAATACCATTTGTATGCATTTGGCCCATATCCCTCTGAATATTTCCTATCTGTGTATCTGTTCAAGTTCATTTTAATTATTGCTATTATATCTGCCTCAACCTCTACTCTGGCAGCTCATTCAATACACTGACCACCGGGTGGAAAAGATGACCATCAGGTTCCTATTAAATCTCTCCCCTCTCACTTTAAACCAGTACATTTTAGTTCTTGATTCTCCAATTCTGAGAAAAAGACTCAGTGCAGTTATGTACCTATGCCCCTCATGACTTTTTTTCACCTCTAAGATCACCCCTCAATCTTTTATGCTCTCATGAAAAAGTCCCAACCCGCTGAACCTCAGTCCCAAATATCAAGAACATTTTCGTAAATCTGTCACTTACCCTCTCTTCAAATTTCCCTGATGTGATCTATTGCCTTTTCTCCCCACATTTCAAAATGCTTTGAATCGTTTTGTTATCTCGAACGTTCCATCTTTCTGCTGCATGTTTGTGGAATATTACCCCTGTACTGACATTTTGGCGTTGCATTTAAATGCAGCATCACATTTCAGCTGAAAATGTGCAGACTTTGTAGAAGCCCACTAAAAAGGAAGTTGTCTGCCAAAAGTACAAATTTCCATTCCCTTCTCTCTCCCAAATCTGTAACAGAATGCACTGACGTGTCCCCTCAAAGATGCAGATGTCTCAGAGATGAAAGAGAACCAATAAATAAAGGGTGGGTGGAAAACTTCTTCAAAAAAGGTCAGAGCAAATGTTCTGTTAATGAAATCAGTTTGAGGCGAGTAACATACCTAGCCAAGATAAAAATCGGTACAGGAAGGAGATAAAACGATTTCTCTGAAAAGGCAATAAGTAAATGTTGTTATCCACGTGCTTGGTTTGTCTGAATGAAAGCAGACTAAATCTAAAGGGAAAAAGCTGTGGAAGCAGCTTTTGGAAAGCAAATACATGAATATCACAACTAAGGCAGGATAAGACTGTAAGCTTGTAAAAATACAAGTGAAGGTGGGGGATAATGAATAAATATAAAAAATAAATGTAACAGTGAAAACATGGGCAAGTCTGCAGGCAGGAATGGAAAGTGCATTAAAAGCTAATACAAATGTACTGGGAAAGAGTAACAAAGATACAGGTGGCAAAATGGAACTGTGAAATGGAATTGTGGAACACATTAAATTTTAGGGAAGAAGTAGTGTAAAATAATTTTCTTATGTGACACACAAAAAATGCTAGAGGAACTCAGGAAGTCAGGCAGAGTCAGTGGAGAGGAATAAAGAGCAAATTTTTGGGCTGAGACCCTTCATTAGGCATCGACAGAATCTGTTGCGTTTATCAAACACAAGATTCTGCAGATGCTGGAAATCCAAGATTGCACAGACAAAATGCTGGAGGAACTCAGCAGGTCAGGCAGCATCTATGGAAATAAATAAACAGTCAACCTCACAGTGAGCAATTGTGCTGGATCAGAATCAGAGCTCTTGGAAGGGAAATGGAGAGGCACTTAAGAGGGTTTCATTTCCAGGGCTGCAGGGTCTGTGACTCATTGGACTAGGTGTCAGCACCTTTGAATGCATTGAATGGCCCCCGAGTTGTAACAATTGCATGATTCTATAAAATAATAGAATGGAGATCAGGATATTGGTGAGAAAGCACAGTGATTTAATAATAATAACAACAACTCAGAATTTACATTACATTCAGTCAATAACAGAATTAATCGTCATTAAGTCTAACAAGGTGGACATGCAATTCAGGGTAACACTAGAACAGCAAAGCTGATGAACAAGTTAAAACCACTATGCAAACTAATAATACAGAGATTGCAGCAGCACTGTGATTAGGGAAATTAGTCTCTCTACGGAATTATAGATTGGATTAACTTGATGTTCGTGGGAGGAAAGATATTAAAATCTATATTTTCTATTTTACATCAACAATAAACTTCCCAAAAAGGTGGGGGAGAGTCATGTAGATATGTGTAAGGGGAAGCCTGGATGCAGGAAAGAGAGATGGGTATGTTGATGGTGTAGAGCAGGAGGGTAGGGGAGAGGCAGGTGCAATATAAAGGCTGATGTAGAACCATTGATAAAGCAAAAAGGTATGATTCGATCAGATAAAGAAGAATCATGTAATTTGATTGTGTATCAAGCACCAGTAACTCATTTACAGCTTCCTCTGAAAAAAATTATTTATTTCTGAATATCACATTTGAATAATTGTTTGATGTTTCACATCTCATATTGAATTGAATATTTATACTACCTTTATGATTTATACACAGAGAATACTAGTGATCTTCAGCTCCACTTACTTGCATCCTCAACACAGCCCTCTTGAGAAACACTCTGAATTTTTTCTTGATCCCACTTAGGTCACCCTTTTCCACACCCGTGACTTGGCTCCATAAGTACTAATTCATAGTTGGCTGAGAAATTATTCCAGCGTGAGTCAGTATCCCATGAGAGACCAGAGTAATGGGCTGAGGGGAAGAAATTAATTCCAGAAAACAACTTCAAGAAGTACTGAATATTCAATCTTATTGTAAAGCAATCACTGGGAATCTACAATGTACAGCTAATGTATTCTTGAAGTGACTTGGTCAGGTAATACACAGATCATCTGTAAGCACGAAACAGGGCTTGTCAAACCATTTACACTGTCAAAATGAAAGCTTTACACTACCAGCCATGATAAGCAACACCTACTTATCGATTACCTAGTCGTTGATGGTTAGTTTGGTTTGTGCTAGGATACTCTGCTCTAGACACATTATATCGGTTTGAAAATGTTGACTAAATAAGGTGGAATGACAGTGAGTCCCCCTGATATAAATGAACCTTTAGAGAACTGCAACTTCTTTTTGTTTCTGATTATTGCAAATAGATATGCTGGTAACTAATTAGTTGCCTGCTACTGGTGACCGAGGCTGAGGTCGAAACGTTCGGATAGATATGGTGCTCGGTACTCGGAGTCGGAGGGCTGCTCGGAGGATCGAAGTTTTCGGACGACTCAGAGTCGGACTGTGGTCGGGCATGGCAGGGAGAGTTTTCTTCCTTCTCCCGTCTGCGTGAGATGTGGGACTTTTGAGAGACTTTGAACTTTTTACTGTGCCCATGGCCTGTTCTTCATCAAGTTATGGTATTGTTGCACTGTTGTAACTATATGTTATAATTACGTGGATTTGTTAGTTTTTCAGTCTTGGTCTGTCCTGTGTTTTTGTGATATCATACCAGAGGAATATTGTATCATTTCTTAATGCATGCATTACTAAATGACAATAAAAGAGGACTGCGTGTCCTCATAATCTAATCTAAACTAATATCTAATTATTTAAATGAGGCATGTCCAAGAGAGCTTCTTAAAGCAGAATATGGATCGACCAATAAGGGAAGGAGCTTGACAGTTGATTTATCTTTGGGGAATTTAGTTGGACCAGTAATAATGGCCCAATTTCCGTGAATCCACAAATCCACTGGAGACTGGAGGCCAAGGAAGACAGCCTGTCCTGGGGTTGGATGACTGTGTATGTTTGTAAGAAGGAAGGAAGGAAGGAAGGAGGGAATGCATGAATGAATGAATGGGGCTCATCTTGCTGTTGTTGTTCTGTCACTTTGTGTGCACTGTTCTGCTGTGCATGGTGCACATACTATGTCGGCATCGGAATATGTGGCAACTCGAGCACATCCTCGGGTGTGATGGTTGCTAATGCAAATAATGCATTTCACTGTATATTTCAATGTACATGTGATAAATAAATCTGAATCTAATTTGGGTGAAGGCCAATTTTATTAACATAAAGGAGGTTCTGACTCTGGTAGATTAGGAGGATTTTTTTTCAGTTAAGGCTACATTTGTCCAGTGGGAAGAGTCAAAAGGAGAAATAAAAATTGAGGTCAACATATTCCTTTAAAGATGAAAGCCAGAGCTAACAAGTGTAGGGGACCCTATTCACTAAGAATAGATAAAAAGATAAAGGAAGAACTAATGATGAAGGAGACCTGTCAAGGGTATAAATTGTGTCGGGAGGTGTTTTAAAAAAAAGCTTTTGAGAGTAAACGCTGAGGAAGAAATACAGAGCTAGGGTCCCTAAGGCAGCTTAGTGTTGTTTGTCTGGCAACCTCTGCGACGACACTGGTGCCAAGCTGTATTGGTGCTTGCCCTTCCCTTGGACTACATCAGTGACGTAGAGAGGGGAAACTCGCTGCGTGGGCAACAGCCGTTTCTTCAAATCTTCCCACCCAGGCTTTCACACTGGAGAGGACACAGTCCACCAAGGGCGCAAACCCATGATCCCCCGAGATCGACAGCTGCCTACTATATGTATATATAGTTGAGGAAGTTTTCAAAGGGGATTTTGGCAGCAATCTAGCGCAGGTGTCCATAAATAACAAGGAGATTCTTGATGCCTTAGCAGGCATAAAGCTGGATAAACCCCCAGGACCAGATGGGATTTAATCCCAGACTGCTTGTAAAATGCCAATGAGGCACAAGGTAACTGGAGCACACTAATCTGTTCTCCCTTTCTGAAAATGGCAGCAAAGAAGAGTTTGGTAGCTATAGACCTCTGGGCCTAACTTCAGTGACAGGGAAGATGATGAATGCAATTCTAAGGAAGAAAATTAATCACCACTTGGGGAGAGATGAACTAAATCTGAGACACTCATTAATGTTTTGTCTAAGGGTGGATCCTAGCTGACCAATCTGAATGAGTTCTTTGAAGAGCTGTGAAAATGTTCTCTTATTCTGGCTTCTACTCCCTTCCTTTCCAGTCCTGATGAAGTGTCTTGACCCAAAATGTCTGCTGTTTATCTCCCTCCACAGTTTGCTGCCTGACCTGCTGATTTTCTCCCGCATTTTCTGTGTGTTGAACCAGTGCATTCACTGTCTTCTTCAAAACCCAACTATGTAGGTCATCTCTGGAGCATGGTATCTTCAGTCCCATTAATATCTCCAGCTTTTTTTTACCAAGTTTGAGCCAGGGTCCAGAAACTTCATTCAAAATTCAGCCTCTTGCACATGTCCAATACTTTTTGTCCCTTACTACCTGGGTTCCCCACACTCTGGAATTTTTACATCAAGTTTGTCTGCTGCTCATCCTTTTTACTGAAGGAACACCTTAAAGCAGGCTTCACTGACCAAGTCCTCTGTCAGAGAATCACTCTTGGAAAATGCTAAAAGATGTTCTCCTACCTTAATCATTAAATTCCAAGGAAAATAATGATGCACTGTGCAGAAAATTTCAGCTTCTTTGAATCAATTAGCAGGATATTTTTAGAATAGTTCGAATAGTTTAATTGTTGCAAAATGATGTTTTTGGAGTGCTGTACCGCAGCTGCGTTTGAATGAGGGGATTTGTATCAAACAAGCAGAGATTGTTTCGTTTCTGTGCTTTATATTCACATAATTCTGTGTAAATGTACCACAAGCTACTCACTTACTTAGCGGTGGAAAGATTCAGTTTGCAGATGCAAGTGAAGTCTTATCGTTCCTTTCTTTGAGTCCACTTGACCAGTAACTGTACCAGAAAGAACAAAAGTAGCTATTTATGTGATGTTTTGCAGAAGCCTCACTCCATCCAGTGCTCCTCGACTGCTGTTAATGGTAAACACCTTTTATTTTTGCCCTGTGTGCTTTATTTCATAGTGTAAACCACATGCACACCAGACAGTTCTATGCAAGTGGTAACCCATCCTCGTACCTCACTGTGGGGAAGGGAGAGGTAGATACAAGGTGCAAGTAAGCTGGTTGCGAAACATATATCTAATCAGCCACATGTATGTAGACAATACCTTTCTACTGTTTCTCTGTTTCAGTGTTTGTTTTTTTTTGCTGGAGATTTTTCTTTTGGTCTTTATGTCAAGTGATGATGCGATGGAGGGGTGCCTTTGCTCACAGTGTCACCCACTGGTTACTGGTGTGAGAGAGCACACACACGTCTCAATGCTGGTGGAAAACTAGAAACTAGAATTTATGAAGAGTGCATTAGTTCAACCATAAGACATAGTCTTGGGTGTCGATACGAAGTAAACATGACCCACAGTCCCAGAAATCCAGTCTGGTTAACCTTGCTGCTTTGGTCTCCTTGGATTTGGAGCCCTGACCTTTGTCCTGTTGTGTGAATCAGAACTGTAATTCATTATTGAGTGAACGCAAGTTCGTGAATTTGAACGTTAAATGTGGCCCTCCGAGTGGAAACTGTCCATGAAGGCAAAAGGCTGCCACAACATTATATCACCTCCAAGAAAGCAGATGGTTCTAGTTTCATTCTGAATGACTAGCTTATGCAAGCTCTTTAGGAGAAGTTGAAAAATTTTATTCCTGCTTCAATATGAAGAAAGAGAAAATGGATAACAATTGGAATTCTTGTTCCTGATCAATTCCATGTACCTCTCATTGGACAGTGTTTAAGTCTCCAATATTCTCCATTGTCCAAGCTTTACCATAATTTAGAGTGGCAGAAAGAAACATCGAGAATCTGTAAAGTGCCCTTTGCTATTTCATGATACTCTAGATGTCTTTCAAGTCGCAGTTAAATATCTTCGAATTTTAGTTGCTATTGTTGCGTTGATGTTTCAGATAAACTAATGAAATGCAACAAAGTAATGCAGTATTGGTGGAACAATGAAAGTTGGGCAAAGGACCAATTATTGGGGCCCAGTGGCAGAAAAAATAAAGCTGCTGCCTCATTGATCCAGTGATTTAGGTTCAATCCTGATCTCCAGACTGTTGCATGTTTTCTCTGTGGCTGCATGAGTTTCCTCTGGGTGCTGGTTCCAACTGGATTTCCTTCTCATTCAATGTCTCCATTGGCATTAGTTTTACCAGGTGCAACACATTCAAATGATGCCTTGAAGTCAAGGGCAAAAATAACAGGAAGACCCTTCTATCTATAGAGTGGCTCGAACATGGTCTGAACTAACATCATAGCATGGTTCAAATTTCTGGGAGTCTGAATCGCAGTAATAACATGAATGGATGACTGTGCAAACCTTCAAGCTGGAGGAGCTCAGTCAGACCATCTCTCTCTCTGCTAAGATATTCTGAGCACATCATAGTCAGAGCAGCTTTGTATCTCTAAGTGCGATGCCAACACGTGTGTTTACTTCTCTCGATACTCTGCTCAAGGAA
This sequence comes from Mobula hypostoma, assembly GCF_963921235.1. NCBI lineage: Eukaryota > Metazoa > Chordata > Chondrichthyes > Myliobatiformes > Myliobatidae > Mobula > Mobula hypostoma. Next base: position 120,246,544 of record NC_086102.1, on the reverse strand, counting down.
ATATTTCTCAATAGCAGTGAAAATCGAAGAAACCGCAAGTGCTAAAAACCCAGAATAAAAAGAAAACAAAAATAAAACTGCTGAAAATACAGAACAGGTCAGGCAGTGTCTGTGGAGTAAGAAACAGCTGATGTTTCAAGACTGAGGGTTTTTGTCACAGAAATTTTAAAAATGGTTTTAAAATTCCAGAAAATGTGGGTGGAGGGAATGGATAGGGCTAAAAGAATATCTAAAAGTCAAAATCTGGTCAAATGAATTAAGATAGAGAGTATTAGTGGATTAAGAGAACAATGTATATTGATATGCAACTTTCCACTGGGAACTTGTGGTGAACTTTCTTTCTGCCATGCCTCCTGCTTCAGAAACACCAAATACAAACGTACTTCAGCTGCTACTTCGTGCGCTCTCTCAGTCAAAGTAAATTTATTATCCAGATATGCATATGTTACTAAATACAACCTTGAGATTCACTTTCTTTCAGGCATGTACAGGAAAATAAAGAAATTCAGTAGAGTTTATGAAAAACTATACCTAAACAAGGACTGAAAAACAACCGATGTACAAAAGAAGACAAATTGCGCAAATAAAAAATAAATAAAACTGAGAACATGAGTTGTAGAATCCTTAAAAGTGGGTCTGTAGATTGTGAAATCAGTTCAGATTTGAGGTGAGTGAAGTTATCCAAGAGCCTGATGGTTGTATGTTAATAACTGTTCCTGAACCTGGTGGTATTTGACCTAAGACTCCTGTGCCTCCTGCCCAATAGTAGTCATAAAGTCATGGAGCAGTACAGCCCAAAAACAGGCCCTTCAGCCCATCAAGTCCATAATGAATTATGATTCTGCCTAGTCCCATTGACCTGCTCCAGGACAAAAGTCCTTTATTCCCCTTCAATCCATGTACCTATTCAATTTTTTTAAATACTGAAATCAAACCCACATTCACCACTGCTGCTGGCAGTTCATTCCACACTCTCACCCCACACTGAGTGAAGAAGTTACCCCTAAAATTTCATCTTTCACCCCTGACCTATGACCTGTAGTGCTAGTCTCACCCAAACTTAGTGGGAAAAGCCTGCTTGCATTTCTCCTTTCTGTAAGCCTCATAATTTTGTATATCTCTATCAAATCTCCTATCACTCTCCTACTCCCTGGAATAAAGTTCTAAATTATTCAACCTTTCCCTGTTACTCAGGTCCTCAAGTCCGGGCAACAGCCTTTTAAATTTTCTCTGCACTCTTTCAATCATATTTACATCTTTCCTTGAGCCAGATGACCAGAACTGCACACACTACCCCATGTTAGGCCTCACCAATGGCTGATACAACTTCAACATAACATTCCAACTCCTGTACTCAATACTTTGATTTATGAAGGCCAGTGTGCTGAGAGCTTTCTTTACAACCCTATCTACATGTGACACCACTTTCAGGGATTTATGGATCTGTAGTCCCAGATTCTACAGATGGATCTGGGAATACACTGTTGGCGGGGGGGGGGGGCGGGGGTGTCCTTGATGGTGAATGCTGATTTCCTGTGGCAGCGCTCCTTATAAATGTGTTCAATGATGGGGAGAGTGGCAGGGGGAGGGCTTTGCCTGTGATGGTGGTGGGGGTAGACTACCAATCAAAGATAGAAACTTGACAGGAGTTTAAAAGTTTATGATAGGCATAGATCGGGTAGATAGTTAGAATCTTTTTCCCGGATGGAGACATCAAGTATCAGAGGACAATCATTTAATCTGGGGGGGGGGCAGGGGGGTGGAATTAAGGAAGATGTATGAGGCAAGTTTATTTTACAGAGTGGTAGGTGTCTGAAACAGGCTGTCTGAGGTAGTGGTGAAAGCAGATACAATAATGATGTTTAAGAGGCTGTTAGATAAACATACGGCAAGAGCTCTGCAGGGATGGTGCAATATGGATCATTTACAGACAAATGGGATTAACTTAATGTGGCATCATGTTTGTCACAAACATTATGGTCCAAAGAGCCTGTTTCTGTGGAAAGGCGGGACAAGGAACACAATAGTGCCAGCTCTTGTGCCACCTCTTGCGGTGAATTTTACTGAAAAGTCAGTGACCTGAGATGTTCACAAAATAACCAGGTACCGTAGAGTCCAGAAATCCAATATCGGTAACCGGGCATGCCATAACACACAGTTTCTCAGGCAGCATCTGCTGAGAAAGAAATTCAGTTAACATTTTGGCTCAGTGACTCTACATCAGAGCCCAGAAGCATGAGCTAGAGTGGTTACCTCAGTGCCTTCCTCGACAGATGCTGTCATTTCGAACATGTTTTGATTTCACAAGGAATTATGCTCCCTAATGTTGTTCTTTAACAGACAATGCCTTAGCAAATCACAGCAGGTGGTAACTTCTCATCTCTAATTTACAAAAGAATACATTAATTTGAATGAAATAAATTGTCTCCGTAAAACATGCTCTGTTTTCCTAAGGCAAGTGTTGCCTTGGTCTAATGACTTCTTCATATTTTAATATTGGCTTGTTGACCCCCCTGAAGACTCAGTAGATGTTTATACAACCAAATTAATTTGAAACAAGATTGCAATTTATGCTTTATTCAAACAAAATGTTGTAACTCGAGCAATCCTCTATTTAAATTCCTCCAAATTTATCCAGAGATGACATAATTAAAATGGACATTATATAAAATGCACAGAAGTTATGACATAAAGGAGACTGAGCGGTGAGCCATCATTATGCTTTGTCCATTGGGTTCTTGACACCTCTAAACAAGGCACAGAGACCAGAACGTGTCCTTCCTGTGAACTATTGTAAAATTAACCCACTGCCGTTAGAACTTCTGCTGTTCCAGAGTAATGCTATAAACTCCTGTGCCCACTAGGGAGCAGACAAAACTTAGCCTACAGAGAGTGGAACAAATCATATCAATATGCAAGAATACGAATAATCATTTTTAAAACCACTTTAGGAAATACAAAACAATAAATTACAGAATTGTTAATAACAATTACTATTGCTGGCATTCAAATGATATCAATAGAGAACTGAGAGAGTTCTTGATACAAAGGCAGCCCACTAGACAATAGTTAAGTTTATTGTCATGCGCAAAAACGAACTGAGCTACAGCTACAATGGAAGATCTCACTAGCACAGAGATTCAGACAACGCACAGAATACTAATTATAGAAGATTGTGAAGAAAAAGACTACAAAACAAGACACCTGTGCAAAATAAAACAATTAGAGACAAGCTCACAAGTCCGGGATGGTGCAGAGTTGTTCCATTGCTGAGGTAGGATTAGGATTGCAAAAGTCGATCAATTCAAGAACCTTATTGTTATGGACAGTAGTTGTTTCCTAATCTAGTAGTGTGGGACGTCAAGTATTTGTACCCTGCGTGATGGCAGCAGTGAGAAGAGGGCATGACCTAGATTGTCATGATCCTTAGAAATAGATGCCATTTTCTTTAACGCTGCCTCTTCAGATGTTGTCAGTGGGGGAGCGGGCTGTGTCCACTACTCTCCACAGTCCCTTGCATTCTTCTGTGTTGGAATTGCTGTTCCAAGCCATAAACAACCATTCGGGATACTTACATCAGTGGTATAATTGGTATATCATGGAGCCTCATCTCATTATCTCGCCCTTTCATTCTGTTCCTTTCTCACTTGTGAGCTCACCTAGCCTGACTTTAACTCTGTCTCCCTTTATATCAATTGTCCCAAACCCCACCAGCCTGAGCAAACTCTCCTGAGTTACAGTACTTGGAGTCACAAGAGACTCCAGATGCTGGAATCTGGAGCGAAAAAAAAGCAAAGTGCTAGAGGAACTCACTGAGTCAAGCAGGATCTGTGGAGGTAAATATGTGGTTCTAACCCCAAAATGTCAACCATTTTTTCCCACAGAAGCTGCTCAATTCAGTGTGTTCTTTCAGCACTTTGACTCCAGAATGACTTGCCTGATTTCTTAGTGAGCCTTTTGAAATTAGGGTTAAGGAGTGAAATTATGAGGGTAGGCTGCGATGCATTGACTTACCCTACATTAATCCAATTCCCCTTTAGTCTACAATTTTAGTTAAAATGAAATTAAGTGATGGAAGATAGTTGAGGGAAGGAAATACATTTCTCCAGTCGGAATGCAGAACAAAAGGCCATAACTAATTCGGATATGTCATTCAGGGATGATATGAGTGGGAATAAGGTGTAGAGAAGTAAGCAGGAAATGGGATTGGTCCCCAGTTATCCAGCAAGGAACAAATAGCCTCCTTTTGCATACTTTAACATGTAAGTGGTAATGGAAATATAGGACATTCTCCACAAAACTTGTCGATATTAGCACCTGCTGAAAATGTTAGTAGTGGTGCATTTTGTTAGGTAAGGGTGTCAGTGTATTGGCAATAATTGACAACGTGGAATTGACTACATAGATCAGGTGTTGATAGTGGCTGATCTGCCACTATCTAATTGATCAGCGGGAGAGGCTGAGGGCTAGCTGGATGGCTTGTTCCAGTGGTTCCTTGATCATTTGTTAGAATTGGTTTTGGATCTACAGTATTAGGGGCAATCAATACAGAAACAGGCTTTCTGGTTCTCAGAGCCTGCATCGGACACTCATTCACACTAACCCACAATAATCATATTTTTGTTCCACCAACTCCCCCCCCCCGCCCCCCAGCAGATATTCAGGAACTCTACCACTCACCTACATGGGGATGGTTCAGAGTCAGTGGTCAATCACTGCTTGTGGAATCACAGGCAAGGTTCTGCTAAGGGAAAATATCAGCAGAATCTAGTGAAAATTTATTGAACTGATTGAAGGCAAGTAAATTGAGCTTTTGATTCTTAAAATTCCCATTTTATAAATCATGAATATAGAATAAATATATTCAATTCATGATTCAACACGATGCATAAAACATTAAATATCTTCTAATTCATTTTCTGCAGTTCAAAAATGTTAAAAAAATATATTTTTAGCACAAGCTAACAAAGGAAGACTCAGATTGGGTTTACCAAGTATGACAAGAAATTTTGCCAGACAGAAACAGGCCATTTGGGCCAATAGCTCCAAACCGTGTAAGCTTCATCTATCACCTTCCTTCATGTTACCCGATCAACACACCTGTACCTGCCATGTGTACATCCAGCTTCCTCTTAAATGCACCTTTCATATTTACCTCAACATGCCTTAAGAGAGTGAGTTTCAAATCAACATTATTCTCTAGCCGGAACAGTACCTCCAAAATCCTTTGCTAGATTTATTGATGGTCTTCTCCATTACACCTCAGTTCTGACATCTCCAGAGCTCAAACATTGCCATCATTTTAAGAACCTTCATTCCTTCTCCATTTCCTAAGCGAGGAATCCTGGCCAGCTCAATCCTTTCTAAGAGTTTGCACTTCTTTCCCCTTCTAGGTCTCTTTGTCATGCCATCCACTGCTTCCTTTGAATATATCTGAAGGCTGTAATCTCTTCAGGGCTTTTTTTGCGAGTTACTTCTGTCGGTACTGGCATGACCAGCAACATGCAAAGACTGGAGCTCTGGATCCTGCTTTCAATAAAGCCCACCCAATTCCATTGCCAATAGGGAGAGGATAAACAGTGATAGTTGTCAGGAACAATGACCATGGAAGAATTTAAAACCGAGCCCGGTCTATAGAAATGGCTAATACGAGAGGGGGGGAACGTTGACTCAGACCATGAGAGGCCTGCGTCGGGCATTTTCATGCCTTACAAGGCGGAGATTGGAAGTCTGTGTGGGGTACCACTCCTCGCACAGACTAGAGCAATGTGTGATTAAGTGCCTTGCTCAGGGGCACAAACACGTTGCCACAGCTGAGGCTTGAACTAGCGACCTTGAGATAACTAGATGAACACCTTAACCAGTTGGCCACGTGCCCAACACAGGGGATAATTTTAACGTGATTGGAGGAAAGTAAAGGGGGGGATGTCAGAGGTAATTTATTTTCACAGAGAGTGATGAGTATGTAAAACGTGCTGCCAAGGATGATGGCAAAAACAGATACATCAGGGACATTTAAGAGACTCTTACAAAGGCACACTGTTGATGGAAAAAAAAGCGTTAGATGGATCTTTGAGTAGGTTAAAGGGTTGGCACAAACAACATCATAGGCCAAAGGCCTGTACTTGTCAGTATTGTTCCAGTTTCTATTTTCACATACGGATTCTTCCTAAAAGCAGCCACCACCTATGATCCAGAATGCAGAATCATTATGTCATTTTCTTGAGACACGGAGGGAAAATTCAAAGGATGGCATAACTGGAAGCAAGTTTTCCAGCATGTGGCATGTGAGTTGATTGTTTTCCATTAATGGGGAACTCCTCCCAGTCTGCTTCCTTCAGGCAATCATTTTACATACAAGAGGAAATAGTCTGGAGCTGTGTTTAAATCCAACATCAAAGCCTAAGCAAGCTTACAGGTGGTAATGATAGGGAAAAAAGTTACTCGTCGACTTTCTCCGGTTATTTATTGAATACAAGCTTGAAAGAAATTGGTATTTATTTTTTAAATTTTAAAAATGCATGCATGCAGACATAAATATATGATGGGGTTTATTTAAATTACTCTGGTCAAATTTCTTGATTAAATTTTAATTCACTGAATAGTAAATATATAATATATATGTTAATTAGCAGTGGTAAACAATCCTAGAAGGAGAAAAAATATTAACTAGCTGCGAAGCATAATCAAAAGATTCTTTTAAAAATGCCAGTCACATTCTAAGAGAGAAAACATCAGATAAGAGGGGGAAAGGATTAAAAGAAAACTGAAGTATTATTATGAAACAGTAATCCCATCAGAGAGGAGGGATGAAGTGGTGAAACAGGAGTCGGCAGATGGAGAGCAACTGTCAAAATAACACGGTGGTGCGGCAGGTAATACTGCTGCCTCACTGTTCCAGTGATTCCATTTTGATCATGACATCTGATGCTCTCTGGGTGTGTTCTCAATGTGAACATGTGGGCTTGTTCTGGTGGCTCCTATTTCCACTCAAATCCCAAAGATGTACTGGCAGGCTATTTGGTTCCTGTAAGACACTGCCTTAAGATAGAATTCAACAATTCCAGTTATCGAGCCCATCCTGTGTCAGAAATAGCCAGTTCCGACGTTGGGATATTCACCTGTGACACTGGTTCTTCACTTCACAGATGCTGAAGTGAATACTTCAATGTTATCTTTTGTTTCTGTGTTCCAACATTATTTATTTTCTCTCTAGTCCCTCATTCCTCTCCCTCTTTTCACTTGAGTCCCATACAGATGCCATTAACATCATGTCAGTCACCTGGGAAACCTGTACTGCACACAGTCTTGGTCACAGCACAGAAGGAAGTAATCATGCCATCAGTGCGGACGTTGCATCTTTCATCCGGCAGGTGGTCCAGTTCCTGGAGAAGGATGGATAAAATGGGCTGAGCCTTCTACATGTAATGCAAAGGTAATCAAGTTCAAGTTCAAATTTAATTATCTTTCAACCATACACATGTATACAACTAAATGAAACAGCAGTCCTCCCGGGCCAAGGTGCAGGGCACCGGCCCAACAGCCACACACAGCATGTAGCACGTTTAGTTACGATAGCACAGCCACAGAAAATGATAATTGCCCAACTCCCTGAGTGACATGGCCTCAAGGTGGGTGGTGCGTGGGAAGCTGTCCTGGAGTCATATATTTCTGCAAGAAACGTGTAATGTGCACAGAGTGAGAAGCTACTGAATTAGAGGCTGGCAAAGATAGTCACAGCAGCTGAGCGGGAGGTGGGGGGCACAAACAGTGTTGTAAGTGAGACCCATCCAACAGAAAGACTTGAGCTGTTGCTTGATGTGATGTTGAGCAGCGTCTGAAGAGGGGCCCAGCAGAGCAAAGCTGGCGAGTCCGGGGGCAGAGGCCTGAAGAGTCAAAGTCCCTGGGTCAGCTTGTCTGAAAGCCAGAGGCCTGGGTCAGGGACTGGAGATTGGAGGTCCAATGTCCGCGGGTCTGAGGATCCAGGGCCAAGGAATGGATGCTCAAAGGCTGCTCGTCCTGGGTTTGGGAGGGATGTCCGTGTGAACAGGTGGGTGGGCACTTGCTGTTGTTGTTTTGTTTTGTTTTATTGTTATTGCTTGTGTTGTTCTGTTGATCATCGGGGGCATGCCATGTTGGCACTGGAATGGGTGACGACACATACAGGCTGCCTCCGAGCACATCCTTGGCTGTGTTGGTTTTTAATACAAATGATGCATTTCGCTGCATGTCTCGATGTACGTTCGATAAATAAATCTGAATCTGAATCTGACACTTTCCAGGCTCATCACATCTCTGGGAACACAAGTGCAGTCGAGCTTGTAAAGTGACAAGGAGCCAAGAAGAAGGTAACAGTCCATAAGCCTGAAGGCCAGCTACTCGGGTATAACTGGATGTGCAGTATGGACCACCCGAGGAGAAAGGAATCATTTCAGGTTTCCAGATGCATGGAATTTGGTCATGAAAATTCTCCTCCCTTTTACTGACCGAGGAATAGTCTCAGCAGATCCAAACGTCTGTAGCGGCTGTATGGATGGACTTACGGATAGATTAAATGAATGGGTGAGAAATGATGGATTTCACTGAGTATTTTGTTCTTTGCTTCGGATTCCAGCATCAGCAGTTCCATGTATCTCCAGCAGGATTTAGAGTTGAACTTCATGCATGGGTTTCCTTCAGTTTTCCAGTTTCCTCTCACATTCCAAAGACATATGGCTTAGGGTTGGTGAGTTGTGGACATAATACATTGGCACGAGAAGTATGGCAACACTTGCGAGCTGCCCAGTACAATCCTCACTAATTTGATTTGATGCAAATGGTGCATTTAACTGTATGTTTCAATGTTTCGATGTACATGTGACAAATAAAGCTAATCTTTAACAGAAGACGTCCTGGTTATCCACTGCACCTAGTCCCATCTCCAGCCGTCTCGACTCTTGTCTTGCCACTGGATCCAGATGGGAATTGGGAAAAGAGAGAGCAAGGTTGAAACTGCGCAACTCTCCCTCACTTAAATCCAAATCAAGCGCTAGTCTCGACACCATCGTGGCCAGCTGATGGCGCAGTGACATCAGTGCCGGACTCCAGGAGCAAAGGTTCCCGAGTTCGAATCCAGTCGAGCCGCTCCCGGGCACGCTTTCCATCTGTGCTGGATTGAGTGTCGAGCTAGCAACTCAACCTCGTAAAAAAGTACTAATGGTGTCGAGGTCTTCATCGATGATGATGGACGAACCTTATTATTATTATATTAAAGCTAATCTTTATTTAAATCACATTAAAGATAGAGCCTTTAACTATAACTTGCTGTGACAGAAATGATCTAAGTTCTGAGCCAGACAGTGAGAACTTAAAAGGATCCAAGGGACCTGTAATGAGGCTGGAAATATTAGCCTGTAGAAGAGACACTAAGAGAAATGAATAATGATCTTTCAGGGAAAACTTCACAAAATTCATTCAATAAACACTTGAATGGTATTGCGATTGGTTATTAGTTGGCTATTGTCCCATGTAATGAAATGCAGTGAAAAGCTTGTAGAGATTGAATCATTACACAGTGCAATGTGGTAGAAAAGGGTGCAACAATAACAATGCAGAGTCAAGTGTAACAGCTACAGAGAAAGTGCAGTGCAGGCAGATAATAAGGTGTAAACTCATAACGAATTAACGTGAGGTCAAGGTCGCGATGAATCAGCATAGAGGGGAGATATTGAATATCTGCTTGAATGGTGCTATAACAACCTCTCACACGATGTCAAATAAACCAAAGAGGTGAGGGAGAAACCAGAAGTCCATGAGCCTGTCCTCATCGGGTGAACAGAGGTAGAGAGAATCAGTAACTTTAAATTCCTCAACACTATCTTATCAGGAAATCTGTCCTGGGACTCGCACATAAGTGCCATCACAAATAATAAGGCACAACAGCATCTCTACTTTCTTAGAAGTTTTCTCAGACAAAGCATGTCATCAAAAACTGACAAATTTCTGTAGAAGCACGCTGGAGAGTATCCTGACTGATTGCATCACACCTGGTATGGAAACACCAAAGTCCAAGACAAAGCCCAGTCCATCACGGGCAAAGCCCTCTCCGCCATTCAGTGCATTAACAACCAGCGCTTCCACAAGAAATCAGCATCCTTCAACAAGAACACAGCCATCCAGGCCATGCTCTCTTCTCACTACTACCATCAGGCAAGAGGTACAGGAGCCTCAGGCCCCACGCCACCAAGTTTAAAACAGTTATTACCCTTCAACCATTAGGCTCCTGAACAGCATGGATAATTTCACTCATCTCAACTCTGAAATGAGTCCACAACCTATGGATTCACTTCCAAGGATTCTACAACTCATGTTCTCAATATTATTCAGCTACTTTTTTTATTTGCACAGTTTGTCTTCTTTTGCACATTAGTTGTTTGTCTGTCAACACACATAAAATGCTGGTGGAACGCAGCAGGCCAGACAACGTCTATAGGAAGAAGCACAGTCGACGTTTCGGGCCGAGACCCTTCGTCAGGACTAACTGAAAGAAGAGATAGAGAAAGCAGGATCTCCCAGTGGCCACACATTTTAATTCCACGTCCCATTCCCATTCTGATATGTCTATTCACGGCCTCCTCTTCTGTCAAGATGAAGCCACACTCAGGTTGGAGGAACAACACCTTATATTCCCTCTGGGTAGCCTCCAACCTGATGGCATGAACATTGACTTCTCTAACTTCTGTTAATGCCCCTCCCATTCTTACCCCATCCCTTATTTATTTATCTATCTATCTCACAATTACTCCTGGCCTGCTCTCCATCTTCCTCTGGCACACCCCTCCCCCTTTCTTTCTCCCTGGGCCTCCCGTCCCATGATCCTCTCCCTTCTCCAGCCTTGTATCCCTTTTGCCAATCAACTGTCCAGCTCTTAGCTCCATCCCTTCCCCTCCTGTCTTCTCCTATCATTTTGGATCTCCCCCTCCCCCTCCCACTTTCAAATCTCTTAGTATCTCTTCTTTCAGTTAGTCCTGATGAAAGGTCTTGACCTGAAACATCGACTGTGCTTCTTCCTATGGATGCTGCCTGGCCTACTGCGATGCACCAGCATTTTGTGTGTGTTGCTTGAATTTCCAGCATCTGCAGATTTCCTCGTGTTTGCGTTGTTTGTCTGTCATTGCTTATGTGTAGTTTTTCTTAGATTCTGTTGCACTTCTCCTTTCTACCCGTGAATGCCTGCAAGGTAGTATATGGTGACAAATATCCACACTTTCATCTGTGAATCTTATCATTCAAGAAACGACAAGTCTGATTACAGCAGTGTAGAAGCTGTTCTTGAAACTGTTGATACATGCTTTCATGCTTCTACATCTTCAACTCAATGGAAGAGGGGAGAAGAGAACATCCGGGGTTTGAGGGGCTTTGATTTCGCTGGATGCTTTACCGTATCCTGGTAAATCAGGCCTCAGCAACTGGCATTGGGCACACCTGATGGTTGAGTCTACACTCTGGTAAGTCCTTGAGTCTCTTCTCTGTTGTGATCTCTGAGTCGGGTCTTGATAGTGGGGTGTCCCCTGAGTCAGTGCCACCTTCATGTGGACAAGCCCATAATCAGGGTCCACAAGATGGCTCCTGGAGGCTGCACAACCAGCACACCTGTAGGCAGATTCAAAAGTAGATTATTAGTAGATTTGGATTTAATAGAAGTACTGAGTGAAACTTAGTGACAAGCCAACAATGGTAAGAATGTTAATTTTATGATTAGATAAGCTGAATGCCTGACCTGGAAATAATCAACGCCATATTTAAAGATTACACACTACAGAATAAGTAATCTGAGTACAGAAATTCTTATGTACCAATAATCTGGCCTCCTTGGGTCTCTGGTGGTATTGAAACAGCCAATTTTTCAGACTATTGCTTGCTATGCCCATTAATATCTCAACACAATTCAAATTAATTTTTTTTGATGTTGCAGAGTGTGTTTAAAGGCAGTTTAGAAAGCAAAGCCCCAATGTGTTTAAAATTGATGGGAAGCAGTTTCCTGGTGGGGTTAAAGGAACAGTAGGAAACAGAGTCCAAGTGCGTTTAAAGGGACTACAGAAGACATGGCCTTGGGTGAAATTAAAGGGAGTGCAGGAACAGAACCCAGTGATGCAGATTGTGAATCATCTGAATGTCCATGTGCTCGTATTGTATTATTGGAGCTTCATTATGTATTCCCTACTTTCTTTCTTCAGAAGACTAAAGGCATCAACACTTGTATTTAAACATTGACTGCTGAAATGAATTGGCTGAGTTTGTTGGGTTATCAGTGAAACTCAGACAGCTTGATGGACTTAGGAACATTTCTCTTGGTGGGGGGAAGATTAGAGGAAAAAAGAAACATACAGATGTAAAATACCATAAACACACAGGGTTTAGAAGGCGACGATAGACCTTCATGCACTTCATGTTGTAGAACAATTTGCAATAAGAATTGGAATATAATCAAGATCACTAAAAATTTAAACTTTTTTTGAAATTCAGGCAGATGCTCTTTAGTGCAATGATAATTGAAATACTTTAGAATGTTTTGGGGATTCTAATTGCAACATACACATGAGATAGACTCCATTGCTGACTGATTGAAGTGAAATTTTCCATTGCACTGAATTTTTCATTAAGAATTGACTCCTCATTAAATGGGTGAATTTAACAGGTCTATTATTTAAAAAAGCAAATCAGCTTGCATTACAACTTCAATATTTAAATTAAAAATGGCCTTTGATCTTGCTATTCCTAAACAGATTGTCTCGGCAGTGGAAAGGGTTGGGTACAAACCATTTACTTCTATGTTTAGATTTGGACATGGGATGAAAGTCTCCTCTATGGTGTTCGATATCTCATGTGGGTTACCTTTGTTCCTAATGTGACATTATATTACCCATCTCATTCTGACAAGACCTAAAATGGAATAACTCGCTGTCTCAATGGAATGAAGATGATGCAGAAGTCATTAGCTGGGAGAAGGATGAGACATAACTGGTTTGTGTTGAAGCATGTTGGAATTGGAATTGCTTTGTTTTTTCGCATATACCAAGGAGCTAAGAAAAGCTTGTCTCACATACTGTTCATACAGATCAAATCATTACACAGTGCATTGAGGTCAAACAAGGTAAAACAATAAGAGAACGCAGAATAAAGTGCAACAGTTACAAAGAAAATGCAGAGCAGGTAAACAATAAGATACAATTTCATAACAAGGGTTTCTGTGAAGTTAAGGATCGAACTTATCGTACTAGGAGGCCATCTAATAGTTTTATAACAGCGGGGTAGAAGATGTCCTTGAACCCATTGGTATATGTTTTCAGACTTTTATAACTTCTGCCCAATGAAAGAGGAGAGGAAATGGAATGCCTATGGTGAATGGTGTCTTTGATTATGCTGGCTGTTTTACTGAGGCAGAAAAAAGTGCAGGTAAAATCAGTGAAGGGGACTCTGCTTTCCATGATGAGCTGAACCTTGTTCACAACTTTCTGCAGTTTCCTGCAGTCACCAACAGATTCCTTGCCACATCAAGTCGCGATACATCCAGATAGGATGCTTTCTATGGTAAGGGAGAACAGGGACATGTCAAAGTTCATTAACCTCCTGACCTCCTGAGGAAATAATGATGCTGGCAGACCTTCTTAGCCATGACATCTACATAGTTGGACCAGGGCAGGCTTTTGGTGATGTCCAGTCTAGGATCTTGAAGCTCTCAACACTTTGAACTTCAATACGAATGATGAAAATTTGAGCACCTTCCTGAAGTCAATGACCAGTTCTTTTGATTTGCTGACACTGTGGGAAAGGTTGCTGTTGGAACACCATGTCACTAGGCTCCTTATCTCCTTCCTGTACTATGCCAACTCATTGTTATTTGAGATATGGCCCATTATGTGGTATCATATGCAAACATGTAGACGGACTTAGAGCAGATTCTGCTACATAGTCATGAGTGTGCAAGGAGTAGAGTAAGAGGCTGAGGACGCAACTTTATGGAGCACCAGTGTATAGAATAATTGTGGCAAAGATGATGCTGCCTGTCCTTACTGATTCTGGTCTGTTGATCAGGAAGTCAAGCACACAGTTGCAGAGGGAGACAAGGTTAGGAGTTTGGTGTGTAAGTTTGCTTAAAATTGTAGTATTGAAGGTGGAGTTGTAGTCAAAACACGATAGTCTGATGTGGGTGTCTTTACTGTCCAGATGCTTCAAAGATGAGTGTAGGGCCAAGGAGATAACATCCACTGTGGACCTGTTTTGGTTTTAGGAGAAATGCAATGGGTTGACTTTGCCTGGGAGGCTGGAGTTAATGTGTGCCATGACTAGTCTCTTGAAGCACTTCATGATGATAGATTTTTATTGTATGTTTTTATTTATAGATACAGCACGGGCTGTAGCCATCCTATCCAATGAGCATGTGGTACCTAGTTGCACCTGAGTTACCAATCAGCTTACTGACCCAAGGTGAATGGAAACCAGCAGAAACTCACACAATCATAGGGAGAACATACAAACTCCTTACAGATAGCGTCAGAAGTTGAAACCAGGTCACTGGTGCAGTAATAGCATGACGCTACCGTGCTGACCCCAATCTCAGAGCCATTAGATATTAGTCAGTTAGACATGTTATCTTGTTTTTCTGAGGTACTGGGATGATAGTATTCTTACTAAAAAGGAGGGAACCTCAGTTTGAATCAGGGAGGGGTTAAAATGTCTGCGAATACACCCGGCAATTGACCTTCATGGGATCTGAGGACACGGCGTGCTCATTGTCCAGGCCCGATTACTTTCCGTGGGTTCCCTCTCTGGAACGCTGATCTTCCGCTCCCAATGGAGATTGTGGGCTCGGATGCACTAGAGGTCGCCAGGGTGAGTCGTGAAACACCCATTCCCTTCTGTTCATAGAATGCATTAAGCTCTTCTCGAAAGGATATGTTGTGACCGTGATACCGCTTGACAATATAAAACGTAAGCTCTGCCACACTGATGGCTGATCGATGGTCATGTAGTTACATTATATGCTATTGTTATGTGAGTCTTTATCTGGTTGTTTAACAGAATCACAGTTTCTAACAATTGGCTGTCAATGCACCTTTGAACTCCTAAAGCATGATAATGAGGAGATAATATCAAACTGCGCATCTCTGATCTGTCATATTGAAGGCAGAGCTCAAGCCCTTTGAGAACACCTGTACACTCAACTACAGCACTGCTGGGTTGCTCTACAAAGGTCCCGCTGCGAGGAGGTGCAGGTGAGAGAGTGCGTCCCCAGTGAAATGCAAGTGGTCACTGAGATTACCTCCAACAGCTCGGAGGAATACAAATCATAAAACAGGACAGATCCTATAGTGTTCAGCGTCTGGAATAACACACACCAAACTTTGGAGGAACTCATCAGGTCAGACAGTATCTATGGAGAGCAACAGTCGACATCTCAGGCCAAACTAGTTTCCAAACTAGACGGGGAGGTATCTGATACTTAATCTCAACCTGACAGATTGTGGCCTAGCAACCAATGTCATGGCAACAGCTTAGACAACAAATAGTCAGTCTAGACTGCCTGCAGGTGTCAGTGCACCAATGGCTGATCATTGCCAGTGTTCCTCAGGCTTGAGAGCTTTAGGGAGACTAGTGATACTCAGTGCTCAGACAGTGACCTATCAATAGGCTGGCACTGCCTTGGCTCAGGCTAGTAACGTTGAAAAGTCACCGGGAGCACCAGATGTGGGCTCAACCTGGTGGCAATGCCACCATCAGTAGGGTAGCAATTGAAGATCACCAGATTGCACTGTCCACCAACCCAAGAGATTCTGCAAACACTGTCCGCCGACATGAGAAATGCTGTGAATCTTGAAGAACTCAGCAAATCAAGCAGCATGCTACAGAAGGAAATAAACAGCCGACATTTTGACTGAGACCCTTCATCGGGTACTGGTGAACTGGATCGACAGTGTATAAAATGAAGAGCATACACAGGTAGAGAGAGTGAGCATCCCTGAGATGTGGCTGTGTGACTGTCAGTGAGGAGGAGTGTTATTTCCGGTCTCCTGATGAGGAAGTCAAAGGTCCAGTTGCAGAGGGAGGTATGGAGGTCTAGGTTTGGAAGCTTGTTGATCAGCACTGAGGGTATGATAGTATGGAAGACTGAGGTGTAATCAATAAACAGCAGCCTGACATGGGTATTACTGTTGTCCACATGGTTCAAGGCAGAGTGGAGAGCCAATGAGCTCACATCTGCTATAAACCTGTTGTGGTAGTAGGCAAACTGCAGCAACACTTCATCACACAGATAAGAGTGCTACTGGGTGATAGATGTTGAGGTAGCTCACTTTGCACTGGTATGATTGATGCCCATTTGAAGCAGATGGGAGCATCCAACTGCAGCAGTGAGAGATTAAAGATGTCCTTGATCACTTTAGCCAGTTTGCTGGCACAAGTTTTCAGTGCCCTGCCAGGTACACCATTGGAGCCTGACGCCTCTTGAAAGATGTTCTGATGTCAGCCTTGGAGACAGATATCACAAGGTTGCCAGATGCTGCAGAGATTCACACAGGTATAGTTTTATTCTCCCTTTTAAAACTTGTATAAAAGGCATTGAGCTCATCTGGAAGTGAAGCATCGCAGCCACTTATGATGTTAGGTTTCGCCTGATGGGAAGTAATGGCCTGCAAACCCTGCTGCAGCTGACATGCATCTGATTGTGTCTCTAATTTCACGTAATTGCTTTTTTGTTCTTACAACAGCCTTCTCTAGGTCATATCTGGACAACTTGTGGAATTGTGGATCACCTGTCTTGAAAGTACAAATCTAGCCCTCAGCAGAGACCGGTTATTGCGACACTAATTTCCTTCAGGATAACTAACATTTTGTCTTGCTGTATCTTATTTTATCTTATCTCCTGGTTCAACAACAGCTTCTGGTTTGGGTATGTCCAATACATTCTGGAAGGCACATACTCATCTATGCAGGGCTTGATGGAATCAGTGATGACTGCAGCATATTCGGTGGGATCGGAAGATGAATCCCTGAATATAGTCCAGTCCACTGGTTCAAAGCAGTCCCGCAGGAGCTCCTCCGCCACACCTCTGCAGCTCTCACCACGGTAACTGCAATCGTCAGACTCTACCTGTGTGCCAGGAGGAGAAATGTATCCAGGTGTTCAGACAAAGTGGGATATTGGGCAAACAGAACTAGATTAGATGGGAATCCTAGTCAGCACGGACCACTTATTTCCCTGTTATATGACTCTCTATACTTCTACACTGACCACGGGCTCAGAACACTCCATTTAACTGATAATAGAGGTCACCTCACTCTATGGAACACAGCTGAAAACAGAACTCTGTTGGGGGTGTGGGGGGAAACGCCATCGTGTAGAGCCTCTACAGGCCATTTGTTGTTGTGCTTTGCCAGGCTAGTCCGTGGACAGCCTTCTCTCATGGCTGTATTGGTAGAAGGCTATCAACAATAATTCTCCCACAGCCTGACCTCGTAACATGAAGATAAACTTCCTGCACGGCTTATGCAGGTTAATTTTGATGACCCCTCTGGTCATACAAGTGCAGATGGTTCATTAATTTTATAGGGAGAGAGGTTACTCCTTTCATTCTAATGAGCACAACTTCCTTACATTGTCGTCACAGTAAATGTTCCAGGAACCTATTGCAATTCATAAAATGAAGTTATAATGTGCAATAATCATGGCTGAGAGAGCCTGGTGTGAAGACAAACCAGTTCCTAGAGGCCATATTTTCACATTGCAAGATTAAACCATGTGTTCAGATCATGCTGTGTCCTTTCCCCTCCTTTCAGAATGCCCTCCTGTCCTGAAATACTGACATGAGCTTCCATTGTGAAGTATTCATGGGTTACAATGGCTAAAAGTTCCTCTTTCTTACAAAGGTTTGCCTCCTACTTCCATTATCTGAACTCTGCATCCTTGAATTTCTTCACCAGATCTCAGACTCTCCCTGCTCCCTCCTCCCCTTCCCTCTCCCTCATCCTTTGTCCCTACCCCTACCTCTTCTCTCTCTCCCTCTCCCATCCCCTCTCCACCTCTTCCTCACCCTCCTCCCTTCCTTCTCTGCCTTCCCACCCTCTCCCCTTCCTGTCCCTTCCCTAAACCTCAGTCTTGCCCTTCCCTTCCACTCCGCCTCTCCTCCTTTTCACGTGCCCCTCATTCACCAACGGCATGCGGTTGGGTCGGCTGCATAACACTTTACATTGTCAGTGAACACAATTCCTGTTGCTGTCTGGGAGGAGTTTGCATGTTCTGCCCATGACCGTGTGGCTTTCCTCCGGGTGCTCCAGTTTCTTCACACCTTCTAAAGGTGCACGGGTTAGTAAGTTGTGGGCATGCTATGTTGGCGCCAGAAGCATGGTGACACTTGTGGGCCAATCCCAGCACAGCCCTCCGACGGTGGCTGTGGATGCAAACGGCACTCTCACTTTATGCTTCATTGTACATGTGACAAATAAATCGAACCTTCAATCGCTTCATCTTTTAAGTGAGAGGATGCTGTGCTTCCTCTCTCCACCTGGTGGCACTGCTGTAAGTACCTCAGTCATTTGGGTTTATTAACAACCAGCCAAAGGCTGGCAGTCTAGACCTAGACCATCTCTAGTTCTGCAGAATCATCATACCTGTAGCCCAGTGTTTTTGTTCCTTCATATATTTTAATCAACATTGCAAAAATAGTGTTCTGAGACACAAGATGCTGGAAGAATTCAACAGGTCAGTCACCATCTATAGGGTAAAATAGTTGGCGATTTGGGTCAAGACCCTTCATTCTAGGGGAAGGGTCTCAACCCACTTTTCTTCATAGATACTAACTGAACCGCTGTGTTCGTCCAGCATCCTGTGCATTGCTTCAGACTCCAACATCCCCAGTTTCTTGTATGCCTCCAACAAAACAAGTGGACCTGACTGATGATTTGATTTTCTGGGTGGACTCTGACCAAATTAGAAGTAGAAACAGCAAATGCTGGAAACACTCAGTGGGTCAGTCAGAATCTGTGGAAAGGGAAACAGAGTTAGAATTTCTGATTTATTGTAGAGCTGAATCATAACTCTAAATTCTAAATGATAAACTTCACCAGCTTGGTATCAGCTCATCCCTCTGCAACTGGACCCTGGACTTTCTGACTAACAGACCCCAATCAGTTAAGTTAGACAACATCTCCTCCTCCTCCACTCTCACCCTGAACACCGGCGTGCCTCAAGGCTGTATGCTGAGCCCTCTTCTGTACTCCCTTTTCATCTATGACTGCATTCGTGTACATGGTTTTAACTCCATAATCAAGTTCGCAGACGACAAAACGGTGGTTGGCCTGATCAGAGGGGAAGATGAGACGGCCTACAGGGACAAGGTCCAGCACCTGGCCGCATGGTGTGCCAACAACAACCTGGCCTTTAACACCCAGAAGACCAAAGAGATCATTGTGGACTTCAGGCATGCTAGGAGCCACACTCACGTTCCCATCTACATCAACTGAGCTATAGTGGAGCATGTATCAAGCTTCAAATTCCTTGGTGTCCACATTTCTGAGGATCTCACCTGGTCCCTGAACTCCTTCATCCTGATCAAAAAGCCACAACAGCGCCTTTATTTCCTGCGGAGCATCAAGAAAGCTCACCTCTGTCCCAGGATACTGACGGACTTTTACCGCTGTACCATTGAGAGCATACTCACCAACTGCATCTCAGTGTGGTATGGCAATTGTCCCATATCAGACCGCAAAGCACTCCAGCGTGTGGTGAAAACTGCCCAGCAGATTATCGGCACCCAATTGCCCACCATTGAGAACATCTACCATAAAAGCTGCCTGGGCAGGGCGAAAAGCATCATCAGGGATGCATCTCACCCTAACCATGGACTTTTTACTCTCCTCCCATCCGGTAGGCGCTACAGGAGCCTCCGCTCCCGCACCAGCAGGCACAGGAAGAGCTTCTTCCCTGAGGCTGTGACCCTGCTGAACCTCTCATCACAACGCTAAGCAGTATTGCACCCATATTGTACTGTCTCCGTACTTTTATATTTGTGTGCTGTATCACTTACTTTTTATTCACAGTTATTTTGTAAATAACACTATTCTTTGCATTTCTGGTTAGATGCTAACTGCATTTCATTGGCTTTGTATCTGTACTCAGCACAATGACAATAAAGTTGAATCTAATCGAATCTAAAAATCTAACTCTGATTCCCCCTTCGAAGATGATGTCTGATTTGCTGATCATTTAGAGCGTTTGCTTTTTCATTTCAGATTTAAGGACTCTATGTTGTCCTTTACTTTCTGACTAGATCAGTACTAGTTTACATCTGACAGTAAAACTTCTAGCTAATGAAAATAGATAATGAATATGAGTATGAATGATGCTTTGGGAGCTGTACAATATATTGTATGTGTGTATAATTAAATAATATATACATAATATAGTCTTGAGAAGGTGCAGAAAAGATCTACAATGATGTCACCAGGACTGGAGGGCTTGACATATGAGGGGGAATGATAGGGTTAATGCTAGCAGTCTTTTTCTACTGGGGTTGAGTGAGACAAGAACTAGAGGTCATAAGTGTAACTCTCACTTCCGCTAGTGGCTTAATATAGGAGGTGATAGCCCCTGGCCCAGCCAAACTTAAGAAATCTTGTTTGGGTAGATGTTGCGCATCTGTTACAAATCAGTAGCCTGAAATGACTAACAGTACACAATATGCGATTAACCGATTAAGCTTATAATTCTTACTTTGCCTATATGGTTAGTAATGAAATGAAAAAAAGAAGAAAAAAGGGCCCAATCTTATCAAACAGTCTGTTGTGCAATGTTGGAGCTCACAAATACCGCCATTCGTCCACCATCGACCTCCTCCGACCATCGCTGCCCTTCGCACCCTCGCTCCAAGTCCACCCCGTCCGGCGGTCTACCAACTCTCTCCATTTGTGTCTTCTCTCCTCATCTCTCCCCGGCCAAAAGTTCGTGAGAATCTCTCTTCCAGCTCACAAGAAAGAGCAACAGCATTCCTAACCCCGTTGCTGCTACAGAGAAACCATTACATTATCAGTGAAACCTTACAGCATGTTACACAGCAGTGAAACCCTACAGCATGTCACATAAGTTAAGGGTGAAAAGTGAAATAATTAAGGGAACCTGAGCAGGAACTTCTTCACTTGAGGGCGGTGAGAGTGTGGAATGAGCTGACAACAGAATTGATGGGTACGGATTCAGTTACAACATTTTAAGAGAAGTTTGGATAAGTATATGGAAGGGTGGTGTATGGAGGGTTATGCTCCAGGTACCGTTCAATGAGACTTAGCAGAATAACTGTTCAGCATGCAACAGATGGGCTGAAGGGTCTGTTTCTCTGCTGTAGTGCTCTATGACTATAAGAGACTGGTTAGGCTAGGACTGTTTACCATGAAGTGTCAGAAGCTGAGGGGTGATCTTATAGAGGTTGATAAAATCATGAGGGACATAGAAAGAAAGGGTAGATAAACAGCCTTTCTCTCTTTCAGTCTAAAACTAGAGGGTATAGGTTTAAGGTGAGGGTGGAAATTTAAAGGGGATCTGAGGGGCAAATTTTTCACAGAGGATGGAGGATGCATAGCATAGAATAAAGTACCAAACGAAGTGGTACGGGCAGGTACAATAACAACATTTAAAATAGGTTTGGACAGGTGCATGGTTAGGATATGTTTAGAGGCCTAAATTCAGGCAAATAGAGTTAAGTAAATATATTGGTCAGCATGTACACATTGGGCCAAAGCACTTGTTTCCATATTTTAGGATTCTATGGATACTGAGTGGTTAAGTTACTTACCCAGAATTCTAGATTAATGAACCAGAGATATCAGCTCAAATCCCACTGTAGCTGCTGATGTTTCAGTTCATTTAATTAAATAATTGGGAATGAAAATCGTGCTTCAATCCTGCGTGCTATTTTAAAATATTTTAATGTTTCATTAGTTACCTCTTTCAGATCTGCACCCATCACATGACCCCCGCCTGCCGATCAAGTCCATCAGCTTCTGTAAGCAGTGCACCAGTGGGTGTTTATGGTTTATTCATGAGAGGAAACAAACTGGCACTGCGGAGCACAAACCGTGTCATATTATTCTGAAGTCGATTTTTCTTTGCAGAGATGTTAAGCCTGTGTTGTACGTGTCATCTATGAAGCTGCACAGTAGTGTAGTAGTTAGTACAACATCATACAGTACTCACCGCCACCTGTAAGGAGTTTGTATGTTCTTCCCGTGACCGTGTGGGTTTCCTCCGGGTGCTCCAGTTTCCTCCCACAGGCCAAAGAGTACCAATTGGTAGGTTTTCTCTGGGTGCTCTGGTTTCCTCCCACACTACCAGTTGGTAGGTTAATTGGTCATTGTAAATTGTCCTGTGATTAGGGTAAAGTTAAATTGGATTCGCTCAAAGGGCCAGAAGGGCCTATTCCGTGCTGTATCTCAATCAATCAATCAATAAAAGACTCAAATGGATTCTGGAGAAAATTGAAACAGAGGAGGTTGCCCCCAGTGGCATACAAAACTGCTTGCCCACAACTCCAGCGACCCGGCTATGATCCTGACCTCTGGTGCTGTCTGTGTGAAGACACCCCTTTCTGGGTTTCTTTCTGGTGCCTCATTTCCCCAGCGTGTCCCAAAGACATACAGCATGGTAGGTGAGCGGTGGAATCATTGTGGGGGTGGGAGTGGTGTGTGGAGTTGGGATTGATGGGAATGTGGAGAGAATAACATGAAATTTGCATTGGGTTGGTGTAAATGAGTGGTTGATTGATGATGTCGTCACAGTGTGCTAATGTATGGTTCTCGGGCTGACACTCACAAGGGTCCTCTGGGGCCTTTACTCCAGTATTCAGGTTGCAATGACATGGTTTCTCCTTATGCCAACACCATACATAGGAATGGGGTGGTCATATCTCCCTCCCCCCCCCCCCCACCACCCCCCGACCAACTCCTGACCTTTGTCCTCATCCCCCTCCTACCCTCTCTTCTTACAGAGCCTTCATCCTACCATCCTTCCCTCCATGCCATCCTCACCCCTCTCTGACCCTCCCTCCCCACTCTTGCTCCCCTTAGACTCACTCTCTCCTCTGCCTTTCTCTCCCCTCCCCCGCCCCCAACTTTAACCCCATCCGGACCTATCACGGTATCAGCATATGGTAACCTCCCTGGTAAAGATGCTTCGCCCATTTATGTTCCCCTGCAGTATGCACCAATGGATTCCTAACCTAATTGGAGCAAGCCACTGCAAAGACCATGTGATTCATCATGAGTTCCACTCAAGTCCTCTGCCAGATCTGTCTTTGTCATAGTCCGGTCCATGAGATCCGCATTCCAGTTCACAGTCTGGTCCATGGACTCAGGACTCCGGGTCTTCCAGCTGTCCCTTGTTTTGGTTGGGTTAATCATAGACACCTGATTCCCATCTTGTGGCTTGGAATATAAGTAGCCTTGGGATTGAGTGTGGGCTGCTGGTTTGTCTTGACAAGATTCCCTGGGAGGAACCTGCTGATGAAAGACTAGAGCGGCCACTTGCCATCTTTGGGCCGCGTTGGAGAACCATTGCTTCATGGAGCCTTGCTGTCGGTAGTCGGAGATGTTTTTGAGGTATGGATTTGGCCATTTCCTGGGCCAGCTGAGTGGCTGTTAGCCACTCTGAGCTAGGTAGGGATCTGGCTGTTTCCGTAGCCAGCCAAGGTTGCTGGCCATAACTGTGACTCGGAGCAACCCTGATGTAGAGATGGAACTGTCTGTCGTTCTTCAGTGTTTGTCTCTTCTTGTCCTTGCCTCCATGGGGTAAGTCAAGCTGTTCTGCCGTTACCTGTCCCACCTTGGTGTGGAGGTGAAGTTGAGTTCTGGCTTGTCCAAGGATAAGTCCCGGCTCTATGTTGATGTTCAGTTCCCAGTATGCCTCCGAGCCATCAGCCTCTGAGTCATCAGCCTCAAGCCTGCAGCCTCAAGACCCCAGACCCCAGCCTCAAGCCTCAAGCCCGAGACCCCAGCCATGTCCTGTCCTGTAACCATGTCATGTCCTTGCCTAGTTCTGGGGTCCAAGCCTGAGGCAAGACCCAGGTTCTTGGTCCTTGTCCAGTCTCTGGCTCAGAGTCCTAAGCCCAGGCTCCTAGTTCATGGTCCCTAGTCCTGGTCCCGCCTTCCCAAGCCCAGGCTACTAGTTCATCATTCCTTGTCCGGGTTCCCTGTCTTATCTATGTCCTAGCCCAAGTCTGTGTTCTTGTCCCTGCTTCTTGTCTGTATCCTGTCACATCCCTACTCTAGTCAAGTCCTGTTCCTAGTACTTCAGTGTCTGTGTCTTGCATTTGGGTCCATTCCCAGCGCCCCCCTTATGACAGTCCTTCCCTTCACGCTACTCAGCAGAGTGAGTGCTTCCAACATTGTAAGTCATATTGGGACATAGCGGTTAATGTAACACTGTTATCATGCGAATGATCGCCAATCACAGTTCGTTTCCACCACTGTCTGCGCATTCTCCCGGTGACTGTGTGGGTTTCCTCCAGGTGCTCCACTTACCTCCCACATTCCAAAGGTGTACGGTTATGGTAAATGAGTTTTGGGTACCAGAACTATGGGGACACTTGCAAGTTGCACAGCACAGTCCTTCCTGATTTGATCTGCTACAAACACCTCATTTCACTGTACGTATGTTTAGATGTACATGTGACAAATAAAGCTAGCCTTTAAGCTTAATCTCATAAAACTGAATATCAATGAGCAGAAATGAATTTCTATTTGCTGTCCTGGTTTGGATGACCTTGTGGATCATCAAATTTTGGGCTCCATCTCAATTGGTCAACAGTGCTGTGTATGGGCACGTGGTGGGCAGAACCATCCACCGTGCACAGCTGTGCCTCAGGACTGTGCTTCAGTTGTATCACTGCAGGACAAGGGAAGGAGACCGGAGGCGGAGGTGACCAGGACCAGAAGTGGGGAAAGTCTGGGAAAAGGTGAAGAAGATGGCCAGGATGATGCAGCCATCGGGAGCCGGCAAGGAAGAGAAGTGAGCATTCAGGAAGGGGTGATCAAGAGCGAAGTGACTACAACAGAGACCTGAACTGAACTGAATCATACGTGAATATCTCCACTTCAGACCTTTCAAGGAAGGAAAGTTATTGGTGAAGCAGCTGAAGACAGTCAGGCCTATGTCTCTGTCCTGTGGAGTTCCTGCAGTGATGCCCCATGATGTGATGATTGATATCCAAGAATCACAACCTCTGCCCTCATGCAAGGTGAAGATTAAGAACTTGAGTGTTGGTGCCTCTGTGGTCTGTTACATAAGCAGCAGAATAAGAGATGCCTCAAAAAGGCAGCATCCATCACCAAGAACCTCTACCATCGAGGACATGGCCTCTTCTCGTTGCTTCCATCAAAGAGGGTGCACACTCAACATTTCAGGACCAGCTTCTGCCCCTCTGCCATCCGATTTCTGAATGGACACCAACTTACTATTTTTGTTCCCTTTTAGCCCGATTGATTTGATTTTTGCGTATTTCTTATTATAATTTATAGAGAATTTTATGTGTTGCACTGTACTGCTGCGGCGAAACAACAAATTTCACAACATGATTCTGAGAAAATCAGTGTTTTACAATTCTCTCTCCATCAAGATTGACAGGTTGCCTGCTTGCTGTGTTAAATCATAGAACACTTGCACGTTGGAATATTTGGCCATCGTTTACTTTCCTGTTTGTTCTTACTAGTTTGTTTTACACATCAAAAAGACTGACTGCAGAGTATTCAGTTCATTCTTTGGGGGGCGGGGGCTGGCTGTGATTTCTTCCATGTGATTGTGGTTTAAAGTGAAAGGATGTGAAGTGCAAACAGGACATTAGCATTGTGTGATATACATTAACACCTCGTGGCAGCTTTACTGAACCAAGCAGAAAACCAGCCCATCAAGGAGAACGCTAATTGACCCCACGATTTAAAATAGATCCTGCTTGTGTGTGAGGTCAGTGTGCGTGGCAGCTTCGGAAATGATCAAACAAAACCAGGGACCTGAACCAAAGACAAAACGGATTTTTTTCCCTTGAAATGTTAAAATTAAAGAGCTAAAGAGCTTAGCACTAGAATTTTGTAGGTCAGATTCTGTACTCCCAGTGAGATACCTCTCAATACTGAGCCTATTTTACCGTGAGTGAATAAATTGAATTGGTAGTTTAGCAGCTGTGCTATTACACTTACATTCCAGGTGTAAATTCAAATCAAAGGTCTGAAATTAAATTTTGCAAATAATGTAGAGCAGCATGGCACAAGAACAAGTCCTTCAGCTCGCGATAACTGCACTGAACACAATGCCAAATTAATCTAAATCTCTTCTGCCTGTGGAAGATCATATCCCTCCATTCATACATATTCATGTGTTATCTATCAGCCCCTTGAACAGCACTTTGGTAAAGCTGTTAATTTGCATGCTGACATTGAGAGGTGAACAGGAAAGAGCAAATTGTCACTAAAATCCAACCAGTGCAGTAAAAGGCGATTTCTGTTTTATGAACAAAAGATGATTCAAGATTGCTTGTCATTTCCAGTACACAAGTGCGAAGGAGTACAAAATAATTATTACTCTGGATCAGATGGAGCACAAAGAGAAACTCTACAAGATAAAGGTTCGAAGGTTCGTTTATTATCAACGCATGTATCCATGTATAACGCTGAAATTTGTTCTCTCCAGATAGCCACGAAACAAAGAATGAACATGAAATTCATTCTGAGAAACATCAAACCTGCCCTCCCCGCACTAAAAGAAAGGGATCCCGATCATCGACTGTGCCCCCCCGCCGCAAAAAAAAACCCGCTGCCCCCACGCCAAAAGGAACAGGAACGTCGACCCGCAAAAATCCTTCTGCACAAAAAAAACCAACAGGACATCAACCCCCAAACACCTTCTCCTCACCCAAAAAAACGGAAACAGAACAGGCAATTTTAAAAAAACGCTGAATATTAAAACTATAGGTTTGCAAAAGCCCACGGTCCATAAACGCAATAATCCGATCCATAAGTGCAGAAACACGATACCATCCTCCGATATCACTGACATTCAGTGAAAGGGAGGGACACCACATGCCTGCAGAGTCCTACCCGCCAGCGGCGAGGCGCACAGTGACAGGCCGCTCACAGACTCCTTCTCGGCAGCTAGCAAAAGGCAGGCTCTCGCTCGCCTTCCGCATTCGCCTCGATGCCTCCATCATCCTCAACGCTTTAATCAACAATTAATGGACGCTTTAATTTGGTGAAATGGAGTCAAGCATCGGCCCGCGTCCCGTCTCGAAGTTTCTTCGCTTCCCGGAATCTTCTCGAGACAGCAAACCGCTGTGTCACCCAAACTGTAAATCACTGGCTCTAACAGTTCCAGAAACACATTTAAGGTGAAAAGCAGACAAGAAAAAAGTAAAGATATTTTTGTGGGCTACTGTATTTGGAAGATGTCGACCGAGGGAGCATTGTACACTGGCACCATCTTGACCAATAAAGAGCACAATAGTAATAAAAAGCAATAAATACAAATACATAAGGTAGCTTTATATATACATGGACTGACTGTACGTCCATAAAGTCAAGCTGGACATAGAAGTACCTATGCATAAGGTGTCTGACAGAAAATAATAAAGCATTTGTGGTTAGGGGTGTGGAGGGCTGGGTGAATGTGTGGAGGTGCTGATCAGCTTTGCTGCTTGCGGAAAGTAGCTCTGTTTGAGACTGCTGTTCCTGATGTGGATGCTACGTAGTCTTCTCCCTGATGGGAGTGCTACATGAGCAGGGTGAGATGGGGGAGGAGGAATCCTTCATGATATTACTGGGTCTTTCCTGGCACCTTTCTGTATATATGTCCCTGCTGGAAGGTAGGCTGGTGCCAGTGATGCGTTGGGCAGCCTTGACTATCCATTGTAGAACCTGCCTGTCTGCTGCAGTGCAGTTTCCGTACCATACAGTGGCACAGCTTACTAGGGTGCTCTCTCCTACACATCTGTAGAATGGTGTGAGTGTAGACGTGCATAGTCCAGCTCTCTTCAGCCTCCTCAGTATGTAGACTGATTTTGTAGAATGTGTTGTGGGACCTTAAGAAATTGTGTGAGATGTGCTCTCCCAGGAGTTTGAAACTGTTGCAGTTTCCACTACTGTGCCGTTGATGTGAAGAGGCTCACTGGTTTGTTCTAGTGCAGTCACAAACTGTTTTAAAAGTAGGAAAAGTTCAGAAGACTAAATTCAATAATAAATGTTACTACTGTAGTTACTGTCATTTCTGACAAATGTTTTAACTACTGTTAATTGGGTATACACTGTATGGAGACAATTTACAAATAATCAAACTCCCTTGCATCTGATCATTGATCTGATGAGATTCTGGCAAGTATTTACACACTGTTGTCCACGCTTGTGATGAGTTTGGTGGGATACGCCTACAATATTTATTCACTTTTTCTCTCTCCACTGTCAGTAACTGGGGTGCTGGGAATTTCTTATAGCTCTGGCCCACACTTCTCAGCTTTTGCCCTTTGTTGATCTATCAAATGGATGAGTTTATCAGAGTGGTGTTCCTGGCTCCACCCCATCAATTCGTCTGATCTATCTCACCCTCAGAAGGTGGAGATGGATTCATCTGGAAGCAATCCCATTCATAAACTATGAAGTACATGTACATATTAATGAATAAGGCTTGGGTTGTGCAGGCTAATTTAGGTTAACTTTTGTTTGTAATGTATTGCGCTGCTGCTAGAAAAAAGTCATGCCATTTACACCTTGTGTCGGTATGCCTCTGGCAATAAAATTGAACTAGCATTTCATAACTTCCATTTAGCACAGAGCATTCAATTGTTCTAAGCAGTGACAAGCTGCAGGAAAACGTAGATTGTCTGCTGTAAATGCTGGCAGAGTGTAAATGGAATTAACATTGAGAAGTACTGTGATACACTTAGCAAGAAAGATTGACAGAGGCAACATTGATTAAGTAGGACTGTTTTAAGGGCTGCCGGAAGATAGAGGATCAAGGAAGATGTGTATAAATCCTCGAAAGACCGTTTTAGAAAACAGTGAAGTATATAGGCCACTGGGATTATAAACAATCACAGATTAGTAATGTCACACTTATTACACTAAAAGTTGATTGCAGTTCTTGGCACCTTCCTTTATGAAGGAAGTGAAAGTCCTAGGGAGAGTATGGAAGAGACTGCCTAGCCCATTTCCAAGGACAAGAAGTTGCAGCTGATAGGTCAGACTGGAATTCCTGGGCCCATTAACCTCAGAGCGAAGAGCAGTGGGAGGATATTTCAAAGAGTTTACAAGATCATTCCTGAATCCAGACTCCCAAAGCAGAGTGCCAATTACAGGAGGAGATTACTAGGTGCACAGAGGAAAATTCAAAGGCAGGCTTCATTGGAAAACCCTAGGCATTTCTTGCCTGTGACTGCTTCACAATGAGGAGGAGCTTCCTGATGGTACTGCTCGATCTATGTGTGCAGAGCACAGAGAGACCCTGTGTAAGTGGAGGAAAGAAAATGCCAACTCACAAACTAGCTACCCGCCCTATCACACACCTCCTGCCCCATCTGTGGAGGGGTCAGTCGGTTTCACACTGACCTTATCGGTCACCTCAGGATCCACGGAAACAATCATCTCATCCTCCGTGTACCACCTGTAAAAAGGGTGACAAGGTGGTGACTGATATAGACTGAGGGAAAAGGGAAGGTGTTGTTGAATGATTTAAAGAGTAGAGACTAATATTAACTAAAACAACCCTCAAAGTGGTGTTTCATACAGGAGAGGCCATGGAGTTATAGAGCATGAAAACGGACCTGTCAGCCCAATTGGTCAATGCCGGCCAAAGTGCCCCATCCAAGCTCGTCCCATTTGCCGAAGTTTGGTCCATACCTTTCCAACCCATGACCCATCCAAATGTCTTTTAAAAGGTGTTATTGTACCTGCCCCAACCACGTCCTCGGGCAGCTGATGCCACATAGAAATGACTCTTTGTACAAAAAACAGTCGCCCTCATGTTCCTCTTAAATCTTTCCCCTCTCAGCTTAAACCTATGCCCTCTAATATGGAGACAACTATATTTTATTCATCAGTGATGTTCCTGTTCTACTCCCAGCCAGGCAAATGATTCATTTCTGAACTGCAGCAATAAGCTGTGCAGATTCTGAATCAGAGGGGGTCCACCACACTCGTAAGTTTGTTTATTAATACCGCTGCCCTGCAGCTAAAACAAATGCAGAGCGTCGACTTTAATTATTTTTAAAAGCACATGGTTTAGCGATCCCTCCTCTTCTTTAATGTCCCCTGTGCAGCCACAGCTGATGCTGTAAACCAACCAGGGCTGATTGATCCTCTTGAGTAAGTCCTTGAGCCTTCACTTCAGTCAGTGGATGGTCCAGGAGCCCCTGTCATAACCAGGAAAAGCAAAGCATATTTGCCTCACAGCATTTGTAAACGGAAATTAAATATTTTGCCTGACAGCGTGATGTAGTATTTTGCCCCACATTGTTTCTCAAACAATGGTGGTCTTTTAATTATAACAGTTGTGTTATAATGGATGGTAATTAATCACCAAGGAAGGATGATAGTGTTTCAAAGCAAAATCTATCTGACAGAGATGTGATCTTCCTTCTTGCTTTAAATATTCCTGGGTGCATTTCAAAATCTAAATGTTCTTCTGCAGCTGGGGAAGTTTCAGGGTTGTATTGGCTTCAAGCTGAGCAGATTGCTAGCAGGTTCAACATTTTCTTGTCCTCTCTGGATGCCCAGGCTTAGCCTCTACCTCCTTCCTGATAAGCCGGGATGTCCTCATCATCTTGGATGCCCAGAGTATTATATTAAGACAGAAGGATGCACTTGCATCAAACATTGATTAAAGGTCTGTCAAGTCAAGTTCAAGCTTATTGTCATTCAACTGTATGCATGTATACAGCTGAACGAGACAGCATTCCTCTGGACTAAGGTGCAAAACACAATATGTTTAACTCATGAACAACTGTAAAGTATTATAACCACAAATAAATTAACAAATAATAAAATCTATTCCAGAATATTGACATTTAGCATAAGGTGTATTTACAACACAATTTTAAAAGTAAATTGTATACCACTACTGGCACTTCTTAAGTGATGAGACTTGGGGTGGTGGCAGAGAGTTTAGTAGTCTCATGACCTAGAGGGAAGAAGCTGTTTCTATTACTGACAAACCTTGCTCTAATGCTATGGTACCTCCTTCCTGATGATAGGATGGCAAAGAGATCGTGTAAAGGAATGAGAGGGATGGGATGGGAGGCAATTATTAAAGAAGATCAGTCCAATGCACAAGAAGATCTTTATTTCTACAACATCTGCACCTCTGGACATGCAAAGAGTTTTGCAGCCAAGGAGGTAGCTCTGAAGATGGTAAGGATCAAGGATCAACTGTGTTCCTTTACGTGTATTAGGGATTTGCAGTGGAGTGTTGGTCAGAGCACAAAATGCAACAAAAAAAACAGCATTTAACAGTTACAAAGAATTATATAAAAAAAAGCTAGATGTTAAAGTATGGATATGGAATAAAAGGTGCATAGATTTTTAAAAAACAATGTAAACAGCGTTAACAAAAATGTTACTGGTGAACGCAGCAGGCCAGGCATCATCTCTAGGAAGAGGTACAGTCGACGTCCCCATCATACCCCATCCGTTATTTATTTATATACACACATTCTTTTTCTCTCTCTCCTTTTTCTCCCTCTGTCCCCCTCACTATACCCCTTGCCCATCCTCTGGTTTTCCCCCCTCCCCCTTTTCTTTCTCCCTGGGCCTCCTGTCCCATGATCCTCTCATATCCCCTTTGCCAATCAACTGTCCAGCTCTTGGCTCAATCCTGCCCCCCCCCCCATCTTCTCCTATCATTTTGGATCTCCCCTCCCCCTCCCACTTTCAAATCTCTTACCAGCTCTTCTTTCAGTTCGTCCTGACGAAGGGTCTCAGCCTGAAACGTCGACTGTACCTCTTCCTAGAGATGTTGCCTGGCCTGCTGCGTTCACCAGCAACTTTCATGTGTGTTGCTTGAAATTCCAGCATCTGCAGATTTCCTCGTGTTAGCGTTAACAAAAAGTGGTTTTACAATATTTACAGTGCAGTACGGTGGCAGGGGTAGTAGATAGTGAGGGGGGCCAAACTAGAATGGTTCATTAGATTAATTGCCTGGAGGAGAACTTTTTCTTTGGTTTTTATTGTTTTTTTGTGTATTTGCAGAGTTTGTTGTCTGTTTTGCCCATTAGCTGTTTGCCAGTCTTCGTGTGCAGTTTTTCATTGATGCTATGGGTTTCTTTGTTCCACTGTGAATGCCTGCAAGGAAATGAATCTCAGGGTAGTATATGGTGACACATCCATGAAGAAGAAGAAAGCCCTTAACTCCGAGGGGAGTCATCAGGTCGCCGTTCATGATGGTGTTTTTTTAGCAGGCTTTCTTATTTTTACGAGGCCAAGTTGCTAGCTCGACGCTCAACCCAGCACGGATGGAAAGCATGCAAGGGAGCCGGCTGGATTCGAGCTCGCGAGCCTTCGCTCCGAAGTCCGGCGCTGATGCCACTACGCCACCAGCTGGCCAGACACATCCATACTTTGATGATAAATTTACCTTGAACTTTGAACTTTTAAGTTGCATGAAATTATATGTAAGAGTCAGTGTAGTGTAAAGTAATATAGAAATATGTACTTCTATTTAAGTCATCTGTTCCTGAGTATCAAAGAGGACACTAGGGGAGCTTCTTTGAAACAGTGCATTGGGTTCTTTCTTTCCAAGAAAGTCAGGCAGGACTTGGTTTATTGATTCATCTAAGAGGTAATGCTTCTGACTGTACAACATTCTTCTAAGACTGCATTGTATTCAAGTCTCTGAAGTGGAAGCTAATCACACAGCCATATTTCAGAGGGGAGGTTACAACCAGTTGAGCCTTAGTTGCTGGGAAGGCTCTCCTACAGAGCACTGTTATCACTCAGGAGAAATTCAGATGGTAAAAAAATTGATAATAAATTACACCCCACAGTGTTGTTGGTACTTGGGAGAAACTGGGCTGACCAAATATAAATCACTGACTCAAGAAATACACAGTTCAAAGTGCTTCAGGCTAATTACATATAATTAAAATAACATAAAACACAGACTCCATAATGACTTTGATGCTTTATTGGACCTTTGCAATATTGTAATCTGTTAAAAATAATGGTCTTCTCTGCAGGCTATCTGGCATTTACATGTAGTGTTAATAATTGTGGTCAAAACACTGCAGTGTAAGACAATCAAATTAGAATTATAACTGTGGTGTTCATTAGTATGATCATCACTGTTAGGCAGCAACTCTTCAAGTCCACATATGGGTACTTTGAAATTTCACATGTTGTATCTCCACAGAAACTTCTGCTAGCATAGAATTTGGGCTTTCCACTTCAATGCAAGCAGCTCACAGGTAAGTACCCCTAGTGCCTGGGGTGGCTGAGGTGGGGCTCTGGGTAAAAGAGAATGAGAGGGAGATGCCAAAGGTTATGGAAGAAGGCAAGAGAATAGGGTCGAGAGGGAAAGTAAATCAACCATGATGGAATGGCTGAGCTGACTAGATGGGCTGAATGGCCTAATTCTGCTCCTGTGTCTTATGTCTTATGATGATCAACTTGCATTGCACTTCAAAAGAATCATGAATAAATGCCTCCTGTGTCAGAACTCTATTTATCAAAAGTATTGTCAGTAAGGTCACAAATATCCAGAATTTCTCTGGAATCTCCATAACTCTCTGAGGAACAATCCAGTAGAAATTCCAAAGGGATAATAAAGATATTGCATTTTAAAAGTGACTTAAAACATTGCCTTTGAATAGGGATACTGAGCATTCAATAATGTTCAAGATGTAGGGAACGATGCGTCTTCGTGGATGGTCGTAAGTGATATGCTAGAGCAGCAGTTAGCGTAATGCTGCAGAGTCAGCCAATTCCCACCACTGTCTGTAAGGAGATTGCATGGTCACCTGTGACTGTGTGGGTTTCCTCTGTGTGCTACAGTTTCCTCCCATATTCCAAAGATGTACAGTTAGGGTTGGTGAATTATGGGCAGGCTATGTTGGTGTCAGAAGCATGCTGACACTCAACAGCTGCTCAGCAGAATCCTCTCCAATTTGATTTAATGCAAAAATACAACACCTTTCACTGTATGTTTCCATGAACTTTCTGCGAAGGCTGAGAAAAGTCCATCTCCCACCCCCCATCCTGACCACATTCTACAGAGGTTGTATTGAGAGCATCCTGAGCAGCTGCATCACGGCCTGGTTCGGAAATTGCACCATCTTAGCTCACAAGACCCTGCAGCGGATAGTGAGGTCAGCTGAGGAGATCATCGGGGTCTCTCTTCCCGCCATCACAGACATTTACACCACACTCTGCATCCGTAAAGCAAACAGCATTATGAAGGATCCGATGCACCCCTCATACAAACTCTTATCCCTCCTGCCATCTGGAAAAAGGCATCGAAGCATTCAGACTCTCATGACCAGACTATGTAACAGTTTCTTCCCCCAAGCCATCAGACTCCTCAATACCCAGAGCCTGGACTGATACCAACCTACTGCCCTCTACTGTGCCTATTGTCTTGTTTATTATTTATTGTAGTGCCTGCACTGTTTTGTGCACTTTATGCAGTCCTGGGTAGGACTGTAGTCTAGTGTAGTTTTTGTGTTGTTTTACGTAGTTCAGTGTAGTTTTTGTATTGTTTCATGTAGCGCCATGATCCTGGAAAACGTTGTCTCATTTTTACTATGTTCTGTACCAGCAGTTATGGTTGAAATGACAATAAAAAGTGACTTGACTTGACTTGACTTGACTTTATGTACATAAGAGAAATCAAGCTAATCTTCATCTTAAAAATTCTATCCAATGGTTAATGATGTAATTCAAAGTAGCAAGTGAGTGGGAGACATCTTTCAAGGATGGGAGCCATTTGAAAAGAACAAGTCTCATCAAGAGTGAGTTTTATTTGAGGCAATAAAAGGAAGGAAGGTCTAAGCGGAGCTGCCATTGTTGTGGTGGGTCAGTGTTAGGGAGTAGAAGGCTTTGGCACAGCAGGCTTGGGTAAGCACAGGCCGAGGTTCTAAGTAATTTTCTACTTTTTTTTTCTGTTTCTTTGTCTATTAATACATCGCTAGTGCGCTGAGAGTGGATCTAGAGATAGTGGCATGTTCTTTGTCTGAGATGTGGGAAGTCTGGGAGACCCCCAGACTCCCTGATCACTACACCTGCAGCTCCTTAGAGCCCATGTGAAGGAACTGGAGCTGCAGCTCGATGACTTTCAGCCCGTATGGGAGAATCAGGAGGTGACAGGTCGGAGCTACAGGGAGGTAGTCACCACTAAAATGCAGGAGGCAGGTCCCCAAGTGTCTGTCAGGAGAGGGAAAGGGAATAAGCAGCCAGTGCAGAGTACCCCTGTGGCAGCTCCCTACAACAATAAGTACACTGCTCTGCATAATATTGTGATGGGGGGGGGGGGAAGAAATGACCTACCGGGGAAAACCACAGCGACCAGGTCTCTGGCACTGAGTCTGGTCCTGGGGCTCAGAAGGGAAGAGGAGTGGAGTAGTGACAGGGGATTCCATTGTTCGATGAGCAGACAGCAGATTCTACGGATGTGAAGGTGACACCCAGATGGTTTTTTGCCTCCCAGGTGCCAGAGGATGTCCCAGATCAGTTCCAGAACATTCTAAAGTGGAGGGTGAGTAGATAGAAGTCGTGGTGCATACTGGTACCATCAACATCAGTAGGAAATGGGAGGAGTTCCTGAAGAGAGAATATATGTAGTTGGATAGAAAGATGAAAAGCAGTGTAGTAATCTCTGGATTGCTGCCTGTGCCATGTGCCAGTGAGAGTAAGAATAGGATGATTCAGCAGATGAATGTGTGGTTAGGTATTGGTGCAGGGGACACAGTTTCAAATATCTGGATTATCGGGATCTCTTCTGGGGAAAGTATGACATGTCCAAAAAAGATGGATTATACCTGGACCCTAGGGAGATAGGTGAGAGAGGGTAGCAAAGGGGGACAAAGAAATGGTGGATGAATATAATACAAACGTTTGTAAGTTTTTTGCATCAGTCTTAACTGTGGAAGATACTAGCAGTATGCCAGAAATTTGAAAGCGTCAAGGGGCAGAAGTAAGTGTAGTTGCTATTGCTAAGGAGAAAGTGCTTTGGTAGCTGAAAGGTCTGAAGGTAGATAAATCACTTAGTCCAGATGAACTATATTTCAGGATTATGAAAGAGGTAACTGAAGAGATTGTGGAGACATTAATAATGATCTTTCAAGAATCTCTAGATTCTGGAATGGTTCTCAAGGACTAGAAAATTTTTTAAAAATGTCAGTCATCTCTTTAAAAAAGGAGGGAAGCAGAAGAAAAGAAGTTATAGGCCAATTTGCCTGACTTCAGTGGTTGGGAAGCTGTTGGAGGCAATTATTCAGGATGAGATTTTGGGGTACTTGGATGCACATGATAACATAGACCAAAGTCAGCCCGGTTTCCTTAAGGGGAAGTCCTTCCCGATAAGTCTGTTGGAATGTTTTGAGGAAATAACTGGCAGGATAGACAAAGAAGAGGCAGTGATGTTGTTTACTTGGATTATCAGAAGGCCTTAGACAAGGTGCCACAAATGAGGCTGCTTAACAAGGTAAGAATCCATGGCTATTACAGAAAAGATACTAGCATGGATAGTTTAGCTGACTGGCAGGAGGCATAGAGTGGGAATAAAGGGGGCCTTTACTGGTTGGCTGCCAGTGACTAGGGGTGTCTCACAGGGGTTGATGTTGGGACTGGTTCTTTCCATATTTTATGTCAATGACTTGATGACAGAATTGACGGCTTTATGACTAAGTTTGCGGATGATATGAAAATAGGTGGAGGGGCAGGTAGTGTTGAGGAATCAGGGTGACTGCAGGAGGAATGAGACAGATTGAGAGAATGGGCAGATGTGGCAGTTGGAATATAGTGTAGGAAAGTGTATGGTCAAGCACTTTGGTCGAAGGAATAAGTCACAGACTATTTTCTAAACAGGGAAAAACATTCAAAAATCAGAAGTGCAAAGGAACTTGGGAGCCCTTGTGTAGGATTCCCTGGAGGTTAACTTACAGGTCGAGTCAGTGATAAGGAAGGCAAACGCAATGTTAGTGTTTATTTCAAGAGGACTAGAATATAAGAGCAAGGATGTCAGGCTGAGGCTTTGTAAGGGATTTGTCAAACTGCGCTTGGAGTACTAAAAACAGTTCTGGTCCCTTTATCTAAGAAAAGAAGTGCTGGTGTTGGAGAGAGTCCAGAGGAGGTTCACGCGAAATATAGTGTTAACATATGAGGAGTGTTTGATGGCTCTGGAACTGTACTCACTGGAGTTTAGAAGAATGAAGTGGGATCTCATTGAAACCTATTGAATATTGAAAGGCACAGGCAGAGTGGATGTGGAGAGGATGCTTCCTGTAGTGGGTGAGTCTAGGACCAGAGAGCAGAGCCTCAGAACACAGGGTTGTCCATTTAGAATGGAAATGGGGAGGGATTTCTTCAGCCAGAGGTGGTAAATCCGTGGAATTCATTGCCACAGATGGCTGTGGAGGACAAGACATTGAGTAAAGCAGAGGTTGATAAATTCCTGATTGGTCAAGGTGTTAAAGGTAAAAATGAGACGGCAGGAGAATGGGATTGAGAGGCATAATAAATCAACCATGATGCATTGACTGTGCAATTGGACCAAATGGCCTAATTCTGCTTCTATGTCATATGGTTTTACAATGTGATGTGTGAAGGAGGTTCACCACAAGGAATGACCTGACAGATGACCAATGATAAGAGTGTGGAGGTGGGGCAACTTAGGACACATGACGTGTCTAAAGACCTCTAAGTAGATGTTGGCACTGTAGTTCAGTTTGTTTCCAAAGGAGTTACTCTAAAAAAAGTAATAATGAGAAGGAAAGAATTCTCCTTCCTATAACTAGAAGTGCTGAGGTTAATTGTCATAAATCAGTTGTTATCCTGCTTGGGATCAGTTACTGACAATGTCTTTGCTTTTATTAAAGTTCATTGTCCAATCTGTTTCACCCCCAGGAGGAATTTGCTCCTCCAAGACAACAAATTAGAAATTAGTCCACTGAATTTAAATTACTTCACATATTGCACACAAAATTGAAATACATATGCCCAGGAGGAGCATCAAGTTGGAAAACTGCCCTTGTAATATCAACTTTCATTGCCTTAGTTCTGGATAGCTGATGACAGAATATTCACGAAGAAACTTATTGTGTAAAGACTCTGTCAACCTGCTTGCAACCTTTGTGGTACAGTTGACATTGAGTTGAACACCAGATCACATATCCTGCCAATACTAGGGTGCGGCACAGATAGTAGAGCTGGTGACCTGCGACACCAGGGACAGGGGTTCAATGCTGACCTCTGGTGCTGATTGTGTGAAGTTTGCCCAGTTCCCTGTGATTTCACAGATCTCCTCCGGCTGGCTTGGCTTCCTCCCCCATCCCAAAGACATGCAGGTTGATGAGTTAATAGGCCACCATAAATTGACCCTAGAATATAGGTGAATGGTAGAATCACAGGTAAGAACAAACTAAGGAATTAATACAATATTAGTGTAAATGGGTGATTAATAGCCAAAATTGACCTGGTGGCCTGAAGGGCCTGTTACCATGCTATATCTCTTTGTGCTTCTGCAACTGAATGACAACCTCCATGACACTGCCATTCTTTGC
Organism: Mobula hypostoma; assembly: GCF_963921235.1. Taxonomy (NCBI): domain Eukaryota; kingdom Metazoa; phylum Chordata; class Chondrichthyes; order Myliobatiformes; family Myliobatidae; genus Mobula; species Mobula hypostoma. The sequence continues at coordinate 120,207,779 of NC_086102.1, read as the reverse complement.
CCCCTACATTAAGTCATTTGATATGGGAAATCTCTTTCACCCCTTTGTTACCTCCAAATATCAGTTTTCCAAAGCTTTTCTGGCTACCTTCCCTTCTTCTGCTTCCTATAAACCTGACATTGTCCCAAACTCTGCGGAATACTTTACAAGTTGTCCCAAGTCCTGTATACCATCTCATGCTACTTACTGTCTTGTGCCTGCTTCCACTTAAGCAACAGCTCAGTTTTTAAACTTGCATTTTTTTGTGCTCAGACTGATGTCTCATCTTCCTCACCATCTCTGCCATCACTTCTAACCCTAAATGATAAGCTCCAATGTAAAAGGGGGACAAAAAGAGTGATGAATACAGGACTGAAGGTGTTACATTTGACTGCAGACAGTATGTGGAATAAGGTAGATGAACTTGTAGCAAAGTTAGAGATTGGCAGGCATGACGTTGTGGCCACACTGAAAGAAGATCATAGCTAGGAGCTTAACGTCCAAAGATACACATTGTATTGAAAAGACAGACAGGTAGGCATAGGGGGTGGGGTGGCTCTGTTGATATAATCAAATCAAATCCTTAGAAAGAGGTGACATGGGATTGGAAGGTTTAGAATTGTGGGTAGAACTAAGAAAATGCAAGGGTAACAAGACCCTAATGGGAGTTTAAATCAAATCAAATGAAATCAAATGTAATTATCATTCAAACCAAACATGGATACAGCTGAATGACACAAAGTTCCTCTGAGGCCTATGTGCATTCAAAATAGCGAGAAGGAAAAATAGCAAACATAGTCATGCAAGTAAACACATTTTTAGTCCCAGACCCTGAGCAACAAGTCCCACAAATTGATGGTTCCTGGAAGTCTAGCCTGTAATTCCACTGATCCAACAGTGTAGGGCAGCACGGACAGGAGAAGCCACCAAGAACCAAGTATGGACCCCACGCTATGCCACCTCTGGTGTCTCCTCACCTAAACTGCAGCAACGGGAAAGTCTGTGGCTTGAGGCCTAGTCCTCACTACAACAGAGGTGATGTTGCTGCCTCGCCTGCTGTCTCTTCACCAAACAAGGGAAACAGGGCTGCATCAATCAATCAATGTCCATCAGGGTCCTGTGATCACAAAAGAAACGTCCAAGGCAGTCACTCATGGCTTCACTGCACGCTACCTTTGCGCACCAACTCTGGTGCCTTCGAGTAGCAGACAGCAGCATAGTCAGCACACAGGTCAGCTCTTTCAAACCCAATCTTGTTCCTCCTGATTCCTCCTATGGCTCTTCGGCCCAGCACACCTCGGGTGGCCCAGCAGCCCAACTCCCCCCTGGCAGTCCAGCAGCCCGACTTTCTTCCCACAGCCTGGCAGCCTAGCTGTCCTCCTGCAGCCTGTCGACTGGTCTCTCTTCCTCTGAACCACTAGCCATTTTCTACGACACTCCGGCAGGCTACTCCAAACAATGAGCAGCTCACTGATGTGGTAGACCTGCTTTACCCATAGTTATTGGGGTCCAGTATAGTCTTACAATTAAAAACATATTTAACAAAGAAGAAAGAAGAATGCTTGACCCCCGAGAGGCCGCTGTGTCTACATGCACCTCCACTTTACCAGAAGTTATATACCAGCCTCTGAACTGCAGCAAAAATGTGGCTATAAATACAGCAGGACATAGAGAAGGCATACCAAAAGGGCAATGTTACAATAGTCATGAGGGATTTCAATATGCCGGTAGATTGGGAAAACTGGGTTGGTACTGGATCCCAAGACAGAGAGAATTTGTAGAATGCCTGCAAGACAGCTTTTCAGAGCAGCTTGTGATTAAGCTCATTAGAGGATCAGCTATTCTGGATTGGGTGTTGTCCAATGAAATGGAATTGACTAGGGAGCTTAAGGTAAAGGAACTCTTAGGGGATCAGTGATCATAATATGATAGAATTCAACCTTCAATTTGAGAAGGAGGAGCTGAAGTCAGATATATTAGTATGACAGTGGAGCAAAGGGAATTACAGAGGCAAAAAAGAACAGCAATGGCTGGAGTTTCTGGGAGCACTTCAGAAGGTTAGATACGTCCCAAAGAAGAAGTTTTATAATGGCAGGATATGCAACCGTGACTGACAAGAGAAGTCAAAGCCAACAGAGTAGCATATAATAGAGCAAAAATTAGTGTGAGGTTAGAGGATTGGGAATACTTTAAAAACTAACAGAAGGCAACTAAAAATGTCATAAAGAGGGAAAAGGTAGAATATGAAGGTAAGTTGGCCAATAATATAGAAGAGGGTAACAGAAGTTCCATCAGGTATATAAAATCTAAAAGAGGCAAGAGCAAATATCGGACCAATGGAAAATGACACTGGAGAGGTAGTAATGGTGGACAAGGAAATGGCATATAAACTGAATAAGTATTTTGCATCAGCCTTCACTGTGGAAGACACTAGCAGTATGCCGTAAGTTTGAGAGTGTCAGGGGGCAGAAGTGAGTGCAGTTGCTATTACTAGGGAGGAGGTGTTTCGGAAACTGAAAAGTGTAAGGGTAGATAAATTACCTGTATTAGTAACAATTTTTCTTTCAAGAATGAATAGATTCTGATAAGGTTCCAGTTGACTGGAAAATTGCAAATATCACTCCACTCTTCAAAAAGGGAGAGAGGCAGAAGAAAAGAAATTACAGACCAGTCATTCTGACCTCGGTGGTTGGGACGGTGTTGGAGGCAATTATTAAGGATGAGATTTTGGGATTCTTGGAGGCACACGATAAAATGCCAAAGTCAGCATTGTTTCTTTAAGTGTAAATCTTTCCAGACAAACCTGTTGGAATTCTTTGAAGAAATAACAAAGACAAAGACAAAGACAAAGGATAGACAAAGGTTGTGTACTTGGATTTTAAGAAGGCCTTTGACAAGGTGCCATACATGAGGCTGCTTAACAAATTAAGAGCCCATGGTATTACAGGAAAGATACCAACATGGATAGAGCATTGACTGATTGGCAGGAGGCAAAGAATGGAAATAAAGGGAGAGTTTTCTGATTGGCTGCCGGTGACAAGTGGTGCTCCACAGGGAGTCTGTGTTGGGACCGTTTCTTTGATTTGGATGACAGAATTGATGGTCTTGTGTCCAGATTTGCAGATAATATGAAGATTGGTGGAGGGGTAGATAGTGTTGAGGAAACAGGGAGCCTTAAGAACTTAGACATATTAAGAGAATTGGCAAAGAAGTGGAGATGGAATGCAGTGTTGAGAAGTGTTTGGCTGTGCACTTTAGTGGCAGAAATTACAGCATAGACTATTTTCTAAATGGAGACAAAAAAATTCGAATATCTGCGGTACAAAGGGATTTGAAAGACCTTGTACAGGATTCCCTAAAGGTTAATTTGTAGGTTAAGTCAGTGGTGAGGAAGATAAATGTGATGTTACATTCATTTCAAGAGGTCTAGAATATAAAAGCAAGGATGTAATCTTGAGGCATTATAAGGCACTGGTGAGGCCCCACTTGGAGTATGGTGAGGAGTTTTGTGAACCTCATCTAAGAAAGGATGTGCTAATATTGGAGAGGGTTCAGAGGAGGTTCTCAAAAATGATTCCAGTAATGAAAGGGTTACCATACGAGGACCATTTGATGGCTGTGGGAATGTACTGCCTGGAATTCAGAAGAATGAGGGGAGGTCTCATTGAAACCTGTTGAATTTTGAAAGACCTCAGTAGAGTGGATGTGGAGAGGATGCTTCTTATGGTGGGTGAGTCTAGGCCCAGAGGCAACAGCCTCAGAATAGAGGGACAGCCATTTAGAACAGAAATAAGGAAGGATTCCATCAGCCAGTGAGTGAAGAATCTGTGGAATTTATTGCCACAGGCGGCTGTGGATGCCAAGTCATTGGGTACATTTAAGGCAGAGGTTGATAGGTTCTTGATTAATCAGGGCATGAGGGGTTACAGGGAGAAGGCAGGAGATTGGCATGATGAGAGTGTGGATGAGCCAAATCGCCTAATTCTGCTCCTATATCATATAGGAGACATAAGAGAAGAGTTAGGCCATTTGGCCCAGTGAGTCTGCTCTGCCATTCAATCATAGCTGTCTTTTTATTTCCCCTCTGCAGCCCCACTTCCCGGTCTTCTCCCCGTAACCTTTGATGCTGTGGCCTATCAGGAACCTATCAATCTCCACCTTAAATATACCCAATGACCTGGCCTCCACAGCTGCCTGTGGAAACAAATTTCATAAGTTCACCAACCTCTGGCTAAAGAAATTTCTCTGCATCTCTGTTTTAAATGGATGCCCCTGTATCCTGAGGCTGTGCCCTCTTGTCCTAGACTCCTCTACCATGGGAAACATCCTTTCCACATCTACTCTCTTTAGGCCTTTCAACATTCAAAGGTTTCAAGGAGAACCCCCCTCATCCTTCTAAATTCCAGCGAGTACAGACCCAGAGCTATCAAACAATCCTCATATGATAACCCTTTCATTCCTGGAATCATTTTTGTGAACCTCCTCTGAACCCTCTCCAATGCCAACACAACTTTTCTTAGATGAGGAGCCCAAAACTGTTCACAATACTCAAGGTGAGGCCTCACCAGTGCCTTATAAAGCCTCAGCATCACATCCCTGCTCTTCTATTTTAGGCCTCTTGAAATGAATATTAACATTGCATTTGCCTTCCTCACCAATGACTCTACCTGCAAGTTAACCTTTAAGGTGTTCTGCACAAGGACTCCCATATTAGATTAGATTAGATTAGATTAGATTAGATCCAACATTATTGTCAGTGCCGAGTACAGATACAAAGCCAAAGAAATGCAGTTAGCATCTAACCAGAAATGCAAAGAATAGTGTTATTTACATAATAACTGCAAATAAAAAGTAAGTGCTACAGTACACAAATATAAAAGTACTGAGTCAGTACAATATGGGTGCAATACTGCTTAGCGCTATGATCCTTTTGCATCTCAGATTTTTGGATTTTTTCCCCATTTAGAAAATAGTCTGCACATTTATTTCTGCTACCAAAGTGCATGACCATGCATTTTCCAATGTTGTATTTTATTTGCCACTCTCTCGCCCATTCTCCTAATCTGTCTAAGTCCTTCTCCAGCCTTTCTCTTTCCTCAACACTACCACCCCTCCACCAATCTTTTTATCATCTGTAAACTTGGCAACAAAGTCATCTAATTCATCATCTAAATCATTGCTATACAGCATAAAAAGAAGTGGCCCCAACACCGACCCCTGGGAACACCATTAGACGCGGGCATCCAACCAGAAAAGGATCTTTTTATTTTCACTCACTGCCTCCTATCAATCAGCCAATGCTCTAACCATGCCATGGGCTCTTAACATGGTGAGGTGCCTCATGTGTGGCACCTTGTCAAAGACCTTCTGAAAGTCCAAATATACAACACATTCCCTTTACCTATTCTACTTGTAATCTCCTCAAAGGATTCCAACAGGTTCATTGGGCAAGATTTTCCCTTAAGGAAACCAAGCTGACTTTGTCCTAGCTTGTCCTATGTCACCAAGAACTACATAACTTCATCCTTAACAACCGACTCCAACATCTTCCCAACGATTATGGTTTTTTCAAGATCTACTCATTGGGTCATCCAGCATGGAAGCATGCCTTGCAGCTCAGCTGGACCATGCTGACAAAGATACCCATAAAGACGGTCCAGTTTCCCCACATTTGGCTCATATTCCCTCTAACTTTCCAATTTATCTACATGTCCACGTGTCTTTCACATGTTGTTAATTTACCTGGCTCAACGACTTCCTCTGGCAGCTCATTCCACTGACCTCTCTCTGGATGAAAAAGTTGGCCCCTGCAGGTTCCTATTATAACATTACTCCCCTCACCTTAAACCTATGCTCTCTCATCCTTTATTCCCCAACTTTGAGGAAAAGACTGCACTTTCACCCCAACCATGCCATTCGTTATTTTAGAGACCAATATGAGGTCACCCCTCATTCTCCTATGCTCCAAAATAATCACAATCTGCTCAATCTCTCTCCATAACCCAGCTCCTCTTTAATCTCCTTTTCATTCTTTCTCACTTAGTGACATGTTTCCTATAGCAGGGCAGCCAAAACTGAACATATTCTAAATGTGCCCTCACCAGTGCAGTATCTGTATTCCTTTCTAATGCTACCCCTTGCAAAGCTCTTGAGTTATTTTTTTCTCTAATTCCAGTTGCCAAGGCCCTGAACTCCACTCTTTCCCCTCAACATCTGCAACACTGGCTTCCTACCCTCCTTCAAGATGCTCCTTAAAACCTACATCTTGGGCCAATCAGTCTGTCACCTGCCGAACATCATCTTGCCATCAATTGTCTTTTTGCTAATATGCCTGTGAAACGGTTTGCAGGATCTTTACTGAAATTGTTGTTGTCAGTGCTAATTCTTCATGAATATAGAAATGGAAATAAAACGCACAAAAGAGCTCATCAAATAATTGCACAACTTTATCATTGTCAACTGGCATTGTGCTAAGTATAGGTGGGTGAGATGTAGAGCAGTACTGCAGTCTCACACTGTTAATTAACAGCTTCCCACACTCTCAATAGCATCGCATGCTCAACTCAAAATTAATTTTCCATTATAATTTAAGGCTTTTCTGTTTTTTGGCATCATGAAAATGCCTGCATGGGCTTTAAAAGGTAGTAAAAATTGTGTTTCTGCCCTGATTTAAAAGAGGAAACTTAATTAGAAACATAGGAACATAGAAAACCTACAGCACAATAAGGCCCTTCGGCCCACAAAGCTGTGCCGATCATGTCCTTACCTTAGAAATTACCTAGGGTTACCCATAGCCCTCTGTTTTTCTGAGCTCCATGTATCTGTTCAGGAGTCTCTTAAAAGACCCTATCATATCTGCCTCCACCATCGTTGCCAGCAGCCCATTCCACGCACTCACCAATCTCTGCGTAAAAAAAACTTACCTCTGACATCTCCTCTGTACTTTCTTCCAAGCACCTTAAAACTGTGCCCTCTTGTGTTAGCCATTTCAGCCCTGGGAAAAAGCCTCTGAAACTCCACACGATCAATGCCTCTCATCATCTTATACACCTCTATCAGGTCACCTCTCATCCTCCATTGCTCCAAGGAAAAAAGGCCAAGTTCACTCAAACTTTTCTCATTAGGCATGCTCCCCAATCCAGGCAACATCCTTGTAAATCTCCTCTGCACACTTTCTATGGTTTCCATGTCCTTCCTGTAGTGAGGCAACTCCAGTGGGGTCTGACCAGGGTTCTATATAGCTGTAACATTACCTCTCAGCTCTTGAACTCAATCCCATGGTTGATAAAGACCAATGCACCATAACTCTTCTTAACCACAGAGTCAACCTGTGTAGCAGCTTTGAGTGTCCTATGGACCTGGACCCCAAGATCCCTCTGATCCTCCATATTGCTAACAGCCTTAACATTAATACTATATTCAGTTATCATATCTGACCTACCAAAATGAATCACCTCACGCTTATTGGGTGCAAGGAAGCCTGGTGTTTCATGTACAGTTCTGGATCCCTAATGTAAGAAGTATATAATCCAGAAGGGATTCACTCAAGTATCTCAGCTCCAGATCCAGTGAGGTCAATGCCTCCATCTGCAAATGGATCCTTGACTTCCTGACCAACAGACAATGTCCAGTAAGGATAAGCAGCAACAACTCCGCCATGATTGTTCTCAACAGTGGTGCTCCATAACGTTGGATCCTCAGACCCCAGCTCTACTCCCTGTACGGTTGTGACTGCGTGGCCAGATTATGTTTTAAGTCCACCAACAAGTTTGTAGATGATACCACCATAGTGGAACTTATTGCCTGTTACACTGCTGGCGTTTAGGGCTGCAGTTAAGGTCCTCCATCTCTGGCCGTGTTCAAAGCTTCCTTCATCATGTCAGTAGCTTCCTCTCGGTTTGTCAGTCATGCAAGAGAGACTCAGGAATACCGTTGCACTCAGATGTAGGAGGATTCTTCATTATTTTTTCCATAACGTTTTTGTTATACCAGTCTAGATTGTTAGCCCTGAGCTGAACCCTCAAACCTGGAGGACCGGTGGACCACTCTTAGTCTGGCCTCTACTCTTTGACCTGTTTGGCATGGGTGACCCTACCCAGGGCCAAAACATAAAGCCCTGATTCCAGCAAATATAGCTTTCCGGGCTATTGAGGCATGCAATCCTCCAAACCATGACAAGGTTGTGGTCTTCTTGGAGACCATCATAGTGGACCGTATGATAAATAATGATGAGTCAGAATACAGGAAGGAGATGGAGAGCCCAGTGACTTGGTGTCATGATAGCAACCTTTCCCTCAACATCAGCAAAACAAAAGCGCTTGCGTTGACTTCAGGAATGCAGGTGGTACACATGTGCTGTCCTACATCAATGGTGTTCAAGTTGAGAGTAAACATTACCAATATCCTGTCCTGGTCCAAGTATATTGACACTATGACCAAGAAAGCTTACTACTGCCTCAGGAGGTTAAAGAAGTTTGGCATGTCCTGTCCACCCTTACCAATTGTTACTATGCAGTATAGAAAGCATCCTATCTGAATACGTAATGGCTCGGTATGGCAACTGCTCTGTCCACGACTGCTAGCAACTTCAGAGAGTTATGGACACAGCTTAGCACGATGCAGAAACCAGTCAACCCTCCAAGCACTCTATCTATAATTCCCATAGCCTCAGTAAAGCAGCCAGCATAACCAAAGACCCCATACCCACCCGTTCATTCTCTCTTACCCCTTCTTTCATCGGACAGAAGGTACTAAGTTCTGAAAGGATGTACCATCAGGCTCAAGGATGACTTCTGCTCCTCTGTTTTAAGGCTATTGAAATAGTACAATAAGGTTAACTCTTGACATCACAATCTACAGTAGTTCAATATGATCTTGCACCTTGTTGTTCACCTGCATTGCTCTTTTGCTGCAGCTTTTACACTGTTCTGTATTCCCTTATTGATTTACCTTGTTCCACCTCGATGCATTGTGTCATTCTAACTCCAATTCCAGTTAATTCCTGGGACGGAAGGATTATCCTATATCTTTTTTGAGTTTAGAAGAATGATGGGTGATTTTATTGTCAGATAGAAGATTTTTACAGGGGGGATGTTGAGATGTTTTCACAAACAAGCAGCATGAAGTCTAAAGGGGAGGTGGTCATTTAAAAGAGAGGTGCATAGGAATTTCTCCTTGCGGTGGATGGTGAATGCCGTGAGTTCTCCATCCAGAGAGATTTAGAGCAGGGATTTCCAACCTGGTGTCCTTGGACCCCTTGCTTAATTATATTGGTCCATGGCATAAAGAGGTTGTGAACCCCTGATTTCGAGGCTAGATCTTCAGGCTTCTTTGAAAGAGTAAGTAGATACGGGTAAGTTTTTGAAAGATCAGGGAAGGAGGAGCTATAGGGATCTGGTACAGGCGAGCAGATGAACAATACATCTATGGCTTGAGGGGCCGAATGGGTATATCTGCCCCTATTTCCTCACCATCTTATGGCCCCTAAGATGGCAGCACATGGAAACTGGGCTGACACTGCCACTGCTGTAAGTGTTCCCTGTGTCCTCGAGAAACAAAGCTCGGCCCCTGCTGCTGGTTCAGCTTCGTGAGCTTGGCAGTGAAAGGTCCAGCCACAGAATTGTGAGAATATTCCTTATCTTTTTTTTAAATTTAGAGATACAGTATGGTTGCAGGCCCTCCCATCCCACTGAGCCAGTGTTGTACAATTACACCCATGTGACCACTTAACCTCCTATGTCTTTGGAAAGTGGGAGGAAACCACAGCACCAGGAGAAATCCCATGTGGTGACGGGGAGAATGCACAAGCCCCTTACTGACAGCGGTGAGAATTGAACCCAGGTTGATGGCACAGACAACACGTTACGCTGTCTGCTACACTACCATGCTGCCTATTTTGCGATGGGGTTCAGAGAGGGGTGCACAAATGTGTTCAGTCCTGTTGAAAGGTCTCACACAAAACATCAATTGTTCACTTCCCTCCATAGATGCGGCCTGACCTGTTGAGCTCCACCAGAATTTTATGCGTGTTCTGAGTCATCAGTGGAACTGCTCAAGGTTTTTTTGTGATCAAGAGAAGGGCTTCTAGCCAATAGGAATATCTGACATATTGTTCAGAGTTCAAAGTAAGCTTATTATCAAAGTATGCATTAAGGCATCCGTTAGTCTTGCGAGACCATGGATCTGCAGCTGGAAAGTCTTCACTCTCCAGGGCGCAGGCCTGGGCAAGGTTGTATGGAAGACCAGCAGTTGCCCATGCTGCAAGTCTCCCCTCTCTACAACACCAATGTTGTCCAAGGGAAGGGCATTAGGACCCATACAGCTTGGCACCAGTGTCCTCGCAGAACAACGTGTGATTAAGTGCCTTGCTCAAGGGCACAACACGTTCCCTCGGCTGGGGCTCGAACTCACGACCTTCAGGTAGCTAGTCCAATGCCTTAACCAACACTCACAACACACTGGAGGAACTCAGCAGGTCGGGCACTATCCGTGGAAAAGATCGGTCGACGTTTCGGGTCGGAACCCTTCGTCAGGTCTGTAGGGGGAAGGGACAGAGGTCCTATAAAGAAGGTGGGGGGAGGGTGGGAAGGAGAAGGCTGGTAGGTTCCAGGTGAAAAACCAGTAAGGGGAAAGATAAAGGGGTAGGGGAAGGGAGGCAGGGAGGTGATAGGCAGGAAAGGTGAAGAAAGAATAGGGGAAAACACAATGGGTAGTAGAAGGAGGTGGAACCAAGAGGGGGGTGGTAGGCAGCTGGGGGAGGGGGCAGAGTGACATAGGGATAGAGGAAGGGAATTACCGGAAGTTGGAGGATTCTATGTTCATACCAAGGGGCTGGAAACTACCTAGACAGTATATGAGGTGTTGCTCCTCCAACCTGAGTTTAGCCATGGCCTCCTCTACTGCCATATTTGTTTATGTTCATGCCATCAGGTTGGAGGCTTCCGAGAGGGAATACAAAGTGTTGCTCCTACAACAGTAGAGTGGCCTCATCATGGCTGTAATGGAGCCATGAACTGACTGGCACACTATTCAGTGTGACAGATGTTTGAGCACAGCTCCAGGAGAATATGGGCTATTTAGAGTCATAGACTCGTTCAGTGTGGTAATAACCCCTTAGGACATCATAAACAAGAGATTTTGCAGATGTTGAAAATCCAGAGCAACACACACAAAATGCTGGAGGAACTCTGGAGATCAGGCAGCATCTAATGATGACCATCAATAATATTCCCATTTTATTCTCCCCACTTTCCCATTAGCCTACCCCAGATTCAACCACTCGTCTGCACACGAGGCAAAGTTTACAGCAGCCAACTGACCCGCATGTCCTTGGGATGCAGGAGAGAAATGGAGCACCCAGAGGACACTCTCACAGTTAAAGGCTGCAAGTTCCTCCTTATTCTGTGACTAACCGGTGCTGTAACTTTGCTTGGTTTGCTCTTCATCCTGGTACAGTATTCTGTTAAAGCGCCTTGGTTTCCTCGGCAGCGTAAGTTGAGGGAAGACACTCTGAACTCGTGAGGTTGAGGCACTCTCCCACTCCAACCCCCAGTCTGTGTGGATGCTGTGTCATTTGCTACCCTGTTACAAATCAGTACCAAGAAATAACAGACAGTACACTGCAAACAATTAAAGGAATTATATTTATGAATCTTAACTTAACTAAAGGGTTAGTAAAGAATGACAAAGAGAGAAGGGCCCATCTAATTAAACAGTCAAATGTGCACAAGTTGCAGCTCATCTTGAATTTCTCTGTCACTCACACACTGGGTCCTCGGTCAACGTGAAAGCACACACCACCTTCTGAACGTCGCTCACAATCCATCTCGAACAAACGGGTCTCCCACCCGATCATATGCTACAACCAGTTCTCCCCAATGTCTTCTCTCTTCATCTCCCAACAAACAAAAGCCCAAGACCAAACTTATTGTCCCTCCTGAGGGACAATACCTCCTGATAATTGGATGGCACACATTCCACATCATCCCTTATCTTCAACAATAACCCAAACAAGCTGAAAACAGAACAGACTCCCCTTACAGAACTGCCATAATGAAATACCTACAGCATAACAGTTAAAATCTGAACCAGGGCATTACACTGTTTTATATTTCCATTGGAACAAGGTTTATTAGTTTATGTAATTAATTAGTGAGGGATTAATTCATATCATTTTGGAAATGTTATTTTATCTTTCACGGATAAGAAGATCATACTGAGCAACTTACTCAAGGTGGAGTCTCAAGGCCCAATACAAAAATGCCTAAGTTATTTAACTGAATTCCATTTATTTATGTCTAAATTACATGGACTTAGCTTGTAGCATGGCAGACATTATGTGAAATGTCCAAAATCCCAACAGGAAATTTGGTACACCTAAGAGAGGTTTATAAGATTATGAGAGATAAAGATAGAGTAGACAGCTGGTATCTCTCTCCAGGGTTGAAATGGTTAATACTGGAAGGCATGGATTTAAGATGAGGGGAAAAGTTCTGAAGGGTATTTTTTCCCACAGAGAGTGGTGGGTGTCTGGAATGCACTGCAAGAGTGGTAGAGGAGCCAAATACGATAGAGGTGTTTCAGAGGCTTGTAGAAAGGTACATGAATATACAGATAATGCAGAGATTAGCTGTCATTAGCTTAATTAGTTTGGCACAATATCATGGGTCAAAGGACCTGTTCCAGTGTTGTTCTGTGTTCTATGTTCAAAAGTTGATACGTTAAGGATAATAAACAAACAAAAGTGATCTGGTTCCATCTATGAGAGCAAACTATGAAGATGTTTGGTGTGAGTTGGCTCTGGTAATGTAATCTACAACAGTAAACAGCTAACATTTAACTACATCCTAAGTTTTAGAAAGATAATGGCTGCATAGGGTTGTCATCTTCCAAAATTCCAATGGTTATAGAATGGTTTCTACAATTAAAACTAGAAATGTAATACTACTATCGAAGAAAGGTGGAACAAAGGAAACAGTTAACCTATGCGGAATGAGAATGCATTATCAAAGAACTGGCAACAAAGAGCTTAAAAAACTAATAAGAGTTGGGCTGTAATAGAATCATCATGGATGAATGAAAGGATATACTTTAAAACTTGTTAAGATTATAACTAGTAGGATGGATAAGGGCAAACCAGGGGGTATAATGTATTTGGATAATCAGAAGGCTGCAACAAAGTGCTACACAAAAGGTTAAAACCAAAATTAGAGCACATGGAAGTGCATGATAATACACTGTCAGGGATTTAGGGTTGGTTAACAGGCAAAAGACAAAGGGCAGGAATAAATGGATCATTTTCATGTTAGAAGGCTATATAAAAATAAATAGGAGGTACTAGAAGATTGGCTGCTCTGGCTGATAGATCACCTGACCCAGGTGAGATGCCTCACAGGTTGCTGAAGAAATTGAGGAAAGAAAAAGCAGAAGCCCTGGCCATAATCTACCAAAGATTAATAGATTCAGTGGTGTGCCAGAGGACTGGAAATTGTAAATCTTCAATAAAAGAGCCTTGGGATAAATTCAATACCTATACACCTATCAGTTTATCCTCAGCAGAAACAAAAACATTAGGAGCAATCAGCAATCTTTTGGACTTGTGTAAGTTGATTAAATAAAGCCAGCGTGGGTTTGTTAAAGTTGCTAATTAACCTGACAGATTTTCAAGAGTCATAATTCAATATTGTTTAATGTCATTTCCAGTACACAAGTGTCAAGGAGAATGAAATAATAGTTACTCCAGATCCAATGTAGCACAAAAAAAACACAATCAGATAAAGAACACAATAACAATTTTTAAAAACTTATATACGTAGATTAAGTATGTGCAATAAGTTGCGCTAGGTACAGGACATACAGTGACTGACAGGAAATGACAAAGTAATTGTGGTTGGGGTGTGGAGGGGTGGGTTAATGAGTGGACATGTTGATTAGTCTTACTTCTTGGGGAAAGTAACTGTTTTTGATTTTTGTGGTCCTGGCATGGATGTTATGTAGCCTCCTCCCTGATGGGAGTGGGACAAACAGTCCATGAGCAGGATGTGTGGGATCCTTCATAAAGTTGCAGGCCCTTTTCTGGCACCTTTCTATATATATGTCCTTGATGGTGGGTAGGCTGGTGCCGGTGATGAAATATTTGTTGAAGAAATAACAAATAATGAAAAGAAATAAAGACTGTAACCCCATAAGACATAGGAACAGAATTAGGTCATTTGGCATATCGAGTCTGCTCTGCCATTCAATCATCGGACTGATTTATTTTCCCTCTCAATCTCATTCTCCTGTCTTTTCTCCATAACCTTTGACACGATTATTAATCAAGAACTTATCAACCTCTGCTTTAAATATACTCAATGATTTCTGGTAATGAATTCTGCAGACTCACCACCCTCTGGCTAAAGGAATTCCTCCTCATCTCTATTCAACGGGGACATCCTTCAATTCTGATGCTGTTTCTTACGGCTCTAAACTCTCCTTCTGTTGGAAACATCCTCTCCATGTCCATTTTATTAGGGCCTTTCAATATTTGGTAGGTTTCAATGAGATCCCCCTCACTCTTCTGAACTCTAGAGAGTACAAACCCAGAGCCATCAAACATTCCTCATGTTAACCATTTTCTTCCCAGAATAATTCATATAAGCCTTCTGTGGACCCTCTCCAATGCCAGCATATATTTTTAATGCCTTATAAAGCCTCAGTACTACGTCCTTGCTTTTATATTCCTTTGAAAATTAATGCTAGCATTGCATTCCTTACTACTGACTCAATCTTAAGGAATCCTGCACAAGACCTTCCCAAGTCCCTTTGCAACTCTAATTTCTTAAATTGCTCCCCATTTATCCTTCTACTTAAGTGCATGACCATACATGTCCCTAAGCTGTATCCTATCTGCCACTTGTTTGGCCATTTTCCTAATCTGTCCAACTCTTTCTCTAGACTTCTTGCTTCCTCAAAATTATCTGCTCCTCACCTATCTTTGTATCATCCCCAAACTTGGCCACAAAGCTATCAATTCCATCATCTAGATCATTAACATATATCGTAAAAAGTAGCGGACCCAACACCAACTCCTGGGGAACATCACTAGTTATTGGTTGCCAATCAGAAAGGGCCATTTTTGTGATAGATATTAACTTCCTGGGCACGTAGGTCTCATGTTTTGCCAAGCATGGGTTCTAAACACAGCATCGGTGACTTGTCAGATCACAAACAATTGAAAGTACACTTCCAACTAATATTGTTTTGTTTACTTTCTGGTTGTAAATGGGTTCTTAAAATGTATATGGTAAGCAGGAATCAGCTTGAAGTTAAAACACAGCTTTCAAGCAAGCTCTGTATATAGAAACATAGAAAATAGGTGCAGAAGTAGGCCATTCGGCCCTTCGAGCCTGCACTGCCATTTATTATGATCATGGCTGATCATCCAACTCAGAACCCCGCCCCAGCCTTCCCTCCATACCTACTGACCCCCGTAGCCACAAGGGCCATATCTAACTCCCTCTTAAATATAGCCAATGAACTGGCCTCATCTGTTTCCTGTGGCAGAGAATTCCACAGATTCACCACTCTCTGTGTGAAGAAGTTTTTCCTAATCTCGGTCCTAAAAGGCTTCCCCTCTATCCTCAAACTGTGGCCCCTCGTTCTGGACTTCCCCAACATCGGGAACAATCTTCCTGCATCTAGCCTGTCCAATCCCTTTAGGATCTATAGTATATAGCAGACACTCTGTCTGTAGAAAGTAACTGCACCTGATTTACTGCTGCTCAAAAGTGCAGTATAAGACAATTGGTTTTTTAATTTGGTCTGTTTCAAAATAGACAATGCTGACTTAGTCCAAGCTTGCTTAGTTCAAGGAAGCTTGCAGACCAGATGCATAATATCATTTAGCACATCAATAACTGATCTATTAATTTTAGTAGTTTTATGTACTTGAGGAAGCTAGCTTTACAGCATTAAATGGAGGTACGTAGATGAGAATTGAGTTTCCTAAAAGCTTTTAGACAATCTGTGTAAGAAGGAGATCTGAGGAAATATACAGTATGTGTGAAGTCGCCCAAGTGGAAGAGAAATAGTATAAATGTAGAGAGCAGTTCAGCCTTGATAGAAATGGGGTAAGGAACATCATGAAGCATGAAAGCCATATAGGTAAACTAGAATCATCTTTGATTTATGCGACAGATGATTTGTTCGTCGGCATCGTTGGTATGTCTTTTTAGTTTATAGGATTGTACCTGTGTTTTGGAAATGCCTTGTGGTTTATAAATGGCTTGTAATTTGGAAATGTTTAAGATAGGAATTTTAATGTATTTAATAAATAAATATAAATCTGTGATGAATTTTAAGTGTTTTAAGAATATTGTTTGGATTTAAACAAGTATCATTGAAAATAAGTGACCAATGCTTTAAACTATTGTGTTAGCTGGAAATATCTTCTTGGTAAGGAGAGAGAACCCAACCCTGGAATGGGTGTTGGCAACTAAACGTTCCGTGGAGAATAAACAGAAGTGAACCAGTCTTTGAAGATTGGGTAGTTACAGTATTATCTCCCTTTAATGAAAGGACTTATGGTTATTTACATCAGTCAAGGCTTAAGGTCTTCATCTGAGCTTAGAACTTGGCGATCAGCAAACCCAATACCATCACACTTTATTCCCACTCTTTACCTTCTGCCAATCAGCCAATCTTCTGTCCATTCTAGTAACTTTCCTGTTATACCATGGGTTCCAACTTTGTTAAAAAGCCTCATGTGAAGCACCTTGAAAAAGACCTTATGGAAATCCAAGCAAACAACATCCACTGACTCTCTTTAGTCTATCCTGCCTAGTACTTTCTCAAAGAATTCCAACAGATTTGACGGGCAAGGATTCCCCTTAAGACTTCAGCCTATTTTATCATGAGCCTCCAAGTACCCTGAAACATCCTTAGTAATCAACTATAACATCTTGCCAACCATTTAAAGAGTGCAGTGACATTTGTAATCTTCCATTCCCCAGAACTGCTTCAGAATCTAGTGATTCCCGAAAGATCACTATTAATACCTTCACAATCTCTCCAGCTACCTCTTTCAGAACCCTGGGGTGCAGTTCATCTGGTCCAGGCAAATTATTTACTTTCAGACCTTTCCACTTTCTAAATACCTTCTCTTTAGTGATAGCAACTATACTCATTTCTGCCCCCGACACTCAAATTTCTGACCCATTTACTGGTGTCTTGTACAGTGAAGATTGATGCAAAATACTAATTCATTTCCTTCACCGTTTTTTAATCCCTCATTATTAACTCCAGTATCATTTTCTAGGGGTCTGATATTTATTCTTGCCTTGCTTATACTCTTTATATATCTGAAGAAACTTTAGGTATCGTTTTATATATTTTTGATTAGCTTGCCTTTATATTTCGTCTTTCTCTTCTTATTGCTCTTTTAGTTGCCTTTTGTTTTGCTTTAATAGCTTCCCAATCCTCTAGCTTCCTCTAATTTTTGTTATATTATATGCCCCTTCTTTTGATTTTGTGCTGCCTTGGACTTCCCTTGTCAGCCACAGTTGCCTCATCCTCCCTCTAAAATGCTTCTTCTTCATTGGAATGAACTGATCCTGCATCTTCCAGATTGTTCCCAGAAATTCCAGCCTTTGTTGCTGTACTGTCTTCCCTGCCAGTGACTCCTTCCTATGGAATTTGACCAGCTCCTCTCTCAAGTCTCTGTAGTTACCACTACTCAGCTGTGATATTGATGCATCTGACTTTATCTTCCTCGCAGCTGGTGTGAAATATATGGGCTTCCAAAAGGTGTTTCTTTGAAACATACTTACCAACAAGATCAGAGGCTGTGGAGTAGTGCCAGAATGGGTAGAAAACTGGCTAAATACCAGGGTGCAGCGGTAATGAAAAGCTGTTACTCAGAGAGGAGAGAGGTGTATAGTTGAAGTGAACAAATGAATCATTATCAAGGCTTCTTAAACATCCCCTTCCTGGAGGTGTTGTCACATTCTGTACAAGATCACATTGCCATGCAGGATCAGGAAAAGCTGCAGAGGGTTGTAAACTCAGCCAGTTTTAACAGCAGTACAAGCTTCCCCACCATCAAGTAAACACTCAAAGCCATGCTTCAAAAAGGCGGCATCCATCATTAAGGACCACCCAGGACATGCCCCCTTCTCATTGCTACCACCAGGAAGAGGTACAGGAACCTAAAGGCACACATTCAATGTGTTAGGAACAGCTTCTTCCCCTCTGCCATCAGATTTCTGAATGGACCATGAACCCATGAACATAACTTTACTTGCTCTCTCTTCGCACTACTTATTTATTTTATACATATTTCTTGTTGTAACTTATAATGTTTTTTTATGTATTGCACTCTACTGCTGCGACAAAACAACAAATTTCATACCCTATGTCAGTGATAATAAACCTGATTCTGAGAATATTACATTGTGACAGATTGTTGTTTGAAACATTGTTTTTAACACAACACTTGCATCTTGGAGTATTTGTCCATTGTTTGCTTTCTTCCATTTAGCTAGTTAGTTTAGTGAATTAATTTTTATTTAACTTATTGTAACTTATAGTATTTGTTTTATGTACAGTATTGCAATGTACGGCTGCCACAAAACAACAAATTTCATAACATGTGCCAGTGATATTAAACCTGATTCTGATTCTTGGACTCTGAACTCTACCTCTCTCAGTTATTCCATTAACGCCACTTTAGATTGTATTTTGCACTACTTCAAATTGCTCTACTGACTTTGCATTATTGTGCTGTTTTGTGCTCATCACTGCAGTTATTGCTGTATTTATTATTAACATGCAGTGCATACTGTTTAATCTCCGAACTTCATAGGAGCAAGTAATTTCATTGAGTTCTAATATGTATGAAAATCAATAAATTTGTTTTAGAGTTATTGAGTGTTACAGCACCGAAACAGGCCCTTCAACCCATCTAGTCCGTGCAAACTGTTATTCTACCTAGTCTCACCAACCTGTGCTTGGAACATATCCTTCCCATTCATACACATCTCCAAACATCTATTAAATGTTACAACCAAACGCACATCCACCACTTCTGCTGGCAACTCGTTCCACATTCGCACCTCCTTCTAAGTCAGGAAGTTCCTCCTCAGGATCCCCTTAAGTATTTCTCCTTTCACCCTCGACCTATGACCTCTAGTTCTAGTCTACCCCAACTTCAAAGCCTACTTGCTTTTATTCTATTTATATCCCTCATAATCAATTTTGTGTACCTCTACCAAATCTGCCCTCATTCTCCTGCACTCCTAAATGTATTCATCCTTTCCCTGTGACTCAGATTCTCAAAGCTCAACGACATCCTTATAAACTGTCTCTGTACTCTTTCAATCTTTCAAATATCTTTCCAGTAGGTAGGTAATGAGAAATGCACACAATATTCCAGCATCTTGTACAACTTCAGTATAACATCTCAACTCCAGTACTTAGTACTCTGATTTACATGCCAAAAGCTCTGTCTACCTGTGACACCACTTTGAAAGAATTATGGATCTGTACTCCGAGATCCTTCTGTTCTGCTGCACACCTCAGTGCCCTACTATTCTCTGTGTTAATACTACCCTGGTTTGGTCTAATTGAATTAATATATTGACCTGGACTAGGATTAAAGAAGAGCATTTCCAAACTTCATCATAAAGCCTTACAAGGCGCAAAACGAAAGACTGTGTGGCGCGCCACTCCTCACACAGACAGTAGGTGGCCGTTGACTCACAAAGAGTTCATCTGCCCTTTGACAGGTTTTGTTTTTAGTCCTGCTGGGTGCCTACACACCCTCCTCCCTGGTTAACCGAAGTGCTCCAGGGGGTGTGCTGGTTGAGTCGCTGACAACCTGACCCGAGACAGGTAGCGCTGGGCTACCTGACCGGACCTGACTCCTTGTGCCCGACGCTGGCCCCCTAGGCCTGAGTCGACGTAATAGTAGTAGTAGTATTCCCAAACTTACAGGTGACACAGACTTCAGAGTTGTAGTGGTGCATGGGCAGGATAGTAATGGACGACAGTGAAGAAGAGATCGGGCCGGCAGAATGAGCGATGTAATCACTAAATGTTATCAAGGAGTCAGGAGTAGTAGAGAAAAGCTTTATTGTGCAGTTCTGATTAATCAGGAGAGCAGCCCAATTAACTGTATTGGATCAGTAACATGAATGTGGCAAGTGCCCATACAGCCATTTGATCACTTGGTGAATTGATTGGGCCTCCTACAGGCGGAAGGCCTCTCATTGTGCGGGCTTTCGAGGCACGTTTTTGATTCATTGCTCCCACACTTTAAATTGCCCATCATGTACCGTTGCTAACATGAGTCAGTAAAAACATTTAATCGTACTACTGTGTTGTTGTCCTTGCTCTGCGCATCTGCCTAGAAAGTCCCTGAGAATGTTTGGCCCAACCACAGTTTCTGCCTATTTATTTACTTTTAATTTACACACATGATCAAGCAATTTGGGTATATTTTGTCTATTCAGTAATTTTCCTATGCCTTTGCAGCAGACGTGTGACCTTAATCAATGTCTTTTGCTCTTCTTCCCTGATCATATCAATTGGTCCTGCCCTTGTCTCATCCTGATTTGGCATTGCAAAGTTAGTGTTAATCAGATTAATTTTACAATACATCATCGCAGCCCTCCGGTGAAAAATGATATTGTATCCGTTAAATAGGGGCCGTGGACATTTCTGATTTGATGGACAGGGACATGAAAGCACAGAGGAACATTTGGAGAAATTTCTGAAACGCTCGTTTGCTGCTGTCATTACTGCGTGGTCGAGAACCTTTCGGAGGGTAGGCCTCAAAATCCCTGGCTTTGCCTGCTGCTGATGACGGAGATTGAGGTCGAATTGTTCGGACAGAGATGGCGCTCAGTACTCGGGGTCGGAGAGCTGATCAGAGCTCGAACTTTTCGGATGATTCAGAGTCGGACTGTGGTCAGCATGGCAGGGAGAGTTTTCTTCTCCCATCTGCGTGAGATGTGGGACTTTCGAGAGACTTTGAACTTTTACTATGCTCATGGACTTCTTCATCAAGTTATGGTATTGTTGCACTGTTGTAACTATATGTTATAATTATGTGGTTTTGTCAGTTTTTTCAGTCTTGGTCTGTCCTGTGTTTTGTAATATCACACCGGAGGAAATATTGTATCATTTCTTAATGCATACATTACTAAATGACAATAAAAGAGGACTGTGTGTCTTCATAATCTAAATAAATATTGCACAATGTTTTTCAGAGACAGTTCAGATTTAATTAACAGAGGCTCTTGCAAGCCTTCCTTGCTTTCCCAGCACAATATGCTCCCAAGGTGCAGCTGTACCCAAGGGCAAATAGCACCTGCATGCATTTCACCCTTAACCCCTGGGTCTAACTATTAGTTTTGCTAATTCCTGCTTTTCCTAATTGCCTCCTATAGATAGCGAGATGGTAGGTAAAATTCTCTGGTGAGTAACAAGTAATGTTACATTTCCTGAAGACGTAAAGAGAACATTGATCTAAAGGAGATACAAAGTCGAAGAGGTCTTGGTATGTGTCCATGGCCCGTTACAAATGACAGGGAAGGTTGAGACCTGCTTAAAAAAACATATAGCATCCTAGTCTTCAAGGACACAAATCAGAGGTGTAGAAGGAATTAATGAGGAATCTTCACAAAACATTGGCTTGAACTTAACTGTGGCAATTTTTCCAGTTATGGGAGCTACATATTAAAATGATTTGCAGATTTGACAAAGGGCACAGAAGAGAATTCCTAGAATGTTTCCATGGATGTGGGACTTCAGCACTGTGAAGACTGACAAAGTTGGGGATGTGCCTCTTTCAAGAGAATGTGAGTAGATCCAGTGGAGGTATTTAATGTAATCCGGGTGTGGCATGGACAGAACAGATAAAAGAGACTATCACAAACAAGAGAAAATCTGCAGGTGCTGGAAATCCAAGCAACACACAAAAAATCTGGGAGGAAGTCAGCAAATAAGGCAGCATCTATGGAAAAATGTACAGATGAATTCGAAGGGTGAGTTAGGCATGTGAGTGTAATGCCCTGGTTCACATCTTTACTATTATGCAGTAGGTATTTTTCTGCTGTCGGCCTGTTTGGGTTATTGTTGAAGATAAGGGATGAGGTGGATTGTGTGCCATCCAATTAGCAGGAGGTTTTCTTGGTGAGGGAGAATAAGGTTGGTCTTGGGCTTTTGTTTGACAGGAGGTGAAGAGAGAAAACACAAGGGAGAACTGGTCGTAGCATACGATCCAATGGGAGCCCTGTTTGTTCGAGGTGGATTGCGAGTGGCATTCAGAAGGTGGTGTGGATGTTCACGCTGACAAGGGCCCAGCTCATGAGTGACAGAAGTTCAAGATAAGCTCCAACTTGTGGATATTTGACTGTTTAATTCAAGTGAGCCCTTTTCTTTTTGTTATTCTTTACTAACCCTTTAGTTAAGTTAAGATTCATAAATATACTTCCTTTAATCATTTGCAGTCTGTTATTTCGTGGCACTAATTTGTAACTGAGTAGCAAATTACACAACATTCACACAAACCAGGGTTTGGGGTGGGACGAGCCATCTCAATCTCATGAGTTTGGCGGGGCTTGAGAGTGTCTTCCTTAGACTTATGCAACCAAGGAAACCAGGGTGTTTCATGAGAAAAGTTTGGTTTCCCCTTCATAAAGTCAGAGTGGAGACATATTCTTGCAAAGGGTAATGAAGTTTTGGAGTTCACTACCAAGAAGATCTGTCACCGAGGCAGAGACTGAGAGATTTTTAGATACTGAGGGAACTAAGGGAGTTAGTGCAAGAGAGAAGCAATGAAATAGACCTTGATATGCGGCAGGGACGTTCAATTATGAGGGGCTGAATGGCCTATTCCTGCTTCTGGTTCTTGCGTCCTAATGTTCAGCAAAGAGGTCACAGAGTTGGTCAGTGCTACCTGCAGTTTGCTTGTAAGCCTCAGTGATGCTAGAAGCAGTAGGTGTGACTTTGGAAAGACTGCCTCCCACTTTAAATCCAGTCTGGCTGCAGCAGGTGTCATCAGGCCTGTTGGATCTAGGAGTCAATAATGAAAGGCACAACATGAGAGGTGGGACCTCTTGGTGAGCTGGAGCCTTTGGTGCTGGAGATGGAGTGTGAAAGGACTGTGTACTGATTCCACATATCTCCCTGACAAGCACTTTGGTGGCAGGGTGTAGGGGAGCTGCAATTTTCTTTCGTATGTATCAAAATTAGCTTTGTTCATAATAAACAATTATTTCCAAGAATAAACCATGCAATGCTGTTTCATTCTTACATTCATAATCAATGCGTTAGTGGTGAATTATTACATTCCTAAAAAAACAATAGCACCATTGCCACTCATGTTTCCCTCTGAGGTGGTACACTACTACAAAAACTGAGGGGCTTCTTCGCCCAACCCAGCCCTCCCCCCATCGAGTTGCGGAAGAACTCTATACCGCGGTCCTTCCCCACTGAGCCCTTGCGGTGGCTGCACCAAGCTGCAGTACGTCCCTCAGCACGTACACCTGCAGACGGAGGCAGCATTTCTCCACAGACATCTCAAAAAGTTGAAATTGATGCGTATGGCCAGACCCAGGAGTCAAATCCCGTCGACTGGACTTGGTGAGCCCAAACATGGGCTCGGTGCCAACAAAGACACCTGTAAGTGTCGTACCTGTCACCCAGCTCCCAGACTCACTGTCCTGTCCATCAATCCCATCTCACTCATCCACTGACAATCTCAGAGGACCAAGATTCAAAACCGCAGTCACGTGCTGCACTCTGCTTTACTCCTTCAACGCCCTTAGCATGATACTGACCCTCTTTCTTACCCAAAAAGGTGGTGCAGTATTAGTCCTCATCTTCTACAATCTCATTTGATGGTGTAAGTTTAATTTCTGCTACTAGAGATATTAATGAAGTATATCGCATATGGTCAGGCGCCCAGCTGGAGGCTGAGGGACTGAAAGCCCCTTTTGTTCAATCTGTGTCAAAGCTGACGTGCAGTGTCTGAAAAGTGAAGTATACAGAGTCAATCGCTCCATCATTGTGCAGCTAGTGGACCTGCTGCCTCACAGCCTGGGCATTCTGGGTCTGATCCCAGCTTGTCTGCTGTGTGTGCAGAGTCTGCATGTTCTCCCTGTGAGTGCACTCATTTCCTCTGGGTGTTCCGGTTTCTTCCTGTAATGTATTGTGTGAGTATTCATAACGTCAGAGTGCGTATGACGTCAGGACATGGAGAAGTAAAAATGGAAGTCTGGTGAATAAACGTGGTTGTTCAATCTACAGTAGTGTCCGCGTCACATCAATATTACATGGTGTCAGATGAAATCGCGAAAAAAAGGAAGAGAAGACACGTAAAAGATGTCACAGTTACAGCCACTGTCAAGTTTAAGCCTACAAGGTAACCTTGCTGAAAACTGGAAAATAAGGATCCAGAAGTTTGAGCTGTTTTGCACTGCTAGCGGCCTAGCTGAAAAGACGGAGAAAGTGCAATGTGCTACATTTCTGCACGTAGCGGGAGAAGAGGCAATAAAGGTTTGCAACACGTTTGTCTTCCAAGATGATGAGCAAGATAAAATTGAAGTGTTGAAGAAAAAGTTTCAAGATTACTGCAAACCGAGAAAAAACCTACTGTACATCCGACACAGATTTTTCACAAGGGCTCAAGGACCAATAGAGACCATAGACGCCTATGTAACAGATTTGAAGAGCAAGGCAAAAGACTGTGAGTTCGGACAACTGCGTGACTCTTCAATACATGATAGGATTGTATGCGACATACGGGATGATCAAGTGAGAGGCAGATTTTACATTAGGAAAGGCGATTGATGTTTGCCGTGCCAGCGAGATCACGTCGTCAGGTTAAAGTGCTCAATGAAGAGATTGAAGTGCACAAAATAAAAACTGTGAAAACTGACAAGAGTAAGACAAAGCCAGCTCCACAGCATGATCAAAAGGAAGTTAACTGCAACAGATGTGGTTATAAACATGGATGCAGAAAATGTCCAGCCTTTGGTCAGACATGCAAGTTATGCCAGAAAAGAAATCACTTTGCAAAGATGTGCAAATCGAAGGAGCACACAAGGAAAATGCATGCTGTGGAACAGAGTGAGGGCAACAGTGACATGTTCATTGGCACAGTTGAAGTGGAACAGGAGGTATGCATCAAGAATATTGACAATGCAGAGATGGAGGATGAAGATGATTGGACCCAAGATCTGATAATAAACAGGAGGAAAGTGACATTTAAGTTTGACACTGGGGCAAAGTCCAATGTAATGTCAGCAGAAACATTCAACCCACTGGACATCAGAGGAAGACTGAGAAAATCCACCTGCAAGCTTGTTGCATATTTCGGCCACAAGACGACGCCACTGGGCAAAAAAGCACTCACCTGTGTGTACAAAGGTCAAAAATACAAGATCGAGTTTGAAATAGTGCAGCAACATGTTTCAGCAATACTGGGCAAAGCAACATGCACAAAGCTAGGCCTGGTGAAGTGAATCTATGGTGTTAAAAAAGAAAATGACATTCTCAAAGACTTTGATGATTTGTTTTCTGGATTAGGATGTTTACCAGGGAAACACCATATCCAGATTGATCCAACTATTGCACCAGTCATGCACGCCCTGAGAAAGATTCCTGTAGCTCTCAGGGATCAAGTAGTGGAGGAGCTACACAGAATGGAACAGATGGGAGTCATAACAAGACAAATAGAACCGACCAACTGGGTGAAGGGTATGGTGACAGTGGTCACAGAAAAAAAGACGAGGATTTGCATGGATCCAAAAGATCTCAACCAAGCCATCAAAAGAGAGCACTATCCGCTGCTCACGGTTGAAGAGGTTGTCTCCCGCATGCCTAATGCAAAATACTTTTCCGTGTTAGACGCAAATCAAGGTTTCTGGCAGATCAAGCTGGATGAAGAAAGTTCCAAATTATGCACTTTCAACACGCCCATAGGGAGATATCGTTTCCTGCGTCTACCCTTTGGGATTTCTTCTGCATCAGAGGTATTCCGCAGATCCGTGGCACAAATGATTGAAGACCTGGACGGGGTGGTCAACATCATTGATGATTTGCTGATATGGAGTGACACAATTGAGGAACATGATCAGAGATTGAGGAAGCTCCTGGAGAGAGCACGTGAGTACAACCTAAAACTGAACAAAAGTAAATGTAAGATCAGAATACAGAGATCAAATACATAGGTCATGTGCTCAGTGTTGATGGGCTAAAACCAGATGATGAAAAGGTCAGAGCTGTGGTACAGCTACCACCACCCGAAGACAAGCAAGAACTACTGGGGCTCATGGGCATGATAAGTATCTTGCCAAATTCATTCCCAACTTATCAGAGGTCAGCGCTCCACTCAGAAAGCTACTAGAGAACAACACTGAATGGCATTGGGAAGACGAACAAAAGAAAAGTTTTGACACATTGAAGCAGTTGGTTACCAATGCACCAGCACTCAAGTTCTATGATATCAATAAACCAGTGACGATGTCTGTGGATGCCAGTTCGGAAGGAATAGGAGCTGTTATACTGCAGGAGGAACAGGAAGCATCTGCTGAAGACAGGCAAGAGGGAGTTTCCACGTACAGATGCACAGGACATTTCCACAGATACAGACATGGAAACAAACGACACCAAGAGTGATGCAGACCCCAAAGACACAGAGGCCACTCGAGAGACTGACACGGATGAAGGTCAAGCACAGTCACAGTTGTATCACACACGGTCTGGGAGACAAGTCAAACTTCCAGCTCGATACAGAGACGAGACATACATACAGTCTCACACAGTTTGAGGCAAAGTCACACATGTCATACATTCCAAGATGTGAAATAAAAGGTTTATTAGTCTATGTTAGTAAAAGAAAATACACTGCTGTTAATATTGTAAGATACAATGAAGAATACAGTACAAGAAAGTAAGAGTTTTTTAGTTTATGTCATGGTTGTTGCATTGTAAGAAGGGCAAACCTGGAGGCATTATTTTGGTAATTCACAGTGTTGTAAAAAGAAAAAAAACCTTGAGAAGGGGGATGTAATGTATTGTGTGAGTATTCGTAGTGTCAGAGTGCGTATGATGTCAGGATGTGGAGAAGTAAAAATGGAAGTCTGGTGGTTGTTCAATCTACAGTGCTGTCCGAGTCACATCAATATTACACTTCCCACATCCCAAAGATATGCATGCCGTTGGATTAAATAGCTGCGTGTGGGTGAGCGGTAGATTCTAGGGAGGGTCGACGGGAATGTGGAAAGATGGGTGTAAAAGTGTAAATGGGTGACTTAGATTTGGTGGGCCAAAAGGCATGTTTCTGTGCATTATCACTCAATGATCCTGCATCTCAAGGTAAGATGTGACCCTTGACAACCCACCTTCCCCTGTCTCACCAGTGATTGAAACCTTAACGATCTTTGAATTTGCATTTTCCTGTTTTGGGATACAGATATTAATGGCCCAATGTTTAATTACTCTGCAACAAATCAGTTTTCTGGACCTGAGGGTATTTTATCATTGGTGACTTAGGTGTCAGATGTAAACCAAGTACTCTCCCAACATATAAGGGTATCAGTGAGCCAGATACCAGTTTATTGGTTAGGCTTCATCTGGCGTATTGCATTCTGTTCTGTTTGCTCTATTTTGGGAAGGATGTAGAGGCTTTGGAAAGGGTGCAAGAGAGGTTTACCACGGTGCTATCTGGATTAAAGATCAAGTGCTATAAGGAGAATTTGGGCAAACAATAGTCATGGGAGATTTCAATATGTAGATTGGGAAAATCAAATTGGTGCGAGATTCCAAGCGGGGGAATTTCTGGAATGCCTATGAGATGGCTTTTTAGAGCAGCTCACAGTTGAGCCCCCTAGGGGCTCTGAATTGGGAGTTGTGCAATGAACCAGAATTGATTAGCAAGCTTAAGGTAAAAGAACTCTAAGAGCTCTAATATGATCGAATTCACCTTGAAATTTGAGAAGGAGAAGCTGAAGTCAGATGTATTATTATTACAGTGGAGTAAAGGAAATTACAGGGGCATGAGAGAGAAGATATCAGGAATTGATTGGAAAAGAACACTAGCAGGATGACAGCAGAACAGCAATAGCTGGAATTTCTGGAAGCAATGCGGAAGACACAGAATATGTACATCCCAAAGAGAAAGAAGCATTCTAAAGGCAAGATGCCACCAGCATGGCTAGCAAGAGAAGGCAAAGCCAACATAAAAACCAAAGAGAGGGCATATAATAGAGCAAAAATGAGTGGGAAAATCTTGCCTGACAAATCAAACTGGATAGACAAAGGAGCATCAGTTGATGATGTGTACTTGGATTTTCAGAAGGCCTTTGACAAGGTGCCACACATGAAGCTGTTTAACAAGCTATGAGCCCATGGTAGTACAGGAAAGATTCTAGAATGGATAAAGCCATGGTTAATTGGCAAGAAGCAAAGAGTGGGAGTAAAGGGAGCTTTTTCTTTTAGGCTGCTGGTGACTAGTGGTGTTGCACAGGAGTCTGTGTTGGGACCGATAGTTTTAAGTTGATGTCAATGATTTGGATGATGGAATTGATGGCTTTGTTGCAAAATTTGCAGATGATATGAAGATAGGTGGAGGGGCAGGCAGTTTTGAGGAAATAGAGAGGCTACAGGACTTAGATGGATTAGGAGAATGGGCAAAGAAGTGGCAGATGGAATAAACTGTCGGGAAGTGTATGGTCATGCACTTTGGGAGAAGAAATGAAAGGATTGACTATTTTCTAAATGGAGATAAAATACAGAAATCTGCTGCACAAAGGGATCTGGGAGTCCTTGAGCTGGATTTCCTCAAGGTTAATTTGCAGGTTGAGTCTGGTGAAAATGGCAAACGCAATGTTAGCATTCATTTCAAGAGACCAGAATATAAAAGCAAGGATGTAATGTTGAGACTTTATAAAGCACTAGTGTGACCTCACTTGGAGCATTGTGAGCACTTTTGGGCCCCTTTTCAGAGAAAGGGTGTGCTGAAACAGGAAAGGATTCAAAAGAGAGTCACGAAAATGATTCCAGGATTGAACGGCTTGTCATGTGAAGAGCGTCTGATGGTTCCGGGCCTGTACTCACTAGAATTCAGAAGAATGAAGGGTGACGTAAATGAAACCTATCGAATGGTGAAAGGCCTTGATAGCGTGGATGTGGAAATAATGTTTCCTATGGCGGGAATGGGTAAGACCAGAGGACACAGCCTCAAAATAGAAGGGTGTCCTTTTAGCATGAAGATGAGGAGGAATTTCTTTCGTCAGGGAATGGTATATCTGTGGAATTCATTGCCATTGGGAGCTGTGGAGGCCAAGTCTTTCTGTATATTTAGGCAGAGGTTGTTAGATTCTTGATCAGTCAGGGTGTGGGGAAGAGGAGGAGACTGAGGCTAAAAGGAAAATTGGATCAGCCAGGATGAGATGGCAGAGCAGACTTAATGGGCCAAATGGCCTAATTCTGCTTCTACATCTTATTTTATGGTCTAAACTTCAGTTCTTTGCTCAGGAGTGGCAAAGCTGAAGGGAAATCTGATTGAGAGTTATAAGGTTATGAGTGTAGGCAGCTGGTATATCTTTTTCCCTGGGGTTGAAGTGTCCAATACTAGCAGACATGTATTTTAGGTGAGATGGAATAATTTCAAAGTTCAAAATACATTCTCAAAATACAGTATGTATATGTTATACTACCTTGGGATTCATCTCCTAATGGCTACCACCAAGCAAAGAAACCCAAAAGAGCCCATGTAAAAAAGACAGTCGAGCACCCAATGTGCAAAGAGAAAAAAAACACATCATGCAAATAGTAATTGTAAGTAAATTGTGTTCTGAACTTAAGTCTGCAAAGTGAGTCTGGTAGTTCAGTATAGTTCAGCACAGAACCAAGTGAACCGGATAGTCCCTCACCTCAGGCCCCGAAACCCTGACCTTTTCAGTCTGCCCAGCACCTAAATCGACGCCCAGACATTGGGTTCAATTGCTTCAATACGCTTTGGTCCCTGTACCCAATTCGGCCCCGTGCTTAAGTCTCCGTTCAGACATTGAGTTCAGTGATTCAGTACGCCCTGGACATCGCTGCCTCAATTCGGCCTGTAACCGACCCCTCAGAATCAGCATGGCATTTAAATCGATCGAACCTCAGGTCTTCCTCGCTCTCGGTGATGGGCCCGTTGCCTCGTTCTGCCACATCAAATTGCCTTCAAGTCCGAAGGGAAGTTACAGACTGTAACTTGCGATAATCGTTTGCCGGAAAAAGTTGTTTTCCTTGTTTCATTCGCCGCCAGCCAGAAATAGCTGATGTTCACCAGCCCCATCTTAAACCAGAATCAGGCATTAAAAGGAGAAGTGAGGGGAAGTTTTTTTTATACAGGAAGTGGTGGGACCGGGAATGTGCTGCCAGAGAATGTGGTGATGGAGGCGAATACAGATCTGTGGAATTTCATTGCCACAAATGGCTGTGGAGGCCAAGCCTTCAGGTGTATTTGAAGCAAAGATTGATAGGTTCTTGATTAGTAAGGGCGTCAAAGGTTGCAGGAAGAATGTAGGACAATGAGGTTGAGAAGGATAATAAATCAGGATTCTTAGGTTGGCAGATGAATGTGAAGGGAGGGAGGGATATGGACATTAGTAGAAAGAAGAGATTAGTTTAGTTAGGCATTTAGTTTAATTAGTTTGGCACAGCATCATAAGTCGAAGAGCCTCTTCCTGTGCTGTACTGTTCTATGTTCTATGGGAAGCTGATGGTAGTGTAGAGAGAAGAACATGTAAGTAAGGTACAGTACTTGATGCTCATCATGATGGGCTGAAAGACCTCTTTCCATGCTGTTTGACAGCTATGACTCCCTAAACTAAGAAGCACCCAACACTTGATGGGTTGTGGCAACCTCCAATAATAATTAATTGACAAACAACTCCAATAGAGTTGTATTATTTGGGGTTCCCCTACAAAGCCTCCTTGGTCAAATGAGCACTGAGCTTCAAAGTAGCATTAATAATGACAACCTCTGTAGTAAAATGCTGCAAGCCACCCCACACAGGGGCACACACGTGAATCTAATTTGGCACACGTAACAACGAAGAGCTGAATTCTGTGGCTATATCTTCTGAAAAGCTGACATGGTTGTTCATTTAATTTAAAGCATTCTGAGGTTCAAGGAATATATTTTACATATAACATCTTAGAAATGTTGTAAATGCTGAGCCTTGGGTATTTTATGAAGCAATTATGTATTCTTCAAATTTCATATTCATTAAGAAAATGTAAACTGGCAAGTTCATTAATAGCTCACTAAAGGCAAATAATAAACTGATAGCAGCTGGTTTTTCATCCAGTCTGTTATTTGCATAGATGCTTTAAGATGTGAATGCAGGAAATGGAATCACCTACTGATGGTAAACTGCAGAGCAAGGGTTCTAGGTTCAGTGCTAGGGATTGTTGAGCAGTGATGAAATTATGTAAATATGTCAGATTAATTCCAATGAGAACTAGGCTTTAGTGCTTCATGGAAATTATAAATTGCAAGCAGTAAATTAAAGTTAAAAGCACACTATTTCAAATAAAGGATACTCTCTGTGGAGCACAGGCTAGCCCGGAGTAGGGGGCTAGCTGCTCAAGAGATGCAACATAAGACAATGAGGTTATGTTAACTGGCCTGCATCAAACCAGGCAACGTGAGCTAAGTTATTTG
The DNA here is from genome assembly GCF_963921235.1 of Mobula hypostoma. Classification (NCBI taxonomy): domain Eukaryota; kingdom Metazoa; phylum Chordata; class Chondrichthyes; order Myliobatiformes; family Myliobatidae; genus Mobula; species Mobula hypostoma. Next base: position 120,176,098 of record NC_086102.1, on the reverse strand, counting down.
CACCGTTGTGACTCACATTCAAGCTGGCAGACCAGACTGATGTTGTCACTTCAGATGTCAAGCCTGATCATGAGTACAGCCAATCAAAATTTGGGGTATTTGCGCGCTCAGAGTCAGTCGTAACAACATTAAATTTGGGTGTCTGGCATCTCTCTCGCCTCAGAAGCTTTAGACCATCCATGTGAATTAATTTATCCCAGCAACGGTGTTTAAACTTTCAGATATGTGTGCCATTGTAGATGTGTAATTCAAAGGAAGCATTGTTAACTCAAAATAAGTAAACAATATCACTGTAACTATTGAAATTGCTGTTACCGTTGATCTTTAGGGTATAAAAATGTGATGTACTTAGAGTTTGCCAGACTCTACCAGAATAATGCCTTCTTGTCGGGTTGAATAAAGGTGTCTATATTACCAGCTGCATTGTCTCTCCGGCAACCTCAATCACAGCCACGGTGTTAAGGTAAATGATATGGTAACTGATAGCTACCGGATTTTCATCCAGTAATTTTTTAAAGCCTTTTATTTACATAGATGCTGAAGTCATGAATGCAGGGAATTGAATCTCCCAGCAATGATAAACTACGGAGCAAAGTAATCCAGGTTCAGGACTAACAGCTTGAAAGGTGGCAATGGGTCAAATGGAAGCCTTGCAGTTTGAGTATCAATCATGGCTTTCACATAAACTTAAGAATATAATGAACAGAAGCAAGAATAAGCTATTTAGCTTCCCATGCCTGCCACCCCATTCCATAAGATCATACTGATCTTTTACCTTAGTGCTATTCTCCAGCACAAACTTATATCGTCAACATCCAAGATGCTACTATTTTCAATATAATCTACAATTAAGCCCCTTCCATGGCCCTCTAGGGCAGTATGTTCCAAATATTTAGCATCTTTTGGATGAAGGAATTTGTTCTTAACTCAGTCCTGAATAGCCAGTCCATTACTTTATGGACAGGCTCCAGATAACGTAGCCATTCACCTATCAATTGTACTGCCATCCTGCTAAATATTTGACTCTATCAATGATATTTATTTTGTACGAGGAGAGGGAGGGAACGTCGACCCAGACCATGAGAGGCCTGCGTCGGGCATTTTCATGCCTTACAAGGCGCAGATTGGAAGTCTGTGTGGGGTGCCACTCCTCGCACAGACTAGAGCAATGTGTGATTAAGTGCCTTGCTCAAGGGCACAAACACGCTGCCACAGCTGAGGCTCGAACAAACGACCTTGAGATAACTAGACGAATGCCTTAACCACTTGGCCACGTGCCCAACACAAACTCAAGGCAATATTGGCCCATTCTGCTTAACGTTTCCTCACATGTTAAATCACAGATCCCAGGAATTAGCCTGGTGGACCTTCACTCTAAGTATATCTTCCTTAGGTAGGGAGATGAGATCTGCAATGGAAATTTAACATTCAGGAAAAAATATCAAGGCTTGTGGAAAATAGCTAGGGAAAGGTATTGAATGGCTTTCAGTACCAGGAGACAGCAGGATCCTGATTGGCTGAATGAAACATAGAAACATAGAAAACCTACTGCACAATACAGGCCCTTCAGCCCACAAGGTTGTGCTGAACATGTCCTTACCTTATAATTACCTAGGCTTACCCATAGCCCTCTATTTTTCTAAGCTCCATGTATCGATCCAGGAGCCTCTTAAAAGACCCTATCACTTCCACCTCTACCACCACCGCCAGCAGCCCATTCCACGCACTCACCACTCTCTGCGTAAAAAACTTACCCCTGACATCTCCTCTGTACCTACTTCCAAGCACCTTAAAACTATGCCCTCTCATGCTAGCCATTTCAGCCCTGGGAAAAAGCCTCTGACTATCCACACAACAATGCCTCTCATTATCTTGTACACCTCTATCAGGTCACCTCTCATCCTCCGCCACTCCAAGGAAAAAAGGTGGAGTCCACTCCACCTATTCTCATAAGGCATGCTCCCCAATCCAGGCAACATCCTTGTAAACCTCCTCTGCACCCTTTCTATAGTTTCCATGTCCTTCCTGTAGTGAGGCGACCAGAACTGAGCACAGTACTCCAAGTAGGGTCTGACCAAGGTCCTATATAGCTGCAACATTACCTCTCTGCTCTTAAACTCAATCCCACAATTGATGAAGGCCAATGTTCTGTATGCCTTCTTAACCACAGAGCTTTGTGTGTCCTATGGACTTGGACCCCAAAATCCCTCTGATCCTACACACTGCCAAGAGTCTTGCCATTAATGCTATATTCTGCCATCATATTTGACCTACCAAAATGAACCACCTCACACTTACAATTGGGACAAGTGGAATTTCTGTACCAGGAATTAGCAAGATCCTAATTGGCTTAATGTGACAAGTGGGTTTGCTGTACCAGATGCCATCAGGATCCTGATTGGCTGAATGGCTGTCGTGATTCTATGATTTTTTTACTGGATTCCATGAATCTGTCCCCTCCCACCCACATCCTTTATCAAATGTTTCCCCATCTTCTGTCCCTCAGAACCCCGCTGCAATACTTATATTTTAACCATAAACAACGTTTCCTTTCTTCACCCAAAACTAAGTCAAGAACTCTGAACCTTAATGATTTCCTTTCGAATGCTCTTTCATCCAGGGCACCTTCTCCTGGAGACCCCAGTTTCCAGTAACAATGAACCTGGGTCACTGAATTCCCTGCCAAGCAACTCAAAGTTTCTCTGCGGTCTACTTCTTTGTGGTAGCTATTCCAGCTGTATCAGAACAACTTGGTGGTCAAAGATCTAACTGGTAAGACAGTTTTAAGAATGCTTTGTTAAAAGCTAGTAGAAGGAATTAATTCCAGCGAGCCAGTTATGCCTGAATATGGATATTGCGTTGGTGCGTTGGTGGCTCATGCAGGGAACTAGATTACTAAAGCACATCATTTTAAACAAAAGGATAAAAAAAAACTTTTTAAGGAGGCATCCATTCATAATGAACTACAAGCATTTTAAAATAACTTTAAGATGCTGAGTTTGTTTTCAAGGAGAGGAGGACGAAATTGTAGACTTGATATGATAATGTCCTTGATGAAAACCAATACCATGAAATTTTAATTGGCATTTGTAAACATATTTTGTAAATTAAGCTGCTTCAAATTGAAATTCTAAAGCCATGCAAATTGTGCATTTCACCCAGAACACAATCCGTTACAGAATGTCTTGAGGGAATATATAAGTCGTTAATGACTCAGGAGAATATCAAGTCAAAGCAATAAATTCCAAAACAAGAATATCCTGCCTAAAGGAAAGCCTTTGCTGCTTACCTGCTTGCAAGACAGCTGAAGACTTCTGTAGGAACATCTATGGAAAAAGACATAGTAGTTGACTATTTGTCACCATGTGTGACACATTAATTTGAATCACTTGCATTTGTAGAAGCTGTGCATCAGATTGTTACTCTTAATGATTTTATTCTTATACTTCTTCCTAAACCCATTTGTTTCTGAGAAATTAATTAATGGGCTGAAAATGACAAAGGAAGTTTTCCTCTGCTGAGTCATGGCCAGATGTGGATTCACGTGACCTCATCTCCAGTCAATGCAACAAACCACAAGTATTCCTTAAAATATTCATGCATATCAAGACAATATCTCTTAGAGCAAATATACATTCCTTTAAGGCAAAGAGGCACATTAAAAATGTTCCTGTAGATTACAGAAGAAATTAAAAATGCCATTAATTCTATGGAAAAGAGGTATGACATATACCATCTCCCCAAATCTGGAACATCTAGACAAATTAGACTATGATTTATTGACTACAGCTCTGCTTTCAACACTATAATATCAAGCAAACCCGCCTCCAAGCTCCTAGACCTGGAACTCAGCACTTCACTTTGAAAATAAAACCTTGATTTCCTGCTTGAAGACCACAATCAGAAAGGACAAGCATCAATACCTCTGCCACAATTATTCTCAATACTGGCACACCACAGCCCCCTACTCTCTTTGTCCTCTCATGACTGCATAGCCAGATTCAGCTCTAATTCCATATAGAAGTTTACAGATGACCCATTGTTGAGGACTGTATCTCAAATAACAGTGAAATAGAGAGTCCACGGGCATAGTGTCCAGATAAAAATCTTTCCCTCAAAGCCAGTAAGACAGAGAAACTGGCCATTGATTTCAGGAAGCAGGAGTGAACATGACCTGTATGTAATGATGATGCTGAGCTGGAGGTGATGGAGAGCTTCAGGTTCCTAGGGGTAAACATCACCGACAGAATGTCCTGGTCCAATCACATAGATGCTATAGCCAAGGAAGCACTTCAGCACCTATACTTCCTCAGAAGCCAAAGGAAAATCAGTATATCCACTTTGACCCTCTCAAATGTTTATAGAGGCACCAGAGAAAGCGACCTATCCAGAGGCATCACAGCTCATTGGCAACTGCTCAACCACCATGAAGTGCTTCAAGAGCCAAGACGTTATAAAGATGTGGACACTGCTCCATCTAACATGAAAACCAACCTCCCCTGCATTGACTCCAATTACACTTCTCACTGCTTCCAAAAAGCAGCTACCTCATATTGTGGTCACTCACTCTAGAGGGCAGAAGATACAAAAGCTTGAAAACATGCATCTTCAGGCTCATGGACAACTTCTATCCAACTTTGAGACTCCTGAATGGAACTGTTGGATGTTAATGCTGAACTCTTGATCTCGCAGTCGACATTGTTATGGTCTTTGCAAATTGATGTCTATCTGCACTATACTTTCTCTGTAACAGTATCACTATACTCCATATTCTGTGACAGCTTTTCCCTTCTACTTCCTCAATGCACAGATGTGATGAAATGATCAATATGGATGTTGTGCAAAGCCAAGCTTTTCACTGTATCTCAGTACACGTGACAATAATAAATCAACTCCATTTCCATTTCTGAAATGGTTCGTGCAGAAGGGGGCAGAGCAATCCTTTCTACATAAGAAAAGGAACAAGACAAGGAACCACCAATCTGTGTAACCTGAAGATGTTCCATTTCTCAAGAGTAGCATTGCTACTATGTAATTTTATTTTGGTTTGGTAGCGTGAGTATGTCCTGGCAAACATGCAGAACTGGAATTCTTGCAGCAGAGATCATTAGCTACGTACCTCAGTCTCTGCATCTTATCAAGACAGTCAATGAGTCTAATGCAGGGTTTTGAGATAAATTAACTTTTGACAGATCTCTAATTAAACTTGCATTAAAATTCATGAATGCTGGACATCATTCATCAGCAGTTGATATATTTTCACCATTGACTATTTGCATTTTAGATGACGTCTCATGATATTGCTCTCAAATAGTCTCAGAATAGAAACTCCGGCATTCTTATAATGCCCTTCATGACTCTAGGATATCCATAGATGTTCACACTCATAGAAATACTTTTGCACTGCTTGTCTATACTGTAGTATGTATTTATGGTTTGATGGTATTACTGGCAATGCCAGCATTTATTCACCAACACAAACCATCCTTGACAAAGTGGTGATGAGCTGCCTTCTTCAACTATTGTATTCCTTCTGGTAAAGGTGCTCTCTTTGAGCTCTTGGGTGAAAATTGTAAGAGTTCAGAGTTGGACCGAAGGATGATGAAGGAATATTGATTTACCACCAAGCCAGATGTGCAGATTGGAGGGGAGCCTGTAGGTGGTGGTAGTCCTGTGCACCTACTACCCTTGTCGTGGTTGGTTACAATTTTTGGGGGTGCGGTTGGATGACCTGAATAAGACCAAGTTCTAATTTAGGTTTAGTGTTACTGACGCACACGCCCAGGGGCTAAATGCCATGAAAGCTAGCTTTATGTAGCAGCAGCACAGTACATTAAAAAAATGAAATACACATAGTAAATTACACGGACTTAAATAAAGTTATCCATAATGTACGTTTGTACATGATAAACTAAATAAACATACACAAAATGACATTATTGCAAGTTAAGGCAAATATAGACCGAGGTAGAATTGGGGCTCTTCAGGTCAGTTCACAAACCTGAGGACAGTGAAGAAGAGGCTGTTGTTGAACCTTGAGGTGTGGATCTTCAAGCTCTCTTATCTCCTACCTGATGTCAGCATCAGAAAGAGTGCACAGCCCAGATGGTGAGGTCCCTGTTGATGGATGTTGCCTTCCTCAGACATTGCCTCTTATGGATAGCTTTAATAATAAAGAGAGCTATAGCATGAAGAAACTGGAGTGTGTTTTGTCCCTGTTTCTGAAGAGACGCATGTTTAGATGTAATAGCAGACAAGAGGGTTGGTCTGCTATTGATCATATAAAGCTTCTATAGAGTGGTTGGAACTGCACTGATACAAACACTCTGTCACACTGCTGAGCCTAATGCCATATGTCTGTGTTGCTGCAAGATTTTCATTGCTGTTATGCATACACGTAATTTGCATAGATAATATACTTATCTTGATTTCACCCCTGCTGATGGTGGACGGGCTTTGAGATGTTAGGAGGTGATTCAGTTGCCACAAGAAACTCAGTTTGTGCTCTGCCCTTTAGCCTCTGCATTTATACGACTGGTCCAGTTGTATTTCTGGTCAGTGGTGAGCCCAGGGAACTGATGGTGAGTACTCACAGGTGGCAATGCCATTGAGTGTTAAGGGGAAGACGCTAATCCCTTGACAAGTATTATCGGAGAGGTCCATTACCTATTTCATGTGGGGCAATTGTCACTTGCTATTTTAACTCCTGCTTGATTTACCTAGAATATGGAAGAGTATAGTACAGGAAAAGACCCGTTGGCCCACAATGTCTGTGCTGCACATGATGCCAAAATTAAACTGAATCCTGTTAGAGCATAGAACTCAGACCACAGAACAGCACAGCACAGTACAGACCCACAGTGTTGTACCCAACACTTTTGCCCAATCCGAGATCAATTTAACCCTTCTTTCCCACATAGCCCTCCATTTTTCTTTCATCTGTCTAAAAGCCTCTTAAATGTTCCTAGTGTATCTACCTCTGCCACCAACACTGGCAGTGTGTTTCATGCATTTACCACTCTTTGTGTTGAATAACAACCTCTGACATCCCCACTATACTTTCCTCCCATCTCCTGACAATTATTGTCTCTTGTATTGCCATTTCTGCCCTGGGAAGAAGTCTGTGGTTGTCTCTGTCTCATTCCAGTGTCTACAACTGACGGTCCAACACAGCTGCTCAGGCAGTTCAGCTCCAAGGGAAAGCACTGCAGTTCCTCTGGAGGGTACAAGTGGGATGACACATGAAAGTAATAAAGACCATAAGACATAGTAGCAGAATCAGGCCATTTGGCCCATCGAATCTACTGTGCCTTTCCACCATGGCTGATTTATTATCTCCCTCATCACCATTTTCTTGACTTCTACCTATAACCTTTGTTGCCCTCGCTAGTCAAGAACCTGTCAACCCTCGCTTTAAATATACAACAATAACAGCCTCCACAGGCACCTATGGCAACAGATTCGCCATCGTTTGGCTAAAAAAATTCCTTCTCTTCTCTGTTCTAAAAGGACATCCTTGTATTCTGAGGCTGTGCCCTCTGGTCCTAGACTCCCCCATTGCTGGAAACTTCCTCTCCACGTGCACTGTATTTTTATTCTTTATACTTTATTGTCGCCAAACAATTGATACTAGAGCATACAATCATCACAGCTATATTTGATTCTGCGCTTCACGCTCCCTGGAGTACAAATCAATAGTAAATATTAAAAATCTAAATTATAAATCATAAATAGAAAATAGAAAAGGGAAAGTAAGGTAGTGCAAAAAAACCAAGAGGCAGGTCTGGATATTTGGAGGGTACAGCCCAGATCCGGGTCAGGATCCATTCAGCAGTCTTATCCCAGTTGGAAAGAAGCTGTTCCCAAATCCGCTGTGCAAGTCTTCAAGCTCCTGAGCCTTCTCCTGGAGGGAAGAGGGACGAAAAGTGTGTTGGCTGTGTGGGTCGTATTTAGGCATTTCAATATTCAATGCGTTTCAAAGACATCCTCTCCTCATCCTTCTGAAGCCCAGTGAGGACAGACCCAGAGCTCCTCACACATTAACTCTTTCATTCCTGGGATCAATCTCACGAACCTCCTGTGGACCCTCTCCAACACCAGCACATCTTTTCTTAGATAAGGAGCCAAAAACTACTCACAATACTCCAAGTGCAGTCTGACCAACGTCTTATAAAACATCATAAAGCTTTATAATGCCTTATAAATGACAAGAAGGAGCCATAATGTCCAAGGTTGCTGTCCCTAATCATTTCACACACATCTCTCAGAGAACTCGCTTCCTCCTTGCACCAGTTCAATCTTGCAGTCAAGGGCCTTCGGGCATTGCACAGATTAGCCACCCTCACATTGTGTCAGCCCTTAAACTGTTATATTAAATGAAAGATAAAGGTTGTACATAAAGGCCACTGTGGCATGCAGTGCTCCATCATTCCAAAACATTTCCTCGTCACCATATCTACACTTTTCTGCCTAGGCTGAAATAATGTGAAGGAAAGGTTTTAATTAACATAAATACCAGACCATTAAAGTAAAAGGAAATGTAATGACCATGCTATTAAAGTTAACTTAATAACTATTCAGTGATATTAACTAATCTTACACAATTGGAGTCACAAGAAACATATAAATTCCCCAATGATATTAACTAATCACCATTGACTTCCCCTTAGTGACCGCCTTCCTTTTTGGCATACTGGCCTCACCGTGGCTACCAGACTGCACAGTGAGTGCAGGTCAACGGGTGGATGCCTGTTCTCAATGGTCAAAATGCAGCAATGCTGTGATCGAGACCAAGGTGAAACTGCGCTATCTGTAGCTGAAGTGCTTCAGTCTGGAGTAGCTCGTTGTGAGGCAAATGTGAGGCTGCTCCCAGAGACTCAGTGATGTGAGGGGAGATTCTCATATCCTGAGAAGGGTCAGGCCATTCAATCCCCACACTGTCAGTGGCTGCCTCCCAGCATCAGCATACAATAGACTGGGTTGCTACAGTAATTCAGAGTATAAAGTCATTGCATCCAGGCTCAAGTAAACACATCATTGTTATACCAGGTATAAAAGGGGAACCATGTGCCTGGAGTTGGAGGAGATAGGAGAGGTCCTTAAAGAATACTTTGCTTCAGTGTTCACCAGTCGGAGGGACCTTGACGAATATGAGGTCAGCATAGAACAAGCTAATAGGCTGGTACATTTGGACATTAAGAATGAAGGTGTGCTAGAACTCTTGGAAAAAAAAACATTAGGATAGATAAGTCCCCATGACCAGACAGGATAAACCCCAGGTAACTACGGGAAGTGAGGGAAGAAATTGCTGCGCCTTTGGAAATTATCTTTGCGTCCTCACTGGCCACAGGAGGAGTACCAGAGGGTACGAGAGTGGCAAATGTTATTCCTTTGTTGAAGTAAGGTCATAGGGATTATCATGGAGATAGACCAGTGAGTCGTACCTCAGTGCAAAGCAGCAAGAACTCCAGGGACTAACCATTGCAAGGAGGCCCCCACCTTCCCAACCCCCTCTGCCAGGGGCTGAGAGTGGAAGGATCAATAGCTTGGCTAGCGTGAGATCCTTTAATTCAGTGTTTAGAATTGGAGGAGTGGTCTGAGTGAGTATTCGTATAAAGGGAATAACAGCATTCATGACCCAAGTCCAACATAATTTGCACTGATACTTACACTCACCCTCTACCTCCCCGCTAACCCATTCACACCCACACCTTCTCTTCTTCCGCACTAATCTCCTTCTACCCACATTGCCCTCAGCAGTGGAGAGCATCATAGCTTTAATTTCTTGGAAATTAACATAAAACATAACACTGTAGGGACTCCTTAATTTCATTACGCAGAATTCACTCAGACTGTTAAGGGTTAAGTTCGCCGTGTATGTTACATGTTACCATAAGACCATAAGGCATGGGAGCAGAATTAGGCCATCTGGCCCATCGAGTCTGCTCCGCCATTCAATCATGGCTGATCCTTTTTTCCTATCTCCTGTTCAACCACAGTTCCTGGCCTTCTCCCCATAACCTTTGATGCCGTGTCCAATCAAGAACCTATCAATCTCTGCCTTAAATAGACCCAACAACCTGGTCTCCACAGCTGCATGTGGCAACAAATTCCACAAATTCACCACCATTTGGCTAAAGAAATGTCTCTGCATCTCTCTTTTAAAAGGGCACCCCTCTATCCTGAGGCTGTGCCCTCTTGTCCCAAACTCTCCCACCATGGGAAACATCCTTTCCACATCTACTCTGTCTAGGCCTTTCAATATTTGAAAGGATTCAGTGAGATCCCCCTCATCCTTCTGATTTCCAGTGAGTACAGATCCAGAGCCATCAAACATTCCTCACGTGATAATCCTTTCATTCCTGGAACCAACCTTGTGAACCTCCTCTGGACCCTCTCCAATGCCAGCACATCTTTTCTAAGGTGAAGGGCCCAAAACTGTTCACAATACTCAAGGTGAGGCCTCACTAGTACCTTATAAAGCCTCAGCATCATATCCCTGCTCTTGTATTCTAGACCTCTTGAAATGAATACTAACATGGCACTTGCCTTCCTCACCACCAACTCAACCTGCAAGTTAACCTTTAGGGTGTTCTGCACAAGGACTCCCAAGTCCCTTTGCATCTCAGGTTTTTGGATTTTCTCCCTGTTTAGAAAATTACATTGTATGTTATGACATTTTGAGGGTGAGGTTTTGCTCTTTTATATATATACAATGTTGCCATTTGTTTGCGAGGAATTAAGTCTACATTAAAAGCAATTAGACTCATGACAATTTTGTCGACCCTCCTACCCTGGTGACCCCGATGATCCTCTGAATGATTCCAGAGTGATTTTGCTCATTTTACAATCATGGCTGCAAGTGCTATTGCTCTCAAGCTCCCTGAAATCTGGCAGGAACATGCCGCTATTTGGCTTGTTCAGGCAGAGGCCCAGTTCGCAGTGTGGGGAACCTCACAAGACGACAGGAAACATTACTATGTCGTCGCAGCGTTTGACAGCTCTAGGGTGACCAGGGTGATGAGCGTCCTACAGCATCCCCCAGCAGTCAGCAGGTTGGAGACTCTTAAGTCACTCCTTCTAGAGATTTTCGAACTTTCCGAGTCTGAGTGCGCCCATCGGCTCCTCTCACTGCCTGGCTGAGGCGAATCCAAGCCGTCGGAGTTAATGGACCACATGTTGTCCCTCCTTGGAGGAAAACAGCCACATCTCATCTTCAGAGAGCTTTCCCTGCAACAACTACCAGGCGAGGTGCGGTCGACTCTGATGGCCCTCCCCTCAAAGATCTCCAGGCTCTAGCGAGAGAGCCTGACAAGGTGTTTTCTGTCACCAAGATGGCCTGTGCGACCATGTGGCCGGACGTCTTTGCCGCCTCACTGCCACCTGAACATGAGACAATCGTCATGGCTCAACGATGGTTTCCTACCCTGTGTTTCTACCACGTGAAGCTTGGGCCGAGAGCTAAGAAGTGCCACCCACCCTGTGGGTTCACCGGGTCAGGAAATGGAACGGTCAGCGCCTGTTAGCTGCTCACATCTAAATTGGACATATGAACAGGGGAATATGGAGCGTCTCTAGAGGCTGCGAACGGCAGCACCCTCTGGACCTTTGGTAAGCGTGAGATGGCGTTGTGCTTCGGTGGGCAGAAGTTCTGCTGGAATTTTGTGTTGGCGGCGGTGTCTACACCCCTGCTGGGGGCTGACTTCCTCTGTGCCAACAGCCTTCTCATTGATGTTCAGAATGGGTGCCTCATCATTCTACGCCCTCTCCTGCACACTCAGCACCACCTGCACTTCAACATTGTCCACTGCCCCTTCTGCCTCTGACGACCTCCTCCGCCTCCTCGCTCAGTTCCCGGACCTGATCTGACTGGGCCCACCTTCTCCTCCCTCCACCGCTAAACACGGGGCGTAGCACCACATCCTCACCACTGGCCTGCTTGTTGACTCCCGCGCCAGGCGCCGCGACCCAGAGGCACTAGCCATCACCAAGGCTGAGTCTGATGCCATGGAGTGCCTGGGCATCATCAGGCAGTCTAGCAGTCCATGGGCCTGCCCGCGCCACGTCGTACGAAAACCAGGGGGTGGGTGGCGTCCACATGGCGATTACCGGCACCTCAGTGATGCCACCGGCACCCGATCCCACACATCCAGGATTTCCCTGCCCGCATGGAATGGAAAATTATTTTCTCAAAGGTGGATCTCGTTCACGGTTAGCACCAGGTCCCTGTCACGAGTGACATTCCTAAAACCACTGTTATTACATCGTTTGGTTTGCTTGAGTTCCTTCGAATGCAATTAGGGCTGAGGAACATGGCCCAGACCTATCAGCACCTCATGGATAGTGTTGTCAGAGATTTGCCATTTTGGTAGATGACATCTTGGTAGCCAGCTCTTCTAGGGACGAACACCTCTCACACTTGAGAACCCTTTTCAAACGCCTTAGCTCGCGCGGTCTTATCGTCAGCCCAGCGGAGTGCCAGTTTGGACAGTCTGTGGTTGATTTCCTCGGACAGCATATCAATGCAGCTGGAACAGTTCCCCTGCTGGCTAAAGTTGAAGCCGTTACCTGCTTCCCTCGGCCAGTCACTGTTAAGGCCCTGCAGGAGTTTTTGGGCATGGTGAACTTTTATCACCGTTTTTTCCCCAAAGCAGCTCAGCTCATGCATCCCCTCTACGAGGCCCTCAAGTCAAAGCGGTCAAGCATGTCATGGACTGGATGGAGGAAAGGTCCAAGGCATTTTTGGACACCAAGCAGGTGTTGGCTAATGCAATGCTTCTGGTGGACCACCTCCCAGATCACTCTCACCACAGATGCGTCGATTACGCAGTCGGAGTGGTTCATGAGCAGTTAGTCGTTTTTAGCCGTCAACTTCACCCCTGTATAGCATGTATAGCATGTTCAACCATAAGCTTCTCAGCTGGCAGTGCAGCATTTTCTGTTTTCTCCTAGAGCGCCGGCCATTTATGGCTTTTGTGAATCATAAGCCCCGAACATTCGCCAAGGCTAAGGTCTCTGAACCTTGGTCTGCTCGACAGCAGCACCGTCTTTCAGAGTTCACCACGGACATCCAGTATATCGCGGGGAAGCATAACCTTGTGTCTGACTGCCTTTCTCAGTCCTTCACTGGTGCTGTCCATTTTTGTGTGGACTACGTTTAGATGGGGGCAAACCAGGTTTCAGAGCCAAGCATGCAGGCGCTGTGTTCGGCAGGTACAGGGTTGAAATTGGCGGACGTTGCTTTTGCTAACCGCAGCATTGCACCACTGTCTGATGGGTCAACGGGGTGTCCCCGGCCAATCGTGCCAGCAAGCTGGCGGCACTGTGCTTTCGATGTGGTCCACCCAGGCTGGAGGGCATCACAGAAACTGGTGACAGAAAAGTTTGTGTGACATGGACTTAAAAAGGAAATGTCGGGGACTGGGCTGGTGTTTGTTTGGCAGCTCAACATATGAAGGTGCATTGACACACCAAGGCTCCTTTGGCTCCTGCCGAGCGGCATTTCGACCACGTGAATGTGGATTTGGTTGCCAGTTGCCCCCGTCCCATGGGTTTACTCACCTCCTCACCATCGTTGATATTGGCCGAAGGCTGTGCTGCTGTCATCCATTTCAGCCGCAGAGGCATGAGCATTTGTTGGCTCGTAGATTGCTCAGTTTGGCATCCCGTCAGATATCCCTTTAAACCAAGGGATGCAGTTTACATCCAAGCTTTGGTGTGTGGTTGCCCGTGACCTGGGGAACAAACTGCACCAGACCATGGCTTTTCACCCTCAGGCCAATGGTTCTGTGTGAGCAGTTCCACTTTTCAATGAAAGCCGCTCTTCATGCATGCCTCAGTGATGGTTATTGGGTGGACAGCTCCTCAGGTGGACCTTCAGACCTCTTCAGCAGAGCTCATTTTCGGGCAACCCCTGTGGTGCCGGGAGAGCTTCTCCCAATATTCACGGTCCTATGGTCCGCTTCACAGCAGCAGTCAGCTTTTATGGACAACGCCAAAACTTTTGCTCCAGTGCCCACGACGCAGCATGGCTTGCCGTGGTCGTAACTGTTGCTGGATCTGCAGAAGGTGAAGTATGTGCTTGTACACCATGATGGTCATCTGGTCCCCTGCGACCACCTTATGATGGTCCATTCCGCGTGTTGGAAGCGGGGGGTAAGTTTTTTACACTGGGCTGTGGAGGTATCCCAGACAGTGTTTCTGTGGATCATCTCAAGCCTGTCCATTTGGAGCTGGACTCTCCAGTGAAAGTGGCACAGCCCACGTGGACGAGCCAACCTCCCACCTCCAGAACTTCTGACATTGGCTGTTCTTCCTCCCCAGCACCTGCCCGTGAAGGCAGGAGTTTTGCGTGGGTGCTAGGGTGAATTCTGAAGGAGCATGTGTAGGGACTCCTTAATTTCATTAGGCAGAATTCTCTCAGACTGTTAAGGATTAAGTTCGCCGTGTATGTTACATGTCACATTGTACGTTATTACGTTTTGGGGGCAGGGTTTTTTCTTATATATATATATATATATATATATATATATATATATAGAATGTTGCCATTTGTTTGCAAAGAATAAAGTGCATGTTAGAAGTAATTATGCTCATGTAGTTGTTTGTCGACACTCCTACAACACATTGGGTACATTTAAGGTGGAACTTGATAGGTTCTTGATTAGTCAGGGCATGAAAGGTTACATGGTTAGAGGAGAATGGCATTGAGAGGAAAAATGGACCAGCCATCAAGTCAAGTCAAGTCAAGTCACTTTTTACTGTCATTTCGACCATAATTGCTGGTACAGTACACAGTAAAAGCAAGACAACGTTTTTCAGGACCAGCAAACTCAATGGGTCAAATGGCCTAATTCTGCTCCTTTCTATTGTAGTCTTATAGTCTTATGGATGACCTGTCCTGGGCCCAGCACCTTGATACAATCACATGGAAGGCGTGCCAGCATCTTTACTTTCACAGAAGGTTAAAGATGTTCTGCTTGTCATTGGACACTCTCTTTAGAGATAAGTCCTCCTCTTAACTCTTCTCCTCACATACCTATCACCTCCCCTGGTGCCCCTCCACCTTCCCTTTCTCTATTGGTCCACTCTTTTGTCCTATTAGATTCATTCTTCTCCCTCTCTTTACCTTTTGCACCAATCACCTCCCAGCTCCTTACTTCAACCCACCCCCCACACCCACTTGGCTTCACCAATCACCTTCTAGATTATACACCTTCCCCTCCCCCAGCTTCATATTCCTGGCATCTTCCCCCTTCCTTTCCTGTCATATAACCATATAACAATTACAGCACGGAAACAGGCCATCTCGGCCCTTCTAGTCTGTGCCGAACCCTTACTCTCACCTAGTCCCACCGACCTGCACTCAGCCCATAACCCTCCATTCCTTTCCTGTCCATATATCTATCCAATTTAACTTTAAATGACAACATCGAACCTGCCTCAACCACTTCTGCTGGAAGCTCGTTCCACACAGCTACCACTCTCTGAGTAAAGAAGTTCCCCCTCATGTTACCCCTAAACTTTTGCCCTTTAACTCTCAACTCATGTCCTCTTGTTTGAATCTCCCCCACTCTCAATGGAAAGAGCCTATCCACGTCAACACTGCCTATCCCCCTCATAATTTTAAATACCTCTATCAAGTCTCCCCTCAACCTTCTACGCTCCAAAGAATAAAGACCTAACTTGTTCAACCTTTCTCTGTAACTTAGGAGGTGAAACCCAGGCAACATTTTAGTAAATCTCCTCTGTACTCTCTCAATTTTATTGACATCTTTCCTATAATTCAGTGACCAGAACTGTACACTATTCTGATGAAGAGTCATGATGAAGACTCCTGGCCCGAAACATCGACTGTTTATTCATTTGCATGGATCCTGCCTGAACTGCTGAATTCTTTTAGCATTTTGTGTGTGTTGCTCTGGATTTCCAGCATCTGAAGAATCTCATGTGTTTCTGTGTACAATGTAGTGCGTTAGTATTGTTTAATATAGTACTCACTTTCATTGTTGAAACCATAATTACAGAGATTAAAGTCTGTCACGAGCCTTGTGGCCCATCAGGCCGGTGCTTATGCCGGTTTCCCGGTTTGGTAATTACAGAGAGAAGTGCAGTATATCACTTAATCAAGGAACAGTGAGTGTAACAACTGTGTGAGAGACGACCTGTGGAGTACGTGGGGCAGAACCGAGCAATGGTACTGAGAGAAGGTAAAGATAACTTACTGATGAAATGTACTCAATGATCGGCCAAAAAGAGCCCAACATTGATTAAAGGAAGAAACAAACAGATTTTAAGTGCACTTGTGGAATGCAAAGTGTAGTGTGATGTGAGAAGCTTGGGCTCGCTGGAAAGATCAAAAGAAAGACATACAGAGAGAGCTACACACAAGAGACAGCAGATGGTAGTATCTGGAGCAAAATACAATCTCCCAGAGCAACTCAGCAGGTCAGGAAGCATCTGTAGAAGGAAAGGAATGGTCAACATTTCAGATTGAGACGTTACATAAAACACAGCACAGGACAGGCCCCTTGGACACGATGTCGTGCTGACCTTATAACCCATTTGAAGAACAATCCAACCCTTCTTTCCTACATATCCCTCCATTTTGCCATCATCCATTGTAACAGGATTGAGAATGGAAAGGGGGGGATAGCAAGGACCATGACGTGTGCGTGGGGTTGGTGGAGGAGGGTGCTGGTTTGGTAAGTGATATGTGGACCGAGATGGAGGATGGGGCTGATGGAAACAAGTGGGGGAGGTGGCAGAAGGGCTGGAAGTGATGGGCGAGAAAATACTAGGAAAAACAGTGAATGGAGTAGGAGGGGAGGGTGGTACGTGGAGACAAAAGGACTGCAGGTGTAGGAACCTGAGAGGAAAGGAAGATTATAACTGAAATGGATAGGGGAGGGATGAGGAGCAGATGGAACCATTTGGGAAAAGACTCAGTCGGAGTATTGGGAGATGATCAGTGAATGGAACTGGGGTGGGATGCTGGGGAGTGAAGGGGTAGTATGGGAAAGGGGATCAGAGGAAGGGGACGGGGAGAGAATTGCGGCTTGTTTTAAAGATGTGAACAAGCAGACTATATAAGTAGTAACCAAAAGTCTCAAAGTCAGAGCATCAGAGTTTAACTGAGCATCATTGGAGACACTGCATAAAAAAGCTGGCAGCACTGGGCCATCCAAGATCCAGGAATATCAGTAACCCCAAAGTAACTGTGAGTTGTGACAACACAGTCCATTGGCTTGTCATGACTCTGAGCTCTTGATTGTTTAACAGCACCATTCTTTCTTGACTTTGTTACAACCCCCCTCCCCAGCTTCTCTTTGGATGCTTTATAAATCCCTGAATCCTTCTCTTGGAGAAGGGTCACTGAGTCATCAAGAATACAGCACAGAAACAGGCCCTTTAGTCCAATCTATCCCTGTCAACCAAAATGTCAATCCAAGCTGGACCCATTTGCCTGCATTTGGTCTATATCCCTCTAAACTTTTCCTGTGCAAAGAATCTAGTGCTTTCCTGGCGTTTATGACAAATAAACTCTTCTCAGGCTTCCAGCTGGGTACAGAAATGATACTTCTACCTGGCTGAAGCTGAGAAGAGTTTATTTGTCCTTCCTATATGTGTACCTATTCAAATATATCTCAAACATTAAACAAGTATACCGGAGCCCAAGAAGAGCACGGTGACCTGCTTGAGTGACTATCGCCCAGTAGCAATTACATCCACGGTGATGAAGTGCTTTGAGAGCTTGGTAATGAAACATATCAACTCCTGCCTGACTTGATTCCATTCCAATTTGCCTACCAGCGCAAGAGGTTCACAGCAGATTCCATCTCATTGGCTCTTCATTCAACCCTGGAACATCTGGACAGCAAAGATACAACATCAGAATGCTCTCTATCAATATCATCATTCTCTCAAAACTAATCAATAAACTCCAAGACCTTGGCCTCAATACTTCTGTAACACCCTGGGAAAGGTTTCACTGCCAGGGTACTGCTCTTTCTGTAGAAGCAGTGTTTGGGTTATGGTTAGAGATTACGGGTGCTTTGGAATGTGTGCCATCCAATGAAGAGAGGTGTTTTCGTGCCGTGCCCCTGACACCGGGGTGATCTGGGTCTTTTGTTCGGCGGGATATGAAGAGAGAAGATGCTGGAGAGGAGAGGTCTTAGGGGTGGACTCAGAGTGGGGCTGTGAGTCGACAGAGCCAGAGAGATCGAAGAAGGATCGGCGAAGGGGAAACTATGAGCTCCAACTTGTGCATGTTAAACTGTTTCATTAAAATGGACCCTTTTCTTTTTTTTGCTTTTTCTTTTCTAACGCTTTAGTCAAATTAAAAATTATAAAGCTAAATCATTTAATCGTATACGGTGCACTGTCCGTTATTTTGTGGTACTGATTTGTAACAGGGTAACTAATCACGCAGCGTTCACACAAACAGGGGGTTTCGGGTGACCTTACAACTCAATCCCACACGTTTGGTGGGGCCGGAGATTGTCTTCCCTGGATTTACACAGCCACAGAACCTGAGTGTTACACCTCCTTGTGCAATTGGATCCTGAATTAGATCCTGCCTCGTCCCTGTGCCGAAGACGCCGCGCCCCTGCGGCCTCAATGACTACAGACCGGTGGCATTGACCTCCCACATCATGAAGACCCTGGAGAGACTTGTTCTGGAGCTGCTCCGGCCTATGGTCAGGCCACACTTAGATCCCCTCCAGTTTGCCTACCAGCCCCGACTAGGAGTTGAGGATGTCATCGTCTACCTGCTGAACCGTGTCTACGCCCACCTGGACAAGCCAGCGAGCACTGTGAGGGTCATGTTTTTTGACTTCTCCAGTGCATTCAACACCATCCGCCCTGCTCTGCTGGGGGAGAAGCTGACAGCGATGCAGGTGGATGCTTCCCTGGTGTCATGGATTCTTGATTACCTGACTGGCAGACCACAGTACGTGTGCTTGCAACACTGTGTGTCCGACAGAGTGATCAGCTCCACAGGGGACTGTCTTGTCTCCCTTTCTCTTCACCATTTACACCTCGGACTTCAACTACTGTACAGAGTCTTGTCATCTTCAGAAGGTTTCTGATGACTCTGCCATAGTTGGATGCATCAGCAAGGGAGATGAGGCTGAGTACAGGGCTACGGTAGGAAACTTTGTCACATGGTGTGAGCAGAATTGTCTACAGATAGACTACATCCCAGAGTCCTGAGCGAGGTTACTGAAGAGATAACAGATGCATTGACCAATGATAAAATAAGTCAAAGTCAGCATAGTTTCTGGAAAAGGAAATCAGGCCTGACAAATCTGTTAGAGTTCTTCGAGGAAGATGGACGAAAGAGAGGCAGTGGATGTCATTTACAAGGATTTTCAGAAGGCATTTGATAGGGTGCCTCACATGAGGCTGCTTAAAAAAGTAAAATCCTGTGGTGTTACATGAAAGATATTAGGATGAATAGAAGAACGGCTGGCAGGCAGGAGGCAGCGAGTGGGAATAAGGGGGGTCTTTTCTGGTTGGCTGCCGGTGACTAGTAGTGTTCCTCAGGGATCAGAATTGGGACCGCTGCTTTTCATATTGTTTGCCAACAATTCAGATAGTGGAATGATGGCTTTATGGCAATGTTTGTGGATGATATGAAGATAGGTGGAGGAGTAGGTAGTGCTGAGGAAGGAATGCAATTGCAGCAGAACTTCGACAAATTGGAAGAATGGGCAAAAAAAAGTGTTGGGAAATGTATGATAATGTATTTTGGTAAAAGGAACAATATTATCTAAATGGGGAGAAGGTTCAAACATCAGAGGTGCAGAGGGACTTAGGAGTCCTTGTGCAAGATTCCCTGAAGGTTAATTTACAAGCTGAGTCTGTGGTCAAGAAGGCAAATGCAATGTTGGAATTTATTTCAAGGGGAATAGAATGTAGAAGCAAGGAGATAATTCATTTATAAGACACAAGTCAGGCTGCACTTGGACTATTGTCAACAGTTTTGGGCCCCATATCTCAGAAAGGATGTGTTGGTCATTGGAGAGAGTCCAGAGGAGGTTCACAAGGATGATTCAGGAAAAAAAGGGGTTAACATATGAGGAGTGTTTGGCAGCTTTGGACCAGTACTCACTGGAATTTAGAAGAATACAGGGGGATCTCATTGAAACCTACCTAATAATGAAAGGACTAGATACGGTGGACGTAGAGAGGATGTTTCCTATGATAGAGGTATCCAGAACTAGCGGGTACAACCTGAAAACTGAGGAGCAACCCTGTAGAACAGAGGTTAGCCAGAGAGTAGTGAATCTGTGAAATGCTCAGCCACAGACTGTGATAAGGGCCAAGTCCATGCATATAGTTAAGGCGGAAGTTGATCATTTCCTGATTAGTCGCTGCATCCATGGATATGGCGAGTAGGTGTATGGGGTTGAGGGGGATCTGGGATCTGCCATAATGGAATGGCAGAGCAGACTTGATGGTCTGAATGGCCTAATTCTGCTCCTATGTCTTATGGTCTTTAAATCTCTCCCCTCTCAACTTAGAGCTATGTTCTCTAGTATTAGACTAGGAAAAAGATGGAGACCATTCACATTATTTATGCCCCTCGTGATTTTATGAATATATTTTAGGTCACCCCTCGGTCTCCTATACTCCAGTGGAGAAAGCAGCAGACTATCTTGTATCTCAATAACTCAAGCCCTCCAGTCCTGGCAATATCCTGGAGATTCTCCCCTGCACCCTTTCAAAGTTCAAAGCATATTTATTATTGAAATATGGATACTATACTGGGTAGTGGGTAGTGGCTCCATATGTCACTACTACAGGGTGTGACAACAATTCTAGATTCTGGTGTTGTGCAATGAACCAGATTTGATCAGGGACCTCGAGGTAAAGGAGCCATTAGGAGGTAGTGATCATAATATGATAAGTATTAATCTACAATTTGAGAGGGAGAAGGGAAACTCGGAAGTGTCAGTATTACAGTGGAACAAAGGGAACTATGGTGCTATGAGGGAGGAGCTGGCCAAAGTTCAATGGAACAATACCCTAGCAGGGATGACAGTGGAACAGCAATGGCAAGTGTTTCTGGGAATAATGCGGAAGGTGCAGGATCAGTTCATTTCAAAGAGGAAGGAAGATCCTAAGGGGAGTAAGGGGAGGCCGTGGCTGACAAAGGAAGTAACGGACAGCATAAAAATAAAAGAGAAGAAGTATAACATAGCAAAGACGAGTGGGAAGCTGGAGGATTGGGAAACTTTTAAAGAGCAACAGAAGGTAACTAAAAAGGCAATACGTGGAGAAAAAATAAAGTACGAAGGTAAACTAGCCAAGAATATAAAGGAGGATAGTAAAAGCTTCTTTAGGTACGTGAAAAGGGAAAAAATAGTTAAGACCAAAATTTGGCCCTCGAAGACAGAAGCAGGTGAATTTATTATGGGGAACAAGGAAATGGCAGACGAGTTGAACAGGTACTTTGGATCTGTCTTCACTAGGGAAGACACAAACAATCTGCCAGAAGTAATAGTGGCCAAAGGACCTAGGCTAATGGATGAATTGAAGGAAATTTATATTAGGCAGGAAATGGTGTTGTATAGACTGTTGGGTCTGAAGGCTGATAAGTCCCCGGGACCTGCTGGTCTGCATCCCAGGCTACCTAAGGAGGTGGCTTTAGAAATCATGGACGCATTGGTAATCATTTTGCAATGTTCTATAGATTCAGGATCAGTTCCTGTGGATTGGAGGGTGACTAATGTTGTCCCTCTCTTCAAGAACGGAGGAAGAGAGAAAACAAGGAATTATAGACCTGTTAGCCTGACATCGGTGGTGGGAAAGATGCTGGAGTCAATTATAAAAGATGGAATTACAACACATCTGGATAGTAGTAACAGGATTGGTCCGAGTCAACATGGATTTATGAAGGGGAGATCGTGCTTGACTAATCTTCTGGAATTTTTTGAGGATGTAACTATGAAAATGGACAAGGGAGAGCCAGTGGATGTAGTGTACCTGGACTTTCAGAAAGCCTTTGATAAAGTCCCACATAGGAAGTTAGTGGGCAAAATTAGGGCACATGGTATTGGGGCCAGAGTACTGACACGGATTGAAAATTGGCTGGCTGACAGAAAACAAAGAGTAGCGATTAACGGGTCCCTTTCGGAATGGCAGGCGGTGACCAGTGGGGTACCGCAGGGTTCAGTGCTGGGACCACAGTTGTTTACAATATATATTAATGATTTAGATGAAGGAATTAAAAGTAACATTAGCAAATTTGCCGATGACACAAAGCTGGGTGGTAGTGTGAAATGTGAGGAGGATGTTATGAGAATGCAGGGTGACTTGGACAGGCCGGGTGAGTGGGCAGATGCATGGCAGATGCAGTTTAATGTGGATAAATGTGAGGTTATCCACTTTGGTGGTAAGAACGGGAAGGCAGATTATTATCTAAATGGAATCAAGTTAGGAAAAGGGGAAGCACAACGAGATCTAGGTGTTCTTGTACGTCAGTCACTGAAAGCAAACATGCAAGTACAGCAACACACATAAAAGTTGCTGGTGAACACAGCAGGCCAGGCAGCATCTCTAGGAAGAGGTGCAGTCGACGTTTCAGGCCGAGACCCTTCGTCAGGACTAGAATTCCTGTTGTATGCAAGTACAGCAGGCAGTGAAGAAAGCTAATGGCATGCTGGCCTTCATAACAAGGGGAATTGAGTATAAGAGCAAAGAGGTCCTTCTGCAGCTGTACAGGGCCCTGGTGAGACCACACCTGGAGTACTGTGTGCAGTTTTGGTCTCCAAATTTGAGGAAGGACATTCTTGCTATTGAGGGAGTGCAGTGTAAGTTCACAAGGTTAATTCCCAGGATGGCGGGACTGTCATATATCGAAGCAACTGGGCTTGTATACTCTGGAATTTAGAAGACTGAGAGGGGATCTTATTGAAACATATAAGATTATTAAGGGCTTGGACACGCTGGAGGCAGGAAGCATGTTCCCGCTGATGGGTGAATCCAGAACCAGAGGCCACAGTTTAAGAATTAGGGGTAGGCCATTTAGAACAGAGTTGAGGAAAAACTTTTTCACCCAGAGAGTGATGGATATGTGGAATGCTGTGCCCCAGAAGGCTGTGGAGGCCAAGTCTCTGGATGCTTTCAAAAAAGAGATGGATAGAGCTCTTAAAGATAGCGGAATCAAAGGTTATGGGGATAAGGCAGGAACTGGATACTGATTGTGGATGATCACCCATGATCACAGTGAATGGCAGTGCTGGCTCGAAGGGCCGAATGGCCTACTGCTGTTCCTATTGTCTATTTTCTATTGACGACCCTGCCTTACACGAGTCCTGGGCTCAGCTGGCTCCAGCTGATAGTACCCGGTACGGGCCCCTATCCAGGTTACGGATCCCACTGCCTTATGGGTATCTTTGGGAGAAGAGAAGCCTAAGGAGTAAACCCTACACAAATCCGGAGTGGAGCCCATAAAGCGGTTGGATATATCACATCACCTCCCGGCAGCTCCTGCAGCCAAGCTGATGCCAAATGTACTGCTTCGCATTCCTTTGGACACATCCGCGAGGCCGAGAGGGGGATCTTGATGTCTGGGCAGCCCAGGATCTCCATATTCATCGCCCAGGTCTATGCCCCGGAACGGGCGCATCCATTGTCTACTTAGACAGACGGAGCCATGAATGGATACTATATATAACATTGAGATTCATTTCCTTACAGACAGACTCAAGTCAAAGAGACCCAAAAGAACCCATTTAAAAAGAGACCGTCAAACATCAGATATGCAGAGAAAAAAAATCAAATCATGCAAACAATAAAAGTAAGCAAATAACATTCAGAACTGGAGTTTGCAAAAGTGAGTCCACACACTTGAAGCCAGTCATCTCTGCAACCAGTTCAGGAGCCCATTAGTTGCAGGCCACAGCCTCAGTTCAGCACAGAGATGAGTAGGCCTCACAGAGCAACGAGCCCTTCCATTGTCTCCGGCCCCGTCCACCTGACCTTTTCAATCTGACCATGCACTTAAATCATCCAAATCTCCGGTTGTTTCTTGCTCTCTGTCCCTGGTCCTGCTGCTTCAATATGCTCTTGGGCCTGGGTCCTGCCACTTTGATTCAGCCCGTACCTGACCCTTCCAATTCAGCCCAGTGCTTAACTTGATCAAACTTCAGATCCTTCTCTACTCTCAGGCCCAGGTCTGGGCCCTGCTGCCTGAACTGGGCATTACTTC
The DNA here is from genome assembly GCF_963921235.1 of Mobula hypostoma. Lineage (NCBI taxonomy): Eukaryota > Metazoa > Chordata > Chondrichthyes > Myliobatiformes > Myliobatidae > Mobula > Mobula hypostoma. The sequence continues at coordinate 120,151,878 of NC_086102.1, read as the reverse complement.
CTCTCGCCTTACCTTGGTTCTGTCGCATCGAATCACTTCCATCCACTCAAACAATGGCCAAACATTGGCTCATTCCTTGTTCTTGAGCCTGGGCCCCACTGCTTCAATTCAGCACATACATGCCGTACTACAAATGTCCTGCACCTTCAGTTCACACCACAAAAATACCAGCTCGTACAGCGGTTCAACAGCTCAAAGTCAAAAGGGAAGTTACAGGCTACTGACTGCAGTGATCGTACCTGAAAAAAAATGTGATTAATACAGTAATTTTTTTTTTGTATTGCTTGCCACCAGCAAGGCATCACTGTGTTTCACCAGCGCCATCTTAAACCGCATGCTCCTTGCTTAATGACATCCTTCCTATGGCTAGGAGACCAGAACTGCAGGCAAAGTTGTACACAAAGGCTGACAAGCCAAGACAAAAGAATCTGGATCTCTGCACTTTTATCAATAACCTTTCTGGCTTAGACTGGTCTCCAAAACATGGTGTACAAAGTTGATGCAAAGCTTTCATAAATAGATAGCCAACATCATTTTCGAATTATTTTTCAAAATATGATCAGATAAAATTTGGATTATTTTGATATCAATAATAATCATCTGTTGGTCCCCATTGTAAGGATATCCAATAAACTAAATAACTTATTATTTCTTAATTTGTGTTGGTAATGTTTCTGGATGCCCCAAGCTCTCAGTGCATCAAATGAAAAACCACTGCACACCGACAGTAGGATATATGTTATTGACACTTGTTAATTAGAAGTCATGAATTCTCAAGTGTTATGAACATTCCTCCCTAATTGGCTTTGATCAATTTGCTCATTCATTAGCTCCCTTCTCTATTATAGCACGTCTGTCCAATTTGTAAATCCTTAGGTCTGTACCTTATGATGTTATCCCTTGATGTTATCTCATTTATAACAGAGTGCAGAGCCCACTTGGAGTATTGGAGAAGCTTCTCATCCAGAAATTATTTCCTTTTGATGGTTTTCAGGTTGGTGATGCTTAACGTTGATTAAGAAAGACTTTGTATAAGTTAGAGTAGTGGATTTATCCAAGGATGGGCATTTAAATTGATCATTATCAATTGATGGAATGTAGCCAAATTAGTTCACAAAGTTACCAAATGAATGCAAGTGATATTTCAGCTGACTTAACGCATCCACCCAAAATAAACAATATCAATCAGTTTACCTCTGATTGGCAATATCTAATGGAGCTTAAGTCAATGCTTTCTTCCAATACTATTCTTTCCAGAAGTCATTTCTTTGTATGAAAAAACTCCCTTCTAATTTTTAGTCCTAACTCAGCTCTCCGTCACTGTCTTATTCTCTTAGTTTGTTCTGAAGTACTTGACATTCATTATTGTGCCTATTAAATTGTTTTTTTTTGTTGTTAAATGTACTGAGATACAATGAAAAACATTGTTTGCATCCCGTCCATACAGATCCTTTCATTGCATTGGTACATTGAGGTAGTACAAAAGGAAAAGTGATAGCAGAAGACAAAATGAAGTGTTACAGAGAAAGTGCAGGCAGACAATAAAGTGTAAAGCCATGACAAGGTAGAATGTGAGGTCAGGAGTTCATCTTGCCATTGCATTTAATAGTCTTATAACAGAGGGCTAGAAGCTGTCCTTGAGCTTGGTAGCACATGCAGCAAGAATTGCAGACAGTGTCCCTGGAGGGGAGGCTGGTTTCTGTGATGGCTGAGTTGTGTCCTCAATTCTCTGCAGTTTCTTGTGGTCTTGGGCATAGTAACCATGATACATATGGATAAGATGCTTTCTGTGGTGCATACATAATAATTAATGAGGATCAAATTAATATTTTGCAAATATTAGAAGACATCCTTGGATAAGACTGTAAGAGATGGGGGCATAATTAGTCCATTATCCCTCTGAACCTCATTCACCTGCATTTCTTGCCATAACCTGAAATGTCCTGACTAACCAAGAACCTATCAGTCTCCCCTTTAAATATATTCAATGACTTGACCTCTGCAATCATCTGTGGCAATGAATTCCACAGATTCAACACCCTCTGGCTAAAGAAATTCTTCCTCATCTCTCTACTAAATGGACATCCCTCTATTCTGAGGATGTGGCTCCTGGTCCTAGACTCCCCCGCCATAGGAAGAATCCACTCCACATCCACTCGATCCAAGCTTTTCAATATTCAATAGGTTTCAATGAGATCCCAACCCGCCTCCATCTTATTCTTCTAAACTCCTGTGGGTACAGGGCCAGAACCATTAAATGCTCCTTATTCTCATTCATTCTCATGAACCTTCCCTAGACTCTCTCCAATGCCGGCACATAATTTCTGAGATAAAGGACCCAAAACTGCTCACAAAACTCCAAATGTTGTCTGACCATTGCCTTATGAAGTATTACATCCGTGCTTTTGTATTCCAGTCCTCTCGAAATTATTGCTAACATTGTATTTGCCTTCCTTACCACAGACACAACTTACAAGTTAACTTTTAGGGAATCCTGCACAGGGCCTCTTCAGTCTCTTGGCACCTCTAAATTTAGAATTCTTGCAAGTTTAGTAAATAGTCTATATCTTTATTCCTTCCATTATGCATGACCATACACTTCACTTCACTATCTGCCACTTCTTTGTGCAGTCTCCCAATCTGACAAAGTCCTTCTGCAGACACCCTGCTTTCTCAATACCACCTGCTGCTCCACTTATCTTCATATCATCTGCAAACTTGGCCACAAAGTCATCCAAATCATTAACCTATAATGAGAAAAGAAGCTGTCTCAACACCAACCACTGCGGAACACCACTACTCACTGGCAGCCAACCAGAAAGGTCCCCTTTATTCACACACTTTATCTCATGCCAGTCAACCGATCTTCTATCTATGCTAATATCTTTCTTGTATTTCTATGTGCTCTTATCTTGTTTAGCAGCCTGGTGTGTGATACCTTGTCAAAAATTCTTCTTCTGAAAACACAAGTAAACATCCGCTGACACTCCTGCTTGTTACTTCCTCAAAAGATTCCAACAGATTTGTCAGACAATATTTCCCCTTGAGGAAACCATGCTGACTTTGGCCTGCTTTATCATGTTCATCCAAGTACCTGAAACCCCATCCTTAATAATGGACACCAACATCTTCCCAACCCCTGAAGTCAGTTATTACACAACACCCAATCCAGAATAACTGGTCCCCTAGAGGGTTCAACCTTAAGTTGCTCTAAAAAGCTTCCTCATAAGCATTCTTCAAATTCTCTCTTGGGATCCAGGGCTGACCTGATTTTCCCAATCTACTTGCATATTGAAATCCCCCATGACTATCATAACATTGCCCTTTTGACATGCCTTTTCTATCTCCCATTGTAATTTGTACCCCATATACAGGCTTCCGAACAGTAGCAAAGGATATAATTCCCATCAGGGTCCTTTTATACTTGCAGTTTCTTAACTGAACCCAAAGTATTCTACATCTACGTCAACTCTTTGCAAGGATTGGATTTCACCTATTTACTAATAGAACCACCTTACCCCTTCAGCTAATTGACTGTCTTTTCAATACAATAGGTATCCTTTGATGTAAACCTACCAACTATGATCTTTCAGCCACAACTCAGTGATGCTTACAACATCATACTAGCCAATCTTGCTCCAACTCCACTACAAGATTATCTACATTATTCTGTATACTACGTGCATTCAAATGTAACACCTTCAGATCTGTTTTTTATCATCCTTTTCAACTTTACTCTTGTATTACACTTCAATTCATCCCACTGACTGCAATTTTGCACTATCATCTACCTGCCCTTCCTCAGTTTCACTACACACTGCATTTCGATGTATAGCAGCTGACCCATCGTCAGCCTTTTCACTCTAGGTCCCATTCCCCCTGCCAAATTAGTTTAAACCCTCACAACAGCTCTAGCAAACCTGCTCACAAGGATACTGGTCCCCCTTGGTTTCAGGTGTACCATGTCTATTTTTGTACAGCTCATACATACCTTCTCCAGAACAGATCCCAATGATCCTGCCTAGATCAGCTGGCATGACATTTGCAGACACTTTAACCTCTCCCTACTTCAATCCAAGGTTCCCATTGGCTTTAATATGGTTGCTATTACCGGATACCTAAGGAAAACAAGGTAACAAGCTTTAATAACTACAGCTCAGTGGTGCTGACATCCACCATCAGGAAGTACTTTGAGGGGCTGGTCATTGACTCCATGCTTCTAGAGAAGCTCAATGCAATGCAATTTGCCTACTGCTAAAGCAGGTTCATGGCAGATGCCATCTCCTTGGCCTTACACTCATCTCTGGAACATCTGGACAGCCACACTAAATTATTGTTCATTGAAAACAGCTACACATTCAATACTATAATTCCAAGCAAACTCATCTTTTGACTACTGGACAAGGGACTCAACAGCTCCTTTTACATCTGAGTGCTTGACTTCCTGGTCAGCACACTGCAATCAATAAGGATAGGTAGCAACATCTCTGGTATGATTATCCTATACACTGGTGACCTACTAGGTTTCATCCTCTGCCATTTAACTCCATCCGCAGGATTGTAGATGAGGCCACCGTACTGGGCAATATCTCAAATAATGATAGGTTGGAGTACAGGAAGGAAATAGTGAGCCTAGTGACATGGTGTCATGACAAAAACTTTTCCTTCCATGTCAGCAAAACAAAAGAGATGGTCATTGATCTCAGGAAGGGGGTCCATGCACATGTTCCTGTTTACATCTTCCAGTCAACTTGGCACCTGCGATTCCTCAGGTGACATCTTACAGACAGTCAATCATTTCAGTTTTTCTACATTTTCTACTTATTCTTTTTACCTTAATTTTGTTTTTGTAACCGTTGGAACCTGGTACTTACAGTCGGTAGTTCAATCAGTGAGCTAGCGTTCTGCTGTCCCTAAGAAAACTTCAGGAGAAAAATGCAAGCACAAGCTACCATGAGGAGAATCTCAAGAGATGAGACGAGGGGCCATGGTTGACACCATTTCTCGCTGTTTAAAGTGTCGAGGAAGATTGAAACATGGAGGAGAGCGAGTGGTTCTCCAATGGGCCGCTGGTTCGAGTCGCCATCCTCAGAGGTGTTATGAAAATTCTGAGATTTATGGATTGAACTGTAGTTCATATTGGCCTCTTTCAGTTGTATGTTTTCTTTGTGCACTCGCTCATTATTTCTTGTTGCTGACCGGTGCACTGGGGGTCTGGGTTTTGATGCTCTTGTTGCTTCTCCATGTTTTTGTGTGAGGGAGGGGTTGGGGGTGGTTTGAGGTTTGTGAGTTTTTGTCTCATTTTCTTTTCATGCAGGAAGTGATTGATGTCTTTCTTTCAACTACTTCTATCATTTTTTGCACTTTATGATGATCTGGAGAAGTCAAATCTCGGAGTCGTGTTCTGCACAAATACTTTGATAATAACATGAATCTCTGAACATCAATGATGCTGAAGTCAAGAGGGTTGCTAGCTTCTCAATCCTAGAAGTGAGCATCACCATTAGCCCGTCCTGGTCCAACCATGTAGATGTCACGGGCAAGGAAGCTCTCTTCTCACTGCTGCCATCGGGAAGGAGCTACAGGAGCCTTTGGACCTGGTCCACCAGGTTGAGGAACGGTTATTACCCTTCAACAATCAGGCTCCTGACCCAGTGTGGATAACTTCACTCACCTCAACACTGAACTGATTCCACAAACTATGGACTTACTTTCAAGGACTCTATAACTCAAGTTCTCAATTTAATCATTTAATCTGTTTTTTTTTATATTTCAGATTCAGAATCAGGTTTATTATCACTGGCATGTGTTGTGAAATTTGTTAACTTAGCAGCAGCATTTCAATGCAATACATAATATAGAAGAAAAAAAGTAAAAATAAATGAATAAATAAATCAATAACAGTATATATATATAGATAGAGAGAGAGAGAGGGGGGGAGAGAGAGAATAGGTTAAAATTTGTGCAAAAATAGAAATAATGTATATTGAAAAAGTGAGGTGGTATTCATGGGTTCAATGTCCATTTTGGAATCCAGTGGCAGAGGGGAAGAAGCTGAACCTGAATTGCTGAGTGTGTGCCTCCTACCTGATGGTAGCAGTAACAAAAGGGAATGCCCTGGGTGCTGAGGGTCCTTAATAAGTCCTGGGTACTTTGTAGGCTGGTACTCAAGATGGAGCCGACTAAATTTACGACCTACTGCGGTTTCTTTCAGTCCTGTGCAGTAGCCCCCCCATATCAGACAGTGATGCAGCCTGTCAGAATGCTCTCCATGGTACATCTATAGAAGTTTTGAGTGTTTTTGTTGACAAACCAAATCTCTTCAAACTCCTAATGAAGTGTAGTCACTGTCTTGCCTTCTTTATGGCTGCATCGATATGTTGGGACCAGGTTAGATCCTCAGAGATCTCGACACCCAGGAACTTGAAGCTGCTCACTCTCTCCACATCTGATCTCTCTATGAGGATTGGCATATGTTCCTTTGTCTTACCCTTCCTGAAGTCCACGGTCAGTTCTTTCGTCTTACTGATGCTGAGTGCAAGTTTGTTGCTGTGACACCACTCCACTAGTTGGCATATCTCACTCCTGTACGCCCTCTCATCCCCATCTGAGATTCTACTAACAATGGTTGTATCATCAGCAAATTTATAGATGGTATTTGAGCTGTGCCCAGCCACACAGTCATGGATATAGAGAGAGTAGAGCAGCGGGCTAAGCACAGACCCTTGGGGTGCACCAGTGTTGATCGTCAGTGAGGAGACGATATTATCATCCATCTGCACAGATTGTAATCTTCTGGTTAGGAAGTAGAGGATCCAATTGCAGAGGGAGGTACAGAGGCCCAGGTTCTGCAACTTCTCAATCAGGATTGTGGGAATGATGGTGTTAAATGCTGAGCTATTGTCAATGAACAGCATCCTGACATAGGTGTTTGTATTGTACAGATGGTCTAAGGCCGCTGTGCAGAGCTATTGAGATTGCATCTGCTATTGACCTACTGTGGCGACAGGCAAATTGCAATGGGTCCACGTCCTCGCTGTTGCAGGAGTTCAGTCTAGTCATGACCAGCCTCTCAAACCATTTCATCACTGTAGATGAGAGCACTAGTGGGCAATAGTCATTAAGGCAGCTCACACTATTCTTCTTAGGCACTAGTATAATTGTTGCCTTTTTGAAGCAAGTGGAAACTTCAGTCCGTAGCAGATTTTGCACCATTTGTCCTATTTTGCACATTGGTTTGTTGGACTTTTGAACTTTGGTATTGTAACTGCTCTGCCTGTGACTGCAAGAAACTGCAGAGAGTTGTGGATACAGCTTAGCACATCACAGAAAGCAACCTCCCCTCCATGGAGTCTGTCTCCAATTCTTGCTGTCTTGGTAAAGCAGCCAGCATAATCAAATACCCAACCCACTCTCGATATTCTCCCTTCTTTCTCACCTCCCCGCTTAAACCTCCTATATAGCAGAAGATACAAAAGCCTGAAATCATGGATCATCGAACTCAAGGACAGCTTCTACCCCCGCTATTATAAGACTATTGAATGGTTTCCTAGTACTATAAAAAGGACTCTTGTCCTCATAACACACTCAAAAGTTGCTGGTGAACGCAGCAGGCCAAGCAGCATCTCTAGGAAGAGGTACAGTCGACGTTTCGGGCGGAGACCCTTCGTCAGGACTAACTGAAAAAAGAGATAGTAAGTGTAGGCATCACTGGAAGAAGTTTAAATCTTCTCTTCAATGGAACTTTAGTGAAACCGTCTCTCACTACTCCCAATCTATAATTTCTTCGGCCCTTCAACTTTTCACCAGCTCTTGGCTCCATCCCTCCCCTTCGTGTCTTCTCCTATCATTTCGGATCTCCCCCTCCCCCTCCCACTTTCAAATCTCTTACTATCTTTTTCAGTTAGTCCCAACGAAGGGTCTCGGCCCGAAACATCGACTGTACCTCTTCCTATAGATGCTGCCTGGCCTGCTGCATTCACCAGCAATTTTTATGCGTGTGCTTGAATTTCCAGCACCTGCAGATTTCCTCATGCTTGTCCTCACAATCTACCTCAGTCGGATCTTGCACCTTATTGTTTACCTGAATTGTACTTTTCTCAATAGCTGTGAAATTTTTGTCAGCATTCTGTAACTGTGTTACCCCAGACTACCTCAATCCACTGTGGATTGAATTGAAGTGTAGTAAGGGTATGCAAGACAAGTTTGTTTTTAATGGAGATCCCATCATTATGGACTTTGCCGTCCAGGATTTGCTTTCTTCGGGGTGAAGGTACAGGAGCCTGAAGACTCACACTCAAAGTTTCAGGGACTGCTTTTTCCCCTCCACAATCAGATTCTTCTGAATGGTCTATGATCAGATTAAAATGGCATTGTTGTTACTCCTTTGCATTATTTATTTAATTGTGTAGTTTGTAATAATTTCTTAGGTCTTGCTCTGTTTGGCTCTTGCAAAGCACTAAATTCCGTGACATATGTCAGCGATAACAAACCTGATTCTGAGTTTTCACTGTATCTTGTACATGTAACAATAAGTAATAATCCAAATGAAATAATACAACTGTTCCAGTTCCAGACCCATCAAATAGACACCTTACTACTTTTTATCACAGTCTTATTGGTCCTAATGTCTCAGTGATGAAATCTAAACACCTCATTCAAAGACACAGTAGTTTCAGCATGGGATCAAATGACCTACTTCATTAATTTTCAAAGTATAGTTCTGTATTCTGTTTGTGTATAAATTGCTGCTCCCTGGGGTTTTGATATGTTAAGCATCTAATCTACCAACACTGTCAGATCCCTTCCAAGCTTCACAAACACACAATGTGCACTGCTTGTGTGAAGTCCAGCAAGGAAATGGCTGTTTGGCAGATGAGCAGATAACTTGCACACACAAACCTTGCACCTTCCCCACTCTTCGCTGCCTGAACATTCAAGGTCCCTGCCTTATAGGATTTTAACCTAGGTCTGAGGATTCGGCAAAGCTGATTAGGGGTTGTCAACCCAGTTTACAATAAAAACCCTTTGGAGTAAGTTGGAACTGTTCCATTTAAGAGCTGACAAGAAAAATCTCCTCAGTTTTCAATGAAATCTCCCTCCCACTCATCTGGCTGCCACAAGGGAGAAAAGTTGGCTGCTCTTTTGGACTTGAGCTGCTCTCTCTGCCCATTTTGCTGTGAAGCAGGTTGGCAGCATTGAATATCACTGATGAAACAAAATGCTGGGAAGTTAACTTATTAATGGAGTCCTACAGCACAGAACCAGGCCTTTCTGCCCACCATCAATTTACCAGCCCTTGGTCATAACCTTCTACACCTTGGCAATTCAAGTACTTGGTCCACGTACTTCATAAATTTTGTGAGAGTACCTGCCATAATCACCCACTTAGGCAGTGCTTTTCAGATTCCAACTGCCCTTGGGAGGAAGGAGAGGTGGGAAAGGAATCTTCAGATTCCCTCTAAACCCCTTACCCATTTGCCTGCACCTACGTCCTCCAGTTTTAGACACCTCTATTATTGGGGAAGAGCTTCCTGCTATCCAGCCTGTCTATGCTTTTCATGTGCTCGGTTAAAAAAGAATCTTCCCTTGTATACTTTACACTCTGTATTGAAATATAATCGATGTCAATTTGTCCATTCCATACCATATTGGAGCATATTTTGGCCATTTGTCCCAACAAGTTTACTCTGCCATTCGATTACGGCTGACTTATTATCCCTTTCAACCATATTCTCCTGTTTTATCCTCATAACCTTTGACTCTCTTACTAATCAAGAAGCTATCAACCTCCTCTTTAAATATACCCAATGACTTGGCCTCCACAGCTGTCTGTGGCAATGAATTCCACAGGTTCACCATAGTCTAGCTAAATCAATTCCTCCTCATCTTTGTTCTAAAGAGACATCCTTCTATTCTGAGGCTGATCCCTTTAGTCCTAGACTCTCTCACTATTGGAAAACATCCTCTCAACATCCCCTCTATCTAGGTCTTCCAATATTCAATAAGTTTCAATGAGATCCCTCTCATGCTTCTAAACTCCAGCAAGTACAGGCCCAAAGCCATCAAATGCTCCTCTTAAGTGAACCTTTCATTTTCAGGAACATTCTCATGAACCTCCTCTGGACCCTGTCCAATGCCAGCACAACCTTTCTTAGATAAGGGGCCCAGAACTGCTCACAATATTCCAAGTGCGCTCTGGCCAATGCCTTATAAACCCTCAGCATTACATCCATGCTTTTATATTCTAGTCCTCTCAAAACGAATGCCAACATTGCATTTTTCTTTCGTGCTGCCAAATTCAATCTCTACTTCTTCCAAAAATTTCTGAGGACCATTATCTCCTTATCCATCACTCATCAGTGGCTTGGGGTGTGGTAGTGTCCTTAACCAATACTGGGAAAGTGGACTCCAACATTTGAGGGCCTGACTGTCTACAAGGCAGTAATTCATGCTGCAGTACTGCAATAGTAATGAAAAACATGCATCATGCACCAATCTCACCAGAGTCTCCACTCATGACTTGCACAGAAGGCCATACTCAAATTTACCTCAGCAGCAATGCATGTACAGATAATAATCACACTTGTATTCTTTAGATAAGAATATGGCAGAGTAGGAATTTCTAGCCCATGAATTTTTTAAGCTGATTATGTATATACATATGACTCAACACTTTCTGGAGTGAAAAAGATATCCAATTCTATTCCATCACTTTCCTTATTTTCCCCATTTTGCACTTCACTGATTTGTTTCAACTCCTCCTGACCGTAAGTAAAAGTGCCCATAGATCTTCATTAAAATGATGCCTTTCTTGCATGTGAGGGTAATACTCTCTTAACCCATAAGATTTCAATTTGAAATGTTACAAATGAGAAGTTATTTTATCACAGTAAAGCTTCCCGCTCTCAGCTACTTGACTCCAGTGCCCATGTGTATGCATTGCGCAGACCACTGAAAATGGATTTCAATTATCTTCTGTCCTCTAGCAATAGCAACCACATTATCAAAATTATAGCAACATATTTTCATGTATTCTGTAACAAAGGATTATAATGATAGGAAAGGCCCTGGATCATCTTTATTTACCTTATGTAAATGTGTATAATAAAATCATAGATTGACCAGTTAAATCCAGTTAGAAGTCAAATAATGTTTAATTGTGTCATCTTGTATGTTTTTTTTATATGACATCTGCCACCATTTCGCAATACATTTTTCTTCATACTTATTCCCATTCCAAGTTCTAGAACAGAATGTAATAGACTTGAAAGGAGAATAAGCCTGGAGCAAAATATATGGAGAAAACTTCATGCTCAAGTCAGTTATGGCACGACTGGTCATTGTACATTGTCACATGTGTGTGCGTGTGTGCGTGTGTGCGTGTGTGCGTGTGTGCGTGTGTGTGTGTGTGTGTGTGTGCGCGTGTGTGCGTGTGTGCGTGTGTGTGTGTGTGTGTGTGTGCGTGTGTGCGTGTGTGTGTGCGCGTGTGTGCGTGTGTGTGTGTGTGTGTGTGTGCGTGCGTGTGTGTGTGTGTGTGTGTGTGTGTGTGTGGTAGAATTTGAGGATAAATTCACTCACCTCAACTCTTGAACTGTTTCCACAAACATAAACACAGATGCTGGAAATTCAAAGCAGCACACAACTACAGAGTCGCCTTCTTGGACCCCACAACTCATGCTCTCGGTATTATTTATTTATTTTCTTATTTTCACAGTTTGTCTCCTTTCGCACATTGGTTGCTTGTCAGTCTTCACTTATGCATAGGTTTTCATAAATTCTATTGTATTTCTTTATTTTCCTGTAAATGCCTGCAAGAAAATGAATATACGTACTTCGGTAATAAATTTACTTTGATTTTGGTGGGAGTTTATGGGAATGTATGGAGAAAAAAATGAAGCTCGTGCAGAATTAGATACAGTTCGTCACAGCTTGGTAGGGCAATTGCTCTGCCCAAGATTGTACGAAATTGTGGACATGCAGCCCAGTCAATCACAAAACCAGCCTCCCTTCCATTGACTATGTGCACATTTCCCACTGCATTGTAAAGGAGCCAAAAATGACCCCTCTCACTATAGTCAATCTCTCTTCAGCCCTCCCCATTGGGCAGAAGGTCCAAAAGGATAAAGGCCAACAATTCACTTCCTCCCACAGATGCTATTCTACCCACTGAGTTCCTGACTGTTGCAGAAGATTGAAAATGCATGCTACTCAAGTGCAGCTTCTATTCACTGTTATCAGACTCTTGAATGGGACCTCATACGATAAAGATAAACTCTTAATCTCACCATTGGTTTTGTCTGCCTGCATCGCACTTCCTCTGTAACAATAGCACAATAATCTGCATTAAGTTTTTATTTTCCCCTCGTACTACCTCAAAGTACCCATGTATAGCATGAGCAACACACACAAAATGCTGGAGGAACTCAGTAGGCCAGGCAGCACCTATGCAAAAAAGTACAGTCGACGTTTCAGGCCGAGACCCTTCAGCAGGACTTTTTTCCATAGATGCTGCCCAGCCTGCTGAGATCCTCCAGCATTTTGTGTGTGTTGTTTGGATTTCCAGCATCTGCAGATTTTCTCTTGTTTGCTTAAAAGTTTACGTGGCCAGATGAGCTCGTTCACTCTCCAAACAACACTGAAGGCCTTTCCTGGCTGAACACTTCCAAGGGGCTGCGGCTTATTGCTAGGAATGAATCGTCACTTTTCTGAGCTGGTGGGATTGTACTGGGTCAAAGATGAGATTACAAAGCAACCTGTGTTGAAACTAACTTTCACAGCAGTGAAATGAGGGCTGGTGATCCAGTCAGCTCATTGAATTACCTTTATCATTTAAATATTATAATGAGATTGTGAATCTTAATTTTTAATTTTACTACTAACTACAGGGGGTCAGATCTCTTAAGACTCCACTGATAGCAGATGAGGATGACGGAACCAAGTTAAACATTTTACAAGAAGCGACCCTCTTCATGAGAGAAGCAGCATTTCTTCCAATCCAATAAACTTCCCATTAAAAAACCTTCCTCCAGCCTTTCAGTTCCCTACTGGGCACCCTGAAGGCCCTAAGATTTCCATCTGCTCTCCCAAACAAACTGCGAGCAGGCTCCAACAGTCTGGAACTAGACCTACTGGGACTAATCTCTTCACCCCAGGCCTTCAATCCTACCACCAACTCCCCAGACACCAGCTTTGTACAGTAGGCATTGTAAAAGGAAAGCAGTGTTTGAGGGAATCAAGATTTTTAAAGGTACCGGAGGGATTTGATGGGATTAAACATTGCGAATGTGGACTTTCAAAAAGGCATTTAGGAAGTAAATTGCTAAGTCAGTTTATTATTGTCATGTAGCCCCCCTGGCCAGCCTCAGGGTTGCTCAGCTCGCCGTAGTCTAGGGAAACAGCCCTCGGCCCCGCCGAACTGGGTAATAGTTTGTGTGGATGCTGTGTGATGTACCCCAGCCCACCCAAGTAACAGACAATACACCAGATACGATTAAATAAATTACAGTTTATAGATATTTCTGGAACTATATAATTAATAGAGAAGAAAATATAAAAGGAACATAAAAGGCGCCACACTTATCAAAGTTCAATCTCTTCGTGCACAAACAGTTGGAGCTCAGGACCCTCCTTCTTCACCCTGCGACTCCTCGGACCACCTCGACCTGCCGCCTGGGACCAACTATGGTGGTCGACCAGACGCTCCACACGAGTCTGTCTCCGTCTCCTCTGCTTGCCGAACACCCTGGACCTCGGACTCCTGCTCGGGGTCCGACCCCGTTAGCGGACTCACAGCACTTGGTCCATCCTCTGTCTCTCTCTTCCGCCTTCTGCCCAAAAACCAGCACATCACAATAACTTACAGATACACAGAAAGAATAACATCTATCCCAATTGGTTTGTTCATCCTGTTATCAGTAACATGATCCAAACAAACTGCTAGCGGGAGGACTTTCTCAGCAGTTAACATAATAAAGAAGCCATTTCAATTATAACATAACAAAGAAGCCATTTTAGTTAGACTACGCAGTAACATCAAAGAAGAAACCCCTTGCAGTCATATTGTAGGGACTCCTTAATTTCATTAGGCAAAATTCTCCGAGATTGTTAAGGGTTAAATTCAGCACATACGTTGAACGTTATTACGTTTTGGGAGGGGCAGGTTTTTTCCTTATTTATATATATATATGTACGATGTCACCATTTGTTTGCTGTTGAAATAAAGTGTATGTTAGAAGTAATTACACTCGTGTCAATTTTTGTCAACACTCCTACAACATGTGAAAAAACTTCAAGGTAGAGTGAAAAAAAGTTGTTTTGCATGCCATCCTTCATTATATAACTATATCAAGGTAATACAAGGGAAAGGCAATAACCAAATGCAGAATACAGTGTTACAGAGAAAGTGCAGAGCAAGCAGACAAGGTGCAAAGCCGTGACGAAGTGGATTGTGGGGTCAAAAGGTCCATTCAATCATCTTATAACAATGGGATAGCAGCTGCCTTTGACCCTGCTACTTTCAGGCTGTTGTACCTTCTATCCAGTAGGAGGGGAGATGAGAAATTAAAACCTGCAGGGGGTATATTTGCATAGAGTGTTGTCACAAGAAAGCAGCATCCATCATCAAAGACCCACCTCCCCCCACCATCCAGACCATACCCTCTTCTACCACCATCAGGCAGGAGGTAGAGAAACTTTGGGTCCCAAACCACCAGGTTAGGAGGAGTTATTACCCTACAACCCAACAGACTCCTGAATCAACGTGGATAACTTTACTCACCAGTGCTCTAAATGACTCTACAACCCTCGAATTCACTTACAATTACTCTTTACAACTTGGGTATTTGGTATTATTTTTTATTTGTACAATTTGTCTTCTTTTACAAATTTTTTGGTCAATCTTTGTCGTTTTCTGTATAGTCTTGTTCATAAAGTTCTATTGGCTTTCTTTTTTCCTGTAAATGCCTGCAAGAAAATGATATGGTAATGTAGTCGTACTTTGATGATAAATGCACTTTGAAATTTGGCGAATCTCTGGAAATCTCCATCAGAGGAGATTTGTTCTGACTAAAACATCAGGGGTATTTAAGGAGGGAGTAAATCATTGAAAGATTGAGAAAGTGTGTCTGGAACTGGCATAGAAGTAGAAGAGGAACTCAGCAAGCCATGTTCATATTGAATGGCATGACAAGGTTGCAGGGCCGGATTAAGCTAGTGCGGGGTCTGTAGCATATGTTATAAAGAGGCCCTAAATTTTTAAAAATGCACTGTTTTTTAGATTATGAGAACATTCAGTCCTCTTTTTATTGTCATTTAGAAATGCATATATGCATTAAGAAATGATACAATGTTTCTCCAGAGTGATATCACAGAAAACAGGACAAACCAAAGACTAACACTGACAGAGCCACATAATTATAACATATAGTTACAGCAGTGCAAAGCAATACCATAATTTGATGAAGAACAGACCATGGGCACAGTAGAAAAAAGTCTCAAAGTCCTGAGTCGATCAACTCCCGAGTCCCCAATAGCAGGCAGCAAAAGGGAGAAACTCCCTGCCATAAACCTCCAGGCACCGTCAACTTGCCAATACCTTGGAAGCAGCCAACCACAGCCGAAACTGAATCCATCCGTCCGAAAACTTTGAGCTTCCGACCAGCCTCTCCGACACAGCCTCCCGAGCGCCATCCTCTGCCGAGCGCCTTCGACCTCGCCCCGGCCACTGAAACACGCAAAGCCGAGGATTTCGGGGCCTTCAGCTCCGGAGATTCCGGTTACCACACAGTAGCAGCAGCAGCGAAGCGGGCATTTCAGAAGTTTTCCAGATGTTCCTCCGTGCTCTCACGTCTGTCTCCATCAAACCAGAATTGTGCACAGTCCCCTACTTGACAGATAACAGACATCATCACCGAAGTGGCCGCGCGCACTACCATCGCGCAGCTATCTTCTCCCCCCCTTATGTTTTAAGTATTAAAACATAAATTCTTTACTTGCATAGTAAAGTAATTCAATTTTTCATTTGCTATACAGCCCGATAATACGACAAACGTCTGACACTTCAGTAGGTATCAATTTCAAATGTCAAAAGTAACAAAACTACAATTTAAAAGTTACATTTTCTAGATTTAGCATGAGAAAATTTGTTGATGATACTGAAAATGTCTATTTCATGCAGAAGTTCATGTTCAATGCTCATTAGAGTGAGATTGTTCAATCTGTTTTGACCCATGGTGCTCCTTAGTTCATTTTTAATCCTTTTCAGTTTTGAAAATGAGCTTTCTCCACTGCAGTTGGTAACCATGACTGACAAATAGATGCATAAGGCATTTTCTACATTTGGAAAACATGAATCCAAAGAATTGTCAGTTATCAAACAGTACAACTGTAACTCCACAAGGTCTTGTTTGGCGCCAATATGAGAAGCAAGATCAGTTTTCAACAGTTCAGTAAACTGCACAAGTTCTTCATCAAAACTTTCTTCCAGATATGATTTAATAAAATTTGATGACCTCTTTACCATCTCTTCAGGTGCAAATGACTGTAACTGATGAAGGAATCCAAAAACACCATTCACCTTTAGATAAGCTTTCTGCCTTTTTGACAGGGCAGAAAGCAAGCTGTCAATAATGGCAAGAAATGTTCGGCTTTTAAACTTCTGAGAAAGCGTTTGAGATTCAACAAGTGGATCAAGAGCGCTGGAACCACTGAAATCATCATATGCGCGATTTTGCTTGTGTTTTCTTCGAGTTTGCTGTTGATAATCTTCACTCTTAGTCAGATCCTTGGCTTTTTGCTCAATGTCTGAAAAAGTAGACCGCATAGCTTGAATATATCCATGCAAGGATTCATAGAGTGCACAAGCTGTGTTCAAGTCTTGGCCAGAAGACTGCAAAGAAGCACTGGTCATTTGAAAATGCTGTAATACTTAATACCACAATATGACCATTATTCCTGTTTATAGCTTCATCATGGTTGAAAGTAGTCCACGAGCCAGTTGTCAACACTCTGCCTTCTGATCATTGTTATTTGAAATGTCATCCAAGACTTGTTCTATTGCAGGAAAGCTATGTGAAAGTGCTTTTGTTGCATCTGCACGAGCAGACCACCTGGTATCTGACATTCTTTTCACAACTGGCAAATGAGCACCACCATCAGATAATGCAGCAGAAAGGAGATCCCACCGATGAGTAGAAGCAGAAAAAAATGTGTACAGGCTTTCTACGAATTGAAAGAAAATTAATGCTTCTCGACAACATCCAGCAGCACATTTCAGCTAAGTAGCGGTATCCACAAAAACTAGTGAACAATAACAAATTTATGTGACTGTTGTGGCTATGAGCGCGTGTGGATCACATGCAGTCAACAACCAACTGGGAATAGTGTTCTGATAATTATCTGTTTAGTTGCTTATTGAAACTCAGTTCAATTGGGAAATACAGGTTGAAACTCATTGTCTAATCCAATCTTGTATGTTCCTGAGCTGGTTTGGACTACCTAAAATCGGGAGAAAAATGAGGAATCATGAACTGGGTCACATAAAACTGTTGAGTCACACATCCCTTGTTGCAGGCTCACCGCGGCGGCGCACCCTCCAGCGGCGTAACAGCACACCCTGCAGTGTCTTGGGAGCGTGGGAGAAAGGTCACCACGACACAACAAGGAGCCAACACACGCCTGCACACACATACCATGCAGCATGCAGCTCCCCCGACATGAAAACAACAGCGTTGCCAGATTGTCGTGACAATACGGTGAAATGCCGATTTCACCAGACTGCGGCTTGCAAGCATTTAGTGTGCGGCTTGCAAGCATTTAGTGCGGGGCCCTCGAAAATGCAGGGCCCGTAGCATATGCTACTTTTGCTACTAGGTTAATCCAGCACTGGCCAATTGGACTACTCCTTTTCATGTGTTTTTGTGTCGAGTGTAGAGGATACAAACCGGTTAAAAGTCTGCATCAAAGAACCACTAGATGGTTAGTTTACATACTGCAGCAAAGTATGAAGTGCTGTTCCCCTTTGCTGTTGGCTGTGGTTCAGTTAGTAACCCATTTGCTTCTGAATCAGAAGGTTTTGGGCTTGTAGTTCCACCGCAGAGACTTGAGGAGAAAAAAATTAGTTCAGTGTTAAGATTGACCGCAATTTTGGAGGCATCATCTTTGCTTGAATTGAACCTGCCTGCATTTGGTTAAATGTATATTGTACCATGGAACTGTTTTTCAAAGCAGAGGTGTAGTTATGGCCTCCTTGCTGATGTTTAGCCTTCATTCAACACTAGAATTACTTGCGGTAACTGCATCACTGTTTGTGGGAATTTCCTATGTGTAAATTGGCTACTGTTTTATTTTTCTACATTATCACTATGACTATATTTCAAGGGTAATTTGTTGCTCTTTGGGACATCTTAGAAGGGACATGAAAGTTTCAGTGTTTCTACAAGCAGTATTGGCTCAAGAAGGCAACATCCATCATCATAGATTTCCACAGTCCGGGCCATGCCATCTTCTCACAGCTGTCATCGGGTAGGAGGCAAAGAAACCCAAAGTTCCATATCACCAGTTTAAGAACAGATTTCTCCCTTCAATTATTCAGTCCTTCATCCAACTAGCACAACTCTAATCAATACGGTTTAACAATCATTATGTCCACTCTGATTACTTTATACTAAAATTAAACACAAAATACTCTGCAGATGCTGGGGTCAAAGCAACACTCACAACACGCTGGGGGAACTCAGCAGGTCAGGCATCATCCGTGGAAACGATCAGTCAACGTTTCGGGCCAGAACCCTTCGTCAGGACTGTAGGGGGAAGGGCCAGAGGCCCTATAAAGAAGGTTGGGGGAGGGTGAGAAGGAGAAGGCTGGTAGGTTCCAGGTGAAAAACCAGTAAGGGGAAAGATAAAGGGGTGGGGGAGAGGAAGCAGGGAGGTGATAAGCAGGAAAGGAGAAGAAGGAATAGGGGAAAGCACAATGGGTAGTAGAAGGAGGCAAAACCATGAGGGAGGTGATAGGCACCTGGGGAAGCGGGTAGAGTGACATAGGGATAGGGGAAGGGAGGGGGAGGGAATTACCGGAAGCTGGAGATTTCTATGTTCATACCAAGGGGCTGGAGACTACCTAGACGGTATATGAGGTGTTGCTCCTCCAACCTGAGTTTAGCCTCATCATGGCAGTAGAGGAGGCCATGTATGGACATATCTGAATGGGAGTGGGAAGCAAAGTTGAAGTGGGTGGCAACCGGGAGATCCTGTCTGTTGTGGCGGACGGAGCGGAGGTGCTCAACAAAGCAGTCCCCCAATCTGCGTCGGGTTTCACCGATGTAGAGGAGGCCGCACCGGGAACACCGGATGCAATAGATGACCCCCACAGACTCACAAGTGAAGTGTTGCCTCACTTGGAAGGACTGTTTGGGGCCCTGAATGGTGGTGAGAGAGGAGGTGTAGGGACAGGTGTAGCACTTATGCTTACAGGGATAAGTGCCGGGTGGGAGATCCGTGGGGAGGGACGTGTGGATAAGGGAGTCGTGGAGGGATCAATCCCTGCGGAAAGCGAAGAGGGGTGGAGAGGGAAAGATGTGCTTAGTGGTGGGGTCCTGTTGAAGGTGGCAGAAATTGCGGAGGATAATGTGCTGGATCTGGAGGCTGGTGGGGTGGTAGGTGAGGACAAGGGGAACTCTGTCCCTGTTGTGGTGGCGGGAGAAGGGGGTGAGGGCCGAAGTGCGGGAAATGGAGGAGATGCGGGTGAGGGCATCATTGATGACAGCAGAAGGGAATCCATGATTCTTAAAGAAAGAGGATACTTGAGATGTCCTGGAACGGAAAGCCTCATCCTGTGAGCAGATGCGGCGGAGACGGAGGAACTGGGAATAGGGAATGGCATTTTTGCATGTGGCAGGGTGGGAAGAGGTATAGTCGAAGTAGTCATGAGAGTCAGTGGGCTTTTAGAAGATGCCAGTGGACAGTCTGTCTCCAGAGATGGAGACCGAGAAATCAAGAAAGGGGAGAGAAGTGTCCTAGATAGACTAAGTGAATTTGAGGGCTGGGTGGAAGTTTGAAGTAAAGTCGATGAAATTGACAAGCTCAGCATGGGTGCAGGAAGCAGCACCAATGTAGTTGTCAATGTACCGAAGGAAAAGTTGGGGAGCAGTACCAGAATAGGTTTGGAGCACAGACTGTTCCACATAACCAACGAAGAGGCAGGAATAGCTGGGTCCCATGCGAGTTCCCATAGCTACACCCTTGGTCTGAAGAAAGTGGGAAGAGCCAAAAGAGAAGTTATTAAGTGTGAGTACCAGTTCTGCCAACCGGAGGAGGGTAGTGGTGGTGGGGAACTGGTGCGATCTATTGTCCAGAAGGTAGCAGAGAGCTTTGAGGACTTCTTGATAGGGAATGGAGGTGTATAAGAATTGGACATGCATAGTGAAAATGAAGCGGTCGGGACCAGGGAATTGGAAGTTATTGAAGAGGTGGAGGGCATGGGATGTATCCCGGATGTAGGTGGGAAGGGACTGAACTATGGGTGACAAAATGGAGTCTAGGTAGGCAGATACAAGTTCGGTGGGACAGGAGCAGGCAGAAACTATGGGTCTACTGGGACAGTCAGGCTTGTGTATCTTGGGGAGGAGGTAAAACCGAGCAGTACGGGGTGTGGGAATAATGAGTTTAGCAGCTGAGGATGTAAGGTCTCCAGACTTGATGAGGGCGGTGATGGTGTGGGAGACAATAGTTTGGTGTTTTTTGGTGGGGTCCTGTTCCAGGGGTAAGTAAGAGGAGGTGTCAGAGAGCTGCTGTTTGGCCTCAGTGAGGTAGAGGTCCGTCTGCCAGACTACTACGGTACCACCTTTGTCAGCGGGTTTGATGGTGAGGTTGGGATTAGTGCAGAGAGAGTGGAGGGCAGTGCGTTCAGAGGGAGTGAGGTTGGAACAGGAGAGAGGAGTGGTGAAGTTGTGACGGTTAATGTCTCGGCGACAGTTGGAGATGAAGAGATCGAGTGCAGGTAGAAGGCCCGGGCAGGGTGTCCAGGAGGAGGAGGAGGGTTGAAGACAGGAGAATGGGTCATCAGTAGGGGGAGGGGAATCCTTATACTAAAATTGACTTTCTTTGGCTTTAATCGTGCTCTTTCTTGTAAAATTTGTTTAATATGTGTTTTTCTTGTGAATGTTACTTATATGATGCTGTGTCTGTGATGCTGGTAAGATTTTTGAACTTGTGACTACATGACAATGCACTTGACTTTGACTTTGACTTTGAAATTCATTTATTTAAGGATCACTGCTCTTTCTGATAGTTATTGATGACTGGACAAGTGCAGAGGACACAATTTCAAAGATCCCAGATGACGCCAAGCTTGGAACTGTTATAAATAATGAGGAGCACAGTGACAGATCTCAGGGGGACTGGTAATGTGGACAGACATGTGACAGGTGAAATCAGATGCGGAGAAGAGTGAAGAGGTATATTTTTTCAGTAAATGTTAAAGGAAGCAGTTTAAACCAAATGTTAGAGGAAAGCAAAGATGAAGAGGCATGCATACTAATGTGTGCAGGTGACAGGACGAGTGTTGGAATGATCGGTCCGGGGGGAGTAGAGGGCATTGTACTGGAGACAGTCGGGGGACACAGGGCTGAGGTTTCCCCACTTTCTGGTCTTCCCAGTCTACCTTCTGTAAATGGGATGATCATTTAGCTCAGTATAAGTAGTAAAAAAAATTCAGCATCCAATTAATTCAGTGAGCTGTAAAATAGCATGGGGATTAGAAAGGCTCCAGGTGAGTCTAACATCCTCCTTAATTACATACACTAAATGTACATACGCTGAGCATTAATCATCTACCTTTTTAAAATTGAATAAAACTCATTAGGGTAGCCCAGTGGCTGTGGCTTCTTTCCAAAAAGTAAGACATTATCCCTTCATTCAACTGATTTGGCTTCATACCCGACATGGACTGCAATCAATGTACACTTGCATGGTGCAAGCTGTCCCCACATCCTACAACAGTAACTTTTGTCCTTCCTTAGTGGGATGCTATATTTGTTTGTTATGTATCCAACATCCTGATGTGGGTGAGATTAAGCTTCCTCTGGTTAAGCATTGGGAAGAAAAAAGCGATCATCCTTCTTCCCCTTGCCAGTTTTGCTGTGCTCTCTGACTCTGTCTGAATAACACTGTGCACACTCTCCAGACAGAGTGTCCAATACCATATCTCTTATTTGTAAACATCATCTGTTTATTGTTGCTCCTTGCTCTCTTTCATTCAGTCTCTGAAACCCACTAAGATGACAATCTCCATCACTTCAACGTCTCCCCTTTAGTGTCCTATTGCCTACCATCATCATTGCTGCCTGTCTTATCCCACAGCAGGTCCTAGTTACCATCATACTTTCCCCGTCCAATCCCTGGCCTGAATCCACAAACACCACACAGTTCAAAGGAATGTTCAGATAGTGACTGAAAACTCAGCTTATCCAGCTACGTTGATGCCCTGGCCAAGAAGGCACATCAGTGTCTCTATTTCCTTAGAAGTCCTAACGTTGGCCCTCACCAATTCTTTTGAGGTACTACTGAAGGTATCTGATCTCAGTGCAGTACAGCTTCGTATGCAGCTGTTCTGCTCATGAGCATAAGAAATAGTTGACAACAAAGAGTTGTGAATAGAGTTCAGTCCACTGTGAAAGCTATCCTCACCTCCACTGACTCTGTCTATATTTATACTGCCTCGGAGAAGCAGCCAACGTACTCAAGGACCCATCCCATGGCAGCAATTCTTTCTTCTGCCCTCTCTCAGTGGATAGATGAGAAAAACCTGACAGCAGGCACCACCAGGCTAAAGGACAGCTTCTATCTTGCTATTGTAAGACTCTTGAACTGTGTACCCATGATAGATAAACTTGAATCTTGAATTTTGAACTTTGAGTCTCAAATCCTGAATCTTGGGTTTGCACAAGAGATCTTACAGAGGTATATAAATGCACAAGAGAAAGGATGCCAAGATTGGAGGGCACAGGTCTAACATGAGAGGGGAAAGATTTAAAAAGGATGAAAGGGATAACCTCTTCATGAGAAGGGTGGTGTATATGGAATGAACTCCCAACAGAGTGGTTGAGGCAGATACAATAACAACATTTATAAAACACCTGGACAGATACATGGATAGGCAAGGTTGAGAAAGATATGGGCACAATGCAGGCAAAAAGGAGGCGAGGTTAGATGGACATCTTGGTTGAGATTGTCTAGTTGGGCCAAAGAGCCAGTTTCTGTGCTGTATAATTCTAAGAAAGTCTTGTCCATGTTTTCCAATCCACTTTCACTCTGTGATTATCACTTGAAACAGAAGGAATGCATGAATATCATTTCTTACCCCAAACATTCTCTTCTGTATAGGCAGTCGTTTAGGATGGGGAATAACCTGCTTCCAGAATCAGATCAGAATTAGGTTTACTATCACTGGCAAGTGTCGTGAAATTTGTTCTTTGGATTTGAGGTAACCGATGAAGCCCGTGTGGAAATCACAGACTCTTTCAGAGAAGGGGCAGCAGGTGCCTGATGAGATGGATGGGGGTTTAGTTTGGGGAAATGGTACATTTCTCTGGCTTTTTATGCTGGGTACTCATGATCCCCACGAATGGGTGAGAAATTCTCAATGCTGTCCTGAATTTTCCTTTTCTATTCCGAGCTAGTTCCAGGATTCAGAAGCCAGTGGGGTTGTTATGAATTCTCGAGGAGTGTTTTAGCTGATGTGATGGTGCAATCTTCCCTGTCACCACTCTGCTCTGAGGTCAGGTCTGCTGTGCACGTTCAAGGTCAATTCATTTAGCAGGCAAAAGTTAATTTTGTTTAAAACTGAGTGCGAACCAAATCCCTCCCAAATAAAAATTCTGTAAAATGCAGGCAGTTGAACCACTTACTTATTTAATGCTGCGTAAACTTCAATTACAGCATGCCCTGATTGCGGTAGGCACTTCAGATTAGATTGGAAGCCTGTTTTATGCTAGTTCAGGCTCCTCATGTGGAAAGTAAACAGCAAAGATCAGACTGGCCACTTGTAGTCTGCACTATTAAACCTGTACAATTTACTCATAACAGTCAGAGTTTAATTCCAAGAGGCTGTGGATTTTTCTTTAACAGATTTATTTTAAAGTTTGGCTTTATGTATTATGTCGATACAGACCTTCCCTGCCCAATGAGCCTGTACCACCCAATTACACCCATGTGGCCAATTAACCTGTGAACCCGCACATCTGGGGAATGTGGGAGGAAATCAGAGCACCCGGAGGAAACCCAACACATCATGGGGAGAGAATGCACACAATCCCCACAGACAGCGGCAGGAAATGAACTGGCCTCGCTAGCGTTGTAATAACATTATGCCTACTGCTACACTACAGTGAGTAATTATCCACTGTCGATGTCTGTGAACATGTGCAAACTCAGCACCAGTGTTAGTAATATTTCTAAGAAAGACCAGAGTCTTTAAATTGGCCCAGCAGAGGACCATGTTGCCTTTATGCTGGGCTGTTGGACATAGAACAGTACAGTGGAAGAACACACCCTTCAGCCTACGGTGTTTGCTCCAAACATCATGCAGAATTAAATAAAATCTCCTCTGCATGTACATGATCCATATTCCTCCATTCTCTTCCTTTTCCATATGTCTATCCTACAGCCTTGTTGTGTACTCTTCAGCAAGGTCTTCCAATATGAAGTAAAAAACTACAACAAATTCAGAGTGGATCACATTGTCAATACATTTATTATTTTACTTGCAAGGGGAGATGTACTTCCAGTCGTTTCGTCTGGAAATATAGCTCCAATCTTCTGTTCCAACCGAAGTATTTCTACACATTTTTTTTCACAAAGAACAGTGATTAGTTTGCTTCATTCCATAACATTACATTCCTTTGTTATCTTCATCCTTATCTCATTCTCACATTTGATCTTTAGAAGTTCCATCCTGTATCTCAAACATCCCCTTGGGTCATAAAGCAATTGCCTGTCGTCAAAGAAAATAGTTTGTACCCATATAATGCAAACACACTTGTAAGTTTTCTCACCCAAACCAGCATAGACTCTTAAGATTTCATAGACCCCATTTCACTGCATTACATTTTACAGAAGTTACAAATTCATAAAGACCATAAGAAATAGGAGCAGAATTAGCCCATTTGGCCTGTCTTCTCTGCTCCACCATTCAATCATGTCTGGTCCTTTTCTCCCCTCCTCAGCCCAACTCCCTGTGATCTTTGATGTTGTGTCAGATCAAGAACATCTCAATCTCTGCCTCAAATACACCCAATGACCTGACCTCCAGAACTGCCTGTGGTAATAAATTTCACAAATTCACCAACCACTGACTAAAGAAATCTCTATGCATCTCTGTTTTAAATGGATGCCCCTCTATCCTGGGTCTATGCCCTAGACTTCCCCCACCATGGGAAACATCCTTTCCACATCCACTCTGTCAAGGCCTTTCAACATTGGAAATGTTTCAATGAAATCCCCTCTCATCCTTCAAAATTCCAGTGAGTACAGACCCAGAGCTATCAAACATTCCTCTTATGATAACCCTTTCATTCCTGGAATCATCCTTGTGAACCTCCTCTGAACCCCCTCCAATGCCAGCACATCTTTTCTTCAATGAGGAGCCAAAAACAGTCCACGTTACTCAAGCTGAGGCCTCACCAGTGCCTTTTAAAGCCTCAGCATCACATCGCTGCTCTTGTATTCTAGATCTCTTCAAATGAATGCTAACATTGCATTTGCCTTCCTTGGGTGTACTGCACAAGGACTCCCAAGTACCCTTACATCTCAGATGTTTTGGATTTTCTCTCTGTTTAGTAACAAGTCTGCATATTTATTTCTACTACGAAAGTGCACGACCATGCATTTTCCAACATTGTATTTCATTTGCCATTCTCTTATCTATTCTCCTGATCTGTCTAAGTCCTTCTGCAGCCAGCTTGTTCCTCAGCACTACCTGCCCCTCCATCAATCTTTGTTTCATCTGCAAATTTGGCAACAAAGCCATTTTTCCCAACATCTAAATCACTGATACACAGCATTAAAAAGCGGTCCCAACATCGACCCCTGTGGAACACCACTAATCACTGGCAGCCAACCAGAAAAGGGTCCTTTTATTCCCACTTGCTGCTTCATACCAATCAGCCAATGCTCTAACCATGCCAGTATCTTTCCTGTAACATCATAGGCTCTTAACTTGGTAAGCAGCCTCATGTGTGGCACCTTGTCAAGGGCCTTCTGAAAGTCCAAATTTACAACATCCACTCCATCCCCTTTATCTATCCTGCTTGTAATTTCCTCAAAAAATTCCAACAGGTTCATCAGGCAAGATTTTCCCTTAAGGAAACCATGCTGACTTTGTCCTATCTTGTCCTGTGTCCCCAAGTACTTCATAAACTCATGCTTATCAAGTGACTCCAACAACTTCCCAACTGATCTATAATTTCCTTTCTGCTGTCTTCCTCATTTCTCAAAGAGTGGAGTGACATTAGCAATTTTCCAGTCTTCTGGCAACATGCCAGGGTCCAAAGATATTTGAAAGAACGTTAATGCCTCCACAATATCTACTGCTACCTCTTTCAAAACCCTAGGGTGCAGTTCATCTGGTCCGGGTGACTTACGTACCCTTGGGGCTTTCAGATTTTTGAGTACCTTCTCCCTTGTAATAGTAACTGCACTCACTTCTCTTCCCTCACACCATTCAGCAGCTGGCACACTGCTACTGCCTTCCACAGTGAAGACTGATGCAAAATACTCACTTAGTTCATCTGCCACCTCCTTGGCTCCCATTACTATTTCTCCGGCCTCTTTTTCTAGTGGTCCTACATCCACTCTCATCTCTCTTTTATTTTTTATATACTTGAAAAAGCTTTTTCTATCCACCTTGATATTGTTTGCTAGCTTGCTTTCATATTTAGTCTTTTCCCTCCTAATGATTCTTTTAGTTGCTCTCTGTAGGTTTTAAAAGCTTCCCAATTCTCTGTCTTCCCTCTAATTTTTACTTTGTTGTATGCCCTCTCTTTTGCTTTTATATTAGCTTTGACTTCCCTTGTCTGCCACGGTTGTACTATCTTACCATTTGAGTATTTGTTTGTTTTTGGAATACCTCTATCCTGCACCTTCCTCATTTTCCCCAGAAACTCACGCCATTGCTGTCATCCTTGTCAGCATCGCCTTCTAATTTGCTTTGGCCAGCTCCTCTCTCATGCCACTATAATTTTCTTTACTCCACTGAAATACTGCTATGTTGACTTTACTTTCGCCCTATCAAATTGCAAGATGGACTCAATCATATTGTGATCACTGCCTCCCAAGGGTTCTTTTACCTTAAGCTCCCTAATCACCTCTGGTTCATCGGGGAAATCAGGGGTCCTCTCTTGCCACCATCCAAGGCCCCAAACAGTCCTTCCAGGTGAAGCAACACTTCACTTGTGCATCTGTTGGGGTCATCTATTGCATCCGGTGCTCCTGGTGCGGCCTCCTCTATATCGGTGAAACCCAACGCAGATTGGGGGACTGCTTCGTTGAGCACTTCCGCTCCATCCGCCACAACAGACAGGATCTCCCGGTTGCCACCCACTTCAACTCTGCTTCCCATTCCCATTTGGATCTGTCCGTACATGGTCTCCTCTACTGCCATGATGAGGCTAAACTCAGGTTGGAGGAGCAACACCTCATATACTGTCTAGGTAGTCTCCAGCCCCTTGGTATGAACATAGAATTCTCCAACTTCCAATAATTCCCTGCCCCTCCCTTCCCCTATCCCTATTTCACTCTGCCCCCTCCCCCAGCTGCCTATCACCTCCCACATGGTTCCACCTCCTTCTACTACCCATTGTGTTTTCCCCTATTCCTTCTTCACCTTTCCTGCCTATCACCTCCCTGCTTCCCCTCCCCCACCCCTTTATCTTTCCCCTTACTGGTTTTTCACCTGGAACCTACCAGCCTTCTCCTTCTCACCCTCCCCCCACCTTCTTTATAGGGCCTCTGCCCCTTCTCTTTTCAGTCCTGACGAAGGGTTCCGGCCCGAAACGTTGACTGATCGTTTCCACGGATGCTGCCCGACCTGCTGAGTTCCTCCAGCATGTTGTGAGGGTTAGGATATATTTTCACAGCCTCTTATCATACTTGCTTCCACCACGACCCCTGGTAGCCTGCTCCAGGCATCTACAATTCCGTATAAATAAAAAGCTTGCCTTGCACATCTCCTTCAAAGTTTCCCCATCCCACCTTAAATAAGAGTTTTTAAAATGTTCAAATTTTTTTCTGTTGGCCTTAATTTCCTTTATCCCTTCTTCTCTGTTGCAGGTGGCTCCTCCAACTGAGGATAATTTGCTCTCACTCCTGTTCCAAGGTGGCTGATGAGGTCAATTTGGGGAATGTAGGGAGGGCAGAAGGTGGCGGTGACAGCCTTGGCACCTATACTTGAGTTAGGGTCAGGGTGCAGAACACTTCACACTCTGTGGCACTCATTGTAGCTCCTGTGTGGTTTTGTTATTGTGCACTTTAGTCTTACCCCGTATCTTCTGGAGATCTGTGCACAGCCTGACAGGACACCAAAGTTGCCAAGGTGAATTGTAGCCTTACCATACCAGTCATCAGCACAGTATGTTTAAAGCTGCCACTCTTCTGTGGCCTAAAGATGCCATACAAGGCTATGTGAATTTTGATGGTCCTGCACTCCCACTTTATAAATAATTTTCTCTTGGCCAGTATCACTGGAGCATTTGAACAGAGGCACATTAAAATAACATGGTTAAAGAAATTTCTCTAGAGATGACTGACTGAAAAACAGAATCTGTTTAAATGGTTTCCAGTCTTTCATGACCTGCTGATCAAAATTTGATAATCTGAAGAACATTGTACTTTTCATGTGATCAACAGCCTACACAGTATTTTAAAAATTCCAGTCCGATAATTATATGAATAGCTGTTCCCTTATGTGAATTAAAATGAGTGGGGGACCTTTAGAAGTTAATACACTGGGATTAGGAATACTAAAGAGCTTCTAAAAATCTTGCATTAATGAAACATCTCTCATATCAAGACATTCCCAAGTGTTCTGCAGCCAACAAAGGGTTGTTACTGTGCTGATGCAGGAAATTCAGGCAGGTGATTTCTCTCACAGTCATTCTGCAGAAGTGCCAATGAGATAATGACTGGAAAACCTGCTCGAATGATGTTAACTGAGGCATGTATATTGTCCAGGATAACAGCATTGAATGACTCCCTGCCTCATCGGATGGGTGCTGTGGGATTATTTTTGCCTCCACTGTGGTAGTGAGGCTAGTGTAGGAACAACAGTCTGGTTGGGGAATGAAACTCTTGCTGGGGTATTGATTATGTATGTTGCTGCTACTGGACTCCAGCGGACACATTGGAGGTTCTCATCGTCGCCCCAAATATTCCTCATGCATGTTGTGTGGCTATGGGCCAGGGATTACCCCGAGAGTAAGGATGTTAAAATTTCCAAACAGATTTTGAGAACACCCTTAAAACCTTTGTCCACCTTCCTGGGAGTGAACTGGTGATGCAGTCAACACACGCAAAATGCTGGAGGAACTCAGCAGACCAGGCAGCATCAATGGAAAAAAGTAAACCCCCGACGTTTCAGATCGAGACCCTTCATCAGGACTCGTGTGAAGGGTCTGATGAAGTCCTGATGAAGGGTCTTAGCACGAAGCGTCAACTATTTACTCTTTTTCATCGAGGCTGCCTGCTGAGTTCCTCCAGCATTTTGTGTGTGTTGCTTGGATTTCCAGCATCTGCAGATCTTCTCTTGTTTGTGATTGGAAATACAGTGTCTATTTCAGTTAGAAGGTGTCAGGCATTCAAACTACATGGCCTGTCCAGTGGAAGTGATTGTAGTGGAAGTGGAAGGATGCTGTCCAAGTTGCATGCCATCCAGATGGTAGCAGCTGGAATAGATTGTGGTTGGGGTGACTTGGGTCCTGTTCTACACACCTGTCTTTGTAAATGTCCTGAATCATGGGAGGTTCACAACTACAGATGCGCTGGGCTGTCCGCATCACTCTCTGCGTAGTCCTGCGATTAAGGGAGGTACAGTTCCCATACCAGGCAGTGATGCAGCCAGTCAGGATGCTCTCAATTGTGCCCCTGTAGAAAGTTCTTAGGATTTGGGGGCCCATACCAAACTTCCTCACCATCTGAGGTGAAAGAGGTGCTTTTGTGCCTTTTTCACCACACAACTGGTATGTACAGACCACGTGAGGTCCTCGGTGATGTGGATGCTGAGGAATTTAAAGATATTTATCCTTTCAACTCCACATCCATTGATGTCAATAAGGGTTAGCCCATCTCCATTCCTCCTGTAATCCACAACCAGCTCCTTTGTTTTTGCTGCATTGAGGGAGAGGTTATCTTCTTGACATCACTGTGTCAGAGATGTGACTTCTTCCCTGTAGGCCATGTCATTATTGTTTGAGATAAGGCCAATCAATGTAATGTCGCCAGCAAATTTAATTAGCAGATTAGAGCTGTGGGTGGCAACACAGTCATGGGTATACAGGGAGTAAAGGAGGTGACTTAGTACACAGCCCTGAGAGACTCCTGTATTGAGAGTCAAAGGGGTGCAGGTGAGGGAGCCCACTCTTACCATCTGACAGGAAGTGCAGGATCCAGCTGCGCAAGGCAGAGTCAAGGCTGAGGTCTCTGAACTTCTTGTTGAGCCTGGATGGAACTATAGTTTTGAATGCTGAACTATAGGAATTGTAGGAAGATGGGAATTGGTTTCTGTTTTCCACTCTTAAAATGACATGTGAACTTGAAGAGCACAGTTTCTTGGCCTAAAGCTTCACCAGAGAAGAAGTGATACCAGTAACGCGCAGTCCCTCTTCACCATCCCCTACGCCCACTGTTTTTTTTAAAGTTAGGAATTGCCAAAAAGTATCTGGGGCAAGTGCAATCTTAAAATATTCAACATCACTATGACACAAAAGTCTAATTCACGGGAAGTTCATTAACACGGTCATTGTATTGCAAATGAATACTGACTGTGGAATGTTGAGTGGGGAGTGAAAAGGCAGTGTGTGGGGGCTTGATTCAAAAAGATGAAGGGAGCTGGTTTGTTTTATTTTGGAGTAAAGAGTGGCTGAAGAGGATGTGACTCTGTCGCACAGAAGTCGTAAAGGACAAGACATCATGACCAACATCAAAGGATTTGACCTGGACTATTTCCTGTGTCTCAGGAGCCACCTCTTGGCCAAGGTAGACTTAACTGGCCACCTGGATCATATCCAATTGGCCATCCTAGTTTGCTGAGGTGGTCCTGGAGAAAGACCTGAAGGTTTGGGGGTGGTTGCGTAAGTACTGATCGATGGTCCTGACCTGAGGTGGGGCTTTGGATGACATGAGAGTGTGACATGGCTGGTCTCACATGAACCTCCTCCAAAAAGCTAAATTTCTGGTGCTGTCAATCAAAGCTGTCACATTTTTGCAATGCCGAATGTCACTGAATATTAAGTGATGGAATAATCAGCTAAAAGATATGCAGTTTTAAAAAAACATTAAACAAGGTTTTATTAATGTCAATCCATGTAATAATATGGAAATAAGAAGAAGGTATTAAAGTAAAGACAAATAATTTATAAGATATTTTATGTAAAATAGTTAATTTTCATTTTTCTTCAAGGCAGCTCAACACCCAGCATTCTGATTAATGCCTCAGTAACCTTGATCCAACTAATCTGGTTTAGGAATCCATGGCCAGATTCCCCAGGATATTTCTGGGGAATTCCAACAATTCCTGCTCTATTGCTCTGTGGCACAGCAGAGAAACCAGCCTGAGACTCCTTCATCCTGACTTTACGTGCACCTCTGTGGGTGAACGTCAGTATCCAGGGAGAACCACCAGGGAGGTCCAGCAAAACCTGGGCCATTGCATCACGGTGCAGTGTCACAAAAACAGCCTCGCTTCATTCCGTGCTGTCTTCTAATAAAAATATTTATTCATTCAAGTATTATCAGCACAGTTCTAGATAAGAAATCAAGAATACATATGCAGGGCAATATTTATCCAAGCCGTTCCAAGGTATTGTTGAACCTATCATTTGCATTGGATAGATAAGATTGTTCTGAATAAATTATTGCATGGTTATAAAGCTAATATTGTCAAATACAGCTTTGTCTAGATTCTGAATGGGTTTCAGCAGTTGTGGGCTGGAGATTTTACTTCTATACTTAGTACTGCTCCCACCAGAGCATTCCCACCATTCCCATTCACCATTCCTTATTTGCTTTTAGTTCCATGACTTACTTTCTCTTGACATGCCCACCAGCTCCCCTTTGTCGTGCTCGTACGTGTATGGCTAATTTACAGTCATCGATTATTCCTATTACACCACATTCATATTGTGCCGCTCGAGGTAAAATTCATGGACCAGCACAAGATGGACAAATGCAAAAGCATTTGCTAAGAATGTTTTCATTTATCAAAAACGAATGTTGGAGATTTGAAGATGATTCGATACCGTCGTAGCTCTGACCATAAACAATGTCTTGTGGTCTTAACTCGTCAGCTTGTCTTGAGATATTCTTATTGTTCCTTAACTGAATGTGCACTGCTCAGGCCAGGAACATTCCTGAGGTACTTTGCGGCAACAACTGACTGTTTACTAAAAAAGTCAAATTTGGAGGTAAGAATTAGGATTTTCCTTTCCACAATGTATTGTGATGTGTAAAACACTTTTAAAGAGAAGTTGTAACTCTTGAATGGATACCAAATAAATCCTTGCAAAGGAATAAAACAACTGTAAAACTATGGAGCACATATAAGGAAGTGGACAACCACTATCGTTTCAAAGAGCCAGTATGGAAATAATGGGCTGAATAGCCTCCTGTGCACAACAAATGTCTAAAACCACAGAATGTATTTGTATTATAGATCTTGGATTAAAGCAATGACCCTCACTGTGAACCTAGGGTACAATTTATTGATCACTGCTTGATGTTTTGTTAGATCTGCTTTGTTGTTTTGATAGAAAAGGTCACATGGATTAATGTACTTGGTTATCCTTGACCCACTGCTATTGTGGGTGAAGAAAAAATAGAAAATATTGTATTATTTTCGGAGGAAATGCGGAGAAATTTCTTTAGCCAGAGGGTGGGGAACTTGTGGAATTTGTTGCCACGTGCAGCTGTGGAAGGCAGGTTGTTGGGTATATTTAAGGCAGAGATTGATAGGTTCTTGATTGAACACGGCCTCAAAGGTTATGAAGAGAAGGCCGGAAAATGGGGTTGAGTAGGAGGAAAAAATAGATCAGCCATGATTGAATGGCGGAGCAGACTCGGTGGGCCAAATGGCTTAATTTTGCTCCTTTCTCTTATGCTATTATGCTATTTCTGGTGTTATTAGGCTAAGCAGAGAATATCCACAGTAATTCCTACTTCAAATGAATGTGTTCCTCCACCCCCTCCCTTCCCCCTTCCCTATTAAATTGATTATAAAATCCACAGCAATCCCTTCGCCTGGTGAGTGTATTCTTTCACTCTTGTCATCCTTCTCCCGCAGTTCCACACCTGCATGCAAACCTTGAAGATGTTAAGTGAGGAATGATGTATTGTTAGAGGTATGGAATGGAGAAGAGCAGGGCTTTCACAGTCACAATTCACGACACATGATACAGCAAAGAAGCACTCAGCCAGATGATCTGAGATGTGTCTATTTTAATGCAAGGAGCACATCATGAGCAAGGCAAATGAACTTACAGCGTGGATCAATAAGTGGACCTATGACGTTGTGGCCATTACAGAGGAGACTTGGATCACTCAGGGGCAGGAATGGCTACTGAGTGTGTCAGGCTTTAGATGTTTCAAAATGGACAGGGCGGGAGGCAAAAGAATTGGGGAGGGGGTGGCACTGCTAATCAGGAATAGTATGACAGCTGCAGAAAAGGAGGAAGTCATGGACAGATTGTCTTCGTAGTCATTGTGGGTGGAAGTCATAAACAGTAAGGGGGCAATAACTCTACTGGTGTTTTTATAGACTCCCCAATAGTAACAGAGTTATCAAAGAGCAGATAGAAAGGCAGATTCTGGAATAGTGCAATAATAATGGGGTTGTTGCGATGGGTGATTTTAACTTTCCTAATATTGACTAACATCTCCTTAGAGCAAGGAGTTTAGATGGGGTGGAGTCTGTTAGGTGTGTTTTGGAAGGCTTCCTGACTTAGTATGTAAATAAGCCAATTAGAGAAGCTGTACTTGATCTGGTATTGGGAAATGAACCTGGTCAGGTGTCAGAGCATTTTTGAGTTAGTGATCACAACTCTATCTCCTTTATCATAGCACGGGGGTGGGGTGTGATAGGAGCAGAAAATTTGGGAAAACATTTAATTGGGGTATGGGGAAATATGAAGCTATTAGGCAGGAACTTGGGAACATAAATTGGGAGTAGATGTTCTCAGGGAAATGCATGGCAGAAATGTGGCAAATGTCCAGGGAACATTTACATGGCATTGTAAATTTACATTTACGTTGGTATGTTCCATTGAGGCAGGGAAAGGATGGTAGGGTAAAAGAACCATGGTGTACAAAGGATGTCGAAAATCTAGTTAAGAAGAAAAAGAAAGCTTATGAAAGATTCAAGAAGCTAGGTACTGTTAGAGCTCCAGAAAATTACAAGGGTGCCAGGAAGGAGCTCAAGAATGAAATTAGGAGAGCTAGAAGCTAAATTTGGCGGGCAGGATTAAGGAAAACCCCAAGGCATTCTACAAGTATGTGAAGAGCAAGAAGATGAGCCGTGTGAGAATAGGACCAATCAGGAGTGAGAGTGGAAACGTGTGGAGCAAGAAGAGGTAGCGGAGATACTTAATGAATACTTTGCTTCAGTATTCACCAGTGAAAAGGACTTTGGCAATTGTGGGGATGACTTGCAGTGGACTGAAATGCTTGAGTGTATAGACACTAAGAAAAAGGATGTGCTGGAGCTTTTGAAAGGTATTAAGTTAGATAAGTCACTGGGACCAGATGTGATATACCTCAGGCTACTGTGGGAAGCGAGGGAGGGGATCGCTGAGCCTCTGATAATGATCTCTGCATCATCAATAGGGACGGGAGAAGTACCAGTGGAGTGGAGGGTTGCAAATGTTGTTCCCTTCTTCAAGAAAGGAAGTAGAGATAACCCAGGAAATTATAGACCAATGAGTCTTACTTCAGTGGTTGGTAAGTTGATGAAGAAAATTCTGAGAGGCAAGATTTGAGGATTTGGAGAAACATAATCTGATTAGGGATAGTCAGCATGGCTTTGCCAGGGGCAGGTCATGCCTTACAAACCTGATTGAGTTCTGTGAGGATGTAGCAAACACATTGCTGAAGGTAGAGCAGTCGGTGTAGTGTTTATGGATTTCAGTAAGGCATTTGAGAAGGTTCCCCCTGCAAGGCTCATTCAGAAAATAATGAGGCATGGGATCCAAGGAGACCTTACTTTGTGGATCCAGAATTGCCTTGCCCACAGAAGGCAAAGGGTTGTTGTAGATGGTTCATATTCTGCACGGAGGATGGTGACCAGTGATCTGCAGGGATCTGTTCTGGGACCCCTTCTCTTTGTGATTTTTATAAATGACCTGGATGAGGAAGTAGAAGGGTAAGTTTGCAGATGATAAAAAAGTTGGGGGTATTGTGGATAGTATGTCAGAGTTTGCAGCGGGACATTGATAGGATGCAGAACTGGGCTGAGAAGTGGCAGATAAAGTTCAACCCACATAAGTGTGAAGTGGTTTATTTCGCTAGGTCAAATTTGAAGACAGAATACAATATTATTGGCAAAACTCTTGGCAGTGTGGAGGATCAGCAGGATCTTGGAGCCAATGTCCATAGGAAACTCAAAGCTGCTGTGGTTGACAGTATTGTTAAGAAGGCATATGGAGTGTTGGCCTTCATCAACCATGGGATTGAGTTCAAGAGCCGGGAGGCAATGTTAAAGCTATTTAAGACCTTAGTCAGACCTCACTTGGAGTACTGTGTTCATTTCTGGTTACCTCATTACAGGAAGGATGTGGATGCTATAGAGAGAGTGCAGAGGAGATTTACAAGGATGTTGCCTGGATTGGAGAACATGCCTAATGACAACAGGTTGCGTGAACCTGTCACAATGGCGGGGGCACTGGGAGCAAGGGTGGACCCAAATGCAAGACACAGCTTGTGAGGTTACTCAGATTTAGTTTATTGTTCGATATCAGGAGAGCTAGGCAGGAGCAGGAGTAACGAACTAGACAAAGACTGAGGACTATGACTAGGCTGGGACCAAGGGTCTGGGCTAGGACTCGGAATCGGCTCCCAGAACTAGAGGAGACATGAAGAGGCTAGAGTATGGACTCTGAACCCGAGACTGGGCAAGGACCCAGTACCTGGGTTTTGCCTCGGGCTCGGACCCCTGAACCAAGCATGGACATGACATGGGCTAGGGAGAGGAGGAACGTGGGAACACAGAGCCTCGGTCTCAGGAGAGCAGATACATGGAACCATGGACACATACACAGAACACAGAGTCGGGACCCCTCCTTGGGTACAGGACATAGGGCCGGGACTCATGACGCTCCGCGGGGCAGCGGCAAGACGGCCTGACTTACCCCACGGAGGCGAGGACAAGACATGACAAGACATGACAAGACATGACCCTCCGTGGGGCAACAGCAAGACAGCCTGACTTACCCCACGGAGGCAAGAACAAGACAAGACAAGACATGACTCCCCGCGGGGCAACGGCAAGACGGCCAGACTTACCCCCACGGAGGCGAGGACCAGACAAGACAAGACATGACCCCCCGCAGGGAAACGGCAAGAAGGCCTGACTTACCCCACGGAGGCGAGGACAAGACAAGACAAGACCAACACGAATGAACACCAGACAGTACCTATCTAGCTCCGGTGATGGAACTAGACCGAAGTGCAGGCTGGGGCTGCAGATGAGTGCTAGAGGCGAGAGGGGCAGAGAAGGGATTCAGACAAGGGGGTAGGACAGGAATCACAGACCGCCAAGGCCAGGTCTTGACTCAGAACTGGGAAGCCACCAAGGCTAGGATTTGACATGGTACTTGAATGCCGCCAGGGAAAGGACTTGACATGGTACTTGAACACTGCCAGGGCCAGGACTTGACATGGTACTTGAATGTCGCCAGGGGCCAGGACTTGACATGGTACTTGAATGCTGCCCGGAGCCAGGACTTGACTTGGAACCTCCGGGTAGTGGCGAGCTCTCGACTCGGCCCGGGAACAGTAGACAGTGGTTCTTGATTCCCTCTGG
Source organism: Mobula hypostoma (assembly GCF_963921235.1). Lineage (NCBI taxonomy): Eukaryota > Metazoa > Chordata > Chondrichthyes > Myliobatiformes > Myliobatidae > Mobula > Mobula hypostoma. Next base: position 120,114,602 of record NC_086102.1, on the reverse strand, counting down.
CGGGTTAACTGAAGGACCCACCTCAGTAAGGAAACTTTGCAGGCTCGCTTTGGCGAGGTAACTTGACAAGGTTGCTCCGGTGAGGAAAGGCGAATCACTGGCACTCACTTCGGTGGAGACTAGGCTTATCCAGCCAGATGACATTGGCACGCCATAACTTTGCAGATGCTCCCGTACCGAACGGCTGAAAGCCGGAGACTATAAACTACCGGTTCAGCCGAGTGTTAATTGCCTCTAATCACCAAAGTCGAGGGACACAGGAAAACAGGGAATCAACGGTCCGGATCGTAACATAAACAAGCTAAATTTAAAGGGACCCTGATCCAGACCGTGACAGATCCTGGCCCTTTCTTCTTGGAGCGATGAAGGATCAGAGGTGACCTGATAGAGATGTTTTAGATGATGACGGGCATTGATCATGTAGATAGTCAGAGGCTTTTTTCCAGGGCTGAAATAGCTAACACAAGTTCTAAAGTGCTTGGAAGTAGGTACAAGGGGGACGTAGAGCTAAGTTTTTCACACAGGGAGTGGTGGGTGTGTGGAATGCACAGCCAGTGAAGGTGGTAGAGGCTGATACAATAGGCTCTTTTAAGAGACTCTTAGGTAGGTACATGGAGCTTAGAAAAATAGAGGGCTATGCAGTAGGGAAACTCTAGGCAGCTTCTAGATTAGGTTACATGGTCGGCACAACATTGTGGGCCAAAGAGCCTGTAATGTGCTGTAGCTTTTCTATGTTTTCTATGACACACCATTCAGGTACTTAGAACATCCTATGCTGTCCATGGAAAACTTAGCATTTATTTTCAGAATTTCCATTCTAACTGATCATTTTTGAAGTCTTTATTTGTATATCCATCTCCAATTGTAAGGTGCCTGTGGGTGAGATCAGGCTACATGCATGCATGTGCTTGTTCTCATCATGAGGGCCTGCCCTATGGATGCAGCGCCATCTGCCAAAACCAGGCTTGTAGAGTTGCCCTGTGATCACAGACAGCTTCTGTGCCAGGGCATTGCAGGAGTAGGCCTCCTCCTGACTGAAATGAATGATCACAGCACCTTTGGACTGTACAATGCACACCATCTGCATATGTGGCCAAGGAACATCCATGAAGTTTCAGATAACATAACCCAAATTTAAATCAGTGTGTCCTCGTTAACCTTCCAATGCTAAAAACATGTGGCTTGGTCGGTTAGTTGACTATTGTAAAGTACCCCAATGAGAGTATGATCTAGGAGAAATGTTGTTGGGAAGGTAAAATGGTTTAGGATCAGAGTGTGTGGAAATTGGTCCTGTATCGTTGGCACAAACTCCAAGTTGAAGTAAATTTATTTCAAATAAATTTGCAGAAGTACATACTATCAAACTTATTATTGAAGTACATATATGTTACCATATATTACCTTGAGATTTATTTAATTGCAGGCATTTACAGGGAGGAGGAAAAATAAACTTTTATGAAAAACTGTGCACAAACAGGCAAAGACTGACAAGCACCAATGTGCAAAGGAAGACAAACTGTGCTAATAAAAACAACACTAAGAAGATGATGGTAAAACGTCCTTGAAAGTGAGTCTGCGGGTTATAGTCCAGATATCAGTCCAGCGTAGTGATGATTGAAGTTATCCATGCAAGTTCAGGAGCCTGATAGTTGTAGTGTTCATCACTTGATGGGCTGAAGGACCTGTTTCTGTGCTGTACGTGTCTACAATCACTCTCTGGTACAGAGGGGCACTGTACAGGATCATGAAAAGCCACAGAAAGTTCTAAGCTCTGCCAGCTCCATCATGGGCACCAGCCTCCTCAGCATCCAGCACACCTTCAAAAGGCGATGCTTTAGAAAGGTAGCATCAATCAGTAAGGACCCTCATCAGCTGGGACATGCCCATGCAGGGTAATGTAATGGGTGACAGATGACGCATATTGTTCATAATAGAAACTGTTCTGCATAATTCACAAACACCATCACTGAGCTGTTCTATACCCTTTAAGAGATGGTATCTGACGTAGTGACATTAGTGTAAGGCGGCTGCTTTTGGTTTGTTGGTAATGCTGTCCACCATTTTCATTTTTCTACAGGAGGGTCGGCATCTCACATCATCTGTTGACCACAAACCGTTCATGCACGTGATGGCCGAAGCATCAGAACTTTGGTCCACGCGGCAGCAACACAAACTGGCCGACATTTTGGAATTCACAATTGACATACAGCACATTGAAGGGAAAAATAATGCTGTGGCTGATTATCTCTTACAGCCCGCTATTGATGCCATACACATTGGGGTTGACTATGCCAGCTTGGCAGCCGTTCAAGCTGCCGACCCAGAGGTCCAGAATTAGAGTACAGCAGACACAGGCCAGCGGTTGGCTGACATCAAGCTTGGAGCCACATTAGTTTCTCTTCTGTGCGATGTCTCAACTGGTCGCCCTAATTCCTAGTGCCTGCAAACTGGAGGCAGGCCTTTTCTTTAAAACTCCATTCATGGCCTTGTGCACCCAGGGGAAGGCTTCACAGAAACTGGCTGCTTTAAAGTTTGTGTGGCATGGCCTTAGAAAGGATGTGAGGGACTGGGGTGCAGCCTGTGTGATTGATCAACAGGTGAAAATTAATCGTCAGGTTCGGGGACCATCGATACACCCCTGAGTGATGGTTTGACCATGTTTATGTGGACCTCATTGATCCCCTTCCCAACCCCCTCCTCCTCATGGTTTCATGCATCTCCTTACCATGGTAGACCATACCACCAGGTGGCCAGAGATTTTCCCTCCAGTATCAATGATGGCTGTGGTCAAGGCCCGGGCTTTCACCAACACCTGGGTCACTCGGTTCGGCACCCCTTCTGATATTTCTTCCTACTGCCATTCCCAATTCACATCAGACCTCTGGACCGCAAAGACCAGAACCTTGGTGTTAAATTGCATCACACCACTACGTATCACCCGCAGTTCAATAACCTGTGCAAGGGGTTTCACTATTCCTTAACGGCTGCTCTGAGGGCTTCCATGATGGTCGAGTTTTGACATGATCATTTCCTTTGGGTCCTGCTGGGGGTCAGGATGGCTCCAAATCAGGACCTGCAATCCTTCACAGCGGATTTGATGCGGGAGCCGGGTGATTTATTCCTGATGCCATGACTGCCCAGTCTGCAAGCTCAGTTCTTTTACACCTATTCCTACCTCCCACCATGGCGTACAGCACTCTTGGGTTCCAGTTGACCTATGTTCTACCTTGTTCATTTTTTCCGCTATGATGCACATCAATACCCCCTTAAGCCCCCTTATGATGGCCCGAACCACATTTTGGAACAGGATGAAAAGATTTTTATTGTAGATAGCAAGGGTAAACCTGAATGTATTTCTGCAGATCGCCTTAAACCAGTATACCAAGACCTAGATGGTTCCACTACCATACTCCCAGCAAAACGGCATGATCAGTTTCATGTCAGCACATGCATGGACGATCCAGAAACACCTGCTGTTACACAGCACCCGGAACCAGGCAGCTTGTATGAGCTCCAGACAGACTCACAATCCACTGCCCCACTATGGTGAGTTCTGGGGGAGAGGGTGTCTGGGTAGGGTAATGTAATGCAGGGGTCCCCAACCTTTTTTGCACCACAGACTGGTTTAATATTTACAATATTCTTGCGGACCAGCCGAACTGGGTGGGGGGTGGGGGGCGGTGTGCGAGTAGGGTTAAACTCACCTCAACAAGTCTTTTACAGTTAGGGTTGCAAACCTTCTCACTCCCAAATAAGGGACAAAAGTAGCAGTCAAATACAGGACACTTCTGTTTACCCCAGGAAAGACTACCATGAAGCCTTGCGCGGGCACCTGTGTGCACATGTGTGACGTGCACGTGCGCGTACGTGCCGATTTTTTTCCCACAAATCGGTTTTGGCTTAATCTTCCCGACTACACTGTACATACATTATTTCTACTTTATATAGGCTGTGTATTTCTCATATCATTCTTGCTTTTACTGTATGTTAGTGTTATTTTAGGTTCGATGTGTTAATTGGTATGATTTGGTAGGTTATTTTTTGGGTCTGGGAACGCTGAAAATTTTTTTCCATATAAATTAATGGTAATTGCTTCTTTGCCTTACGCCATTTCGGCACGAACGTTTTCATAGGAACGCTCTACCTTAGTGGGGGAAATACGGGACAAGGGCAGTCCCGTATGGGAGAAACCAATTTAGCCCAATATATGGGATGTCCCGGCAAATACGGGACAGTTGGCAATCCTATGTTCAAGTGCAACAGTGCATGACAGGGAATGAGGAAAGGTGCAGCTGACTCATATCGTTTCCTCGCAGCCCGGTAGCACATGCTTTGCGGCCCGGTGGTTGGGGACTGCTGATGTAATGGGTTACAGATAACGCATATTGTTCATAATAGAAATTGTTCTACATAATTCACAAACACTATCACTCAGTCGTATTCACTTTAAGAGACGGTGTCTGACGTAGTGATGTAAGGTGAGCAACACACACAAAATGCTGGAGAAACTCAGCAGGCCAGGCAGCATCTATGGGGAAAAAGTACAGTCGACATTTTGGGCCAAAACCCCTTGGCAGCACTGGAGAAAAAAAGCTGAGGAGTAGATTTGAAAGGTGGAGGGGGAAGGGAGAGAGGAACACCAGGCGATAGGTGAAACTTGGAGGGGGAGGGACGAAACAAAGAGCTAGGAAGTTGATTGGTAAAAGAGACAGAAGGCCATAGAAGAAAAAAGGGGGCGGGGGGGAGCAGCAGAGGGAAGATGATGAGCAGGCAAGAGATAACATGAGAGAGGGACAAGGGGATGAGAAATGGTGGTGGGGTGGGGGTCGAGTGGAGGCATTACTGGAAGTCTGAGAAATTGATTTTCATGCCATCTAGTTGGAGGCTACCCAAACGGAATATAAGGTGGTGTTCCTCCAATCCAAGTGTGGCCTTATCCCAACAGTAGAGGCCATGATGTAAGGTGGCTGCTTTTGGCTTGTTCAGAATGGAAGCAAAGGCCTGCGGATTTTGTTAAACACATAAATAGAGTCTCGCATGTTTTATTAACAAAATCCTACACCCTCTCCTCATTGTTACCATCAAAAGGAGGTACAGGAGCCTGACGATAGACACCCAACGTTTCAGGAACAGCCTCTTCCTCCACCACCAGATTTCTGAATGGACAATGAACACATGAACACTATGTCAGTATTTTTTTCCTCTCCCTTTAACTACCTATTTAATTTTCTTTTTATACATACTACTTATTGTAGTTTCTAGTTTTAATTATTATGTATTGTAATGTACTGCTGCCACAAAACAACAAATTGTACGAAACTGCTAATGATCAACCATTTCTAGATGCCCAGAGTCTACTATGGAGTGTACAAAACAATGTAAGAGCAGAGAGGACCAAGGGAAGCCGATGGTCTATGATCCATGTACTGACCATTCCCGAATGAAAGAGTGTCCTTTAGGCTCGATCTCCTCCATTTGTTATGGATGAGCTCTACCTCATTAGCCTGATCCAATTTTGCAATATTTCGTACAAAGCTTTTGTTTTAATTCAACAAGTTTTGGGCAGAAAGTGCGTCTTTCACTGGGTTGCAGATTTTTCAGTTGCAGTTGATATTGGTCTCAGCACACATTCCTGGGAACAACCCACAGAGCACTGAGAACTTGCTGCACAGCTCGGAAGGATGTGCCTTGACGAAGACCACTGCATAGTTTTCTTGGCAAGTTCACGATGCAGGAGCATGTGGGTGATAATCTCATCCACGCTGCAGTCATCTTGAGAGCAGCATGGGGTAATAGCTGGAACTCCAGATCGTCACCGATAGGAGAAAGTCTTGGCACTTATCTGAAAGCTCTGGTGATGAGGCCATTGGTCAAACTTTGACAAGAAATGCAGGTAACCACCTAACAGAATCCGGCATCTTCTGTGGAAGTATCCTCAGGACATTTCATTGCAAGCAGCTCGCTTTGGCTGAGTGTTGAGCACTGCACAGCCCCCAGTACAGGACAAAGTGGTGAGGGGCTCACTGAAGCTTGGTGCAGCCTCTGCAAAGGCTCCACGGGAGAGGACCCTCCATCCATTGCACACTGAGCGGATAGAGCCCTTGTTACAATATCCCTGAAATATTGCTCGTGGAAAGTATGTGAATAAATACTGTACATTGATATGATGCTAATGCAGTCTTCCAAGTGCTGAAGTGACGTGCTGTATAACAACATATGAGTGTGGTGTATTTTATTGACTGCAAATATGAATAAAGTATATCTCGGAATGTAAATATTTTTTTGCCAAAGTTTAAATGGAGCCATTTACTTACCTTTTTGCAGAGTAATGTAATAAAACCTTGGTCTGGCGGAAGTGCTTCCCATCTTAAAACTCATTTCATGTTTGTATTCAAACCAGATTAACGTTGCTGTGTGAATGTGAGGGATCTGCTGACGACAAACCCTGTCTGTCAGTGTAAGCACCAGTCCATGGGAGAGTAACTATCCACATCCACCCTCACCATTTCTTAATTCCCTTCAATATTTAGTGGTGACCACCTGCTGTTTATAAGAAATAGTTTGGGACTCCAACCAGCAGAAGGGACGACATAGTCATTAATATTACACTACAGGGCATGGCTGTGGGTAACACTCAAACAGCCATTTGCTATTCATTGTTATGAATGAGCGAGTTTAGGAACTTCAAGCTCACACAGATAGAGGATGAAAGAAGTAGCATTATTTTAACCTTTCAGAAATGATTTGTACCAAGTTCGACATTATATCTACCCTGGAATTTATTGACATTAACCCATAAAAACAATCTAGTGGCATCTTGTGAGCTCTGAGACCGAAGGGTTCCTGTGCTTAACTCTTCATCAAAACAAAATGAGATGAAACAAATTGAGTTAATGGCATTCCCTGGCCTGGTGAGTACATTCACCATTTAGAACAGGAACAAAATTAACCCGAGGATGAAGGGAAAAAATAGATACCGTATGTAAAAAAAAATTAAATTATGCCAAAGGTGCATTTGTTATATAAACATTACCGGTCGTCTCGGAACGCTTCACGTATTGTAAAATGTGCCTGCTACACAGTAGGAGTGGGAAGCTCTTTGATTACACTCCAACTATTTTAGGCTCTATTGCACATAATGTTTGGGGAACAAGTCTGATCCTTGGCAAATTAAATGATTAAGTTGTTAAAAACAGCAGCAGTGTTGTTCGGATTACCCACACAGGCCGAACTGAAAGGAAAGTTAAACTTTCTGCTGCTCTAGGACAGAAGAATGGCAAAACAAACCCAGGCATGGGGCTGTTAAATAAAAGTGCTTGGATGCATCTCTTTTGGCACAATTTGCCAAGTAGCCCTATCCCAGCAGCCCAGTTGGCCTGAGTGATGACTCCATTCTGACCAAGCCTCAAAGCACCCATGGAGATTGAGATGAGCAAGTTTCTGTGCAGCAGAAAAATCGGGTTAATTTGTCGACCATAATTTAATGAAAATTAACTTTATTCATCACATGTACATTGAAACATACAAAGAAATGCAACAGATTAGATCAGTGAGGATTGTGCTGGGGACAGCCCACAAGTGTTGTCATGTTTCCGGTGCCAAAATAGCATGCCCACAACTCACTAATCCTAACCCTTACATCTTTGGACTGTGGGAAGATTCCAGAGCACCTGGTAGAAACCCACGCAGTCATGTGGAGAATGTACAAACTCCTTGCAAGGGGTGGCGGGACTTGAACCCTGACTGATGATTGATGACACTGTAAAGCGACTATGCTAACCGCTAGACTACATTACTGCCCCTTCCTGACTATACAAGCTAAAAACAAATAAATACTGTATTATTAACTCCTTATTCCAGCTCCAGCTCCTTATGTCTACTTTCAGTCTATCCTCTGGGCAAACTTAATCTCCTTACTCAGCACACTATCAGTGCTCCAGTTTGGAGCAGATGTATCAATAATACGAGTGACAAATTTGCATCCCATATCTCAACTCCTTTGCCATAATTTTCACATAACATCTTAATGCTTGAACATCCGCTTTGGGTGCAGATGAAGCCAGTTTATCACCACCTACCCCCTTGGCTCATAGCTTTTTTAAACCAGAGCTCTGTGTTGTTTATTCTTGTGTATATCAAGATCTGATAGAATTACATATGAAAAGGAAAGCTGAGTTAAAATTAGGTTTTCACATTAAATAATTATGACTTTAAGGATCTTCTGCCTCTACAATGATGTGGGTCTCTTTTTTTTGATTAACTGGCCTATTTGCAGGCAGTAATTTGCACTGCCTTTGATTACATTAAATTTCTCAAGTCAGGAGCTGACATTAGATTCCCTGCAAGCTCTAAAGGGAATCATTTTAAAATTAGCCTCCTTTAAAAAAGCACCTCTTCTCCTATTGACAACTCTAATGATACTACTGTTACCATTATAACATGCCATTGTTAACACGATTCAATTAGATTACTGGCTTACAGATGGCAGATAGAGGGATTATTTCAGTTTATGGGTGCCTTTTTGAATATGTTGTCTTGCAGTCTTGCGATACAGATTTACAGACTGCAGTGAAGGGCTGTGGGATGAAGAACGAATCGCAGCCTCTCCAAATCAATTACCAATGCATTGATACAAATGATGCATTGATTAGTCCTTGTGATTGGTTTAAAATGGGAGAGTTGCTTGAATACAAAGTCTTGTCCCACATTGTGTATGGTGAGGCCATAAAGGGGTCTCTGTGACTGATTCTGAAACGGGATTCACTGACCTTTAGCAATTTAATGAGGAGGGTGGTCACTGATTGGATAAATGCGTCTCAGATTCATTTCCAAATTTTAACATCAATTTATATGCCTTCCAGGGAAATGATGTCTACTTCACTGAGTCATAATAGAACCAATGACTTCACTGTAAAGTATTTAATGGTATTAGTTTCAGAATATTCATTATAACACAGTTAGTGAAATCATACATTATTGCCTAATTTATTCTACATGACCAGTTTCATTAGGTATGTGATTTAGACAAAGTATCAATCTACGCCTCTGGGGAAGGCAGCGTGGGAAGGGGAAATGGGAGAACAGAGGAGGAAGAACATGCTGTGAGTGTTACTATCAAGGATGACAGTTTCCCATTGTTCTCATAAAGGTATTGGCAAGTCCTTGTACATCTGCAGTCTGCGTGTGAAGATGTTGTTAGCGAGGAATTTGAGTCAACAGCACTGATGGAGCATCAAAGATTTAGAGTCATTTCAGAATGATCCCCATTCCTATTTCCCTCTCTCACCTTCTTTGCCCATCACCTCCCTCTGGTGCTCCCCCTCCTTTTCTTTCTTCCATGGCCTTTTATCCTCTCCTATCAGACTCCCCCTTCTCCAGCCCTTTATCTCCTTCACCTATCAACTTCCCAGCTCTTTACTTCACCCTTCCCCCTCTCCCAGTTTCACCTATCACCTATAACCTTGTATCTCTTCTTCCCCTCCCCCCACCTTCTTACTCTGACTTCTGATCCATTTCTTCTCCAGTCCTGATGAAGGGTTTCGGCCTGAAACGTCAACGGTTTGCACTTTTCCACAGATGCTGCCTGGCCTGCTGAGTTTCTCCAGCATTTTGTCTGTGTTGCAAGAAATTGCAGAGTTGTGGACATGGCTCAGCCCATCATGAAATGAAGCCTCCTCTCCAAAGACTCTGTCCACACATTCACCTGCCTCAGGAAAGAATCCAACATAACCAAAGATCCACCTCACCTCAGCCATCCTCTTTTTGCCCCTTTTCCTTAATGCATATACTGTACCACATCAAACATCCCACCTCTCCCGAAAGTTCCGGGAGTCTCCCACATATCGATAGTGGCTCCCTGACAACCGGTAATTATATACAATATCCCGGAAATAGATTTTTTGAGAGGGGGAGGGAGAGGGAGAGTGAGCATCCTGATTGGTCTCTCTTCGTGCTAAGAGTGGCCCCCAACCACTGGGCCGTGAGGAAACAATATGATTTGGCGATATGACTCAGCTGCACCTTTCCTCATTCCCTGTCACACACTGTTGAATTTTAACGCACGCGAGGTCATCAGTGACCCAAGACGTGCAAAGCAATGGGTCCGTGACCCATTTGTGAATGTCCCCAGTGAATCATCCATGTCAGCGCGGGAATCAACTCCTCGAGCTTGAAATGACGGTGGGCTGAAAAGTATGTTTGACATAACATCTCTGCCGGCATTCTGAATCAAAGTCAAGGCTGAATATCCTGAGATAGCCACGAAAGCACTGAAAACGTTGCATCCATTTCCAACATATTTCTGCGAAGCGGAGTTTTCTGCAATGAATGCAACGAAAACTAAATTGCGGAATAGACTGGACATAAGGAACAGCCTTCGAGTATCGCTGTCTCCCATCACCCCTCGATAGGACCGTATTGTTGCAGGAAAACAAGCCCAGAGCTCCCACTGATTCAGCGATATTGGTGTGTTGCAATGATTTTATATGTGCATACGAGGAAAATATGCGCTGTATGTTTAATATCCAAACGTTACTTAAAATGTTATGATGCTATTGACTTATAAGTGACTTATAATTCAGTGGTCCCCAACCTCCGGGCCACGAAGAATACAGCGGTACAGCGGTTGCCGGAACGCACCCAGCACATCTTTAAGAAAAAAGCCGAAATAAACAAGCTAATTAATTAGGTGCTGCCTGGCACGTAATCAATTAGCTTGCTTATTTCGGCTTTTTTCTTAACGATGCGCTGGGTGCGTTCTGGCTACCGCTGTACCACTGCATTCTTCGCGGCCCGGAGGTTTGGGACCACTGTTACAATTGACTTATCACTACATTCATGTGAGGAAAATATACGCTGTGTGTTTAATATTAGATAAACCCCTTTAGAAACAAAATTGAGTGTATTAGCCACTTACAAGTAACTTATAGTTGACTTATTACCTATATTCCGGTGCTGTTTAACACCTACACACCGCCCCCCCAGGTCCGCCGGTCAGCAAGAATATTGTCAATATTAAACCGGTCTGCGGTGCAAAAAAGGTTGGGGACCCCTGATTTAAACCAGCTAGCTAGCTGCCAAGGAGCTATGCTGTTGATGTCCTACATGATGAAGCCAAACTCTCTGTAGACTTTCTTGAAGTTGTAATAGAATAAACATGATAATATAATATAAGTACATATTTTAATGTCACATTTGCTGCGTATACCCAACTTGGTTTACAGAGTAGACAAAATCACTAAACAAAGTATTACATACACCCTTGGAAGTCGAGGGGCCGTGGGAAATGGGGTTGCGGGGGGCCCTGAAGTGGTGGTGCTACCTCCCTGAAATGAGTTTTTGCAGGGTGGGATGTCTGCCACATGTTATTATACATAAGACTCCAGAACAGACCTCTCATACAATGAAGGTGAACTCTTGATCTCACTGTCAACCTCTTTGTGAGAACTCGCACCTTATGGTCTATTTGCACTGCACGTTTTCTGTAATGGTACCACCACATTCTGCATTCTATTATTGGTCTTCCCTTTGTACCACCTCAAAGTACTTATGTATGGAATAATCTGTCTGGATGCCTTGCAGAACAAAGTGCTCACTGTACCTCAATACCTGTGATGTTAATAAGCTAATTTACTAATTTAGCAAGATTTTAGGAAGTCACATTTTGGCTTGCTGTAAAAGAAATCAGAGAATGCTAAAATCACTCATCAGGTCAGGCAGCACCTGTGGAGAGAGAGAAACAGAGTGAACGTTTTGGGTCAACACTGATTTGCCACATTTACGTTGCGTGATAGCGATGCCAGTAATGGTCAAGGGTCTGTTGTTAAACTATTTTTTTCAGAGGAGTAATATATATGAAATTACAATATAGGTTTTTGATGTTGCTGAGGGCTTGCAACTTCTTTATCCAGGAATTGTGAACGGATCAGGACATCAAGCAGTTATTAGTGGACAGATCCACCTCTAGGTCATTGATGAAGTAATTGAGAAGAGATGGCCAATAACTCCTTTGCTGACAATTTGTAGCTGAGTTGAATGCTCTCTATTTCTGAGAATGCTCCCAAGACCTGAGTTACAAGGAGAGACTGGGCTGGATAGGACTTTGTCTGTTTCGGTGAAGAAGACTAAAGGGTGGGGTGGAATGACCTTTTAGAGATGTATAAAATCATGAGGGGCATAGATAAGGTGAAGTCTTTTTTTTCAAGAGAAGAGAAATCAAAATTAGGTAGCACAAGATTAGGGTGAGAAGAGGAGTAACAACATTGAAAAGGCTCTTGGAAAAGGACATGGACAAAAAAGGTTTAGACAGGAGTGGAGCGAATGAGATTAGCTTAGTTGGGCATTATTTTGATTGGCAAGGACAATTTGTCCAAAGAGCCTGTTTCCATGTTTTTTTTACTCTGTGAAGTACCACTCCATGCACTGGATCCCCATAATCTTCATTTTTATTCGGGCTCCTTTGTACAACACTCATTTGGAGATAGATGCTAGCTCCAATGACAGGACCAAGGCTGCGATACCTTACTTTTCACACTCATGAGCTGGCTTCCACAAACACCATCAGAAAAGGAGTGAGAGGAAAATGGAAGAGCCAGAGAGAAAGGGGGCAGAAGGAAAAGGTCTTTGAGCAGCTGTGATATTAAAACAATAAAAGCAGAATTTTTTGGAAATAAATGTCAAGGATAGTGAGCAACTGAAAACTTAATATTTCAAGCTTTTAGGTTTCATGATTTAAGACAGGTTTGGATAGGTGTAAGGACTATGGAGGGCTATGGTCCAGGTGCAGGTCAATGGGACTTGGCCGAATAATTGCTAGGCACAGACTAGATGGGCCAAATGACCTGTTTCTGTGCTGTAGTGCTCTATGATTCTAAAGGTTCTGCTAATGTTTCGGATGGAAATCATGTCATAAAATCATGAGGCATAGAAACAGATTCCACCGAGTCCACAGTGACCATCAAGTTATACTGACCCCGCCTTATTCTCACCACACTCCCATCAATTCTCACCCCCAATCTCAAGATTCTCCCACCCACCTACAAAGAAGGAGCGCCCGGGGAAACCTCATGCTGACCCAGGGAGAATGTGCAAACTCCATATGCAGCCAACACTGCAGGTCAGGACTGAACCTGAATCACTGCAGTTCTTCTACCAGCTACAACACAGTGCAATCCTGATCAGACCTGCAGAATAGCCATTCCTGGAACGTTGCTGTTTGACACACTACCTGACAGCTCTTTTCCCAAATGCATAGGTCAAAGTTTTGTCCTTATAATCTTTTATGTAACACATGTAAAATGCTGGAGGAACTCAGCAGGTTATGCAGCGACTGTGGAAAAGAGTTAACAGTCAATGTTTCGGGCCAAGACCCTTCTCCAAGACTGTTTACTCTTTTACGTAGATGCTGCCTGGCCTCCTGAGTTCCTCCAGCATTTTATGTGTGTGGCTTTGGATTTCCAACATCTAGAGATTTTTTCGTGCTTGTGCCTTATTTATGAGAGTTGTTTTGCCTGATGTATTTAAGTATGATCCTAAAATTCTAACGGAAGTATAAACATGACAAATTAAAGTAATTCAGATGCTATATTGGACATAATGATTTCACTCTCATCATTTTAATTAAGATAAATATTCATGCTTCTTCATGCTAGTTTGCACTTGTTCATGTAAGATACAGCGGGGAGCTTCCCTGTTAACCAACCTGGTGAAGGCACTAGCTACACTTCACTGGGAAGTTGTTGTGCTGTAGTTGGTTTCCATAGCTCTCTGGAACAGGAATGAGTAAAGCCAGACTGGACTGCTAATCCCAACAATCACCGAGTGAACATTGAATTCTCCTGTTTCAGGTAACCAGTTCCCCACACACCACGCCGCCCCCACTGCTCTCTCCTTCTAATGCCCACCCCAGTCTCCCATGACCCTTTCTTTAACCCTTCCTCCACTCCCACCATTTGCTCATCACCTCACACACTCCTCCCATACCCCTAAGGTTCCCATCTGCCAGCCCCACCTCCCTTATTTGGTTCCATGGCGCCACCGTCCTCTCCTATCGGATTCCATCCGCAGCAGCCCTTGGTGCCTCTACCTGGTAGCACCCAGCTTCTGCCACTGTTTCCTCTCTCCACTCCTCCATCTGCCTATCATTCCCCCTCATCTGCATTCATGGTTACTTGCTAACTTCTGTTTCACCCCTTCCTTTCCTTTCTTTATGTGGGCTGTCTCCCCTCTCCCTTTCAGTCCAGATGAAGGCCGAAAGATCGACTGTCCACTTCCCTCCACCATGTTCCTCCAGCACTTTGTTTCTGTGACTACTAGGCCAAGTCAGGACATCAACATAGACTGAGATATTCTCTGTGCTTTGAATATGTCTTGTATCATTATACAAAGATCAGCTATTTGGCTAAAGCAAGCTGAAGACTGTGGATATTGTGAAAAGGTAACCCCAGCGAGATCCAATGACAGGGTGAAAATGTTTTTCAAAACTTGGTCGAGACAGGAATTCACATCTGTTTTTACTCTGGTAACAACTTAAAAGTAATACTGCTCAATCTATGCAAAATGGTGAAAGACTTCAGCAAGTCAGGCAACATCAATGGAGGGGAATAAACTATCGGCATTTCAGGCCGAGACCCTTCATCAGGCCGACCCTGTTTTCTGCTGTCCTGTATATTCTGGCTCCTGAACCACTATTATCTATCTCTCCTTGTGTCTGCAATTTCTCACCAATGTCAAAGGCAAAGGCATGGAACAGGTCTTCTAGCCTGTCACAACACACTAAGTGCTGGAGGAACTCAGCAGGTCAGGCAACATCCATGGAAGGGAATAAACAGTCAATGTTTCAGGTCAAGACCCTTCATCAGGACCGAGTTCCTCCAGTATTTTGAGTGTTGCTCTGGATTTCCAGCACCAGCAGAATCCCTTGTGTTTATACTTCTAGCCTGTTGGATGCTTGCCATCCATAATGTACCATTTACACAAATCCTGCACTAATCTCAATTTTACTTAAGTCTTTTCACTTTCCCATTACTCTGTCACCCCTCCCCCACCATTCCAACACTCACCTACGCACTCTGGGTAACTTACAGCTGGGAATTAATCTATTGGCCCCTATGTCTTCAAGACAGAGGCAACCTAGCTATTGGTTAACACAAAATATCCTGCGGATACTGGACACCTTCAGGAACACACAGTGTACTTGAGGAGCTCAGCAAGTCAGGCTGCATCTATGGAGAGGAGTAACCGTCATTTCAGGCTGAGACCTAAATTAAAACAAAATGCTTAATGGGGTTGTTTCTTTGGCTACTAAGCGACTCCAGGTGAAGCAGCAATTCACTTGCGCCCAGTCTAGCGTACTCCAATCGGTGTTCACACTGTGGCCTCCTCTACAATGCCGAAATCAAATTCACATGAGGTGATTGGTTCTTGGCCTGAAACTTTGACTGTTTATTCCCCTCCATAGATGTGCCAGACTTGAGGAGATCCTCAGCATTTTCTGTGTATTGCTCAAGATCATCAACATGTGCAGAATCTCTTGCGTCTTGTCACCACGGTTCGGACGTGGCCCAAGTGCAGAGTGAGAGACACCGAAGCAGGTCGATGGTTCACAGACTTTAATACAAAGAGTGTCAAAGGGAAAATAAAACAATAAAAACTACGCCAAACAGGGCCGTTAACTAAAACTCTCAAGGGAAAACGAAGCTTACACTGTGGCTGAAAAGAACATCTAAACATTAAATGATTACTGCTAGTCTTCAGAGTCAGTTGATTTGAAAGTCCAATATCTCAACGAAGCATTGCTATGCTCTGTCCAAGTCTCGACAAGCACCACGACGACAAGAATGGAGTTAAATACTATCACGATTAAATAATAATTACCTGACACTTGCAAATTCACAAGCACAATTGCCATATCTACTGCACTGCCAAATCCATGGTTGTGACAGTGCCTCTTCCATTGCTCCAGCTGGGTCTAGTTCCTTGAGATCTCAGATTCTTTCAACGTCATGTTGCTGGATATTAATAACCACTATCAAAATCTCAGGACTGATGCCTGGAAAGCCATTATTTCTTCAGGATACTGCCACCAGACATCAAATCATGTGTCATATAGGACAGTGATAATAATCTGGATCTCCATGTCACAACTTGTAAGATTGCAATGGGCACACGTAACTGTTTCAGTGTTAGCATAAGTTTCATTTTTGTTATAGCCGAAGCACAGAGCTTGGAGCCCATTTCTACATTGTGCTTTAATCCTGTGACATGTATGGTACAGGTCTCCCAACTCTACTTGCGATTCTGTGAAACACAGAATCCGGCATCATTGTGTACAAGAAGGGCCAGATGTTGTCTCGACCTCCTGAGAAGACTGAGGTCATTTGGAGTATGCAGGCCTCTTCTTCACATGTTCTACCAGACTCTTGTTGCCAGTACAACCTTCTATGAGGCAGTGTGCTGGAGAAATGGCATCAACACGGGCCAATAAGCTGATTAGAAAGGCTGACTCTGTTATAGGAGTCAAACTGGACACACTGGAGGCTGTGGTAGAACAAAGGACCCTCCAGGAAATCCTGGCAATTCTGGACAATGTTTCTAACCCTCTGCATGCCGCCTTGGCTGAACAGAGGAGCACTTTCAGTAATAGACTAAGATAACTGCACACTAAATGAGGTCATTCTTACTCTCGGCCATTAGGCTCTAAAATGAGTCAACTGATAGCCGGTGAAGTTATGACTCCCTCCTGTTAGACTGTTATTGACCTCTGTTTACCGTAACTCTATTTAAGCTCTGATTAGCTCTGTTTTACCACACCCAGCTATGGTAGACACCCTGTTCAGTACTACCATCACATGGTATCCTCAATAGCCAAGTGTGGTAAACAGAGCTAATCTGAGCTTAAATAGAGTTCTAATAAACAGAGGTCAATAACAGACTAACAGGAGGGAGTCAAAACTTCCCTGCCTATCAGTTGACTCATTTTAGAGCCGAATGGTCGAGGGTAAGAATGACCTCATTTAGTACGCAGTTGTCTTAGTCTATGGTGTGAAAGCCCACCTATCTCTGTACAATATTGCAGTAATTCATGCACTATCATCTTACCAGTGTGACTTGGAAGTCTTGTAAATCTTGTAATCTTTGATTTGTAACTCTTGTGTATCTTATAACATTTTTTATTCTTTCTTTCTTCTCTTCCCGTATTTGTACATTTGTGCACTTGTGACATAGTAATTTCTTTCAGGATCAATAAAGTATCTATTTTATTTATCTATCTATCTATAAATTGCAGACTTCTATCCTCCTGCATGGTACCATTTTATAAAGTGGAAGACCTGAACTGTTCAACGGTACTCTGCCTCTTTGTTGTAAATTAACAGATCTGAACAGATCCAACTCTACTATACTGTCCACTGTGTGATAAGCGTGAGGTCTACTGCCTTCTAGTGGTATAGAATATAGTATATGCAAAAAAAAATTTGGTTGAGCTTGTTTTGAGGAAGCATCCAAGAAGGTTGATGTCGGTAGGGTGGTGGATGTTGTGTATGTAGTCTTTAGTTTGTCAAGATCCTACATGAAAAACTGATCCGGAAGGTGAAGTAACACTGGATCAAAGGTGAACTGGCTAATTGGATCAGACATTAGCTAGAGGCAGAAGTCAAAGGATGGTGATAGACATAGACATAGAATAGTACAGCACAGTACAGGCCCTTCGGCCCACAATGTTGTGCCGAGCCTAAAACCCTGCCTCCTATATAAGCCCCCAACTTAAATTCCTCCATATGCCTATCTGGTAGTCTCTTAAACTTCACTAGTGTATCTTCCTCCACCACTGACTCAGGCAGTGCATTCCACACACCAGCCACTCTTTGAGTAAAAAACTTTCCTCTAATATCCCCCTTGAACTTCTCACCCCTTACCTTAAAGCCATGTCCTCTTGTATTGAGCAGTGGTGCCCTGCGGAAGAAGCGCTGGCTATCCACTTTATCTATTCCTCTTATTATCTTGTACACCTCTGTCATGTCTCCTCTCATCCTCCTTCTCTCCAAAGAGTAAAGCCCTAGCTCCCTTAATCTCTGATCATAATCCATACCCTCTAAACCAGGCAGCATCCTGGTAAATCTCCGCTGTACCCTTTCCAATGCTTCCACATCCTTCCTATAGTGAGGTGACCAGAACTGGACACAGTACTCCAAGTGTGGCCTAACCAGAGTTTTATAGAGCTGCATCATCACATCGCGACTCTTAAACTCTATCCCTCGACTTATGGAAGCTAACACCCCAAAAGCTTTCTTAACTACCCTATCTACCTGTGAGGCAACTTTCAGGGATCTGTGGACAAGTACACAGATGATGGAAGGATGCTTTCCTGATTGACCTGTGACCAGTGTCTACCACTGGGATCAGTGCTGGGACTGTTGTTGTCGTGTGGGGTATATTAATGACTTGAGCAGAAAACTAGGAGGTATGATCAGTAAGTTTGCTGGTGACGTGTAAGTTGATAGTGCTAATGATTTAGGAAGCAGAGTTGTCTGAAAGGTAGATCAGGTGAAAACTGAAACAGAGCAATGACAGATGGAACTTAATCCTGACAAATGCAAAGTGATGCATTTGGGTAGGTCAGATACAGTAAGTGGTAGGGTGCTCAGGAATTTGGGGGCTGAGTTTCCTGAAAGCAACAACACAGAAAGATAGGGTGGTGAAGGTGGAATGTGGCATGCTTGCCTTCATAGGTCAAGTCACAGAATTTGAGAGTTGGAATCTTGTGCTACAACATTTTAAAAACACTGGTTAGTTTGCATTTGGAGTATTGTGTTCAGTTCTGTTCGCCAGTCTATGGGAAATGTGTGCCTAATTGGAGAGAATGCAAAGGCGGATCACCAGGATATTGCCTGGATTAGACTTTAGCTATGAGGACAGACTGGCTGGGCTTGTTTTCTGGAATGAGGGAGGCAGGAGGTGACCTGATAGATATAAATAAAATTTTAAGTGGTTTAGATTAGGTGGGGGTGGGGTGGTATCAAAAACAAAAATGCACAAAGGAGAGGAAGAAGTTTTAAAGGGGATCTGGAGGGCAAGATGTCAAACAGAAAATGTAAGGGTTACAAGAACAGACAAAATCTGAGCGGTAATATTGAATTATTTTGCCACAGAACCAACCACAACTCAAGCTAAGTTGTCCAGAAAACCTACAACAATGATATTTGCCTGACAATGTGGAAATTATCCATGTATGACCAAATAAAAATAAGTACAACACATCTAATCCAAACTTTACAATTCAATCAATCAACTCCAAAATGGTAACTTTTTGAGATGATTGAAGTTATTGGTTGTCAGTCATCTCAGTCCCAGGAATTGGCTGCAAGAGCAGAGGCAATGATTTTCCCAAAGGCTGGGAATCCTGTGCACATTGAATCCATGAATGGACATTGCTCAAATGATCTCCCACAGTACCCTAAGAATCTGAATGGAAATAAGATTTTACAAAAATCCTCTGTGCTTACATTCACAATTATTTTAAAATTTAGCTTTCCTTTCCCAACATGGTTACCAGTGGAGATTGCAGCCCATAAACTGCTCCACAGTGACACCAAGTGGCCACTGTGCTCATTCCTTTACAGTTATGAGATCAACATTTACTCTCCCACCCTCTCTTAAAAGCAGTAAGACTTTGTATCTGGGTAGCACCATTTCACATAATAATGCAGTGTATGTACCATTCACTACATAAACCTAAAAAATCTGGATAATTCAGAGTTATCAGATAAAAATTGACATAGTGATCAAATTGATCATCACTCAAGAAGAAAGGTTTTAAAAGTCTCTTTAAAGAGATAAAAGAAGAAATGTGAGATGAAATTGGGGAAGAAATTGTCGAGCACAAGACTAGTTGACTTGACTTGAGCATGAGCTAAGTGTATTGTGAATGAATGAAATATTTAATGCTTTAATTTGAAACCCAGTGGAAATCCTTATGCATATCTCTCCGGGAGTTCTGATTTGACCAAACTCCATGTGGTTGAGAAGTTCTTTGCTGTACTAATCAGGCATGCCTTCATTGTGTTGGACCTAGGAGAGTTTGGTCTGGTGTCGATTGCAATGCCGGTAAACCTTCTGCCTTTGAGCCATGGTTAGCAAAACTTCACCCCATATCTGCCTGAATGCTGCAAGCATTAAACTTCTATTAAAATCTTTAATTGTCCATTTCAGAAAACTGAACAAAATACAATATAAACATGTAAATTGGAACATTGAGCTGTATCTTGCTGGAAATAGCATGGTAACAAAAGAGTGGACTGTCTCCTGCATGCAACCTCCCCAGCAGTTTCAGAGGATGAAGTGGTGGGGAGAACGAGGAGCTCCCAGAACTTGCTGATGATTAAAAATGCTGCAGATGCCAGATACCAGAAATAAAAACAGTAATTGCTGGAAATCCCCAGCAAGTCAGGCCGCATCTGTAGAAAGAGATAAAGGGTTAACACATCATTCTGAAAGGTCTCCGATCTGAAGCGTTCATTCTCTTTCTTTCTCCGCAGAAGCTTCCTGACCTGCTGAGCTTTGTCAGCATCTTCGGTTGTCTGTTGACATAAAAACAGAGAATGCTAGCAATTCTCAGCACATCACGTAGCACCTGCAGGGAGAGAAGCAGAAACCATAAGATTTAAGGCATCCGTTAGTCTTGCGAGACCACGGATCTGTGCCTGGAAAGTCTTCACTCTCCAGGGCGCAGGCCTGGACAAGATTGTATGGAAGACCAGCAGTTGCCCATGCTGCAAGTCTCCTCTCTCCACGACACCAATGTTGTCCAAGGGAGGGGCACGAGGGCTGATACAGCTTGGCACTGGTTTCATCGCAGAGCAATATGTGATTAAGTGCCTTGCTCAAGGACACAACACGTTCCCTCGGCTGGGGTTCGAACTCACAACCTTCAGGTCGCTAGTCCAATGCCTTAACCACTTTGCGACGTGCCCACACCATAGGATATAGGAGCAGAATTTGGACATTCAGCCAATTAAATCCCTCCCCATCATTCAGTCAAGGCTTAGTTTTTAACCCTATTCTCTTGCCTTCTGCTTGTAACCCTTATCCCCAATAAAGAACCTATCAGTCTCTGCCTTCAATGCACCCAATGACTTGGCCTCCACAGCCCTCTGCGATAATGAACTACATAATTTGCCACCCTCTGGCTGAAGAAATTCCTCGTCATCTCAATTTTAAAGGTATTCTGAGGCTATGCCCACAGATCCTGAACTCTCCTACGAATGGAAACATCCTCGCCACGTTCATTCTATCCAGACCTTTCAGTATCTCGTAGGTTTCAATGAGGACACTGCTCATCCTTCTGAACTCAGTCAAGTACAGGCATAGAAACACTAAATGCTACTCAAAGTTGACTTTTCTACTCAACGGTCCTGTGCCTGACCCGTTTCAAGGAATGAAGACCTAGTCTGGCCAACATCTCTCTATAACCTCTAGCCCTGGCAACAACGAAGTGGTGAGTAAATGCCCTGATGTAGTGAGAAAAGGGTCTTCTCTGTGCAGTATAATGAGTGGACCCACATGGCTTATTGGGCAAACACATCAGTAATGAGCTTAATATTGTCACTGATGTTGTCCTATTTCAAAGATATTCTGACCTCCTACAGGCACACTGTGTCTGCTGGAGTTTCTGAGGCTTCTGGATATCGAGGGTTCAGTCAGTATTGATAACAGTTAACAATGGGGAAAGAAGTTCTGTCGACATCGTGATGGAGATCCCAGCGTAAGGCGTGGAGGAGTGGCAAAGTATGGATAGAGTGTAGAAGGAAGGCACAATAGGCAGCTGTGAAGGTTGATGTCTAGTTCTGCAAAGGGCTTCACGTCCTGAAGTAATCAGTTCAGGGTGCATCTTTGACCGCCATATCCTACCGCCTGCACGCTGGGCTGCGGCCGCTCCGTGACTCAGCCATGATCAATCACAATCAATAGAGGCTGACACCTTACTGTCATGTACTCCACCAGGCTCTGCCCATCTCACAGGTCACCCACCATGTAGTTCAGCAGCAATGACAGCTGCAGCCAACCAACTAACGCCAAAATGGCACTGAGCCACAACCTCAATTTTAGTTGATTTTTCGTAGTTTTTTAGGTTCATAGGGATGGTTTAGGGGAAAAGAAGAGATTTAGTGGTCATGTTAGGGTTTAGGGACAGGAAATTAGAGGATAAGTGGGAGCCTAAGTCTCTGCTCTATGTTCAAAGGCCAGCGATATGGACATCAGCCAGATGTCGGGCTGGCAGGCCAGCACAGATGAGGGCTGATGACCCCGACCCCACCCACTCCCAGGGTCAGCGAGTTGTTTGCCAACACAAATGATGCACTTCATTATATGTTCTGACGTAGCTGTGATAAATAGACTTGAATCTTGAACTGTAGGGCTGTCACTGTCACACCAGTGTCTTTCCTGCAGGAGAAGGTGAGGAAAAACTGGAGGTGCCAGGAGAGTGCAGTGCAGCCAGATGCAATGTATGCCTTGGGGGAAACAGTGCTGACTATTGAAGGGGTTGGGGGTGGCTCATGCCATGGCTGAGAATATTGCTAAAAGCAGGGCTGAGTCATCTGAAGAAGGTATTGCATCTAATCGTCCCATTAAATCCCACCCCACCCCATCAATCACTCTCTTCTCATATGCAGGCTGCTGGAGATAGGAGGTGAGGTCTTATTTACCCCATCCTTCTCGCTACACCTTACCCTTAATCCTTTCAGATGCCAAAGAACAGTGAGCTGCCCAGCCAGCATGAGAAGATTATGGCAGCAGAGGTGGTATATATGCACTGCAAATTAATTGCACCCTTGCAACACCATTACAGATAAATGCAGAGCTGAGCACAGAGGTGGGATCTACACATGGTTTGACACCAGGGATAGTTGCGACATGACTGGTGTCGGGGAAGGTATTGAGTAAGTGTCAGA
This sequence comes from Mobula hypostoma, assembly GCF_963921235.1. Lineage (NCBI taxonomy): Eukaryota > Metazoa > Chordata > Chondrichthyes > Myliobatiformes > Myliobatidae > Mobula > Mobula hypostoma. The sequence goes on along the minus strand of NC_086102.1, from coordinate 120,091,656 downwards.
TACTGGAGGACTTAGAATTTTTAAAGCCAGTTCCACTGAGGTTCAGGTGGAAAGACTCTTGGATGGTTGTGGAATAAGCTGGGTCTACTATTCTCTGACCTTTATACATCTACTGTTATGTATGTTCTTACAGTATGACAACAACTGCAATGCAAAGACACCTACTAGGCTGACATGCTCAGAGTGAAACTTCTTTCTTGCAATTTCTCTTTGCCTTTTGTTTATTTTTCATCTTCTCGTGGCAATTTTACCCAATGATCTGATATCCTGAGAAACAATTTCACAGTGTATAAGCAGAGACGTTTTGCAAAATTTCTAGAGGGAGAAATGCAGGCTAAAGTGCAAGAAGTGAGCAAAAGTGCAGAAAAAATTGGCTGCATTAAAAGCAACGTTATATGTAAGATTGTTTGCAACACTTCAAGTAACAGTGAGGTGGGTTTGAAAAATGTTCTTTTGTTACATGGGTGTTGATGCAGCTATAAATAGCAAAATGACTAAGCCATTTTTGAACCTTGTCTTATCAGGGAACTGACTTAACTGTACAATATGACTGCCTGAGTTATAGACATCTCTGCATATGAATGAGCTCCCAGAATATTATTAAATTCAAATGTCTGATTACATACATATGTACATTTCTTGAAATGACAAAATGTTTCTGCTCTCTCTCTCTCTTTCTTTCTCACTCTTTCATTTTTTTAGTAATTGCTCTTCCTTGTCAGCCTCATGTGGTTCTGATGCCATTCATTACCATACTGTGGAAGTAAGGTCTTTTTTTATGTGCCATACTCTGCCAGAGCCTCGGCGACCACTTTTTCAAGTGGTTGCCTTGGAGGAAAGATTCTGTGAGTGGTCCCCCACGTCCTTCTCACAGCGCAGTGTTTTTTTTTATGAGGCCAAGTTGCGAGCTCGACACTCAACCCGTGACGGATGGAAAGCGTGCCCGAGAGTGGCCCGACTGGATACGAAAAGATGGCAAAAGAATAAATCAAGGAAGGTAGTGCACCCGTGGCTGACAAGAGAAATTAGGGATAGTATCAATTCCAAAGAAGTAGCATACAAATTAGCCAGAGAAAGTGGCTCACCTGAGGACTGGGAGAAATTCAGAGTTCAGCAGAGGAGGACAAAGGGCTTAATTAGGAAGGGGAAAAAAGATTATGAGAGAAAACTGGCAGAGAACATAAAAACGGACTGTAAAAGCTTTTATAGATATGTAAAAAGGAAAAGACTGATAAAGACAAATGTAGGTCCCCTGCAAACAGAAACAGGTGAATTGATTATGGGGAGCAAGGACATGGCAGACCAATTGAATAATTACTTTGGTTCTGTCTTCACTAAGGAGGACATAAATAATCTTCCAGAAATAGTAAGGGACAGAGGGTCCAGTGAGATGGAGGAACTGAGCGAAATACATGTTAGTAGGGAAGTGGTGTTAGGTAAATTGAAGGGATTGAAGGCAGATAAATCCCCAGGGCCAGATGGTCTGCATCCCAGAGTGCTTAAGGAAGTGGCCCAAGAAATAGTGGATGCATTAGTGATAATTTTTCAAAACTCGTTAGATTCTGGACTAGTTCCTGAGGATTGGAGGGTGGCTAATGTAACCCCACTTTTTAAAAAAGGAGGGAGAGAGAAACCGGGGAATTATAGGCCGGTTAGCCTAACGTCGGTGGTGGGGAAACTGCTGGAGTCAGTTATCAAGGATGTGATAACAGCACATTTGGAAAGCGGTGAAATGATCGGACAAAGTCAGCATGGATTTGTGAAAGGAAAATCATGTCTGACGAATCTCATAGAATTTTTTGAGGATGTAACTAGTAGAGTGGATAGGGGAGAACCAGTGGATGTGGTATATTTGGATTTTCAAAAGGCTTTTGACAAGGTCCCACATAGGAGATTAGTGTGCAAACTTAAAGCACACGGTATTGGGGGTAAGGTATTGGTGTGGGTGGAGAATTGGTTAGCAGACAGGAAGCAAAGAGTGGGAATAAACGGGACCTTTTCAGAATGGCAGGCGGTGACTAGTGGGGTACCGCAAGGCTCAGTGCTGGGACCCCAGTTGTTTACAATATATATTAATGACTTGGATGAGGGAATTAAATGCAGCATCTCCAAGTTTGCGGATGACACGAAGCTGGGTGGCAGTGTTAGCAGTGAGGAGGATGCTAAGAGGATGCAGGGTGACTTGGATAGGTTGGGTGAGTGGGCAAACTCATGGCAGATGCAATTTAATGTGGATAAATGTGAAGTTATCCACTTTGGTGGCAAAAATAGGAAAACAGATTATTATCTGAATGGTGGCCGATTAGGAAAAGGGGAGGTGCAACGAGACCTGGGTGTCATTATACACCAGTCATTGAAAGTGGGCATGCAGGTACAGCAGGCGGTGAAAAAGGCGAACGGTATGCTGGCATTTATAGCGAGAGGATTCGAGTACAGGAGCAGGGAGGTACTACTGCAGTTGTACAAGGCCTTGGTGAGACCACACCTGGAGTATTGTGTGCAGTTTTGGTCCCCTAATCTGAGGAAAGACATCTTTGCCATAGAGGGAGTACAAAGAAGGTTCACCAGATTGATTCCTGGGATGGCAGGTCTTTCATATGAAGAAAGACTGGATGAACTGGGCTTGTACTCGTTGGAATTTAGAAGATTGAGGGGGGATCTGATTGAAACGTATAAGATCCTAAAGGGATTGGACAGGCTAGATGCAGGAAGATTGTTCCCGATGTTGGGGAGGTCTAGAACGAGGGGTCACAGTTTGAGGATAGGGGGGAAGCCTTTTAGGACCGAGGTTAGGAAAAACTTCTTCACACAGAGAGTGGTGAATCTGTGGAATTCTCTGCCACAGCAAACTGTTGAGGCCAGTTCATTAGCTATGTTTAAAAGGAAGTTAGATATGGCCCTTGTGGCTACAGGGGTCAGGGGGTATGGAGGGAAGGCTGGGTTCTGAGTTGGATGATCAGCCATGATCATAATAAATGGCGGTGCAGGCTCGAAGGGCCGAATGGCCTACTCCTGCACCTATTTTCTATGTTTCTATGTTTCTATGAACTCAAGAAGCTTCACTCCGGAGTCCAGTGCTAATGTCACTGCGCCACCAGCTGGCCAAAGTAAGGTTAATAATATCAAATACTGTAATAAGATATAGGAGCAGAAATAGGCTATTTGGCCCATCATCTGCTCTGCCATTTCATCATGACGGATCCATTTTTTCTCTCAGCCCCAATCTCATGCCTTCTCCCTGTATGACTTTATGCCCCGATAAATCAAGATTCTATCAACCTCTGCCTTAAATATACATAAAGACTTGGCCTCCATAGTTACCCGTGGCAATGAATTCCACAGATTCAACACAGTCTGGGTAAAGAATTTCCTCCTCATCTCTGTTCTAAAACATTGCCCATCTATTCTGAAGCTGTGTCCTCTGGTCTTAGACTCTCCCACCATAGGAGACATCCTCTCCACATCCACTCTATCAAGGGCTTTCACCATTTGATAGGTTTCAATGAGGTCACCCCTCATTCTTATGAATTCCAGTGAGTACAGGCCCAGAACCATCAAACACTCTTCATATGACAAACCATTCAATCCTGGAATCATTTTCATGACCCTCCATTGAACCCTGTCCAGTTTCAGCATATCCTTTCTTCAATAAGGGGCCCAAAACTGCTCACAATACTCCAAGCGAAGCCTCACCAGTGCTTTATAAAGCCTCAAGCTTACATCCTTGCTTTTATGGTACAGCAGGCGGTGAAAAAGGCGAATGGTATGCTGGCATTTATAGCGAGAGGATTCGAGTACAGGAGCAGGGAGGTACTACTGCAGTTGTACAAGGCCTTGGTGAGACCACACCTGGAGTATTGTGTGCAGTTTTGGTCCCCTAATCTGAGGAAAGACATCCTTGCCATAGAGGGAGTACAAAGAAGGTTCACCAGATTGATTCCTGGGATGGCAGGACTTTCATATGAAGAAAGACTGGATGAACTGGGCTTGTACTCGTTGGAATTTATTAGATTGAGGGGGGATCTGATTGAAACGTATAAAATCCTAAAGGAATTGGACAGGCTAGATGCAGGAAGATTGTTCCCGATGTTGGGGAAGTCCAGAACGAGGGGCCACAGTTTGAGGATAGAGGGGAAGCCTTTTAGGACCGAGATTAGGAAAAACTTCTTCACACAGAGAGTGGTGAATCTGTGGAATTCTCTGCCACAGGAAACAGTTGAGGCCAGTTCATTGGCTATACTTAAGAGGGAGTTAGATATGGCCCTTGTGGCTACGGGGGTCAGGGGGTATGGAGGGAAGGCTGGTACAGGGTTCTGAGTTGGATGATCAGCCATGATCATAATAAATGGCGGTGCAGGCTCGACGGGCCGAATGGCCTACTCCTGCATCTATTTTCTATGTTTCTATGTTTCTATGTTCTAGTCCTCTTAAAATGAATACTAACATTGCATTTGCCATTTTCACCATAGACACAACCTGCAAGTTAAACCTTAGGACATCCTAAACAACATCCTCAACAATCGACTCCAACATCTTCTGAATGACTGATGTCAGACTAACTGGCCTATAATTGGCTTAATATCTGTTTACTTTCCAGCTTAGAGTCAAAATTGACTTACAGATGTTTGTAGAAATAGAACCCATTAATTACCCAGAGATGATCTACGTTTGAAACCAGGTTACCAGAAAATATAAAATAGATTAAAGCAAGTAAGAGACACAACACACAAACACAAGGCAATGACCAGCAAGAGAGTCCAACACTAACAAATCCCAAGCCATGAACAGCTTGGGGAAATTAACTGGACCAGCTTCAAGTTGGCTTTCTACTATACAGTATTTTCAAAGTTAAATTTGAGCATTAAATATTCATCTTACACAGGATGTAAGTGCTGGCATGAAATTTAAAAACATCTTGTTAAGGAAAGGTGATGAAAAGAGGAAAAGTATGGAACTGATTATTAAAGACAGATGCTGAAAAGAAGAACATTAACAGAAATCTTAATTGGATTTTAATCACTTTAAACATTTTCCAAAGTCTTCAGGGGCTGTGGTTCACTGTGAGGGGTGCCAGTCATTCATTAAGATTACACTTCCCCAACTGAACAGTGAGCAGAGCCCTTCTGCCTGGCATCAGGGAAGGATCCACACGTATATCACCATACCAGTCAGAACTGAAGAGTTGTGAAGGAGCTGTGCAGAGTCTGAACTGGGAGGTTTATATGAATGTTACATACAGCAGTCAAGTCAAGTGAAGAAATCAGCTTTAAAAAGGCAGAAAGACTGTATAAAAGGGAAGAGAAGAGATCAATGGGACAACAGTGCAGCTTGCAACCTGTGCTATAGTATTCGTTGGGAAATGAGGTACAGAATGAATAAAGTTATGGCAGTGATATTAGATAGATGACAGTCAGGTTTTCAACAAAACACCAGTTCTCTCCACAGATGCTGCCTAATCTGCTGAGTGTTTGCAACAGTTTTGATGTCAGCCAGTCATATCACTGAATACATCCAGTTCAGTTTATTCTGTCCCACCCCTGTTGTTTTTCCATAACCCTGTAAAGTAATTCCCTCATTGGACTGTCCAGTTCTCTTCCTAAAGCACTAACTACCTGTTTCTATTACCCTTCCTTCAATTCGAGAAGACTCTTTCTGTCTCCCACCACCCTCTCTCTTTATGTTTTGCCTGCTGCCTTGCATTCAGTTGTACAGATGTAAAGGATTTAAGGTGTATAAGAGATGTAAGCTTCACATGGAGTGAGGCAAGAAAATGTTCATTGGGCTTATTGCAGTCTGGCTAAAAGTGCAAGAGAATTAGACGTAGACTGACACTGTGTGGGCAAATTTATGTGTGAGCCACAGGGCATGGTTCCAGCTGTCCCCAAATAAATAGAAGGGAGGCACTTTTGAGGGGGTGAAGGGAATTAATTTTTTAATCATGTAGGCAAGGCTCTGTTTTTCATCCTGTATAGAAGAAGTCATGCAAGGCGAAACTAGTTTGAAGATCTTGTTAGGGTAGGATAGAAAATAAGTGACACACCAGCAGAAAGCTTGAGCGTTCGATGCTATACACCCAGTTAGACACGTGAAAACTAGGAAGAGGACAAGCCAATGTCAAATGCCGATTCTAACACGATCAAACATAAGCTTCAACTCTAGAACAGATCAAGAACATCAGTGATAGAAATGGTATCAGGATCCATTTCAGGGATAGAAATGATGTTGGGATCAATATCAGTGATAGAAATGGCAGCAGGGTCAATAACAAAGATAGAAATGGTATCAGGATCAATACCAGTGATAGAAATGGTAGCAGCATCAATATCAGTGATGAAAATGGTATCAAGATCAATATCAGTGATAGAAATGGTAGTAGGGTCATTATCAGAGAGAGAAATGGTATCGGGATCAATATCAGAGATAGAAATGGTATCGGGATCAATATCAGTGATAGAAATGGTATCAGGATCAATATCAGAAATAGAAATGGTATCGGGATCAATATCAGTGATAGAAATGGTAGTAGCATCAATATCAGTGATAGAAATGGTATCGGGATCAATATCAGTGATAGAAATGGTAGCAGCATCAATATCAGTGATAGAAATTGTAGCCGGATCAATATCAGTGAAAGAAATGGTAGCCGGATCAATATCAGTGATAGAAATGGTATCAGGATCAATGTCAGTGATGGAAATGGTAACAGGATCAATATCAGAGATAGAAATGGTATCAGGATCAATATCAGTGATAGAAATTGTAGCAGGATCAATATCAGTGATCGAAATGGTATCGGGATCAATATCAGTGATAGAAATTGTAGCAGGATCAATATCAGTGATCGAAATGGTATCGGGATCAATATCAGTGATAGAAATTGTATCGGGATCAATATCAGTGATAGGAATGGTATCAGGATCAATATCAGTGATAGAAATGGTATCAGGATCAATAGTGATATTAGAATATCTAGAGAAGAAAACCTAATAATAAAAAAGACCAACAGAACATTCTGAAAAGCCCAACAGGTCAGGTGGCACCTATAAAGAGGGATACAGTATAGTCAAAAGAACACGGTTACTAAGATTGAGTTGAAATGTTACTCCATTGGGATCAGTGCTAGTGCCACTGTTATTCGTAATATACTGCAGCATTTGAGTTACAGAACAAGTAATCCTTTTCAAAATTTGTGACTATATTTCAAACTAGGATTTAAATCTCGCCCTAAGGAAGAATTCAACCAAATAGAAAAAGGCAATTGGCAAAAAGTTTCAGGCTATGCAACTGAATGGCAAATGAACAGTAATAAAGTCAAGTAGATGGTAGCAGACTTTAGAAGAAGAAAACAAAAATAACTTTTTTGTTGTCTTAGAAAATCTGAGGCTGAATAACAAAGAAGAGCAAGGGAATTATTAAATGTAAGGATATCAATAAATGTAGATAGTAAGTGAGCAATGTGATGAAAACTGAAATGTTTTTCTTGAGTATAGAGTTGAAAACAATTTACTGATTTATTGATAAATAAACTGTCCTTCTGGTCGAATGAGTCCATGATGCTCCGTTATACCCATGTAGCCAATAAACCGACCAAGCTGCGTATCTTTGGAATGTGGGAGGAAACTGGAGCAGCAGAGGAAACCCACATGGTCATGGGAGAACTGCATATAGACAGTGGCGAAATTGAACCCAAGTCACTAGCCCTGTAATAGCAGCACATACAAAATGCAGGAGGAACTCAGCAGGCCAGGCAGCATCAGAAGAAGGGTCTCGGCCCGAAACATTAACAGTTTATTCTTTTCCATGCAGGCTGCCTGGCCTGCTGAGTTCCTCCAGCATTCTGTGTGTGTGAAACTTGGATTTCCAGCATCTGAAGATTTTCTCTTGCTTGTGATTGGAGCCCTATAATATCTTTATGCTAACCACTATGCTGCCATGCTGTGCTTAATTTCCCAAAATGGGATTTGAACCCACATCTCCTTAGCTTAAGCATCCCATGTTTTATCAAAGGCACAAACAGGACCTTTAAAATCAGTACCAGCTCACTGTGCTGCTACTTTGTTGCATGCCATCTTGGACAATGTCTCCAATCCTCTACATAATGTACTGGTTGGGCACAGGAGTACATTCAGCCAGAGACTCATTCCACTGAGATGCAACACAGAGCGTCATAGGAAGTCATTCCTGCCCGTGGCCATCAAACTTTACAACTCCTGCCTTGGAAGGTCAGACACCCTGAGCCAGTAGGCTGGTCCTGGACTTATTTCCTGGCATAATTTATATATTACTATTTAATGGTGCAATTGTAGTGAAAACCAATTTCCCCGGGGATCAATAAAGTATGACTATGACTATGACTATGACTGTAAAAGTCCTTAACATAACTAGAATGTAAAAGAAATTGCATTATAATAGGAAAGTTTGAACAGGCGGATTGATTTTCTTCATGCACAGAAGTGACTTTGAATCTATTGAGCAGTTTAGATAGGGTAGATATGGAGAGGATGAAAAATGGTTTTCAAGATGTCGCAGCTCAGATTTGGTTGCTTTGTGGTTGGTTTTTAGGTTTGTAGGAATGGTTTTGGGATCAGAGGGAGGAGTTAGGGGTCATGTTAGGGTTTAGGGATAGGGATGTGGTGGAATTAGAAGTCAGGTCAGAGTATAAATGTCTGCTCCACATTTGAAGATTAGCAAGAGAATGTGGGACATCCGTGGCTGGACGTTGGGCCGGCAGAAAGTAGGCAAGGCCCCCCTCCCCACCAGGTCAGTGATTGCCAGCAGGTGTGCTATGGAAGGGGGATCTCAAGGGCTCTCTGGCTAGTGCCACCACTAACCAATCTCGGTGCATTTTGAAGACCAGAGCGTCACCAGCTAATGGGCTGAGACTCCTAATCAGGACTGAAACAATGACTGCTCATTCCCCTCCAAAGATGCTACCTGACTCGCTGAGTTCCTGCAGCATTTTGTGCAAGTTGCTCAAGATTTCCAGAATCTGTAGAACCTCTTGTGTATAAGAGTTGGTATGTAATGTTGCAGCTGTACAAAAAATCCCTGACTAAACTGCACCCGGAGTATTATGTACAGTTTTAGTCATCATACCGAATGAAGAATATGATTGACTGGAGAGGATGCAGAGGAGATTCACCAGGATGTTGCATGGACTGGAGGACTTTAGTTTGAGGAGAGATTGAATAGGCTAGGCTTGTTTTCCCTGGAGTAAAGGAGGTCAAGGGGTGACCTGATATAACATTATGGGAGGTGTCGATAAAGTAAATAGTTAAAATGTTTCCCATTAGATTATGAGAACATTCAATCCTCTTTTATTATCAGTTAGAAATGCATACATGCATTAAGAAATGATACAATGTTTCTCCAGGGTGATATCACAGAAAAACAGGACAAAACCAAAGACTAACACTGACAGAACCACATAAATTAACATATAGTTATAGCAGTGCAAAGCAATACCATAATTTGATGAAGAACAAACCATGGCACGGTAAAAATAGTCTCAAAAGTTCCCTAGTCAATCGACTCCCGAGTCCCCGATAGCAGGCAGCAAAAGGGAGAAACTCCCTGGCATAAGCCTCCAGATATCGTCAACTTGCTTGGAAGCAGCCGACCATAGCCGACACTGAGTCCATCCATCCGAAAACTTCGAGCCTCCAATCAGCCCTCTGATACAGCCTCCTGAGTGCCATCCTCTGCCGAGCGCCTTCGACCTCGCCCCGGCCGCTGAAACAAGCAAAGTCGAGGATTTCGGGGCCTTCTGCTCCAGAGATTCCGGTTACCACACAGTAGCAGCGGCAGCGAAGCGGGCATTTCAGAAGTTTTCCAGATGTTCCTCCGTACTCTCACATCTGTCTCCATCAAACCAGAATTGTGCACGGTCCCCTGCTTGACAGATAACAGACATCATCATCGGAGAGGCCGCGCGCGCTGCCCTCGCGCTGCCATCTTCTCCTCCTCCATGATAAGGTATCAAAAACAAGAGGGCAGAGTTTTGAGGTGAGAGACAAGTGTTTATAGGGGATTCAAGGGGGAAAAAATTACTTATACAGTGAGTGGGTGATGTCTGGAGTGCCCTGTCAGAGGAGATGGTAGAATCAAATACATCCATACACTTAAGAAGCTTTCAGACAAGCATTTAAATTGGCAAGGTAGAGAAGTATATGGACCTCATGCGGGCAAATTGGATTAGTGTATATAGGCATGGACATTGTGGGAACAAGGTTTTCACTGGCACTGACTGCAAATTGACAGAGCTAATTTAAACCATTGTAATAGGCATCGTCCACTATAAGATTCTTGGAACTACCTGTCCTCACTCCTGCACTGGACTTTGCTGTAGAGAGGCAGTTGTACATATACTCTGAGTGACCACTTTATTAGGCACACCTTTCAAACCAGTGAGGTCTTCTGCCTCTGTAACTCAACCATTTCAAGGTTTGACGTGTTATGCATTCGGAGATGCTCTTTTGCAGATCAAAGTTGTAATGTGTGGTTATTTGAGTTACTGTCGCCTTCCTGTCAGGTTGAACCAGTCTGGCCATTCGCCTCTGATCTTTCCCATAAACAAGGCGTTTTCACCCACACGAGGGCCACTTACTAGATTTTTTTTCATGTTTTTGCACCATTCTCAGTAAACTCTAGAGACTGTTGTGAATGAAAATCCCAAGAGATCAGCAGCTTCTGAGATACACAAACCACCCCACCTAGCATCAACAATCATTCAGCAGTCAAAGTCACTTAGATCACATTTATTCTCCATTTTGATGTTTGGTCTGAACAGCAAATGGATCTCTTGACCACGTCTGCATGCTTTTATGCATGGAGTTGCTGTCACATGATTGGCTGATTGGGTATTAACAAGCAGGCATACAGATGTACCTAATAAAGCGGCCACTGAGCATAGAGGGAAAAGCTATGAATTATAGTGGGTATTTAAAGTTCAAAGTAAATTTATTATCAAAGTACGTATATGTCACTATCCATCTTATTTAACATCATGAATGGTGGTGATGCTTCACTCCCAGATGAGCTCAGTGCCTTTTATGCTTGCTTTGAAAGGGACAGTAAAACTATAACTATGAGGATCCATGCAGCACCCAGTGACCCTGTGATCTCTGTCTCGGAGGCCAATGCCAGGCTGTCTTTCAGGAGGGTGAACTCTCGTAAGGCAGCAGGCCCCAGTTGAGTACCAGGGAAGCCTCTGATAACCTGTGCCAACCAGCTGGCGGGTGCGTTCAAAGACATTTTCAATATCTCATTGCTACAGTCGGAAGTTCCCACCTGCTTCAAAAGGGCAACAATCATACCAGTGCCCAAGAAGAACAGGATGAGCTGCCTTAAGAACTATTATCCAGTAGTACTCACATTTACAGTGGGGGTGTACACTTAACCCACTACTGTACTCTCTCTCCACCCATGGCTTTGCAGCTAGGCACAGCTCAAATGCCATCTATAAATTTGCTGATGACAGAACTATTGTTGGCAAAATTTCAGATGGTGATGAGAGGGTGTACAGGAATGAGATATGTATATCAGCTAGTTGAGTGGTCTTGCAGTCAACAACCTGACACTCAATGTCAGTAAGCCCAAAGAGCTGATTGTGGACTTCAGAAAGGGTAAGACAAGGGAACATGCACCAATCCTCATAGAGGGATCAGAAATGGAGAGAGTGAACAATTTCAAGTTCCTGGGTGTCAAGATCTCTGAGGAACTATCCTGGGCCCAACATATCAATGCAACTACAAAGAAGGCACAATGGCTATATTTCATTAGGAGTCTGTGGAGATTTGGTATGTCACCAAAGACACCCACAAATTTGTACAGAAGTACCGTGAGAGCATTCTCACTGGCCGCATCACTGTCTGGTATAGCGGGTGGGGAACCTACTGCACAAGATCGAAAAAAGCTGCAGAAAGTTGGAAATGTAGTCAGCTCCATGATGGACACTAGCCTCCAAAGTAACCAGGACATCTTCAAGGACATTGAACCCATGACCACTACCTCTCTACTTCTTATTAACTTATTTAATATAACTCTTTTATATATATACTGTAATTCACTTTTTTCTCTAGTATTATGTATTGCATTGTACTGCTACTGCAAAGACAACAAATTTCGTAACATGTCCCGATTCTCATATACAACCCTGAGATTCATTTTCTTGTGGCATACAAAATAAATCTATAATAGAATAATACCCATAACAGAATCAATAAATACCGTACCAAACAACAGGAATTCTGCAGATGCTGGAAGTTCAAGCAACACACATCAAAGTTGCTGGTGAACGCAGCAGGCCAGGCAGCATCTCTAGGAAGAGGTGCAGTCGACGTTTCAGGCCGAGACCAACTTGGGCATTCAACCAGTGTGCAGAAGTCAAGAAACTGTGCAAATACATAAAGAAATAATAATGATGAATATATAAGCAATAAACATTGAGAAAATGAGGTGAAGAATCCTTGAGTATGAGTCCAGAGGTTGCGGGAACATTTCAATGATGGGGCAAGTGATGGTTGAGGGGTAATAACTGTTCCTGAACCTGGTGGTGTGAGTCCTGAGTCTGAGGCTCCTATACCTTCTTCCTGTGGGCAGCAGCAATAAGGAAACATGTCCTGGGTGGTGGGGGTCCTTAATGATGGATACTGCTTTCCTGTGGGAACATTTCATGTAGATGTGCTCAGTGGTGGGGAGGGCTTTACCCGTGATGGACTGGGCCATATACACTACTTTTTGTTGGGATTTCTGTTAAAGGGTATTGGTGTTTCCATACCAGGCAGTCAATATATTCTCCAATACACATCAATAGAAGATTGTCAAGGTTTTAGATGTCATGCCAAATCTTCACAAAATCCCAAGGGCATAGAGGCACTTCATAATTGCACTTACGTACTGAACCCGGAAATAATAACACTGAAGAATTTAAAGTTGTTGACCTTCTCCAACTCTGATCCTCTGATGAGGACTGGCTCATGGACCTCTGGTTTCCTTCTCCTGAAGCCAATAATCAGCTCCTTGGTATTGCTCACATTGAGTAGGCATTCTCAGACAGATTTTCAATCTCCCTCCTATATGCTGATTCAACACCACCTTTGATTTCACCTGTGGTAGTGGTGTCATCAGCAAACTTCAATATGGCATTTGACATGTGCTTATCCACACAGTCATAAGTGTAAAGCAAGTAGAGCAGGGGTCTGAGCACACAGCCTTGTGGTGCACCTGTACTGATGGAAGTTGGGGAGGAGATGTTGTTACCAATCCGAACTGACTGGGGTTTGTGAGTGAGGAAATCCAGGATGTAATTGCATGAAGAGGTATTAAGGCCAAGGTCTTTGAGCTTATTGATTAGTTTTGAGAGGATGATGGCATCGAATGCTTAGCCATAGTCGATAAAGAGCAGAGCATCATGATGTATGCATCTTTCCTGTCCAGATGTTCCAGGGTTGAGTGAAAAGCCAATGAGATGGCATCTGCTGTGGACATCTCGCACCAGTAGGCAAATTGGAGTGGATTCACGTCGCTTCTCAGGCGTGAGTTGATAGGTTTCATCACCAGCCTCAAAACACTTCATCACTGTGGATGTAAGTGCTATTGGACAACAGACATTGAGGCAGATTACCATCATCTTCTTACGCACCGGTATAATTGAAACCTACTTGAAGCAGGTGGGTACCTCAGACTGCTGAAGTGAGAGGCTAAAGATCTTAGTGAACACTCCATCCAATTGATCAGCACAGGTCTTTCACACTTGGCCAGGTATCCTGTATGGGCCTTTTGTGGCTTCACCCTCCTGTAGGCTGCTTGCATGTTAACCTCAGAGACGGAAATCACAGGATCATTGGGGGCTGTGAGAGTTTTTGATTGTTCCTCCATGTCTTGACAGTCAACGTCAGCATAGAAAGCATTGAGCACATCTGTAATAAAAGCCCTGTTGTCGCCTATGTCACTTGATTTAACTTCTTAAAAAGTGACAGCATTCCAGCCCTGCCACAACTGTCGAGCATCCTTCATTGATTTAAGTTTAATCAGGTATGATTTGCCACTTGGCCCATGAAATGGCTTTCCGACGATCATACCTGAACCTCTTGTAACTTTCTTGGCCTCCAGACCTGAATGCCTCTGATCTGGCCCTCAGCAGATTGTGGATCTCATGGTTCATCCAGGTCTTCTGATTGGGGAAGACTGAATAATTTTGTGGGGACACACTCATCGACAACTGTTTTAGTAAAGATCATGACAACCATGAACCAACCATAAAGTTCATTCAGATCGATAGATGAGTCTTTGAACACGGGCCAGTCCACTGACTTGAAGCAATCCAATAGCTGCTCCTCTGCCTCCTGTGACCACTTCTTTGTTGTCCTAATCTTTGGAGCTTTGCTCTTTAGCCTCTGCTTGTATGCCGGAAGGAGAAGGACAGTCAAGCAATCTGAGTTACTGAAATGCTATCAGGGCAAGCAGCAGTAGGCATTCCTTATCTTAGTATAACAGTGTGTTGGGATCTCTGGTCCTACAGGTTATATGCTGATGGTAATTGGGCAGAGTTTTCTTCAAACAAGCCTGGTTAAAGTCCTCAACTATAATTTCAAATGCTTTGTCAAGGACTATTTTTTTGTTTGGAAACAACATCATGCAGAAACTCAAGTGCTTGATTATAGTCGACCGCTGGTGGTATGTAAACAGCGGTCAGGATTATGGAACAGTAGATAGAACAGAGAGCATTTGACTATTAGGTGCTTGAAGTTGGGGTAACACGAGTTCAACAAAATACCACATTGGAGCACTGCTGAGAGTTTATCATGAGACACTTTTTGCTTTTTCGAATCAGCAGTTTGGTCCATTCGGTAGATCGAGAAGCCTACAGGTCTGCCGATGTATCTGTCGTGCTGAGGGAAAGTCACGGAGCACTCTTGGGTATTGACGATGGATTAAGAGGATGTGGGAAATATTTAGAGGAAGGTGTGAACAGCCAGCTTTTTGAAATACAGTTTTTTATCTGTTTCCTCCCTGAGTAACCTGGACTGTTACTTCAGAGTTTACTTCCAGATGAAGCAGTACTCACTACAGACTGCAATAGTTTGAAAAGCATTTCAGGCACCCTCTGGTACAGTTTCCTTTTGCTCTTTCACATATTTAGATAAATTTCATACAATGACAAATGGCTGCAGAGCATAGTTTGGCCTATTGAACCTTAATAATCTCAGGGTCATTCATCACACAGTGAAACTTGTAACCCTCCCCACAAAAGCCCCCTCCACTTCCTTTAACTAATCAATGATGACAAGACCCACACTCAACTATCCCAACCAACAACCTGCATGTCATGGTTACAATACCATATCAGCATCCCAAGTAAGACATAGCCAGGAATAGCATCCAAGAAGTACACATGTTGGTGATTGTTTATGACTGTGACCTGTTGCCACACCAATCTGTAACTTTAGGCTAGGACTTATTTCTTGGAGCATAGAAGAATGAGGGTGGACCTTACAGAGATGTATAAGATCCTGAGAGGAAAAAATAGGCAAATGTGCTTTCTTTTTCCTCAAGGAAAGTGACTCAAAAACTGAAGGGCATAGGTTTAAAGAAAGAGGGGAAAGATTTAAAAGGGATGCAAGGGGCAAATTTTTCACTCAAAGTTGATATGTACTGTGTTACGTACCCCGTAACTGGGTTGCCAAATCAGCAGAAATGGACACTTAGTTGGAGACTGGATTACTGGACTAAGAAAGTTTTATTAAAGAAATAAATAACACAGTACTCTAATCGTAAGTATATGAATGCAACAGATTAGCAATGATAAAACACACATGAACACAGAACTAGGGTAATAGGAATCAAACAAGCTCTATCGCAGTCTAGGGGTAAAATGATCAGTCTCAAGTGATGCAGAGTTCAGTTCAGCTTAGGACAGTTCGCAGTAATCGCTGTTGTGCCATTGGAGTGAGAGAGAGAGAGAGGGAATATGCAAATCTGATTCAGACAGACCTTTGTTCTTCACAGTTAGCTTTTGGGCGGACCCTTTGTTATGTCTTCTGTGGTCACCGACTGTGACCCCTCCGTTCCGGATACGACTGTTCTTCCGCTGTAAACCCGGCACCCAGGCAAGGGCGGACACATGCACCAGGTCGTACCCTTTCACCCTGTGCGTCTATGGTCGGTTCCCGCGACCAGACCTCCAAACTCTCACCAACTTGTGGGGGAACACCGCTTTTCCAGGGTCTCGTTATCTCATGATCTCGTAGTATGTGTCTTGCCTTAGCGAACCTGTTCTTTTTATCCCCCTGCTGGGGTATCGCCTGTCCATCAAACTTCAAACAGTTCAGGTTCAAAGCAATCGGTCTGTCAATACTCGGACTGGTGTCTCTTTCCATTATCTCTCTTGCCTCTCTCATTAACATTTTGAATGTTTCTCCATTGTCTCACTTATCTCTCTCATTAGCATCAATCTTCTGATAACTTGGTTTTTCGTCACAACTGTATATGGAACAAGCTGCCAGAACAAGTGGTTGAGACAGATACAATATCAACATTTAGGTACATGGACAGGAGAGGTTGAGGGATGTGGGCCAAATACGGGCAAATAAGACTAGACTAGATGGAAATTTTGGTTTACATGAATGAGCTAGACCAAAGGACCTAGTTCTACACTGTATTAAGCTCTGCCCTATGACCTTATGACAGTTCTCCTAATAGCTATGGTTAAGAAGAAAGACCTTTATGTTATTCATCCCAGATGTGCTGCTATAAATGTAATATGATCACAAATAAACTCAAGGAGCATTTCAAGAGAAACCTCATTAAAAACATAGAACAGTACAACACAAGAAGAGACTCTTAAGCACACAATGTCTACTAAGTACACGGCAAATTTAAATTAAATCTCTTCTGCCCGTAGGTAGTCCATATCCTTCCATTCCCAGGACATTCATGTATCAATCAAAC
This sequence comes from Mobula hypostoma, assembly GCF_963921235.1. Lineage (NCBI taxonomy): Eukaryota > Metazoa > Chordata > Chondrichthyes > Myliobatiformes > Myliobatidae > Mobula > Mobula hypostoma. The sequence continues at coordinate 120,074,706 of NC_086102.1, read as the reverse complement.
AGCCTCTTGAACGTCATTATCATACCTGCCACTGCCCTGGCATCCCCATCCCTGCACCCATAACTCTCTGTGTAAAACCTGAAAGTGGAATCTGGATCTTATCAAACAGGGACTGGATGAAGAGAACACCATAACTGTTGCTAAAAGAAATGGGGTAAGGACAAGGGCCGAGGGAAGAGCAGGGTGGGTTGCTAGTCTGAAAGAAGTTCTGTGTGAAGCTCAAATACCCACACAAACCAGGCTGGTCCATTGCCTTGTAACTCTGCTGTGAACTCTCGCTGGTGTTATTGATAGGTCAGTTCTGAGTACTTTCTATTACTGAACCTTGCTCCAATTTTGGTTTCACACCTGCAATCCCAATTTTCTTTCTGTTTTGGCATTCTATTTCTGGGATCACCACTGAATGCACTGCCTCTGTAACTCTCCCTCTCTTTTTAAGATAATACACACATTTCTTCCCTTTCACCAACTGCTTCACCACAGAAACATAGAAACATAGAAAACCTACAGCACAATACAGGTCCTCCGGCCCACTATGCTGTGTCGAACATGCATAGCTTAATATCTCTTCATGTGGTTTGTTGTCAAATATATGGTTCCCTGGAAATGTCTTGATCCATTTGAATGGATAAACTTGTATAAAAATGTAAGTTACATCCTGCGAGATTATAAGGGGTAATTTCCCAAATGAGTATTCAGAACAATCACACTGTTTCAGAATCACAGAGCACAGAATCAAGCCCTTTGACTCAGCAAATCTGTGCCAATTATCATGCACCCATTTACATTGATGCTTATTTTCCTCACCTTCTCATCAACTCCCATCAGAGTCTACCACTCACCTACACGCTAGGAACATGTTACCACGACCAGTTAACCTACCACCCCATATATCTTTGTGGGAGGAAACCAGAGCACCCTCAAGGAACTCAGCTGATCACTGGGAGAATGTGTGAATTCCACGCAGACAGGAACCAAAGCTGGTATAGTACCCAGGTCTCTGGAACATGAATCAGCGGCTCTGCTAACCGCACCACTGTGCTAACCTTGTGTGAGATCTCAGCCAGACAAGAAACACTTCACTCCACAGCGGGGTACCAGTCTGTTTTGAAAAAGTAATCATTCTCAGTTTTAGCATCTTTTTCTTCTTGCCGTCAGATACACAATGTAAGAATATGCTATTAACATGCATGTTACATTAAATACGGATTTTCCTTACTGATGTAATACATGTTATACCTAATAAAATAATAACCGACTGTGCAAATCTAAGCAGATATTGAAAATGTTGGAAGCACTCAGAAAGTCAGCAACTAGATATGTGAATCTGTTTTTCATGAATAATCTGCAGCTAAAGCATTCACTATATCTGTTATCCATGGATGCTCACTGACCTGTAAGTGTTTGTCAGAATTTTTATTTTTTATTTCAACAATGATAGCCATTTTCCCCTCCATTAACAACATTAATAATAATAACTTACTTAAAGGGCACTTTTCATACAAACGATGTAGTTCAAAGTGCTTCACAATGGGATAATGTCCAAACATAAGAACTAAAAGACAAAATTATGTTAGTTAAAAGCAAGGTTAAGTAAATAGGCAAACACAAGGAAATCTGCAGATGCTGGAATTTCAAAGAACACACATAAAAGTTGCTAGTGAACACAGCAGGCCAGGCAGCATCTCTAGGAAGAGGTACAGTCAACGTTTCGGGCTGAGACTCTTCGTCAGGACTAACTGACAGACGAGCTAGTAAGAGAGAAATAAATAGGTTTCTGAGATGGTGTTTAAATGTGTCAACTGAGTCTGCATCCCTTACAGTTTTAGGTATTAAATTCCACAGCTTAGGAGCGTAGTTCAAAAAAGCTGACCTGCTAGTTTCCTTTTGAGGGAGTTTATTTAAATTTAAAGGACTGGCGGAAGAAGACATGAGAGCTTGAGCAGGGTTGTAAGACAAAAGCAGTTCTGTGATGTACTCTGGTCTCGAACCATTGAGAGCTTTAAAAACAAGTAAGAGAAAGTTAATATCCATCCTAAAAGATATAGAAGCCAATACAGAGTAGTTAGGATGGGAGTGATATGCTCCTTCATCCTGGATTTATTTAAAAGTCTAGCAGCAGCCTTCTGAATGAGTCAAAAATTGTCAATAGATTGCTTTGGAAGGGCAGTAAAAACTGTATTGCAGTAATCTAGTCTATTGGGTATACTGTAAAAGCATGAATTACTTTTTCAGTGACAGAATTGGATTAACCTTTGCAGTATTTTTTAATTGTAGAAATGCTGTTCTGGCCATTCTTTATGTGAGATTTGAAATTCAAAATCTGAATCAAAGGTAACACTCAGGTTTGTCACTTCTGATTTTACAAGGGGAACCGAGTTCCCAAATTTATCAAGAAGTTAATCTCTTTTGACTTTAGGGCAAACAAAAAGTACAGTATATTATTGAATTACTAAATTATTGAATAACTTTTAAATCCTTTATTGTAGATTTACCTAGGGGCATGAAATCCTTTGGGTTTCTCACCTAATGCCAAAGTCCCTTGCTGAAATCTTGGATCTGACTGCAAGCCAGTGGATTGCCGTTACAAATCAGACCAAACAAGAACGTTGATAGGTCTAAGTAGTATGCAGCCCTGGGAATCCATTGACCTCTAAATCACAAGAAACTATCATAAAATTGAATTTCTGTGACAGAGCACTTAAATCATGATCCTGGTTTATGAAAAAATTCGAGAACTTACAACTTGCACAGTCTGCAACTTATCAAGAAAAGATCTTCAAGGTTATATCTACAATTACCTATTCCAAATTACAGCCAGTTGGGAATTATGTCAGAAAATAAATAATAAGAGAAAATATGACCAGAATATAGAAATTCTGGTGTTGTCAGTTTTGAAGAAATTTCATGATTTTAATGATATTTTAATGGGGATAGGGTGACAAATTGTCTTCCTAAATGTTCGTGCAATGTCCAGTCATGGATCAATTTACTTGAATTCATCATTTGGGCCTGCTGCACTTAGATTAAAAATTTGTATTATTTAACATAATAAAATGTCTTGAGTTTTGAGAGGAGTGTCATTAAGTTAAAGGCGGCTGTTCGTTAAAATAAAATTTCAAGTTTATACAACACAAAGTAGGTTGGCAAAGATAGTTTGGAAAATTACAAAATTATCTTAACTAGGCAATTATCTTAAATAGGTAACTCATGATATACACATCCAGAGAGTAAGCCTTAGTGTTTGCATTGTGAAATTCATTGTGCAATTATGAGCAGTTGGAATGAAAATTATGTTGTTTTGCATGAAATCTTAATCCCAAGCCTTCCCCGCCATTTTAGGTTCAGGTAAAATATCACATGACACCTGCACGGAGCAAAGAACTGAAACTTGGCCAATATAGGTTAATGACACCAAGAAAAACACATTTTATCATTAAATTCTTTACTGTCTGAGGTACATTAGTATGTGAAGATTGGCAAATACATCTGTTGCATTATAATGGTGATTACAGTTCAGAGGGAAAACCTTTTTGCTCTAAAGTTCTTCGGAACATTCTAAAAGGCCTTGCATAAATCATCTTTTTTTCATTTTTGCAGTCATTTCCCTAATGCGCATTCACTCTTTTTTATATCGTTATAAAGCCTGGTCCAGGTGGTCTGTAATTTGAAGAGAATTACAGAAGTAATTCTGAGCACCTTCATCCAAAAAGGAACAATTTACACTTGCATTTTAGTTCAATGGAGAGCGATTTCTCCACTGATTTTTATAAGGAGTTTAAGCTACCAACTCTTATCATTTTCATGACCTAGGACTTAAAGGGCAGGAATTTCTTCACAGTTACTTGGGATACTTAAAAAAGAACTCTACTAGTGCGAAATGGCAGAAAGAATCCAAGGATTATGGCTGGTACATAATGAGATTCTATGATCTTTCCCAACCAGTTTATAGAGATGGCCCTGCCCAAATGAAATGGCTACAATCATTTCAAGTTAATCACCTCAGCAAGTTTAAACTCATTGTATCTATTCACAGGCCTGAACATGAGCAGTTGCACTTTAGACAGAAGGTTTCTTCTGCGTCTTTAATTATCCATTGAATTTGCAAAAGAGACTGCTATAAACCGGTGTAAATTGTTCTGCATAGTTCTTCAAATCATTTTCAAGTTTATAAAAGGAAAGGTACATTGCATCTGGAGTTTCTCCAGTTAGCGGATGATTTCCCTCCACACCTCTCTGACGTAGTGGGGAACCGCGTATGAGGCAAGTTACAGCAGTGGTTTGCCATTGCCTTCTGCCGGGTGAGTTTCCAAAGAGATCACAAGCTCATAACCCAGCACGGATGGAAAGCGTGCAGGGGAGCCAGCTGGATTCGAACTCGGGACCTTTCGTCCTGAAGTCTGGCACTCATGCCACCACGCCACCAGCTGGGTCCAAGTTTATAACATTACTTTATTTGCAGAATGGGGACCAGACACTAAAAATCACTTGCCTCTGATCATAAACCTACGTCCTGTTGTTCCTAGCAAACGTTTTCTAGTAAAAAGTCCTTGTGCTTTCACCCTGTCTATGACTTTCATAACATTATACAGTATATTTTATAAAGACTTACATACCTCATATACTTGGAGTTGTTAGCATAATGCTATTACAGATTCGACAACCCAGGTTTAAGTCCCACTGCCTTCGGTAAGGAGTTTGCACCCTATGACTTGTGGGTTTGTTTCTTCCAGGTGCCCTGGTTTCCTCCAAAGATGTATGGGTTAGGAGGTTAATTGACCACATGGGTGTAATTGGGCAGTGTGGGCTCGTTGAGCCAGAAGGTCTCATTGCCATGTTGTATTCTTAGATAAAATAAAATACATTTCATCAGCTCACCCCTCAATCTCCTACATTCCAAGCAATAAAGTTCTCGTCTTTGCAACCTGTGCTTGTAACTCAGAACACTAAGTCCAGGCAACATCCTGGTAATTTTTTTTGCTGCTCCCTTTCTGGTTTACCGACATCTTTGCTAGAACAGACTGACCATAACAGTATACGTTTTATTTCTCTTACATTACTCTTTAGTGAGACGCCAACAACAAAATTTAATGGGCTCTATAATTACTAGCAGAAAAGAGACAAATTGATATTTGAGACGGATGAGGATTATTCAGCACTGTACTTGTAACTAGGAAAAATGAAGGATGAAAACAGGCATTCAAGTAAGTTAACGTATGAAGAAGGAGACGTAGATAAAAACCGATGATAACTATAGCTGGGTATTATGTTAGGAAACTCCTCTTCAGACAAAGAGTGATTAATGCCTGTAATTTTTCTACACCGAGCATTGAATTTCATAGCGTTAAGCTGTGGTTATCAGTCTTCCTTCGGTTAGTTGTGGCTGGCAGTAACTTGCATTAAAGTAAGAGCAAAATAAAAACAGCTGATACCAGGAAGATTCAGTAGATCAGACAGTCTCTATGAAGGAGGTAAACAGAATTCGATGTGAATGCTGTATCTCTAAATAAATAAATATACATAGATAGATAAATGTACAGATAGGTAGATAACAACATAAATTGCTAGATACATAAATAGATAAATAAATAGCTGAAGTTTGTTGTCATTCAGTGAATAGGCATACATCAGTATGCTCTTCACTGACTACAGCTCTGCACTCAATACTATCATCCCCTCAAAACTAATCAATAAGCTCCAAGACTTAGGCCTCCATACTTCCTTGTGAAACTGAATCCTCAATTTCCTCACTTGCAGACGGCAGTCAGCTTGGAATGACAACAACATCTCCTCCACAATCTCCACAAAGCTGTGTGTTTACCTCCTGATCCACTTGCTTTAAACCTACGTAACCCTCAGGCTCACCCAACTCGTGTTCGTCTAGGGGAAAACAACCTTTGGCCCCGCCAAACTGAGAAATCACCTTTGTGTGGATGCTATGTAATGTGCCGCCCAGTTACAAACCCACAATGCAAAATATTAGACAGTACACCATATGCAACTAAATGATTGAACTTTATGAATCCTAATCTGAATACAGGGTTAGCAATGAAAATTAAAAAAGGGTCCAATTCAAGGAAAAGTCAAAGTCACGTTGGAGCTCACTCAGTCGCCATTCTTCCACCATCGACTTCCTCCGAGCGTCGCCGACCTTCAGACCCTCAGATCCCAGCCCACTCCATCCGGCGGTCTACCAGCTCTCTCCACAAGTGTCTTCCCTCTTCATCTCTCAACAAAGACTGCGAAAAAACCTCCTTCCAGATTCACAAGACAGAGCAACAATCTCTGATTGGCTAACATGCATAACCATAGTCCTTTTATCTCCAACCATAACCCAAACATCGCTGCTACAGAGAAACCGTTACCTCAGCAGTGAACATTACAGAGAAACCATTACATTAGCCTTAGCAGTGAAACATTTCAAAAAAGCCATTATGTTAGCAGTGAATCCTTACAGCGCGTTACACTTACGACTGTGAGGCCAAGTACAGCTCCAATGACATAGTCAAGTTTGCTGAAGACACCAATGTTGGCCAAATCAAATGTTGTGATGAATCAGCATAAAGGAGGGAGATTGAAAATCTAGCTGAATGGCACCTCAATGACAACCTCTCACTCAATGTCAGCAAAACCAAAGAGCTGATTATTGACGACAGGAGGAGGAAACCAGAGGTCCATGAACCAGTCCTCATGAAGGGGTCAGAAGTGGGGAAGGTCAGCAAATTTAAATTTGAAGTGTATCACTTGGAAGGATCTGTTCTGGGCCCAGGACAATGCCATTACAAAGGGGGCACAGCAGTGCCCCTGTTTTCTTATAAATTTGTGAATATTCAGCATTTCATTTACAATGTTGACAAACTTCTCTTGATGCATGGTGGAGAGTACACTGACTGTTTCATCTCAACCTGGTAAGGAAACACCAATGTCCTTGAATGGAAATGCCTACAAAAAGTCGTGGATGCAGCCCTTCCCACCATTGAGCACAGGTTCACCACAAGGATTGCTGTTGCATGGCAACAGCAGCCATCATCAAGGCCCTCACCATGCAGGCTATGCTCTTTCCTCACTGGTACCATCAGGAAGGAGGTACAGGAGCCACAGGTCCCATACCACCAGGTTCAGGAACATTCATTTTCCCCTCAACCATTCAGCTACTGAACCAGAGGGATAATTTCACTCACCACAGCACAGAACTGATTCCACTGGACTCATGGAGTGACTTTCAAGGACTTTAAAACTCATGGTCTTGATTTTTTTTTCATTTTTGTATTTGCACATTGGTGGTCTGTCCATCATTGCTGTGTACAGTTATTCGTTGATTCTATTGTGTTTCTTTGTATTTACTGTGAATGCCTGCAAGAAAATGAATCTCGAGGTAGCATATAATGACATATATGTACTTTGATAATAAATATACTTTGAATTTTGAACTTTGAACCGTGTACTCATATCCCGCCAAACGAAACAATGTTCCTCCAGCCAGAATTGTGTGATTATGGCACAAGTACAGAGGAGAAATGTTAAAGGGATGAACATTTCACTGACTTTTAACAACAAATGTGCAGAATTAAAGGGAATAAAACAATAAGCGCTAGGCCAGCAGGGCTGTTAACTAAAACTCTCAAACTGAAAGCTATCACCAACATTGCGATTCAGAAGCAGTAACTTAATACTAACTAAATACAACTCCTTTACAGCGCCAAGCTAAATGGCAGTCTTCCTTCCCAGAACACGGACAAAGCAGGGAGCATTGACGGTGCTGGGTTTTTGGTAAAGATTCAACAAGACTGAAAAGACAATTCACTGTCAGTGAACTGAAATGAAAGGAAGGGAGTTAGCGAAACACTAATTAGCTACAACATGCATACTCACAAGCGAGATTACCGACCCCATTCCAGAGACCCCCTGCAAGGGCACCCCGACTCCACGGCAGAGCCCGTGGTTGTGACACCTCCAGATCAAAGTGCATAACACAGTACATATACCTCGCACACAACCGCAAATAAATTAATAAAGTAACATTACCACAAATAAATTAACAAATAATGGAATATATTCCAGAAGATTGACATTTAGCATAGCGACCTAAATTAAAAAGTAAACAGTATAATGCTGCTGGTGCTTCATTAGTGATTGGAGTTGGGTGTTTCAGTAGTCCCATGACCTGGGGGATGAAGCTGTTTCCCCTCCTAGTTCTTGTCCTAACGCTACAGTACCTGCTGCCTGATGGTAGGGGTTTAAGGAGATTGTTAGATGGATGGGAGGAATCATTGACGATGCTAAGGACCCTGTGTACAAAGAACATAGAACATAGTAACTTACAGTGCATTACGGCCCACAATGTTGTGCCAACCATGTAACCTACTCTAGAGACTGCCTGGGACTTCCCCAGCGCATAGCCCCTATTTTTCTGAGCTCCAGGTACCTATCTAAGAGGCTCTTAAAAGACCCTATCTTATCCGCTTCCGCCACTGCCGCCAGCAGTGCATTCCACGCACCCACCACTCTCTGTGTGAAAAATGTACCCCTCACATCTCCTCGATACCTGTTTCCAAGCACCTTCAAACTATGCACCCCCCCCCCCCATGTTAGCCATTTCAGCCCCGGGAAAAAGCCTCTGACCATCCACACGATCAATGCCACTCATCATCTTATACACCTCTATCAGGTCACCTCTCATCCTCCATCGCTCCAAGGAGAAAAGGCCAAATTCACTCAACCTATTCTCATAAAGTACACCCTCCAAACTAGGCAACATCCTTGTCGATCTCCTCTGCACTCTCTTGATAGTATCCGCATCCTTCCTGCAGTGAGCTGTACCCGCCACTCCTGGTAAATGTCATGGATGGGTGAAAGAAGAGAGACCCCAGTCATCCTCTCAGCATCCTTTGTAGGGTCTTGCAGTCAGATGCCTTGCAGTTCCTGTACCAGAAGGTGATGCAGCTGGTCAGGACACTGTTGATGGTGCTCTTGTAAAAATTGGTTAAAATTGGGGGCAGAGGATGGGGAGGGGAGCCTCATTTGCCTCAATCTTTTCAGGAGGTGGAGACACTTCTGTATTTTCTTGTTTAAAGAGCTGGTGTTGAGGGACCAGGTGAGATGGTCCATTATGTGCACTTCCAAAAACTTGGTACTCCTAACTCTCACCACGAAGAAGCTCTTTATCTACAGTTAGGAATGGTCAGTCTACACTTTCCTAAAGCCTACAATCATCCCTTTAGTCTTGCCCAAGCTGAGAATCAAGGTGTTCTGCTCAGACCATTCTACAAGCCGCTCTACCTCCTCTCAGTATGCTGTCTGGTCATTGTTCCACCCACCGTTGTGTCATCTGCAAACTTGATGATTTGGTTTGATGAACCCCTGTTAACTGAGCCGCACAATCTCTCAGCACCCAACCACATATTTTGGTTATCTGGCCCTGCAGCTTTAGGTAAACAGACAAACAAACAAATAATTGAATAACGAAGTGTGCTGGAAATACTCAATAGGTCAGACAGTGTTTGTGGAGAGGAAAGTCGTTTAATCTCTCACATAAACAGAGAGCGTCGGGTTTACTCAGCAGCTTGGGCAATCTCGGTGAAGAAAGAAACGACTTCAAGTTGAAAGCAAAACTGTAACTGGCAGGTAAATGGAGCAGCAGGTGTGTGATAGAGCAGGTGTAGGAATGGTTTGATGATAAGGAAAGACAGGAAGGAGAAGCAATAAGACAAGGAAAAAGGAGGGAATGCAGACACAGGAGGTGAGGATGGATTTAGCAGCAATGATAACCTCTACATGGTTCCCTAGGGTAGCAGAAACAGTGAAATTTTTGAACTCCAGAAGCCCTAACCAAGAGTGGGGGTGTGGTTACTTTAGCTTTCAGTAAAATTTGTTAGACCAGCGAAGGGGCTGATGATTGACAGCTCAGAGGGAGGAGGAGTAGAGTGAAGAATCAGAGTGATGGATGATCAGTATTATACTGGAGAAATGAATCAAGCATCTTCTCGGAGCATTTACCGCTTCTGTATCACAGCATGAGCAGCAAATACTAAGAGCTAACTTGCCATTTATGACATGTAACTCAGCAATGAAAGGGGAGAAATAAATGGGCAAAGAGATACTTTGAAAAGGAACTGAGTTGTTGGGGGAGACTGAAAATTAGACCAAAGTGTACAACCTCTTTGTAATGATTTAACCTACAGATATCCCTCATGGATGTGTACACCTCTATAAAATCCTACACTTCAATAAATAACAGTCCTAGCCTGCACATCTACTCTCTGCAACAGAGTCACTTTAACTCCCCTTAAATCTTTTCTGTACTCGTTGCAACTTTCCTGCAGCAGAGCAACCAAATCTGAACACAATATTTGAAATGTAGTCACAACAAGGTCTTGCACAAGTAGGGCTGAAAGGAGAGAAACATTGAATGGAATTGAGTGCTGGACTAAAATGGAAGGAGGATGTGAATTAAGGTAGCACACTATTGTATTATAACAGATGTGATTATAACTGCCTATTTAGAGACTCTGGATCCTCGTGTAGTGAATATTAATTGGCCTGGTTTAGTTAAGGTATGAAGTGACCATGCAAACAATATCAAAGTTCAAAGTAAATTAATTATCAATGTATATATATGTCACCATATTCTACCTTGGGATTCATTTTCTTGTGTGGTATTTACAGGAAAATAAAGAAATACAATAGAATTTATGAAAAGCTATGAATAAAGTCTGACAAACATCCAATGAGAAAAAGAGGACAAATGACGCAAACAATAAATTTTTCAAAAATAAATAAATTATATTGCGTAGTAGGGTGCTTGAAGGTGAATCTGTAGGTTGTGAAGTTAGTTCAGTGTTGAGAGGAGTGAAGGTATCACACTGGTTTAGGAGCCTGATGGTTGGAGGGTAATAACTGTTCCTGAACCTGGTGATGTGGCCCCTAAGGCTCCTATACCTCCTGCTCGAAACTTAACCTAAACCCTAAATCTAATCTCTACCCTAACTTGTCCAGAAACCTACCCTCTTCTGGCTTTAGCATAGACAGCGTAGGGGAGGTGGCCAAACCATTGCATGTAGATGGTCCCATCATTTTACCTTTTCACTAAGGTTCCATTCTTTGGCCAGCCAATGTTCCAGGAGGTGAAGAGAAGTGCAGACTGTTGCAAGAAACAGGTATGATATTTTCCTGGGCCATAAAGAGCACATTGTTATCCTCTGCACCACCCCACCGCCCCCTCCATCTCAGCCGGCCATTCTTCTCTCCTCCTATGATCTGGTGACCTTCCTTCGGCTCAGACTTTGCCACTACCCATTGTCTATATTTCATCTTGTCCTCACTTTCCCTGGTCTCCAGTCTCCTGCTGCTCCCTACCATCCTTCCATAATCCCTCAGGACCTTTCCATAACAGTTTTCTCCACCGTTTGGCTCCATCTCTTCCTTGCAGCAGTCAAGTGCTGAAGTCCATGCAGTCCTGGGACAGGCGGGAAACAGGTTGCAAAATATAAATGCAAGAGATTGAAACAACCACCTGAGGACAGGATCTTAGTAGCATTACACACCTAGCACCCTGGGAAAGGTTTCACTGCTGATGTAATGGTCTTTCTGTAGGCACAGTGTTTGGGTTATGGTTAGAGATAACAGGTGTTTTGGCATGTGAGCCATCCGATGATGGTGTTTTTGTGCTGTGTGCCTGACACCGGGGTGATCTGGGTCTTTTGTTCGGTGGGAGATGAAGGGAGAAGACGCCGGAGCAGAGCCATAACCCAACGAAGGCGGGAGGGATGAAGGAGGATCGGTGAAGGGGAAACCGTGAGCTCCAACTTGTGCACATTAGACTGTCTCATTAAAATGGGCCCTTTTCTCTCTTTGCTTTTTTGTCACTAACCCTGTAGTCAAATGAAGGATTATAAAGCTAAATGGTTTAATTGTATATGGTGTACTAGCTGTTATTTCGTGACACTGATTTGTAATGGTAACAAGTCACACAGCATCCACACAGACAGGGGGATTTCAGGGTGGGCTCGCATCTCAATCTCACCCATTTGGCCGGGCCAGAGATTGTCTTTCCTTCGCTTACATAGCTGACGGAACCCGAGGGTTACACACACAAGACTTCAAAAAGACCAAACTTAAAACTTTCTGCTCCACCTGCACTTTCAGGTAAGGGCAGAAAGAGCCATTGCAGGTCACAGCATGAAGTAGTGACCCAACCTAATTTCCCCACCTTTCCCAAGCTTTCAGTGGGGAAGAAGATCTGAGCCACACACAACACACTTCTGCTGAAGTCCTCCTTGGCCCCCAGTTTGGTTAACACTTACCATACCTTGGGTTTCTACTCCTCTTCCACAAATTTAGTTTACTCAACCTATTCCTCCTATTATTAGAACTGTTATTGTTATCACATGTACCTAGTACTGTGGAAAACTTTGTTTGCATGCCATCCCCAATGATCACACCATAACATAGGTACATCGAGGTAGACAAAAGGAAAGAAAATACAGAAAAAGCACCGTGGAGGCAGACCGATAAAGTGCACGGGCCATGGCAAGGTAGATTGGGAGATCAGGAGTTCATCTTTTAGTGTGTCGGAGGTACCTTCAAAAGTCTGATAACTGTTGGACAGGAGTGTGTCGGTGGCAGTGGGAAGTGTAGACAGAGGGGAAACCAGTTTTCATGACAGGCTGTGCTGCATTCACAAGTTGTTGCAATTTCTTGCAGTCTTTGGCAAAACAGTTGCCATGCCAAGCTATGATGCATCTGGATCGGATGCTTGTGAAGTAGGGATTTGTTTGATCCTTTTAAGTTTTTGGACCCTTGAACTTTCTGTCTTTACATACTTCAGCTGTGTCTCCAACCTGCACTTCCTGAAATGTCTTCTTTCCCCAATATCTTACCGTGTGCTCTCATCTCCCAGAAGCATCCACATCTATCACAACTCCAGCAGGCTTCCTGCCCAATCCATGACCGTCTTCAACGCCAAACGTCAGATCGTCTGCGATCAAGACCAGGTTAAGCATGACTCCTAGCCTGTTTGCAGACTGTGATGTAGGTGAGCACATACTTCCACACCCTTGGCAGTAACTTCGCCGTCAAGTCCACCTCCTACAATGTATCTTCCTTCTTCTATGGCACTTCGCCGCGAACCGAATGATGCTCTCCTGGATACCATTTTGTTTTCATGGCGAAGTCTTGGTGATACGATAGCTCATTTCCTACCTCCAGTGACAATGGTGAGCTGAAACTCATCAGAGCGTCTCGCAGCATTTCCAGCCTTGCCAGGTCTTGAGATCCGTTCGGGCACAATCTGAAACTGCCCCTACTCTCAACACCGGCGAATATCCAGAGTTCCGTTTCCTGATCCCAATCTCTGTCTGGGTGGCATGAGAACAGTTCTTCACCGTATCTCGTTACATGTGAAAACAGTAAAGCGATTACCAGCTGTAATGCAATGTTAAGGAACTCACGAATTGTGCTAGGAGCTGCGGAGAGGCAATTTTTTTTACCAAAATGCCCAGACTGTGCTGTGCCGAACCTCGCTCAGCCTCACCGGCGTCTCTTCTGCTCCACAACGCAGGACTGCAGCCATGCAGATCGAAGAGAAGAATTGATACAGAAGGAGAAGCAGGAATGGGGCTCCTGAAACTTAGGGCACTACCTTGGACCCAGCAAGAGAAAAGAAACTAGAACCTAAATTGTTCCAAAAGCAGAGTTTAAAAAAAAAACAGTTTTGCGTTGAGAACAACCAGTTTGGGACCAATAACGAAAGTATGAGAGACCCGCCGTTCGCGGTTTGTTCCTAGTCGAAATTCACGCGGACACACCCCTCTGGAATAGCTGGTGCCTTGCTCCCGTCCGGTTTCGCTCTCAATATCTTGAGATGAATGAACGAGGATTCTCCCTCACTCCCAGCGCCGCTCTTCCAACAAGGCAACGCAGCATTTTTGGGAATCAGGAAAGTTATAAACAAACAATTATTGAAATATCGTTTCCACTTCGCTTCTCGGTAGTATAAGCAATTCCTGCAGATTTATAACATTGTGGATGGGGGCAAAGGCAAGAGAAAGAGACTCGAAGAAATTCCTGGGAATAATTAGTTTGATTCACACAAAGTAAACGTTAGCAAGGAACAGAGAGCCATTGCCAATGCTCAGTGCCGCAGCACGTCCCTTTTTTTTTGAAGACTGTAATATTATTTTCAAAAGTGTATTTCAACAAAACCCCAGAAGTATTCTGACCTTATCCCGAGTGCGGATCACTTTCCTGTCGGGTTAGCATTTAAATAAATTCTTTTGCAGCTTTGTTTTCAGCAATGGACGTTGAAACAGAATCCGCCAAGTTTGATCAATGGAATTTAATGAAATTTGCCCAGAAAACCTAATCCCATAAAACAGTCCAAATGATAAGAATTTGACAGCTATGGTAGTTAAAAATGAAAATGTTTAAAGAAGACATAGACAATTACGCTTCTGATTGTCCAGTTATTATTTTACCTTGGACAGACTTCTCGTGAATAATGGCACACAAAAAAACAAATCATGACAATACCTTTGGAGTTATTTGGCTGAATTCAAAGCATGGCATAATCTAGGATTTATTTAGATTGGAAAAAACCTCTAAATTTTGCATGTTGATAAAAACTAAATGAGATAAATTTCAAAACCTGGTAAATACAAATCTGTCGTTAAATCCCGGAATATTTAAATTTTATAATGATGTTATTTTAATGAAGGACCCTACGGTCTATTTTTAATGAACTCTTGGATCGATTTATTTAGATAGCACAATGAAGAGGCAACAACGTTCTTCTTAAAGTTGAATGATTCCCTCCGATGTTTTCATCCTGATTTTTGTTTTAATTTTAAAATTTTGGAATATAATTTGCAATTAATTTTTCTGAATCGAAGTCACAAAAAATGCAGGCTGTTTCACGGGAGAAAATGTAAAAAGATTGCAAATATTTCTGGAAATATGGGAGATTGGTGGGGGAGCGTGAGAAATGAGCACAAACAACATCTTTGGAAATTAAAATCGAAATGATTTACGGGGCCAATAGAAAAGTCAGAAATCAGAATAGAAATTCATTGAATGAACACAACCGGGATAAATTTTGAAAGCGCAGTAAAGCGGCGCGATACAATAGATTTTACAATAACACATTGGGCCCACACCGCTAGAGAGCGCTGCCAGATTAACAAAACAGCGGAGACAGACTCAACGGAGAAAAGCGACCTGCAACCACTTCAAACTAACTACGATTTGAATCAACAAGAACTAAACTCTTTCCTTTTGCTAGTGATGATAGGACAGCTTGGAACCGAACAGAATCCCCTCTCACATACACACACTTCATTCCAAAGGAATCGTGCAGATTTTGAAACCGGTTGCAATATAATCGTTCATTTGAAGCGCAAAGTGAGATTACGCAAGGACGGGAAATATTGTTGAACCGGTCGAGATTCTATTTTTAATAATGATTAAGATTTCATTTTATACATTGGTCGTTGCCCAATGTCTTACAAAAGAGGTGGGAGAGGTAGAGCTTGTTCTTCATGAATATGTTATTGTAATTTATTTATTCTGAAAGTAATATATAAAATCTCATATGCAGTGTATGAGTTATAAATTCATGTGGCGCTGATAGAGAGAGAGCATCTGCACATGAAAAATGAATCTGGTAATTGGAATTTAGATAGGTTACAGCTTGTCAGCTGCGGACCCCATCTCAATCAAACGCACTTTTCATCTGTTTACAAACTACCGTTTCTCTCTGTAATGGTGGCTGTTCCCGTTGGAATTTGCGAGATGAATGTGTGTACATTTCTAGGTACAACACCGTGAGAGAGTGCCAGAGTCACACGTGTCACGTCTAGCTACAGAGAAGTAACTGTCATTATGATTATTTCCATGCAACACAAGAGCAAATGGACCACGAAAGCAAATCACAAAATCATTTTTAATCTAAGGAAAATATGATACGACTGAAACAATGTTGAGTTTTGGTATCGACGTAACTGCATCCAGGTGTAAAAGCTAGATTATAGATATGCATATATTGTAATGATTAGCACAATAAATGTGTGCAAAGACCGAATATTTGAGGACGTGTGCAGATGCTCTATCAGCAAACTAAATCCCTTTAGTTTTATTCACTGCTCCTATGCAGAGTTAGAACCGAATAAAAAGGATTCATGTTGTAAGATTATATTGTAAACTGACTTGATATAACTGTGGCAAATTATTAGACACTTTGCAAATAAATTTATATAGACAATTGCAGTTTCTCGTTAGTTTGTACAGCGACGTGATTTTGGCAACCGTGTTGCACACTTACACCGCATGGACAATAGGTAGAATGACCCTCCAAAGCACACTGTAACTTTGCCATTTCTCGGGTTACGTCTCATTCGCACACCCTTAGACATCACTGCAAAAACAGTAACAAAGAGTAATAACAAACAAGTAACTCTTCGCTCAAGTAGCAGGCATAAAACAGCAACTACAATTCCTAGAATGCTTTGCTAGCATTCCGGGAGCACCGGGTTGGTGACAGAACCAATCAGCGGAGGTGCGGCAGGTGCCAGGGATGGGGAAGAACCAATGAGCGTGAAAGAGAGGCGGGACAAGGGGTGTTCTGTAGCCGAATTTGTTAATGGCTGTGCATGTCGGGAGCAGGCGATCCTGCAGTTCGGGCGAGCACTGTACTAGGGAAAGGGAATGTGAGAGTAAGCAGAGAGTAGAGGGAGGGAGAGAGAGAGAGAGAGAGAGAGAGAGAAATACCGAGCGCAGGGACACCACTCTGCAACTTACGAAAGTCTCGCAAACAAAACATAAAAGAGAGAAACAGAAAAAAAGTAGACGCTCACTTTCTGAGGATACATTTGGTAGTCATGTAATTTTATGCAGCACTGACTTGAAATAACCTCCCACTGCAAGAGAAAAAGACAAATCTGAGAGAAAATGAATTTGGCGACGCTACTCTTGGCGAGTTTTTTCTGTGCGACTCTGAAGGTGCAGGAAATAATTTCGCAGTCAGGTAGGTGACAGGTTTTTCCTCAGTGTTTTGGCGCCTAGAGTATATGTGTATATGCGTGTGTGCGTATATTCTAATATTGGCACAACATTACCCTGTTTGTAAACTTGGATGAAGGAAAGTTTTGTTTCAGGTCATTTTTGATTTTAATGCTCTCAAACCCCCTCATTTAAATGGTAGTCAGTGTAGAAGTATTTCTGTCACACAAACGCCTTGGTTACTAAGAGCCACTGGAGTGTTGTAACAATTTGAATTGTCCCCAAAGCTCCCCGCTGTTGTTCCTTCTTAAAATCTTTTGTGCGGAAGCCTTAATTATGCGTGTTTGCGCTTTTCGGAAGCAGTTGAGCTTGACATGTAGTTTTCAGCTTGTGAGGACTTCTTATGTGGCAGAGAACCGATTTTTGTCTGCCTGCTATTTATTTTCCTCTGGCAACAGGACCTTAACATGCTTTGTGTTTGACCTAGGTAGGACAACTTTAGTTAAATGCAACGCGAGCGTAAACATAGTTGCAAAATGTACATTTGGTACAGGTGCGTCATGAAAAAAATATCTGCCATATAACGCTCCCGGTGCGAGCCAAAATGGAAACGACTTCATCTCCCGCTCGGTGCATGTGTACTTTGCATACTTCATGAAATTTAAAATATGATATTGGTTTTAATCCGCCATGAGTTTTGTAGCCTCAAGAGTTCGTCTTGATATCACCGTCTAAAATATGAATCAGGGACAACTTGAACTGCGGTGCCCAGAGGGCGACAAGATGCTGAGTGAATTACTTTTAGATTAAGCAAATTAAGGAAACGAAGGGAGACAATCTGCTCCTCATATTATTAGACACGCTTCAAGTTATGTGAGAGCGAAGTATTTTATGGATGCTTATTTTTCCGGAATTGATGTTATTGGTCGCCCGTGCTTTCCCGCGCAAGAACACAAGCCAAGCCAGTCATTCGGAGTGTTGGGGAAGGCCAACATTAATTGCATTGCTTTGCATAAGGCTAAAGTTCTCGGTGAGACATTTAGTCGTAAAATATTTAATAAAAATAGACGAATTATAAGTGAACAGATTTGCATAATTCTGTTTTGTAAATATTGTTTCATGCCACTAATGTGTCCCTGATTTCGGGAAATGTGCAAACTGTGTCTGAGACCTCTAGAACTGACGGTGTAAGGGCCGTGGTTTGTTGTGTTTTATTAATTCACCCAAGGCCATTAGAATGAAGCTTTTTTAATGGAAGCTTGCAGTTCAATCCAACAGGTGTATGAACCCCAGACAGTGTCGGCTTGTCCTTAAATCAGACTACTGTTAGCGCCGAGCGGTTCGTGAATGTATGGGCGTCGCGATCTGTTTTACTACCTCCCACTCCTGTCAAGAGGAATTCAGTTGTGGTGGGACGGAAGTCAGCGCTGTCCTTGCACGAAAGGGCTAGCACTCACCGTCCGGACGCACAATATGCCCAATTACGTCGAATGACGGACCCACCCTCGATCCGAGGGGAGCAAGTTAGGCAGGTCACCTCCCCCACTGTCCCTCCCCCCACCCCCACCCCGGTGCACACAGTTTAACCGGGCCTCTGTCAGCGCGTTCCTGGGTGCGATCTGTGCAAGAATCCATAGGAACTGCGCAGCGCTGTCCAGCGCCTGACAGTCCAAGAGATCTTCCTCTGTCTTCTGGTCGCTAGTGTCTTGCCAAGGGTTGTGGCCACACGTCCGCACAGTCCCTTTGCAAACCCAAGCTCAATATTATGGGGTAACCTGGCAGTTTTCTCCTGTTTTGTTGATCTCGGCGCTCACCTGGCGAAATGTTGCTACCTACTACAGAATTTTCTCTCCCTTGGATAGCATCGGACTTGAGCAAATCACGCTCCGCTAGACACACACAACGCGCGCTCCTTCCCATGTCTTATATTTCTGCCGCTGTCTCCTTCCTAACCCCGGTCTGTGTGCGTAGTTCATATTTTCGATATTCAGACTTGATGATGAATTCAGACTAAACTCTAATTAATATGTTATATTACTCTCTCGCGCTCCCCCATCTTTCTCTCTCTCTCCCTCTCCCCCTTCCCTCTCTTCCTCGGCACCCCAGCCGTCCAGCGGCTGCGATGTATTTAACATTTTGTTTTGTCTGAAGATCGATGCTGGTCAGTAACTCCCAGTGTCCCGAGAGTGCCCCGGTGCTTCTACACGCATGGTTATTGATGGATGGGTTAAAGCAGAGAAATTAGCTTTTCTCGGCTTCACCGCTCACCCCGGCATCTGACAGTCACGGATGATAAATCCGCACAGTTATTAAAAAAGGAGAACGGGCCTCCCTCTAAGACATGAGAGACACAACACACTAATACTTGGCCTCTTTGTTGAACGGTGCTTTGGGGCGATCTCTGTTTTGTCTTGTCATGGTTTCATTAAACGCAACTGCACATCGGTCCAGTACAGGAAACACTGAGCACTGAGACACGGTCGCTATGTGTGGCGTGGGATGGCTCGGGCTGGGTGGGTGGTTTGAGACGCCGTCCCTCGGCGCGGCCACACTTCGGTTATTCACACAACTCCAGAACTGACAGGTTAACCAGAAGATGTTTCTCGCTCGATATGCTGGGTAAGGAATCGCCCGGGCTGGCGTTCATTTATTAACGAAGTCGGCCCGACACCAATAACTGAAACACAACAGCCGGAGAGAAGCGTGGAAGTGCACGGAAGGCTGGGCAGTGGGAGCGTTGGAGCTCAGTGACTGGGGGAAATGCACCGGCCTTTTTAACCGTGCCAGAGGGCTTTATCTTGGAGAAAACTGCAGCTGAGCGGGTCAAAGCTATTTCGGGACAATCTGTGCTGCAATTCTCCATATGTCCTTTAAGTCTTGTGCATGGCAAACTAAATCCAATACTGAATAACTCAGACCTATGGAACCTGCTAGATAGCGGGGCAGACGGTGCAGCGCGTTGACCCTTGTGCAAGCAGCGTTTGATGTGATTGGAACCCGGACTCTGCTACAGACGCCCGTCTCCTGGTAACCAGGGACGCCAGGTGTGAGGCGCCTGCGCAGTGCCGCCGCGCCGCTGCGGGCTGCTTGCCGGTGTAATGGGACTGGCTCACTGCTTAATTGCGCGGGAAGGGTGATCGGGTGACTGGGCTCCGGACTTTTGATCTGAGCAGCTGAGCACCCCGTATTCTCACGCACACGCGCCTGCATATGAACGAATGAAGCCTGCTGCCAAGTGTCCTCAACCCGGGGTCCACGGGCCCTTTGCTTAATGGCATTGGTCTATAGCATTAAAAAGGGTTTGGAGTCCCTGATAGGGCCAGTCTACATTGATGGTACTGCTGCAGAAACCCCGTTTGCAAAAGGAGGGTTTCGGCAAAAGCATCGAGACTCGTTGCTCATTTGTGAAAGGCGGAGATGAACTGGATCCAAATAGTGTATATAGGTTACGGTTAGCCGTGGTGACGGCAAACGGACTGTACTGAAAGCGTGTAGGTGGCTAGACTCCGAACATTGTGCAGTTTTACATCAAACACACTCTGTGTGTGTGGTTTAAAGAGAGAGAGATGGTGCGTGTGTAAGTGATGCGCGTGGGATTTTGCTGGCCTGTTTGTGAGTTTCAGTGCATAAGAGTGTATGTGTGTGAGAAAGAATGTGTGCTGCGTGAGTATATTTATAGCCCAGAGTTGTGAATGTGTATATATTAGAGAGCGCGTGAATCTGTGCGTATGCTGTTTGATATACAATCTCCCTTGTTCACCGGAGCCCCGTCTTGCTCAACATCGTGTGTGAGCACTACAGTTGCAATCCGTTCCCAGTGACTATCTGTGCTTTATAAATCGCAGGTTGGGAATGAAGTCCCTCATCTGGAGAGAGGCTGGTTACCAGTTGCCGAGGTTGCCCGCGGAAAGTTCCTCGGACATTTACCGTCATCCCGAAAAGGCCAGCGAGCGACCGCGAAAATACTGCATGCTCCCTTTTTAACGCCGATAAAAGTTCTTTGTTTTTTAAACACTAGGCCAGACACTAGGTGTGAAATTGACGAGATTTAAATAATGATACCAGTAAAATGCTTTTTTTAACCGCGAAATCTGACAACCACGGGGGTGGGCGTTAAGACAGAAATGAATGTTACAAAGGGCCAGTTGGAATGAGATGAACCGGTCCATTTTGAACTCAGTAACCGGGTTTGTGTGGTGAAATCCTTCTTGGAACTAATTATAGAGACGGCAACGGAATACCCTGTACCCAGCAGTACCTGCCATATAAACTATAATAACCTCCACGACCCGTCAATACATTTTAAAGACATTATTTGTGACCAAGGTCTCTCTAGTGAAGACTTTTGAAGTGCTGTTTCCGAAAAGAGCATTACGATAGCACGGCCGAGCATTCGGCTTTATCTTCTCGCTTATTATTTTTTACACTGGTTCCTTTTATTAAGCACTCGGTAGATATATTGGTTTCGTAGAAAGTCAAAATGTAATTTTACATTTCTATTTAACTTCGACTGTATTTAAGGAGGATGTGACTGATCTGTGGAAATACATATAGACTGATAGAAATATCGCCCCTCTGCTATCCCTCTGAAAGATCGATCTTGTTGGATCACTTTCTCCCGTGCAGTTTTAGCCGTCTTTTTTTTAAAAACAAAAAGGAAAGCCGTTAACAGCAGACAGAACGCACCGGACGGTTGTGTAGACAAGAACAGTTTTTGTGTGTGTGTGAATTAAGGCTCTCCTGCCTTCGAGAAACTGCCCAACCCATTGAACACCTGCACTAAATTTCTTCTTCATTCTCGTAAGGAGAGTGCTATCGCATCCATTCTCCACAACCAGCACCCGGCTGTGTACAAACACGTTTCAACGTCCCGTTAACTGAACATACTGCTCAACAAACCATGGTTTACCTCTCATGCTCGTCAATGAAGCCAGGACGCCTTTTAGATTTTGTCCTTTGTGAGTTTACTGCCTTGGCCTGGAAGTTGCTCTGCGTACGGTAATGGACGTGTGGAATTGTTTCTTAAATGACTGCTTGTGGCAGTGACCTGTAATAAATGGCCCGCGAATGAGAAACGGCAGCTGTGGGGGTTTCATTCACCTTACACTCATGCAGAAATAACGGAGCCGTCTTTTCACAGCCCCCAAAGAGCTAACCTTGGATAACAATCATTTTCACACAGACACGGACACACTCGTTCAACACGCTCAGACAGAAACACATTACACACACACCTCACACACACACTTACACATAAACATACAAACACACACACGCGCGTCACACGTTGTAGCTGCGGAAGGAGAGTTGTAAACCGATCCTGCCACTTCTCATCTTAAATTTAATCTCAAATACACATATCCTCCAACAGAGTGCGAACCAGGTTTATCTTATGATTTTTAAAAAATTATAACATCTCTTCCGTTTAAATTAAGGAAGGGTTCGTAGAGCTAATTGGTTCTGACATGGTTAAGTTATTTTCCCGCGCAGTCTGCTACTTGTGAAAAGATTTAATTCCATGTGCATGATGTTCAGACGTTATTCGCAGCAGTTTAAGATTGGCAGAGGCTTTGTCTGATCGGTTGAAGATGCAAGAGTTTTATAATCAGGGCCTTCGCCGACGAGAGACAGTTAATCAAACACGTTCATTTATTGACCGGGAAATGGGTAAGGTGACTTCACCAGGTTTTTGCCTGTGGTAATCCGTCCTAACGTAGTTCTGAAGTCTCCGGCGGCCTATTGTTAGAAGACAACCGCTGTCAAAGTGCTCGTTTTATTAACTTGGGGCACCTGGAATGCTTGCAAAAATCGAACCAAAGCAGCGTCCTTACTCAGCACTGAAGCCCATTCTTTTGAACGACCTCACAAAATGTTAACTCCCCTTTGAAGTCTGACATGCTTTGCCCAAATAGTGCTCATCCCAGGTAATATCAAATTACATTTCCTCATTAGTACAGTACCTCAAACCCCACCGTGACATAGAAGCGTCCGAGATGAAATAGACTCAGAGGCTGTCCTGTGAAGTCTTGCGATTAGAGCGACGTTTAAGCACTCAGTTTAGAGGGCTGCTGTTAATACCACAGGCACTTTAGGGCTTCCTAATGATGGGAATAAGTGGAAGTTCAGTTTCAATGGAACATATTGACAGTAAACTAGCAGAAAATGATTTGTATAAGAACAATCAAAACCTCTTTAAGCATCTATAATTTGTTACAGATCTAAACAACAACCATCAGGATTTAAGAGTCAACGAATGAAAATTTAAACAGACCTTTAAAAATATTCTGATGAACCAAAGCATGATATAATATGTACCGTTTGTGGCTCACTCAAAACACTCTGTATTAGCAAATATACAACTCCCAGTAGCAGCATTTAATTGGGGTTGCTTGTATGTTGTAATAATAAATTCCATGTTGAACAGTTAGTGTTTTGTTTTATGTGTGCATAGCTGACCAGGTTGTGAATTCTACATGCAAAAACAGATATTTCAGCCTGCATAAGGATCCAAAGAACACATTTGTAGTTCTCTGCCATTTGAATGGCAAATTTGCTTTGGGTCATGTTTTGATATGTAGTTACTAGACTTTGTACATGGGGAAAAAATATTTTTTTGGTCCCAGAATCAGGAAATCACGTGAAACAAAAACAGATTCAGAAAATGCTCTGCAGTTTAGATTCTGGTGTCAAAGATGAACTACAATTTCTTAAACATTCTACGAAATGGTAAGCACAGTGGTTAGCATGATGCTGTTACAGCTCAGGCAGTTGGAGCTCGGAGTTCAATTCCAGTGTCCTCTATATGAAAATTTGTACCTTCTTCCTATGTGCGTGTGAGTTTCCTCCAGGTGCTCAGTTTGCCCCTACACTGCAGAGATGTACCGGTTAGCAGGTTAATGGGTCAAAATTGCCCTGTGACTAGGATACGTAGGTTGCTGCACTGGAGGGCTTGTTCTGCACTGTATCTGTAAATAAAATTTTAAAAATTCAGAATGGATTACTTTTGAGAAGAAATACCTTCTAGTGTTGGACAGTTTAAACTGGCATCAAAAATGAATGTCACTGAATCTTAAAACACACAGAAAAGCACCTATTTGTCACTGGATGGGGGAAGAAAACAGAACACATAGTGGTCACGTTGTTTGAGAAACAAAGTACATATTCAGATTGATTTCTATCAGCATTCAGTGACTTTGACTGAGATAGAGACTTCAAATGTGCAGAATGAGACAGAATTGCTCTGTTCCAAGTAGCATAATGGCCTTGTATCTACAGCTGGCTGACAACACAATAGCCTTCTGAGAACATTGCCATCTTGTAAATTATTTGAAATAAGTGTTGAGGAGCTGAGCCTTAAAAAAACTACTTTTGTTGCACACGCAGAAAATTATACTTAATTAAACACCTCTATGATGCAGTCTTGCATTTTTGCTGAGTAGTTTTGGTGAATGAATGATTAGTTAAACCCTATTGAATTGTCAGTGTAATAGAGCTTAGGTACTGAGCAGATATGGTACATAATAATGCCTTCAGCAGGGCTGAACATTTCAGTCCGGGTGAACATGTTTGTGCTTCTGAAGATTTTTAAGCTCGCTTCATCAGGTTCAACATTGTAAAGGTAACTTCATGCCACTGAAATTGTCGGTATTTTTGCACATGCAGGGGTCTGTGAATGAAACCATTGTGACATTCATTGCCCACTTTCAGCGCGGCAATTAAACTTGTATAAAAAGAATATTTTTGACTAGCCGATAAACGTTTAGAAATGATATCAGCATCACTCTTCTGCTACGCCCTAGCATTAACCATGAAAGGCAGGCAGTCAATGTTGAAGACTGGCTTGTTCATTGCATTCTTCTGGAGCTAACTTGCTGAACATTCCATCGACTTTGTTGTGTTTAAGGATACTGTTTTTTCAGAACTTATTCCTCTGCAAGGAATTGCTACTTCAGTCGTTCTTCATTGAGAGGATCACAGGGTGCTTAATAAAAATGGTGGTTGACAACAGAGGAATTTTACGCTGTGGTTCATGAGTAATTGTGGTTTATTTAAGGAAGGGTTGCATTATTTCACCAGACTCTGCTTAAAAAACAATGTCCAATGTTCATCAGCTACAACCCAGTCAGAGCCACTGGCAGTGACTTCTAATAACTTGCATTTGGTACCAGTTATAGAATTTGGACTTAGCTCAAGAAGTCCTTTTTTCTTATTTATCATGCTTCACTGAGGTTCGTAGCTGTGATTTTATCTTCATTTTTACCTGCTGAAGTATTCCCAGTGGCAAGGTGAGCTGCACACTTATGGGGCAGGCTAATAACAGCCTGCTTCTGTGAGCGATTATCTTCTTTTCCATACTTTAGGCAACTCAAGCACTTTGTGCCCAGCAACAATCCATCGTTCAGTGCCAAACTGATCCCGTGGGAATATTCAGTTGTAGAGTGAACTTCAGGTAAAATGTACATAGCAAACACAAGCTTGCGCTGAGCACTGGGCAGGTCAGAGTCTCAGATAGTGTGCTGAAAATTCCCCATGGCTTTGCTCCTCCTTTTCTTTGTGACTGTCCAGCTCCAAACCCCCAGATTCCTGCAAATAGACAGGACTATCCCAAAAACTTTAGAAATGATGGCTACAGTAGCAGTTTAAGTTTGCTAGTGCCTTACGAGCTTGATTGAATTTTTTGAGGATGTAACTAAATACATTGATGAAGGAAGAGCAGTAAATGTAGTGTATATGGATTTCAACAAGGCATTTGATAAGGTACCCCATGCAAGGCTTATTGAGAAAGTAAGGAGGCATGGGATCCAAGAGGACATTGCTTTGTGGATCCAGAACTGGCTTGCCCACAGAAGGTGGTTGTAGACGGGTCATATTCTGCATGGAGGTCAATGGCCAGTGGTGTACCTAAGGGATCTGTTCTGGGAACCTTACTCTTCGTGATTTTTATAAATGACCTGGATGAGGAAGTGGAGGGATGGGTTAGTAAGTTTGCGGATGACACAAAGGTTGGAGGTGTTGTGGATAGTGTGGAGGGCTGTCAGAGGTTACAGTGGAACATTGATAGGATGCAAAACTGGGCTGAGAAGTGGCAGATGGAGTTCAACCCAGATAAGTGTGAAGTGGTTCATTTTGGTAGGTCAAATATGATGGCAGAATATAGTATTAATGGTAAGACTCTTGGCAGTGTGGAGGATCAGAGGGATTTTGGGGTCAGAGTCCATAGGACGCTCAAAGCAGCTGTGCAGGTTGACTCTGTGGTTAAGAAGGCATACGATGTATTGGCCTTCATTAATCGTGGAATTGAATTTAGGAGCCGAGAGGTAATGTTGCAACTATATAGGTCCCTGGTCAGACTCCACTTGAAGTACTGTGCTCAGTTCTGGTCGCCTTACTACAAGAAGGATGTGGAAGCCTTAGAAAAAGTACAGAGGAGATTTACAAGGATGTTGCCTGGATTGGGGAGCATGCATTATGAAAACAAGTTGAGTGAACTTGGCCTTTTCTCGTTGTAGCGATGGAGGATGAGAGGTGACCTGATAGAGGTGTAAAAGATGATGAGAGGCATTGATCGTGTGGATAGTCAGAGGCTTTTTTCCAGGGCTGAAATGGTTGCCACAAAAGGACACAGGTTTAAGGTGCTGGGGAGTAGGTACAGAGGAGATATCAGGGGTAAGTATTTTGTGCAGAGAGTGGTGAGTGCGTGGAATGGGCTGCCGGCAACGGTGGTGGAGGCGGGTACGATAGGGTCTTTTAAGAGACTTTTGGATAGGTACATGGAGTTTAGTAAAATAGAGGGCTGTGGGTAAGCCTAGTAATTTCTAAGGTAGGGACATGTTCGGCACAACTCTGTGGGTTGAAAGGCCTGTATTGTGCTCTAGATTTTCTATGTTTCTATGTTTACTTCTTCTTCACCCTTACAACACAATTCAGTCAGGCAGCATCTAAGGTTGGAGAGACAACCACATTTCTAGTTTTAGACTCTTTGCCAGAACACATCTATATTTGAAACTTTAACCGTTTCTATCTCCACAGATGCTGCCTGACCCTTAGAGTTTTTCCAAAACTTTTTTTTTGTTTCAGACTTCCAGCATGTACAGTTTTATTTTGATTGCATTTGAAAATGTCTCTGTTCTTCCAGTTCCTGCTCTCTGATTACTAGTAAGGGCATCAAACGTTACAGGGAGAATGCAGGACTTTGGGGTTGAGAGGGATAATAAATCAG
This sequence comes from Mobula hypostoma, assembly GCF_963921235.1. Classification (NCBI taxonomy): domain Eukaryota; kingdom Metazoa; phylum Chordata; class Chondrichthyes; order Myliobatiformes; family Myliobatidae; genus Mobula; species Mobula hypostoma. The sequence continues at coordinate 120,047,495 of NC_086102.1, read as the reverse complement.
CCTTGATGGAATGGCAGAGCAGAATCATTGGCTTAGTTCTGTTCCCATGTCTTATGGTCTCTTGTACTCTTATCTTTAGCAACTTGTTGCTCTGGAACACCTTCCTTTAAGAGTCTCCTTAGAATCTGCACTCACCTATCCTGAAAACCTTTATGCCACTTGGGTATTACAATGTTTTGGATAATATTTCTGCCTGGCAATAGTAAAGCGAATCACAGAAATGCCAGTATTTGTAGCTCTAGCCATCATGTCCTTCCAACTTTATAGAAGCAGATAATGATGCAGAGTCTGTCAGATTCAAAGGAATGGGTCCTGTTAGTGTTTTGTGCGTGCAGTGGTAAGTGCACTCCATGTCTCTGTCATATGAAGGTTAAGTGCAGTTCTTAATTTACGTGTTTTCTTTAGAGAGAAATTATGGAGGGAGGAAAGAAACCTTTTATCACCTCAGCCTTACAAGTGGTTATTGAAAAGTTAAGAAGAAATGCCACATATTTGATTTTGCAGTCAAATAGAAATACTGTAAGTACTATACATAGTGCATTTTTGTTAGCTTAAAAGACGTGGACAATCCTCAGCAACCTTCACTGAAATGACAGGTTTTCATGTAATGAGCATCTCTACCATGAAGTAGATGTACCAGACTGGATGGGGGAGGAGCAGTGGTGGGGAACGTTACATTAGGTATTGTCGCACACTCAGAAGCCAAATATTTTTCATATTAATGTGGTCCTTTTAACCTTTGGACTGTTTGTTTAAAGCATAGCTCAGACATTTTAAAATTGCTTTAAACAAGGAAGTAAAGACAATTTTTGCAGTCACGTGGCTACTCTGAGAGATTTCACCCAGATCCTCTCCCCATCCCAAAGGAAGATTAACTGGTTACAGTAATTTGTCCCTTGTGTGTAGGTGGGTGCGGGAGATCTACGATGGAGTTGTCAGACATGTGAGAGGGAATAGGTCACAGAGAAATAATATTACAGGGAGATTGTGTCACGGTCCGGATCAGGGTCCCTTTAAATTTAGCTTGTTTATGTTACGATCTGGACCGTTGATTCCCTGTTTTCCCGTGTTCCTCGACTTTGATGATTAGAGGCAATTAACACTCGGCTGAACCGGTAGTTTATAGTCTCCGGCTTTCAGCCGTTCAGTGCGGGAGCGTCTGCAAAGTCACGAAGTGAGTGTCGGTAATTCGCCTTTCCTCACCGGAGCAACCCTGTCCAGTTACCTCGCCGAAGCGAGCCTGCAAAGTTTCCTCATCAAGGTGGGTCCGTCAGTTAACCCTCTGGAGAGAATCAAGAGCCGCTGTCTACTGTTCCCGGGCCGAGTCGAGAGCTCAGCACTACCTGGAGGTTCCAAGCACCAGGTCCTGGCGCCAGTGGCATCCAAATATCACGTCCACGTCCTGACCCCGGCGGCATCCAAGTATCACCTCCACGTCCTGACCCCGGCGGCATCCAAGTACCACGTCCACGTCCTGGCTCCAGCGGCATCTAAGTACCACGTCCACGTCCTGACCCCGGCGGCATCCAAGTATCACCTCCACGTCCTGACCCCGGCGGCATCCAAGTACCACGTCCACGTCCTGGCTCTGGCGGCGTTCAAGTACCATGTCAAGTCCTGGCCCTGGCGGCTTCCCAGTTCTGAGTCTAGTCTTGGCCCTGGCGGTCTGTGATTCCTGTCCTACCCCCTTGTCTGAATCCCTTCTCTGCCCCTCTTGCCTCTAGCCCTCGTCTGCAGCCCCCGCCTACACTTCGGTCTAGTTCCATCACCAGAGCTAGACAGGTACTGTCTGGTGTTCATTCGTGTTGGTCTTGTCTTGTCTTGTCCTCGCCTCCATGGGGTAAGTCAGGCCGTCTTTTCGTTGCCCCACAGGGAGTCATGTCTTGTCTTGTCCTGTCCTCGCCTCCGTGGGGTAAGTCAGGCCGTCTTGCCGTTGCCCCGCAGAGGGTCATGAGTCCCAGCCCTATGTCCTGTACCCAAGGAGGGGTCCCGGCTCTCTGTTCTGTGTGCGAGTCCTGGCCCTATGTCCTGTACCCAAGGAGGGGTCCCAGCTCTCTGTTCTGTGTGTGTGTCCAAGGTTCCATGTACCTGCTCTCCCAAGACCGAGGGTCTGTTTTCCATGTTCCTCTTCTCCCTAGCCCATGTCATGTCCATGCCCGGTTCTGGGGTCCGAGCCCGAGGCAAGACCCAGGTACTGGGTCCTTGCCCAGTCTCAGGCTCGGAGTCCATACCCTAGCCTCTTCATGTCTCCTCTAGTTCTGGAAGCCGATTCCGAGTCCAAGCCCAGACCCTTGGTCCCAGCCTAGTCGTAGTCCTGAGTCCTTATCCTGTTTGCTATTCCTGCTTCTGTCTTGCTCTCCTGGTATCGTACAATAAACTAAACCTAAGTAACCTCACAAGATGTGTCTTGCATTTGGGTCCATCCTTGCTCCCAAAGCCCCCACCATTGTGACAGAGTGGGACTAATGAGAATATTCGGAGAGCTGGAATAGACTTGACAGGCTGTGTTGTGACAAAACACACACCAGGGACAATTCCTACTTAAGACTTCAGTTGCTTTCTGTTCAATTTTGCTTTTATCTTTGCAGTTCTTTTTTCCCCAACATTTTGCACTGTTAAACGCTGCTCTAATTATATGCTCTGATTTTATCTTCATTTTGTTAAGTTAACATAAATTATACATTACTTACGTGAGTGCAAAATAAATAACAAAATGTAAATATTAACTCTCATGCAAGAATGAGAAAGAGGAAAGAAGAGAAACCTTGAGTGGTGAAATCAGATGCCTGAAACCACAAAAGACTGGACTTTTTATGGGCGTGGAGGGAGAAAACTGGCAAAATTAGGCTGCTGGCCATCATGGTAAAACAGTAACCATCATTTCTAAAGTTTTTAGGGTGGTCCTGCCCACTTACTGGCAAAGTCCAAGGCACTGCCTGCTGATTTGGTGATGTCTTCTGTTCACTAGTGCATGAAAAATCAAGAGGCAGAAAAGGTTATGAAACTGATAAACGTTTCCATCTATTATCTACTTTGGCTTCAGACTGGAAAGGCCCAGAGTAGATGACCTGATTTTTACTGATAAACCATCTGTTCTGAAATGATATCTTAATATTACATAAATTTGGTCAATAAAATTAAAAGCTCACCCTAGTTATTTTCTCCTAATCTCACAAAAAAGTGAGCTTTTGTTTTAATTTCCCACTTTTAACTAATTGGATGTGAGCAGCTTTCATTTATTGATGCCTACTGAGAACAGATGCTTACCCCTCCACTCTCCACTCCCCATCCCCACCCCAACCCGCAATGATCAAGAGTGGAGTTCATCATCCCAGAGTATCTCTCTGCCTTCGCCCACAGACCAACTCAAAAGCACCAGTCAATGGCGAGCAGAAAATGGGTCATTTTGTCTTCTAATTTTTCCATTAATTTTGTATTAGCTCGTGTTTTATTGTTGTGAGGAGTGGAATACTGCAGTGGTCAATTGTTTAAAAGATAACAATTGTTGTCTGTAGTAGCAGCTCAGAAGGCAGAAAGCTAGCGTTTAACACACTGCTGCATAAAAGAACAAATCTTCCCCATGGGAGAGATTACCCTTGATGCTTAGTTGCAAAGCAGAGCTGTTTCTATCAAATGCTAAAAGAGTAGGCTCTCTAAGTTTTTTTAAAGTTTAAGATCCAACAATAACTTCATTGAACATGAAATCAAACACAGGAATGAATATACAGTACAGAGCTCTGGTGGGAGTGGGACAAGCTGCATTTGCATTCCCAATCAGGCTCTGGTTTCTACTGTTTAGGTGGCTGCATTTGTTTTGTGATGAACTTCTGATGAAATGAATTTCTGATCATCCATACTCGTGTATGGGCAGCGATTTCCACAGGGATCAGAGCAGCATTAGTTTTAGTGATTGAAAATTTATTGAGAGAAATGGTGTAGGGGAGGGCAACCTGCTACATGTTGCAGTGAGCGAAGTAACCTTTTTAATCCTGCATGCCTTCAAACTGTAAGTGAAAGATCAAGAATGCACCAGAACAGACTTCCTAGTAATTTCTAAATGCAAATATAATGTATTGCATAATGGAAAAAGAAAAACATAGATCAGAAATTCAGATGAATATGTCAGCCAACTGCTTGAGGTAAGCTCATGGTATATTCATAGCACAGATTGCCATATAAATTGGAAAATTGTTATACTTCACTAGTGCCTACTCACGGTATGAGCATTCCTTGCTGCTTACTGTGCCATGGAAACTCAGCGGAACTGTTAAAAACACTCATCTCCATAAGAACTGCATTTTATCTGACAAACCGCAGTACATGGCCAATAACTACTGCCTCTCCTTTCACAATGCCGAACACCTCTATTATTTTCCTTTGTAACATTCTGGATATCACATCCAAGATGTGGCGGGCAATCATAGCTTCCTTCAGGTCAAATGCCTTTTGTTTCAGTCATTCTGACTGGGTGGGGGGGGGGCGGAGAATTAAAAGCCTGGTGATTGCCCTAAGTCCTCTCAATACCTTCAATATTACTTTAGCTTGGTTCAAATCATAATGGATCTTCATTACTAGCTTCTCATTTTTGTTTGGTGTAGTCAGCTGTAAGAAGTTTCTTTGCACCCTGTTGAATATGACAATAAACTAATCTGAACCAGAATTTGAGTGTGGTGAAGTGTACTTGGTAATAAGATGGGAAAGGATTTTGGTTATGATTACTGTATTAAAGATTCTTTGCATCGCTGTGGAAATACTCGAGGTGTGAAAGACAGTCTATTCCACTGGCCTGAAATCAAAAGATATTAAATTTATTTACATGTTGATGGATTTTCAGCTTGTCAGTTCCTCATTTATCCAGGAAATGGACAGATGGTTTCATTACTGCTTTGTGACCACTCAGCACAGAGCGTCAGCCAGATTTATGAAGTTTTGCTCATCTTTCATCGAAACTCAAGGATGGGAATAATTCTTTCATAATTAAGATAATTTCCTTTATCAGCATTGCTTCTAAATATGGAACAGTGAATTTATGCATTGTATATTATTTTAATATATCTTCTGTCAAAGCAACACTATGAATCATAAGTGTCAAGATGCTCATCCTGACTGAATTTGCTTGGTACCAATGGCACCGAGTCTCCAAAGGGAGCTAAATATTAATGCGTTGTCATGAAGTGTATGAGATCCCTCTCCACTTTGGTAGTTCAGAGAATGAAGCTGCATAATTAATCATATTAGCTTCTGCTAAGAATGTGTAATCAGTACTAAACACCTGGACTTAAGGTTGTGGAGAAAGAGAAAGGACATAGACTTGTGAAGCTGCAGGATTGCTCAGACTCCTTTGGGAACTCTACTATCTGAAAGAATTCTCTTCCTTAAAGCTTATGTGATTCATTGAAGTTTTTTGTTCTGGTCAAGAGAAAAAAGGCTTGTTACTATAACAGATGTGTACAGTTTAAGTACTGGAATATTCTGTGAAGCTAGATCTGGAGTGTTTTGTACAGAGAGAAAAAGAGGTCCCATCTTAAATGTTGTTCTCCTCACTGGGGTGTTTTAAACAGGGCCTCTAGAGTGTGTGGATTTAAAAATCTTACTGATTCCAGAAACAATCTGAATGACCACTGGTGCTTTTGCTGTTTTGTGTTGCTATTTGTTTATTGGGCATTGACTTGAGAACATCAGCCCCTGGGCACGATTTTTATAAAACACCTTTTCACGTTTGTGCGGTGAATTAAATCTGACATTGTAGATGTGTGTGTCATCGTCCAGGAGGGAAAGTTAGTAACTTTAAATAAAGCGGGCAGTTTGAGGCTATTGTTTGCTCATCAAGAGTGTCTTCATGTTCCATATTTTTAAAAGAACTTGAGAGTTGGAGGTGGGAGTAGGCCACTCTGCCTTTCATGCCTCTCCCAGATGATCTTCTACCTCAGCATAATTTTCCTTCCCCATCCCGATCTCCCTTAATTTCCTTAATATCCAGTAAACCATTGACCGGTGTTTTGAATGAATGTAATGTTTGAACATCCGTAGCTGTCTTAGGCAGATAATTCCAAAGATTTAGCAGCTTCTGAGCTCTCATCTCTATCCTAAATGGTCAACGTCTTACTCTGAGAGTCAGATGCCCAGTTCTACACATCCCAGCCAGGGGAAATGTCAACCTTGTACCTTTCTTGTCAAGCACATAAGAATGTTGTAGTTCACTGAAATTACCTCAGTTTACAAGAATCTTGATCCAGTCCGCTTAATCTGTCAGTAGAGGACGCATTGTCCCATCCCAGGGATCAATCTGGTCAGTCTTCTTTCCACTTTATCAATTGCAAATACAGTGGATTCTGATTAATTGGGGCACATCGGGACCAGTATATTTTCAGCTGCTGCATCAATTAGCCAAAGTTTCATGGAAATACTTTAAAAGGTATATAAAAGGCCTTACTAGTGTTTAACTGAATAACAAATTATGTACTTAAATGAAATACAGAGCAATTAGAACACTATCATTACTACTACAGTACTATAAAACTGGGTATCTGTTCCTAATAGTTATTGACCAAAGAATTATGCTGCTGTTGTCCTTTGACTATAACTGAACAAATCAGTGCAGCTAGTGTGGATCTTGGACTGCCTTTATACAATTTTTGATGACTGCATCTGTCAAATCTTCATTTTCATTGTAACGTTCAAGACGATTGTTGATACCTTCAAATTCTTCATAGTTCCTAATTTGTGGAAGTCATGAAATCGTTTCATTTTCACTGTTTCTGGCATCTCCAACCCAGAATGCTTAAAATCGCAGTGAGCAAAACAGCTCTGACCTGTGTTACTGCTTATTTCTCGCCAGCCATCAGTGAAAACACAAGCACATGCAACTGACACTATTTAAAAACTGTTCACTCTAGGCACAGTGTAGTGTCTGATGGCCACACAAGTGTATGTGTCTGATGCTAGTTCGAAGCTGTTTGGCAACAGTCCCCTGCCCAGTGAAGCAGCAAATTGTCCCAAATAAATAAAGAGAATCTTGGCTTTCTCTTGATTAGTTTTTGTCCTTTAAGAGTTGCTCCAAATAAGTGTCTTCCTTGATTAACCGATGGCCCAATTAACCAGAATCCTCTGTATATTCTTCCCCAGGCAGTGGGGGACCAGGCCTGTATTTAGTATTCCAGATGTGCTCACTTTGAGATCAGCACACATCTTCAGTGAATAACATCACAGATAACTGGATAGTTCAATTTGTTCTTGCATTTCGTTTCAACGATTTTTAAATTATAATTCAAATCATAGTAGTAACAGGAAGTTTCTATGACTTCATTCTTAATCTTGTGTCACGTTCTTTGCATGTTCCACAAACAAAAGTAAGGATTTTGAAGACCCATTCGTGGAGTTGAAGGGAAACAATTGACTCTTTGGAGTGTTAGAAGAAACCAGAGCATGCATTGAAATCATAAACACAAGAGATTCTGCAGATGCTGGAAATCCAGATAACACACACTAAATGCTGGAGGAACTGGGCCGGTCAGGGACTGTCTCTGGAGAGGAATAAATATTCGACGTCGCAGACCCTCCATTAGGACTGTAAAGGAAAGGAGCAAAAGCCAGCATAAGAAGGTGGCGGGTGGGGGGAAAATGGCAGCTTATCCTTCCTAGTCCTGATGAAGGGTCTCTGCCGGAAACCTCAACTGTCCATTCCTCTCCATAGATCCTGCCTGACCTGCTGAGTTCCTCCAATATTTTGTGTTTGTCACCCACAGAAATCCATTCAGTCACAGGGTGAACGTGCAAACTTCACACAGACAGTACCTGTGGTCAGGATTGAGCCAGGGTTACTGGGACTGTGAGACGTCAGCAATGTTAGCTGTTTTGCTATTCTAATGGGCTGAATCTGTGTGATTGATGGATGGTGGCCTTGGTCTTAATTGGATTAGGATCAGGAAGGGGTGGCCAGATATGTCAAAATGAAATGACAACTCTGTGTGGGTGCGTGTGTATGTGCATGTGTGTATGTATGTCTGTATACGTGTGTGTGTGTGTGTTGTGTGTGTGCATGTATGTATGAGTGAATGATTGGCTGGTCAATTGAATGAATATGTGGTAGAAGGTGAAGAAATGGGGTCATGTGTGACATTCAGCCCAGCACTACTCAGACGAGGAAGCAAATTCATCCTTGTCACTATCCACAGGAATAAAAGTACTAATATCGCTGAGTGTTCTTTGGGTAGCGGAAAGGACATGGCACAGGCTGGTAGGATTGAATGAGTTTCTCTGCTAAAAAAAAAAGAGATAAGTGCAAAGGTGGGTTTTAGCCATTAGTTTTGGGAGTTTACGTGTTCCCTGAGATAGGGAATGATTTTGTTATTAAGGCAGCCATATTGTACAGAGGGTAGTGCTGCTGCCTCCCAGCTCCAGCAGCTTGGGTTTAATCTTGATTTCAGTTGCAGCCCGAGGTCTGGCTGAACCCAAACCTCAGATCGATGTTTTTGTATGATCGACAACTTTCAAAGTTTGAAGATCACTCAAAATGTCCAACACCCTTCAGAGTGCCTAGAAATTCACTGCTATTCATGAGAATCAAGTACATGATATTTAGAGTTTAACCATTCTCCCTCTGACCACTATAAGAATCAGAATCAGGTTTATTATCACCAGCATGTGTCGTGAAATTAGTTAACTTAGCAGCGGCAGTTCAATGCAATAAGACCATAAGGTATAGGAATAGAAGTAGGCTATTTGGCCCATTGAGTCTGCTCCGCCATTCAATCATGGGCTGATCCAATTCTTCCAGTCATCCCCATGCCCCTGCTTTCACCCCATACCCTTTGATGCCCTGCTAATCAAGAACCTATCTATCTCTGCCTTATATACGCCTGATGACTTGGCCTCCACTGCTGCTCGTGGCAGCAAGTTCCGCAAATGCATAATACAGAAGAAAGAAAAAAAAATTAGGGTATCTGTATAATGACTAGATTAAAAATCATGCAAAAACAGAAATAATAT